>NC_059160.1:109094253-109722646 GCF_019923935.1 Bubalus bubalis
GATGACATTTTCCCTAGTTCTTAAGTCACTCTCTAGGGCTGAGTGTGACATTCAGTGAGGCTTAAGGAACAGCTGCAGGTCACTTGGGTATTTTTGACTGTGCTGCATGGCTGACTCTGCCTGTGTGTTTCAAAGTGCTTCGTGGTTCTCCATTAGCATTATATTCAAGAGATAAATTTATTTGTCAGTTACCAGAACTGCCCTTCGATGAAGAGGGTTAAATGTTGAATCTCCCCCAGTATAATTTATACATAATCCTTGGTTTTGGCTGAACCCTTTGGTCTTGTGTCTTCTTTCCCCTGTTTCCTATACTACGAGTTAATTCTTAAAGCTTTGAAAGGTGTATGACTAAGATTACTCTTCCAAATTTCAAATCCTGCTTTTTGAACTAAATTTAGAATATGTTATTTATTTCTAAAACCAAGTAAGCTTCAGTTTATGCATAATATAAAGTATTACGTTTCTATAAATGCCCACATGGACAACATGATGAGCTATAAAACACTTTAGATGAAGAGAGGTATTGATTTTTACACTTTAAGCAAAACATTTTGAGGGAGCAAATAAAACGGCTCCAATGAGATGCAATTTTTCAGGAAGCTATGGAAAGTGTCACTAATGGGCAATATGGATATTTTATATACCAATACAAGGTCATGTGCTTTATTAGTTTGGTTTACATTTGTTACATTTTTCCTACTCTAAGATATAATTACTACTACTAATTATTTAACAATGCAGTATTTTCTTAAGTTAGGATGATTTATATTAAGGAAAGCTCTAGGAAGTGTTCTTGAAAATGCAAGGCAAGCTGTGATTGGAGTACTATTCAACTACATTGGCCAAATGCAAGTTGTAAGACCTTACTTTTTTAAAATATTCAATACTCTGACACTGGATTTTAAAGAATTATTTACATGTCATCATGTAATAGTGGCCTTCTGTTTTCTAATGATTTTAAGTTTCATGAGGAAAATAATGCCAAGAAATAAAACTTTATTCTCCCTTTTCTTTTTGAATGAAATATTGAAAAATAATAAATTCATAATACATCAATGTCTGTGGACTTTACGAAACTGATATAATTACCTTAATTCTAAAATTTAATTTCTTGTCTTGCACATGCTCCTAGAATTTAAACATTTTAAGACCCCAAAATCATTTCCTTGGTCCAATTACTAAAGGAAGCTTGGGAAGTTAAATGTCAGGAGAAGACAGTACTAACATAGCATAGACGTGGGAAGATTTGGGTGGAAAGAATATTGAATTAGGAACAGAAGACAAGACTTTAAGTTCCATGTGTTTTCTGCATACCTTTGAGTGAATGACTTGTATTATCTGTACTTTCTGCCAACTTCCTAATACTCACAAGAGTATGAGAAAAAAATAATCTCAGAAGCTTAGAACTATAAACTTCAAATCTGATTTAAAGAGGACTCAAAATTAATGAAGCACCAAAGCAATCTAGTCTAAATGGCCTTCAAATAAACCTGAAAACTTACCAGTGTCTCTCCAATAAGTTCCTATTTAACAATCAGGAAGGGACTGGGGAGAACAGACCACAGTGTATTGCAAAAGTGAAATTGTTTACCGGAAAGAAATACAAGCCCCGCTAGCTTTCAATAACAGCATGAGTAATTGCATTGCTCCATCACATTTGTGCCTGCATGTGTGTGTTTACACCTTTTTAATGGTTTTGAAAGTAATTAAATTCAAAATAAAATGAGAAGTGAAATTATGTAAATCCCAACTCAAATTCACAAATATATTTCTTTCCTGAGGCTGTGCCCTCCATTTTTGCAGGGAAAAAAAAAAAAAGGTTTCAACATGAATGAACTTAGGATTTATGTATTCAAATAATTTCAGTTTCAAGCAATGTAGCATGCATCTGAGGATCTAAATAAAGCACTACTTAAATGTGCAATGGATTTTTATATGTACTACATGTGAAAATGTGCCAAATAGGATATACCTACAAGTACACTTGCTCTTACCCACATACAGAATCACAGCATGCTGCGCTTTCAAAATCAAGTCAACCTTGTTAATGTTGGATTTGAAACTCTTAATTTTGTGGAGCTAAATGTGTATGTTTAGGTAATCAATGTCTGAAGCAGTTGATTGGGATTTGTAATATATTTCTGTTCAGAATAATTATGTTAATTAATATATATATATTTTCAACTTACATATGTTTAAAAAAATTGACATGGTGCTATATTTCCTTCATATTTACTGACCAGAGTTTGAAACAGTTTTTTGTACTTTTGATTCTCACAGAATTGGTCAATAGATATAGATTTCTGAAAAATGGCATTATAACCCATTGTCTGGTTGAAATTTGAAGAGATCCTGTTTTATTTACCCTATTCACTGTTGAAGTTTATAGGAATAGGATACATTTTATAATTAATAATAGTGCAAAGTTATGTAAATTTGCTTTTAGAACTATGTATAGATTTATTCTCTGTACTATACTGTTAAGAAGTAGATTCAACTGTCAAATTATTTTGACTTACATTTCATTCTTGGTTCTTATCAAGTCATTTATTTCTCCTGGTTATATCAATAAGTAAGTACTTGCTGTGTGCCACAGTAAATAAATAAACCCTAAAGATAAATTTTTCAACCAGATAATTACTTTGTATTACAATAATGCAAAATTAAACTGAAACAAATTACAAATTCAGCTTTTCCATCCTGATTATATAAATGGGGCTAACTTCCTTCCTCTGGCCAAGATTCAGAACCTGTTTTTAATAGGAAACGGCAAGAAAAGGAAGGTTCCTTTTTTATCTTATAGTGTTGGGGACTGACATGTGATGGTGAAGGTGGTAAAGACTATCTATATTACCAGAAGTCAAATTAATGTGCGTCTACATGTGAATGAACAATGAGAGGAGAAATAAAGGTGGGACAGCATCATTGCCTTTCATTTTAACAAAGGCGTGGTTACTCCCATCCTCCTTTCATGATTGTGAAAAGTTCAGAGAGGTTAGTGAGCTAAAGGATAACGTGGGGTAAGAGGCTGACTCTAACCAGGTTGTTGGTGCTCAGATTCTGGCTCTGGCTCACTGTGTGTTCCAAGTGGTCTCATCTTCAGTGTCCTCATCTGCAAATGTGTATCAGCATGTATCTTGTTGGATGGCTGTGAAGATTTAATGACTTACACATATAAGGCACTAAGAATCGTGCTTCACACTGTCACTCAGTATCACAGAGTAAGTGGTAAATGCATGTCAGCAATTATTATCCAAGATCCAAAGCCTAATTCGTCTGCATACAGAAACATAAATTTTTCAAACCATGATATTTTATCTCAGAATATGAAGTGGTTCATATAAACAAGAAAGTACAATAGATTCAATTACTCACTGTAGTCAATTGTAATACATTTTAATTACATTTGAATACAATATTAAATCATAAATGAGAAATATAGCAAGTGCAATAACTAGAATGTATACAAGTTATAATATTTGCGTAGAAGAGAAAATGAATTCTGCCTGGGAAAGGTCTTGGAATCTTGACAGGAAGGATAAAGTTTAAACTGAATCAGAAAGATAAGTGTGAGTTTGCCACAATTATGGTGCAAAGAAGGATGTCCCAGGCAGAAGATAAAGGCATATACAAAGTCATGGAGGGTAAAAAAATAGAATGAGGTATTTGGGACATAGCAGTATTGGTTGAGCAAAAGAAGCTGGGAGAAATCCAAGGGCCATTTCACCAAGGGTCTTTTTACTTTTGCCAAGATATATGACCTTTATTTTCAGTTCTGTATGTGTGCTCAGTCATGCCCAACTCTTAGTGACCCCATGGGCTGTAGCCCACCAGACTCCTGTATCCATGGGATTCTCCTGGCAAGAATACTGGCATGGGTTGTCATTTCCTCTTCCAGGGGATCTTCCTGATGCAGGGATCGAACCTGCATCTCATATCTCCTGCATTGGCAGGTGGATTCGTTACCACTGTGCCACCTGGGAAGTTTATTTTCAGTTGCCTGCTTTAAAATCTTCCCTCCCCCTTTGAAGTTTTTAAAGCAGGCAACCCTTCCAAAAATATTTGTGTTTAGAAAGGTCTTTCTGGAAGGTGGAACAAGGTTGAGAAGTAGGGAATACCACCGGAGAGGCAGACCGGGAGTTCACTGCCATGAGCTACAAATGAGTTTGAACAAAAGCTTTGGTAGTAGCCAATCAATTTACAAATATCATATTTAATTTTAGAGAGGACATTTTAATCTCTTTCTGCAGCCAATCTGTGTAACTGATAAGCAAAATTCTTACTTCTTATTAAGATGTAATAAGTAGTTGGATCTTAACAAAAACAGAATACTTAAAAGTCAACCTTCGATCAAGGATCCTGGATGGTTGTCAACACTGAGAATTTCAGGGATTACGAGACAGCAATCTCTCAAAAGATGTTCTTGGCTAATTCAAGCAAAGATGCATGGTGCAGTAGAAGAGTAAACTCTTACTTCTGAATATTAGTCTTGAGAGGGAGATGAACCTCATGCATTTGGTGCTGTTAATGGGCTTCCTAAGTGGCACAGTGGTAAAAAAAAATCTGCCTGTCAATGAAGGAGACGCAAGAAACGCAATTCAGTCCCTGCGTCAGGAAGATCCCTTGGAGTAGGAAATGGCAACCCATTCCAGTATTCTTGCCTGGGAAGTTCCATGGACAGAGTGGCCTGGCAGGCTAGAGTCCATGGGGTCACAAAGAGTCAGACATGACTGAACACACGTGCAGGCAGGAAGGAAACAGTCTTTATGAGTGACGCTCACACTGTGAATTTTCAGATTTTAAAGATAAAAGAGTCATTGTGGGATCTGGGATGATCAAAAATAAGAGGATGTTTTATGATTTAGGTGTCCCAGAGCTTCTCTGATAGCTCAGATGGTAGAGAATCTGCCTCTGAGGCATGAGACCTGGGTTCGATCCCTGGGTCGGGAAGATCCCTGGGAGAAGGAAATGGCAACCCACTCCAATATTCTTGCCTGGAGAATCCCATGGACAGAAGGGCCTGGAGGGCTACAGTCACAAAGAGTCAGACATGAGTGAAGCAACTTAGCGAGCACTCAAGATTTTGATCATCAAAGACAAGAAACAACTTACTATTGCTGGAAAATGGTACTTGCAAAGATGGAATTATTCATGTTCATATTATTTGGCAAAGTAAGTTTCCAGGTCTAATTAGAAGTCAGAGAAGATTTTTAGAAAGGAAGATCAAGACTAAAACAGGTTTAGTCTTTGTAATCCAAGTTGATTGTGTTGTAGGCATTTGAGGAACCATTGAATGATTTTCAGAGCACAGTTCAGTAATAAATAGCTCACATTTATTGGCTGTTTCTTTTGTACACATTATAGTTGTCATCACATTAAATATATTTTCTTATTTAACTCTCATACCAACCCTCTGAGGTAGGTACTGTTATCAACTTCATCTTACACATGAGGAAGCTGAGCTACAAAAAGGTAAAGTGACTTGTCTGTGGATGCACAGCTAAGAAGGAGGGTCCCCAGGAATCCAGCCCAAGCATTCCCACCTCAGAGCTCATTGTATTTATTGCCTGATCTGCTCTTACAGATTTATTTTTCACGGCAGTGTGCTGCAAGGGTGAGAAGCCTGGAGAGTAGGGCAATACAAGACTGAGAAAAAAGAATAGCAGCAGTGAAAACAGAAAGGAAAAGAAGACAAAATAGGAAGTAAGAATGGAAATAGGCCTTAAATGGAAGGTGACTGAAACGGCCAGCCTGAGTGACAGAGGAAACGGTACCTGTGGTATTTAGATAGTCACACTGCAAACTGGCAGTTCCAAAATAGCCTCCTAGGCTAAGTGGTCCAAGAATAAAGTCTCTTTTCACTGACACCAGTGAACCATCCACATTGGAGAAAATATGGAGAAGGAGACCTCACTGCCCCCAGGGTTGTGAATTTTTGAATGATGAATTTCATTTCTCAGCATTTAACATCTTAGTGAATTTGTTGATGTACAAGTTGTTCTCCCAAAGTATAAGAGCATGAGATCAGGGACTGCGGATGCCCTGGGACTAGGGTCGGCAGGCCGTCAGTAGATTCTTATAGACCTACTATGCATTGAGTTTTTGACCTCAAAACAAAATAAAACTAACAAAATTTCTGACTCAGCAAAATGTTAAAGATATTCTAGGGAAAATTGCTTGGTACTGAGGGGCCTAAAAACATAAGTACTAAGTATTGCCTCCAGGTCCAGAGTAGGCTGGTTTCAGAGAGAAAGCGTTTTTGTTGTGTCTTGAAAAACAAGACACAGTGGGAGGACAAGACAGGAAAGCATATGGATATCATTTAGTATGAAAGACACAAAGCTAAGAAATGCAAACATACTCTACTTGTGAGGTCACAACTGAAACAGTTGAAGATATAAACCTAGAAAGGAGAAACCAGACATTTCTGTTTGGATGGAATCATTCAAGCAAAGCCATACTTGCTTAAATTAGTCTGGATTAGGATTTAGGAACTACAAGCCCAGAAAATGCCCTTGATGGATTTACATTTTTTAGACATTTCCAGCCCTTTATCTAGATGTCCTTGGTGGTAGATATCACTAGGGTGCCCACGCTTTGCTCCTGTCTTTGGATCAGGTGCGGCAAGTGCAGGCTGCCCTCCGCACATTTCCCTGTGAACTTGCCAACTATTCACACACCTGAGTGTTCCCCACGTGCTTCTCGACGTGCCGCATTCCATTGACAGTAACTCACTGACACCCTTCTCAAGAGAGTCTGAGGCCTTTGGGGAAATCTAATGGCATTCTTGGAGAAGGCAATGGCACCCCACTCCAGTACTCTTGCCTGGAAAATCCCATGGATGGAGGAGCCTGGTAGGCTGCAGTCCATGGGGTCGCTAAGAGTCGGACACGACTGAACGACTTCACTTTCCCTTTTCACTTTCATGCATTGGAAGAAGAAATGGCAACCCACTCCGGTGTTCTTGCCTGGAGAATCCCAGGGACAGCGGGGCCTGGTGGGCTGCCGTCTGTGGGGTCACACAGAGTCGGACATGACTGAAGTGACTTAGCAGCAGCAGCAGCAATGGCATTCTTTCCTGCAGACAAGAATATGTTTGCTGAAAAGACTTGGCAACTCAGAAGTTTTTCTGATTCAAAACTGACCTTCCTTTACAATTAATACTTTTTTCCACACAGGAAATGACAGTCTTGTACCTGAAACTTCCTGTAGAAGGAAGTGCTACTGACTGTCCTCTAAAATCTGTTCTAAAATTTAAAACAAATGTGGGTGCCCATATTCCCTGGTGGCTCAGACGGTAAAGCATCTGCCTACAATGCAGGAGACCCAGGTTCGATCCCTGGGTGAGGAAGATCTCCTGGAGAAGGAAATAGCAACCCACTCCAGTACACTTGCTTGGAGAATCCCATGGATGGAGGAGCCTGGTGGGCTACAGTCCATGGGGGTCACAAAGAGTCGGGCACGACTGAGCCACTTCACTTCACTTCATGGGTGCCCATGTGTATAGTGATGGGTAAATATAAGTGATTTGAGGGGAAAGGATGGCTAGATATTAGATTATCTAAAAGAGAGAAAGGAAGAAGAAAGGGAGAAAGAAAGGAACAGAGGGAGAGAGAGAGAGAGAAAGAAGGGAGGGAGCAAGGGAAGAAGGAAGGAAGGAAGGAGGACAAAAGCAGAGAACACCGGTGTATCCAAAATGCCTATTTATCCCAAGTCACTTTTTTTAATTTAGTATTTCCTGATAGTGCAGGTCACTATTTCTCTGAAAGTATCTTCAAAATATCTGATGACCACAAGCATGCCTTCATGCAATTAATGCTATACTCACTCTTAATAATCTCTCAGATCACCATGTATTAAACTCAGTGACTTCCAAGAACTTCAGCAGTAACCATATTGCTTCATTTTCCTAACCATGCCTCTCTCCCAAGCCAGTGTGTCCAGATATATGTCACTTAAATAATTTCCATATGATGCAGATTTTTTTTAATAGAGAAAAATTAAATGAAATATTGCTTTGAGAATTTCAGTGCATTGCTTTACATAATTAATACCGCCCTTGGGTTAAGGAAAAGCAGATCTGGATTAATATCATGCAACACACAGTCATCCACTCCAGTCTGGCCTGTTTCTCACAGTTTCAAGTGTATCAGTTCAGAGGCCTCTATTTGGGATTTAGCCCTGCCAGCTAAGGGCCAAAGGGCAGAATCCCCTGGACCTTACCTCATTATCTTTGTGTTAGGTAGTTAGAATAGGAAAAAGGAGTCCGGAATGGCAGTGGCTAAAAGACAAAGTAGGGAAAAGCCCTTGAAAATAGAACAAAGGAAGGTCTGAGGACTGGAGTGAGACCCTCAGGTGAAACAAAACAGCCCTCCTAACTAGCCCAGTTTACATAGGGCAGCCTCAGGGGGAAGAGAAAAAACATTTAAAAAGAGCCCAAACCGGGCCTCTGGCCTCTCTTCTCTTCACCTTTCCTTTGGGGTCAGCCTGCCCTCATGCCTCGAGGGTATATGTTCCTTTGCTTGCCGAATAAAACTCTGAGCTGTAATCGAGCAGTGACACTGGTCTGTTGTTTCAAATCTTTGCGGTGAGACAGAACCAAGGAAATTACACGCTCCCCATGACATTTGCTTACTCTTACTAAAGCTGCTGTGCTATGAGTGTTTGTGATTTAAACATAACAAAGCACAAAGAAGAATTTTCCATGGGATATAATGTCCGATGATTTCTCAGACAACTGTATGATAAATTTCTGTTCAAAAGGAGAATAGGGTTATTTGAGCTCATTGGATTGCCTCTTAATCAGATTCCTATCAGGGCTTGCAAACCAGATCGAACTCTTAGAACCATCTGGAATGGGTGCTGTTCTCATAAAGTGACTGGAAAAAATATACTAAAAATATATTATGAGATGTAATTTATTGAAACAAGAAGCAACGAAATATAAACAAATACTGGCTGACATGTTCAACATTCACTACTGTTTACAGAACACCTCTTTGGTGCCTGACTTTGTTCTGGATGCTTCAGATGCACCTCTGAACAGAGTATGTACTTGAAGCATTGGTCCCCCTTGAGCTTATTTTCTTTCATGAGATGACAGGTTGAGACATAAATGATATGTTATGTTAGAAGATAAGTGATGTGGGAAACAATAAGGCAAGGAATAGGGATAAGGAATGTCTGCTTGGTATTATGGGAAAGAGGGTAAGAAACATTCAGAGAGAAAGTGACATTTGAGTAAAGATTTAAAAGTATACAAAAAGTAAGGCATGTGAAGATAGAGGAGACAAGCGTTCAAAATGAGGCAACAGCAGATGCAAAGGTCCTGAGGCAGGAAAAGGTCTGGGCTGTGTCCAGGGAACAACAAGGAAACCAGTGTTGCTTGCTGAGATGGGAGTTGAGTCCGAGAACAGAGGGTAGAGTGGGTCCTAACAGCTGCTTTAGCTTTTATTCTCAGTAAGGCAAAATTGGAAAGTTATGAGCAGAGAAGTTACATTATCTGACTTAACTTTTAACAGGATCACTCCAGTTCCCATGGTGCACTTTTTAAGTTAGGGAATTCATTAGAAGTTTCACAATTGAAATGTTCTACTTTTCAAAAATGGCTTATGTACGATTTATGTCATTTCCTTATGAAAATGTTATGTTCTTTCTAGGTGATGAGTGCATATTGACTTGCCTTTTTTTTTTTTTTCTAAATGTAGCAAAAACCAGTTGTGAATGTGTATTTGTTTCTTCCCCTGTAATGCTACTCACCTGTCACATAACTGAAGTGTTCCCCCCCCAATGGATATAACGTTGCAACTCTTGATAATGCTCCTGGGCTCTGTGGAAACCTACTCTGAATTTTCTTACATGTGTCCTGTGTTCAGTCCTGCCTCTGCCCCTCCACCCTTACTGCTCATCGTGCTTGGAATGTCATCCCTAACTCCTTTCCACCAGCCCTTCAAAGTCAGTTCAGTTGCTCTAAAGTCTCCACTGCTCATTTCCATTGCTACGAATATTAACCCCTTCTCCAAAACATCCCACTCAGAATGTTCATCAAGGTTAGCATCTATTTGTGAATTGTACTAAGTTTTTAAACAGTTTCATGTATTTGCTTTTTCTGTTTAACCAGGGATCTCCTGTAAAACTGGGTGCTTGTCTGTGTGAGTCTCAGGTCTCAGCTCACAATAGGTGCTCGATAATTACCTGATGGTTTGTCATTTAACCCTTCAACTCATTTATATTCAATGTATTGAATATATTGATATATTCTATCACAGTGAGACTAGGCTATTCAAAAAGCCCAGTTCTCAGTGCAGGAATGTCATTGGAAAGCCTGAGGGGATGGGTGCGAGGAGAGCAAGCCAGGTGCAGGAACTGCTCTAGTTTCACTCTGCAGTCAGGGTGCCAGTGTTGCTGTTCCCCTTCCCAGGTGCTGAATAGCTTACGCACGCTTTCTTTATTACCCGTGACGTGAAAAAGCAGTTGATTTATGTGTCTCTTCAGCTACGATTAACTTTAATCTTTGTTTTGCCTCCTCATTTCTTTGTTGCACTGCATTTTGTGGTAGCATCTATTGCAGACATGGAAAGCTTTTGTGTTAGAAGACATCTTTATTATATATTCTAACATGTTATAGTCCACCTCAATAAGCAATTAATCAGTTGATAGCAGGAAATAATCAAATGCTTCATTTTGGAGTTCCTAAGCATGAAGGACACACATTCAAAATAAAACAATATGTATAAAATGTATGTGTAAGATCAATGTATCTAAGGAATAGAGAACATATTTTCCAATATAGTCCTGGCCAGGGATATATCAATTTGAGTTCCAAAGAAACACAAACTTGTTATTTCAATCATGAATGAGCTGAAATTGGTTTTGTAAATGGATGTCAAAGGTCAGTAGTAGGGATAGTGATTAAAGATGCATTTGTCTAGGCTCTTCACATATTTTTGTTTTCAGAAACAACCATTTGTTGTCATTGAGATGCTTTGCTTTTATTAAAACCAGTACTGATTGTAAATGAAAATAAGTGTACTATTGAATTTTATACCTTACATTGTTTTTAGAGATGGAAGTCAATGTACCTCAGAGTTCCCTTCAAATGAGAAGTAATGTTGTAGTCTATACAAAAAACTAACTCCTAAGATAGCCACCTAGACCCAGAAAGCATACTAAAATCAAGTGTATCATTTGAATGGGGCTAAAATTACGGACTTGATCTTCTGCCTCTATAAACAGGCATTTTTTTTTCTACTATTGAAATAATAAAGAGAAGCAGACAAGACAGATGGAAGAAACTTCATTTAGATCCTATAATGCATGCAGGAATATGTATATGTGGGCCACTTTCTTGTTTAAGGGAGAAAGGTATTTGCTGATAATATAATTCAGTTTCTTAGTCCATTAACATTAATGTTTGAATTTCAGAGAATCAGTGCTTAGGAAAATTATTTTTAGATATCAATGTTTCATTTCTAATAAAATCAATGGATGATTTGCATGTATTATTCAAAGAAAGAAAGAATTCTGTTATTCTGTGTTAACTCATTAAAAGCTTATAAGGATTATTGGGCTTTTAAAAAATTTTGTCATTAAAAATAATCACAGCTGTCTTTTCCCATATTACCTGACTAATAATCCTCACTGTATACTTCAGGCACGAACTTCTAGAAGAAGCTCGGAGAAAGGGATTACCTTTTGCCCAGTGGGATGGGCCCACTGTAGTCGCATGGCTAGAGGTAAGAGAATTAAATCAGAAGACTCTGATCCAGTCCAATGTTTAGAGGCAAGTAAAGCCAGGTTCCTGACGTCTTCATTTTTCCCGGAGTCTGGAATAGCTTATAAAGAGAATGTTCGCTTTATCTAGGGGCCCACAGTCATAGCTGTGTCATAGCTGTGATTTTACTCTGTTGCTTTCTTGCGACTGTGGCAGAAGCAGCAGGCAGTGAGATGAAAGAAACTCTTAGTAAATTCCGTGCTCTTTATATCTAGAGTAAATCAAGGAGCAATTCTTGAGTGACACTCCTCGGACAGTAAAGAATCTGCCTGCAATGTAGGAGACCCGGATTTGATCCCTGGGTCAGGAAGATCCCCTGGAGAAGAGAATGGCAACCCACTCCAGTACTCTTGCCTGGAGAATCCCATGGACAGAGGAGCCTGGGGGGCTACAGCCCATGGGGTCACAAAGAGTCAGACACAACTGAGCGACTAACACTTTCGCTGTGTTGTTGCTAGGAAGCATCTGTCCAGTACATTAGTCCAGAGCCCTTCCTCATCAGCAGGTTAACAGAAAAGAGCCATCTCTGTATTTTTAACACTTCTGTGTGATCCAAGACATTTGCAGCCATTCCTTTGCTTGTAGTATAATTCCTGAACATGAAGGAGCCAGCTAGATTTAGACATTTGGAATTTTGCAGAATACACAAACCCTTGTTCCCTTCTGTGTCTAGACTGAATGTTTTTAATGAAATGAGAACTACATTTAGCATATCCTGCACAACACAAGGGCCTGGATAAATGAATCAATACCTGATCAGCAGAAGCAGACAAGGATGGGGAAGGAAATACATATTTGACCACAAGGGCCCTTTCATACCACTTATCAATAGTTTCACCACTCCTTCCATTCAGTTCTCTAATGTGGGCTGTTGGCAGCTGCTAGGAGATGCTGATGTCAAGATGAAGGGGAGTATAGTCAGTCCACCGTATTCATGGGTTCCCCGTCCGTGGATTCAACCAAACATGTTCAATCTGAAACAAATCCATGGATGATAAGCCCTAGATAGTCAGGCCCGACAGGGACTCCAGCATCTGCAGATTTTGGTCTGCGACGTCCTAGAGCCAATAGCCCAAGAACACCAAGGGACTGACTGTATGAACTTTTGTTGCTTGGCAGAGGCAATTAGAAACCATTGTTTTAAAAAGTTCAGGATTCTAAAATCGTTTACCTTCATTATTATATCAAATCCAGAGCTAACAAAATAATCAATGAGGGACAACAAAACATTTAATATAAAAAAATTATCTTACACAGATAAATATAAAAACATGCTTTGCATTTTTTCTTGGACTGAGTGAAAGAAGCCTGTGTCTTGCTTTATTCTTTCATATCAGTCAGGAAATTTTTTAGCTTATTAGTGATCACAGCTGTTCTTCCGAATATGTCTTTAAAATTACTATATTTTAAAAATCAATTTATAAGACAAAATGTTTAAGAAAGCCCACTGCAAAACTGAGAGCAACTCATTGTGCAGTTTCTCTCCAGCGAAATGAGCTACAGTTTCACAGAGTTAGCTGCTATTTTGGCAAGTGATGAACAGATCCTTTATTAAAAAAAAGATTTACTGACATTAAGGGCCTAGGAAATGACAGGCACTGACGTTTCTGCTAATTAAAACTATCCTGAGCACACAGAAATTGCTCCTAGTGTGTTCCCTAAAGTGACTGAAATTATAAAATGGAAGAAACATGATGAATGAGGTGGGTGATCCAGTGAATGAGAGCTCTTAACTTTCACCTCCTTTAGTACCTCCTTGATTGCACAGCCCACTAAGTGATGGGTACAAATAAGTCTGATGCTTCATACACCATTTATAGACACCAAGAACTTTGTGAAAGTCTAATCAGGGATGGGGGCTTTCCGGGTAGCACTAGTGGTAAAGAACCTGCCTGCCAGTAGGAGATGTTAAGAGTCATGGGTTCCATCCCTGGGTCTGGAAGATCCCCTGGAGAAGGGCATGGCAACCCACTCCAGTATTCTTGCCTGGAGAATATCATGAATGGAGGAGCCCAGCAGGCTATAGTCCATAGGGTCGCACAGAGTCGGACATGACTGAAACGACTTCACACACAGAACAATCAGGGATGACCTTGGTAACCAGGTATTGGCAACCATGTATTGGTGATGTTAACCAGTATGGAACTCCACATATCTTAGTATAGAGGAGGTGAAAAGAAGTGAAAATCATTCAGGTCCAGTGAAGGTATATTTAGATGTTTAGTTATTTTGAACTTCAGTTTACAAACTATGAATTCAAATCCCGTCTTTTCTTGTATATAATCATTATCTGTCAAGGCAAGGTCAATTCCTGTGCCTAACATGTAGGAGATGCTATCATCAGTCATGCACTGAACCTGTCTCCTTTCTCTTATCTCCATCACAGCCCAGGCCACGTTGTATGAACAATTTGACTTTTTAATTCCTCTACAGAAGCAAGCAACCCCTTAACATAGAAGACTTTTTAAAATTAAAAAAAAATCAGTATTAGTTATTTATTATCATGTAGCAAATTATCCCAACATGTAGCATTTCTTTTCCTCATGACTTCTGTGGGTCAGGAATCTGGACATGGTTTACTACGGCCTCTATCCAGAGTCTCTCACAAGACTGCAGGCAGAGTGTCAGCCCAGGGCCCCAGTCGTGTCAAGACTTGACTTGGGGGAATATCCAGTTCTGAGCTGACTCCGTTCCTTGCTAGCTGTTGGCCAGAGACATCTGTTCCTTTCCACGTGAGCATCTCATAGGACTGCTTGCAGCTCAACAGCTGGCTTCCCCCAGAGCAAGCGCTCAGAGAATAGAGGCAGAGAGGACCAGCTGGAATGAAGCCCATCTGTTCGTAACCTAACCTGGAAAGTCACGTCCCATCATTTTGCATGTGTGCTAAGTCGCTTCAGTCGTGTCTGACTCTGTGCGATCCTATGGACTATAGCCTGCCAGGCTCCTCTGTCCATGGGATTCTCCAGGCAAGAATACTGGAGTGGGGTGCCATGCCCTCCTTTAAGGGATCTTCCCAGGGATCAAACCTGGATCTCTGGCACCCCTTGCATTGGCAGGTGGGTTCTTCACCACCAGCGCCAGTCACTTTCATCACACAGTCTTTTCATTACAGTAAGTCTCCAGGTCCAGCCCCAACTTGGAGGAAGAGGGTGATACAAGTGCAGGAATATCAGGAAGTGAGATTATTTGGAACCATCTTAGAAGCTGCCTAAAACAAAGCCTTAGAAATAATAAAGCCAAATCCCTTCCATTTTACAAAGGAGGGAAATAGGGCTGAGGTACAGAGGACTCGTACAACTCACCGACGACAGGGAAGGCCCGAGCCTTCTGATTCTTAGTCTAGAGCTCTTGACGCTATATATTGCTGATTTATGGTTGTTCTTCACTTGTTCCTTCACTTGCTCTCACTCTCCTTTTGCTCAGTCTGTTCATACCAACAAATAAAATACCCGTCCCCCCAAAACAGTACTTTAGCTTTTTAAAAATTTAAACTCACCAGCACATGCCCCGCTTCTTCTTCATAGCTAACGACAAGGGAGCGGGGAGAGGAATGGCAAGAATATTCCTTATTAAAATAGCGTGTGTAATTCTGCTGCTACAACTCAGCGCATCCACCCTGGGCTTCAGATGCGTGCTGGGCATTATGCTGTGTTCATTGCACTGCCAATTCAACTCTTTCCAGAGCCTCACAGCAAAGTTGAAAAATCAGAATCTGTAATTTCTAGAGCATTATTCGTTTCATAACTCTCTTTAATTAATGTTTTACAGGTGCTTATACTGTTCGCCTCTTCCATTAGCCCATCATTTTGTTCTCCAAAAAGTATTTTCCTATTTAGCATCTAATTGAGCATATACAAATTAGCACATAGCATAGGTAGGTAGGTTGGAAATGTCGCTTAGCCACATTAAAGCCTTTGATCAAAAGCACTCAGAATTCCAAAGGAGAATTCTAAATTGAAGTCATTTATTAAACAAATGTGTTAATTGAGCCTTTACCAAATGCAGCTTGTAGCCATTCTTGTCCTTAAACTCTAGAGGAGGTTTGGTGAGGTGCAGCTATTATATTTATCCCTCATAAATTCGTTGTTAAATTGCAGACCCTGAAGGCTCCCTTTCCAATCTTTATTTCCATTACCGCCTAACTGGTTCTTTGAATAAATCATTTAATGTCTTTATGCCTCTCTCTCTCCTGGGGGAAATAAGAATTGCATCTCTTTCATGGGCTTGTGGTAATAAATGAGTTCATACAGGTCAGGTAATTAGAATATGATCTAGCACATAGCGTTATTGGTTAACTATGATTATAATCTGGGTACGTTTTTCCCCCAATCCAACAGCTCTGGTTGGGAATGCCTGCTTGGTACGTGGCAGCCTGCAGAGCCAATGTGAAGAGCGGTGCCATTATGTCTGCTTTATCGGACACTGAGATCCAGAGAGAGATTGGAATCAGCAACCCTCTGCATCGCTTAAAGCTCCGATTAGCAATCCAGGAGATGGTTTCCCTAACCAGTCCTTCAGCTCCTCCGACATCCAGAACTGTGAGTCCCTTTGTGCTCCTTCCCTCTCTCAAGGCTGGGCGGACAGCAGCCTCCCCAGGCCCACAGAGCAGAACTGTGGCAGCAAGCATATCAATGTCAGCATGCATTATTCTCAGGAGATCTAGCTTGCTCTTCATTAACCTTGCTGCTACTTTTAATAGGCTTTCAATGGAAGAGCTGTGATTCCTATCAGACTTGAAGGCTGCAACCAAAATAGACTTTTGAGCTAGCCTCTAAAGTTTAGATTTTTCTCCCAAGCAAGACCAAGAGTTTATTCTTTCGTGAGATTTTTCCTTTTTAATGTAATCCAGCATCTCAAGAGATGAACTCTGGGCAGCAGTACTTTTTGAAGATGTAATGCTAAACTCACTACCTCTTAAGCAGTTTTCATAAATGAAAGTACCTGGATATTTAATGTTTTATAAATACCATGTGAATTACCTGCCCTCAAAACCTGTTTGCTTTTTATTTATAAATCCCTATTTCTCTCATAATTTTGTCCCTGTCTTAATATTAGAAAAGAACAAAATATTTTAAAAAGGAATGCCAGATGACAAATTCAAACATTGAGAGAAACTTGCAAATAACATTCCTTCCTTCCTTAGTCCTTCTCCAAATTATATCATTTTCTGATAAAGGATGTGATTTCTGATGTTAATTGGATTTTTCTGATCCCATGTCTTATACAAAAAAAAAAAAAAAGGAAAAATGAGGTAAGTTCAAATAGTGGGCAAAAGATAGGAAAGCAAAATTATTTCAGTTTTCAGGCACACAGCTAACTTGAGTATAACTTTTTTTATATGGGTCTTAAACATCACCATAAATTGGAAAATTGGCTTCATTTTATTATATATATTCTTATATTCCTTCCCAGTGTACTAGATTCCAGTGCTAGAAACACAAAGTCAAAATTTAATTGCTTATCTTTCTTATATAATTCCATTTTAACTTTTTCCTAAGATATATTTAGGAGAAAATATATACTTTAACAAATTCTTTTATATGACTTGTTGAAAGTGAAAGAGGAGAGTAAACGTTGAGTAAAAACTCAACATTCAGAAAACTAAGATCATGGCATCTGGTCCCATCACTTCATGGCAAATAGATGGAGAAAGAGTGGAAACAGTGACAGACTTTATTTTGGGGGCTCCAAAATCACTGCAGATGGTGACTGCAGCCATGAAATTAAAAGATGCTTGCTCCTTTAAAGAAAAGTTATGACCAACCTAGACAGCATACTGAAAAGCAGAGACATTACTTTGCCAACAAAGGTCCGCCTAGTCAATGCTATGGTTTTTCCAGTAGTCATGTATGGATGTGAGAGTTGGACTTTACAACTCTTTACAGTCCAACTCTTTACAGCATTGCTGAAGAATTGATGCTTTTGAATTGTGGTGTTGGAGAAGACACTTGAGAGTCCCTTGGACTGCAAGGAGATCCAACTAGTCTATCCTAAAGGAAATCAGTCCTGAATATTCATTGGAAGGATTGATACTGAAGCTGAAACTCCAATACTTTGGCCACCTGATGTATAGAACTGACTCATCTGAAAAGACCCTGATGCTGGGAAAGATTGAGGGCAGGAGGAGAAGGGGGCGACAGAGGGTGAGATGGTTGGACGGCATCACCGACTCAATGGTCATGAGCTTGAGTAAACTCCGGGAGTTGGTGATGGACAGGGAGGCCTGGTGTGCTGCAGTCCATGGGGCCACACAGAGTCAGACACGACGGAGCAACAGAACTGAACTGATAGCATATTAAAATGTATATAACTGTTATATACTATAGCTGAAGTATTACTGAAGCTAAAAAAGTAATTCAGAATATATTTAAAATAAAAGCTGAGAAGGCCATTAAAATAGTAACTACAGAATTCAGATCTGATGATGAGTTTCCTGCGTAACTTCCAACTGAGAGAGAAGTATCATGACTGGTTTATGTTAACATTCTCCTCCCAAGAGCAAATTTGAACAAAAATGTTTAAAATTTCTAATCTTGCAAAAATAAAAGCAACAGAAGTCCCAACTTAAATATGAAAAGTATAATATAATTTATATATATTTAGCATCCTATTTCTTAAAGGAAAATTGAATAATTAAGCACTATTTTTCTAAAAATCTCTAAGCAAACTGAAGGAACTTAAATCACAAGCTGTTAAAGGTAAGAGCATACTCAGTTGTTCAAAGAACAGTCAAATGTAAAGAGAGCTTATGAGACCCTTCATCATCTATTCTCAATTCCCCTCAAAGGCTTTATTTCCTCAGATCAGGATCCCAGGAACACAGACCTGATTTCAGTTTCCTAAACTTTTATGATCTGGGTTGATCATTAGCTTTTTCAGTCATTCTTCTCTCTGCCTGGAACATTCTTTCCACTCCAGGGTCACTGTCCTCCGGTGATGACCCCTGAATGTCCTTCCTCTAAAAAGTTTTCCCCAAACTCCAAAGTCTGGGCTTGCTTCCCTTCCCAAGTCATCGCTCTGTATACTTATAAGAAATGACTACATAATTTTCTATCCTTGATTCATCCCACACTAGAGCAAATGTATTATCGGGTTTTTCATAGTCCCTGGGCCTTAACTCAGTGCCTGGCAAATTGTAAATAGTCAATAAATATGCACCTTAAAATGATGATTTTATAAGTCACACTACCCACCACTACACAGGATATGAAATATGTATGCCCTGATTACAGAGAGGGCAACCATGCTAAAAAAAGGAAGACATAGAAGCAGAGTGCTCTGGCATTCCAATGAGGGAAAAGTCACTTTTGATTAAGGCTCAAAGAGAAATTAACATTTGAAAGACAGCTAATATATTGCTAATTATTAAAATAATTCATATTTTCACTATTAACTCTTTGATAGAGACCTTTTCATTCTACTTTCTCATTTTATAAGAATATTTTCACATAATACATTATTTCCTCCTTTTAAAACTCAGTAATATGACATGTTTCCCCCATTTTATTAATATTAAATATGTAATCGTAGTATCATTATTAATTGCTGCATACCTCCTTTAATTTATTTAACCAACTCCCTAATATTGGACATTTTGCTTATTTAGCAATTTTCATTGTATTTACAATACAATAGTGAGTATGAATGTAGTTGTGTTATTACATTAACTGTGGTTATTTCCATGCCAATATTTGTATACAGGGCATTTATATTTTTATTACTTTTGAATCTTAACTGCCAGATAGTATTGTGTAGTCTTTTCTCCCCCTTTGTCAAAGTTAATGACTACATTGCTTAAGTTTACATTTTAAAAGTTACTAGTAAAGGTAAAATGTTTTCATATTCTTATTTATTTTAGTATTTAAATGAATTTCCTATTCATAGCTTTTTTAATTTTTCTGTCAGATTATAGGAATATTCATTTTTTTTTTTTTTGCTAATGTGTAAAAGCTCTTTATTCACATAAGACATATGCCCTTAGCTAAATATTGATACAGGTTACACAAGAGAGAAGTTGTCTCTATTTGCTTTAAAAATAATCTACTGAGTGCTTTTTGTGAATATTTCTTTAACTCTATCTACATGAAAGTATTTACTTATTTTTAATATATTTCAAATATGATTTGCTTTGCAAAAAAATTACATATGAATTTTTAGTAATTAATCTACTACATAAAGTGAAGATGAAAACATTTTAAAGTCATCACCTAAAATTATATACTAGGATTCACTCTTTGAAATTTTAAAAGGAGTTGACTTTTTTTTTTAATAAATGTTATCATGTCTTCTGGAACACTGCCAACAGTTCTGATCATAAAAGATATTCCGTGTGTTTAGGTTTGGGTTCCTGAGAAAGATGTTCCTTATTCATTCACTGAAGTTCTTAGGAGAAAAAAACAAGATACTTAGATTAAAAAAAAAAAAAACTGAACAGAACTCTGCCTCCTTTTGTGTTTAGATGAAATGGATGAATAGAAAAATCTAGTGTTTTCATTCATTATTATTATTTACTTCCAGCTTTCTGTTTCTTTTTCCTAAGTTGTTACTATAGTTACTATAGAAGGCCTCCTATATAATAGAATAGAGATGGAGATATCAGATAATTGAAATATTTGGTTTAAGAGGTATATCATAAAGAATACATAAATTCTTTAAATATTTCATCTTAAGTAAAAATATGTAAATATTCAGGCACTTGAAAATTTAGATGAAACCCTAAGGACTTTTCTTTTAGCTAATTCCAGTGCCTGGAGTTTCACATTATGTTTATTTGATAACTTCATCCTTTAAACATTTTCAACTTTTTTAGTTTGAGTTTCTTTTTAAAGTGATAACTAAGATACTCGAAAAGCTATGTGAATGTAGAATCCTCTTGGAAATTTACAAATTCTCCCCTAGACTTTGCTGAAGTTGTATTTCTTATTGATAATGTGTTTTAATATTTGCCCTTACCTAGTCTTTCCAAATAATAAAGCTTAGTGTTCAGACATGAGCCAAGTTTATTTAATTTTTGGCTCTATATAATATTTACTTAAATTGCCTGATTTTTTAAAGTGCTGTGAAAGTAAAAAGGTTTGGAAACAAAAACAAGTAATCTTTGGTAAACATATAATTTAGCAATTTTGAGCAGACATGGAAGGCATAAGATAAGTTTCAACAAAATGTACAGGGGAAATAAAGAGCATTTATTAAACTAAAGATTTACTTGGGTAGAGATTGTTTATCAGAATTCTAGTAAAATTGTAGCAACAGCCAACATCAATGGAGAACTAAGGTCAGGCCCTGGTCTAAGTGTTCTACATGCAGTAACTGATTTGAGTCTGAGGACAATATGAGATGGGTACTTTCATGATACTCTTTCACAAATGGGAGGAATTGATGAACAGAGAGGTTAAGTGACTTGTCCTAAGGTCACACCCCAGGTGGTTTTGCCCGTAGTCTGTGCTTGTAACAAGTGTAGTTTCCTGCTTCCTGCACTCTACCAGTTGTTTTCCTTCTTTTTCACAACATTCTTTCAGTCTACTTTGGTTCCCCTTTACATAATTATTAACCTCCTAAGCCTCAACCTTTAAGTAAATAAGGTGACATACAGTTGTGTTAAACTAGTCTTATTATAAGGAGAAATATTTTTCCTTTTATGGTAGAGAAACATCAAGTCAGATTAGGGAGAAATGTGGATACAGGCCATTTTAAATGTGGAAGATCATATCAGATCAGTCGCTCAGTCGTGTCTGACTCTTCGCGACCCCATGAAACGCAGCACGCCAGGCCTCCCTGTCTATCACCAACTCCCGGAGTTCACTCAGACTCACGTCCATCAAGTCAGTGATGCCATCCAGCCATCTCATCCTCTGTTGTCCCCTTCTCCTCTTGCCCCCAATCCCTCCCAGCATCAGAGTCTTTTTCAATGAGTCAACTCTTCGCATGAGGTGGCCAAAGTACTGCTTTAGCATCATTCCTTCCAAAGAAATCCCAGGGCTGATCTCCTTCAGAATGGACTGGTTGGATCTCCTTGCAGTCCAAGGGACTCTCAAGAGTCTTCTCCAACACCACACTTCAAAAGCATCAATTCTTTGGCGCTCAGCCTTCTTCACAGTCCAACTCTCATATCCACACATGACCACTGGAAAAACCATAGCCTTGACTAGACAGAACTTTGTTGGCAAAGTAATGTCTCTGCTTTTGAATATGCTATCTAGGTTGGTCATAACTTTCCTTCCAAGGAGTAAGCATCTTTTAATTTCATGGCTGCAGTCACCATCTGTAGTGATTTTGGAGCCCAGAAAAATAAAGTCTGACACTGTTTCCACTGTTTCCCCATCTATTTCCCAGGAAGTGATGGGACTGGATGCCATGATCTTCATTTTCTGAATGTTGGGCTTTAAGCCAACTTTTTCACTCTCCACTTTCACTTTCACTAAGAGGCTTTTGAGTTCCTCTTCACTTTCTGCCATAAGGGTGGTGTCATCTGCATATCTGAGGTTATTGATATTTCTCCTGGCAATCTTGATTCCAGCTTGTGTTTCTTCCAGTCCAGCGTTTCTCATGATTACTCTGCATATAAGTTAAATAAACAGGGTGACAATATACAGCCTTGATGAACTCTTTTTCCTATTTGGAACCAGTCTGTTGTTCCATGTCCAGTTCTAACTGTTCCTTCCTGACCTGCATACAAATTTCTCAAGAGGCAGGTCAGGTGGTCTGGTATTCCCATCTCTTTCAGAATTTTCCACAGTTTATTGTGATCCACACAGTCAAAGGCTTTGCCATAGTCAAGAAAGCAGAAATAGATGCTTTTATGGATCTCTCTTGCTTTTTCCATGATCCAGCGGATGTTGGCAATTTGATCTCTGGTTCCTCTGCCTTTTCTAAAACCAGCTTGAACATCAGGAAGTTCACGGTTCACATATTGCTGAAGCCTGGCTTGGAGAATTTTGAGCATTACTTTACTAGCTTGTGAGATGAGTGCAATTGTGCGGTAGTTTGAGCATTCTTTGGCATTGCCTTTCTTTGGGATTGAAATGAAAACTGACCTTTTCCAGTCCTGTGGCCACTGCTGAGTTTTCCAAATTTGCTGGCATATTGAGTGCAGCACTTTCACAGCATCATCTTTCAGGATTTGGAATAGCTCCACTGGAATTCCATCACCTCCACTAGCTTTGTTCGTAGTGATGCTTTCTAAGGCCCACTTGACTTCACATTCCAGGATGTCTGGCTCTAGGTCAGTGATCACACCATCGTGATTATCTGGGTCGTGAAGATCTTTTTTGTACAGTTCTTCTGTGTATTCTTGCCATCTCTTCTTAATATCTTCTGCTTCTGTTAGGTCCATACCATTTCTGTCCTTTATCGAGCCCATCTTTTCATGAAATGTTCCTTTGGTATCTCTGATTTTCTTGAAGAGATCCCTCATCTTTCCCATTCTGTTGTTTTCCTCTATTTCTTTGCATTGATCGCTGAAGAAGGCTTTCTTATCTCTTCTTCTATTTTTTGGAACTCTGCATTCAGGTGTTTATATCTTTCCTTTTCTCCTTTGCTTTTCGCTTCTCTTCTTTTCACAGCTATTTGTAAGGCCTCTCCAGACAGCCATGTGGAAGGTAGATTTCAAATTAATTTACTTTGACATTCAGTTATAAAGTAAAAAATGCTTCAAATGATGTAAGTCATTACAGCAGTGACAGCTAGATGAGGTTCAGGGTTCTGAGGTCTGGCTGCTTTATTTATTTTGTATTTCTGACAGCAAGAGAATTATTTTCCCCCAATTAGTTTTCATAAGTTATCCCTTAAACTCAGTTTAATATTCATTTTTATATCATAAATCTCTCCTGAATGATTTAAATAGGTAAGTGCTTTAATTCTTAACCTCCTTTAGGAACTTTCCTTCTAGATTTCAACTGATAATACTAGCTGCATATTCTACTGCATCTGGGCTAAGGTCAGGCTAGCAAGGCACCTCCAACGAAACTGAATGACGGTCTCACTATCCGTGCCGACCTTGCTCTTCCACGACACTGAGAGTGAGTGCTTCCTTAAACGGAGCCCCCTTGACACCTCACCTACCTCGTCCTAGTCCCAGCCCTGGATCAGAATATATTGCATCATAATTTAAAATTATTAGGGTCTTTTACAGGATGATTATGTAGTTTTAGCCTACTTGACAGATGTAGAATCTAGAGAAGCTTAGGAAATGTCCTAGTTACTGAGAAGTGGCACTGCTAGAACTGAAACCTCTAGATAACTAAAATTTTAGAAATCATTTTCTGGGCTCAAATGGTATTTGCCATACACACAAAAAAAATCATTTACTGGTTTGCATTCTCCAGTTCATTTATCAGGGGTTGCAGCATTGACTACCAAGGGCAGTGAGTAAATGATTTTCAGTGACTCTCAGAAAGCCACAGCCAGATGATATGATGCTTGTCCTTTATGCTTTTCCCGGCCACTTTTTGCAGTCTTTATCCCTGGACTCAAGGCACCAGTGTCCTATGTCCTTTGCTTCTCGAAGCGTCCCAACTCTAGCTATTCTCTAAGATGTGCTCTTCGCTGAAACGCTCATGCTCTAAAGCACCCTTTTTATGACTTACCCAGATGAAAGTTCCATCCTTGAAACTGGTGATAAAAAGAAACAAATCTAAATAATTGACTTACTACCCATAGGCGTGCTTATAAAATAAACTTGTTGAAAACCTCAACTAATGCCTAAGTGGTTGGGTCCTATAGGAATCATTTTATGAGTTACTTTTCAAGACTTTAGAGCAGGCAGTGCTCCTCACAAGTAAAACTGCAGAGCACAAGTGAACAACCAACTTACAACTTTGGGAAGTTTGCCAACCATACTTTAGAAAATTGTCCTGGATATATACTCATTTTGTATATAAATTGTCCTGGATATATACTCATTTTGCATGCAAAGATACAGATTAAGTCATAGCTCCTTGAATCCTACTCACTCCAGAATATGGTGATAGACTGGCAGATACAGACTTTAAATAACCTGTGAAAGAGATTATGTGAAGTGAAGTGAAAGTCACTCAGTCATATCCAACTCTGTGACCCCATGGACTATACAGTCCATGGAATTCTCCAGGCCAGAATCTGGAGTGGGTAGCCGTTCCCCTCTCCAGAGGGTCTTCCCAACCAAAGGATTGAACCCAGGTCTCCCACATTGCAGGTGGATTCTTTACTAGCCGAGCCACAAGGAAAGAGATTATACGTGTCTGCATTTCAGTATGAAATAATACTGGTCAAGTTTCTTGCAGAAGGAGGGAGATCTTCATTTCTTGGATTCACAAACAAGGTGGAATCTATAGACATCATTGTAAAACAGTCTGGCTTAAATGAATTTCCTCTCAAGTAACCATCACTGAAGCTCGAGATGAAGAGACAGTACAGCCGTTCAGGCAAAGCAGTGTTATCACTGAGTGTGAAGGGAATGTGACAGAGAAGTGTAAAAACACATTTTTAGCATAGAACACTCCTCAAAAAGGCAATGAAAGCAGTTTCTGCCAAGTGATTTAATAATCATATATTCATATGCAACTTTCTGTTTATAATGAGTACCATTTTTAGAAGCTGGGGCTAGAGGGAGGGGCTTTTAATGACATGGATGGCTGCTGTATTCCAAGTATATTTTACAGTTGTGCAGTTTTATCTTTTAAGAAAAGAATTCATTTATACTCAGAATTCCAAAATGGTAGGAAAATGAGAATTCTATATGTATAAATGATACTTATCCTTTGAGATCTTTATGCCTATATGATTTACTTATAATAATGAATATTTACTGTTTCATTGCTCAACCATGAGTAATTCTCTTATACATGAGATTTACCATATGTTGAATTATACTCATCAATTTAGTTTATATGCAGTTATTTTTTAAATTATATTAAATTCCATCATCTATAATAGAAGCTAAGTTAACATGGCACTGTATCGGTAGAAAAGGCCAGAGGAAATTATGGTAATGTTATATTGGGGTGTCAATTTTGCTACCTCCAGTTCTTTAAAATGAGACCCCTTCCAAAACAAGTAACAAGTAATACATAGGATACAAATGTCACTGAAACTATAGAATTGCTGTACTTAGACAATGTTGAAATGTTCATAATGATATCCCAGTTAAATGGTGGAATTTGATGGGAAGTGGTTCCCAGTGATCTGTGTGTTACTAAATGGACTTTGGTTTAGAAATTGTATGTAACTCGGTATATAAAAGAAATATCATGGGTTGTTTTTATTAAAAGAAAAATGAGACTTCATAATAGAATAGTGCCTGCTAGAGGGAAACTTCCGTTTTACAATATGTTCTTCTCTATAATGGTGTAGGATACTGCTGAAAAACCAGATAACCCAAGTTTTGTGACTTCTGACAATATTTATGAAAAAAAAAAAAAACTTTTATTACATCCAAAATAGCATTTCTTTTTCTTTTTTTTAAGAATATAGGAAAACAACATATTTACTGAACTGTGAAAGGAAGAGGTCATTTGGGAAAAACTGATATTGATTTCCAGACAGGTTATGATAGTACTTTCAGCTTTGTATTGACAACCAATTTTCTCTTTCCAAGGACATTGAAGAATCAAAACTCTGTGAAGGAAATATTGGTAATAACATGACAAAACACATGTGTCTTTGTTTACTGAAGAAAAAATACTCTTCTACAGATCAAATTTATTCAGTTCTCCATGATTACAAAAAGATGGATCCAATAGCCACATACCTTTGAAATGCAAATTTTGATTAAGCCTTTTTCCTGATGAATAATTACAGAAGTATCATTTTAAGCCTATCCCATGTGAGCCTCGCAGCACGCCTCTTTCTATTTAATCTTTTGAAGTAGAAGCAAAAGGGAGCTGTGAGAGCCGGCAATGCTGTCTCTTGCACATGCTGTAGAAGCACGAGCACGGTGCGCTACTGTGGTTCCGTTAACTCACAGTGGCGCTGCCTTTCTTCTTTACCACTGCTTCCTCCCGTGGATCCCACTGCTTCCCTCTGGGCCTCCTCACCAGCCTTCAGGCAACGTCTGGGTGACCCATGAAGAAATGGAAAATCTTGCGGCTCCAGCGAAAACGGTTAGTCTTTACAGCTTTGTTGAACATGCAAAACCATTATTTTGCTGCTATCTGGATGGAAAAGCTGGTTTATACCATAGGATCAGAGTAATGGGTATGTTTACACAGTGATATGCAATGATTATGGTCTAATTTCACTGCACTTAGACCTTTTTAAATAAAGCCATACTAGATTGTCATAATGTGGTTAATATAAGAGTTTGTAACATGCAAACAAGTAATCAAGAATTTAATAATATTTATCTATTTCACAACACTGGAAATGTTTTATAGCAAATATCACTTGAAACTTAGCATATTCCCAGGTAATGCATGTTACCAAACCCAATTAAATTTATAATAGAATGTATAGATTGAATATCCTTTTTAAATGCAATCATTTAGCTTCTTGTACTTTCCCAATCTCAGATACAGAGCTTCAGTCCCCATCATTCCATGAAAAGTGTTCATTTTTTTAAATTATTAAAAGTACATGCTTAAAGAAATTCATGGTGACTCATAATTGTCAGCTTTTAAAAATACAATATTATGTATAGTCACTTCTCATTTAAAGTTGCAAAGTTGGGCATGCCATGCATTTTATTATGAGCAACTTATTTTTAATTTAATGTCCTTTTCATTTTATTCATTTGAAATTGATTATTTAGCTTATGATGAATAAAAATGCAAATGTTGTTTACTAATTACATTTTTACTTTAGCTTGTTGTACTTGGTCTTTTCTTATTGAGTTTTGTTTGTTGCTGCTTGTTGTTGAGACCCATTTCATTACCACAAAGCTTAGTTGGAAGGATGCAGTTCCTTTGTCCACTCCATTAATTTACTTTGCACAGTATTTCTCCATCATATGTATATATACACATCTGTGCATTGTATATTTGTATGTATATAATCAAAATTTTTTATTATAATTTATTATGAAAAATCCCACAGTTTTAAGAATCAAAAAGGTTTGGAATGACCAGATCAAATGTATCATGAAAATTCCATATGTCACATGTGTGTATTTAATTAGCCTAAATTAGAAATTACATAGTTGCCCTCGTAGTCACCCTTGAACTCCTCAGTTGATTGCTGTGGATCTCAATAAGGGTTGTGTATTATTTGCCTGTGTCCTAATTAACATTTTATTAGCAAAACAATTTTACTTCTACTAGAAAAAAATTTACTGTATCAATTTTGAGATTAATTTATATTTATCTGCTTTATTAATCATTTCCTGCTGCTAACACAGAAAGAATCTGAGGAAGGAAGCTGGGCCCAGGTAGGAAATGCATATGCTTTAAAACAGTATCATTTAGTAGGCTATGAATATATAAAGTAAGAAAACTGTATGTCATAATATTATAAATCTTCACTTAGCTTAAAATTAGCTTAATCATGTATTCAACTTTATTATGTTTAATACTATATAAGTCTTTTTAAATCACCATATTTTGCAATCAAGAAGATGACTGTCATTTTACACCTGGCCTCTTTTGAAAGGAAAATTTCCTTTCTCCTTTAAAAGAACTACAAATTAAACTTCTTGGAAATCGCCCTCTGAATATATTTAATCAGGAATCATTCATGTTGGATGTTAAGGGGAAGAGCAGAGATTTCAAAAAAATTGTTTGGAATCACCTATTGTTTAGGTGGCACTAGTAGTAAAGAATCCACCTGCCAATGCAGGAGACGCAAGAGACATGGGTTCAATCCCTGGGTCAGGAAGATCCCTTCGAGGAGGAAATGGCAACCCACCGCAGTATTCTTGAGAAACCCCATGGAAGAGGAGCCTGGACGGCTATGGTCCATGGGGTCACACACAGTGGGACATGACTGAATGACTGAGCACACACAAGCTTTATAGTATAAAGAAAAGTGTGTGAGAAATGGAGTTGGAGGGGCATGGGTTAGCTTTGCAACTGCACATCAGAAGTCACTCCCATTTATTGAGATGGCGTTATGAGCCAAACATCTGTAATGTGCACATACATATATGTGTGTAGAGAAGTTATCCTTTTTCAACATGTCCGCACTATACTACTAAACTAGAAGAATTAATATGTTTTAGGTAATGTGATTCAAACTTTGACTGTATGAAAAATTTCGGTAGTTATTACTAGGATGTTGCTGCTGTTGCTGTTTAGTCGCTCAGTCATGTCCAACGTTTTGTACCCTCATGGACTGCAGCTGGCCAGGCTCCTCTGTTCATGGCATTTCCCAGGCAGGAATATTGGAACGGGTTGCCATTTCCTTCTCCAGGGCATCTGCCTGACCCAGGGATTGAACCCGCATCTCCTGTGTCTCTTACACTGCAGGCCCATTCTTTACCTCTGAGCCACCAGGGAAGCCCAGATACTACTAGGACCTACATTTAGTAAATTAGGGTTACATTAGGTTTTTATTTTGGTAAGCATTCCATTTTTTAGGAACACACAAAATAAGAGGAACACCTCAATTTTAATGAGAAATACATGTTCTAATTGTGACTTTGATAAGGACCTGAATGGAAAATATTGTCAAATTAATAGAGTAATAATTCTTTTTAAAAATTGCTTTAGTGGTGATGGTTGATTTGGGTTTTAGACTTTTATGAACAGTGTTTGGTAAGATCAGTTTATATTGTTATATTAAAGAATTAGATTATATTTTACCTTTTTGGTCGTGCTCTGATTCTTTAAATACAAAGTCTGTATTGACTGATATCTATAAACGATTGCATCAGTTTTTATAGAGTACTGGTTGCATGCTTCACTAGGTAACAGCAGAGGCCACATAAAGCGTCAGCATTCTGCCCTCTAGCCTTGTGGCTCCTTTCTCTCTTCATTTACTGAGGCTCCTATTTTCACATCAAGATTTGCCATTACACCACAGCAATATAATAGCAACACTGAAGAGAGGGAAATGGTGGCATACTGGCTGACAGATAAAGATAAAATAAGTTGAATTAAATAAATCCATCTGTACAAAGTAAGGATCTTTCATCTCAGCATTTGTTTACATCATTCATTTAACTTTTGAATTTAAAATGTATTTTGTATAAAAAGTAATTCCTTTTGAGAAAACAAAGTGAGCATAATCATTTGCTGTAAGCAAGGACCCTGTAGGCAAGGACCCAGACTTCCACTTTGTACAAAATACATCAAATTTAGAGGCTAAATATTATTTCTGCTTCATTTCAATATATAAAAGAATTAAATATCAATTAAAATGATAGCCCGTATCTTCCAATTACCATCTCATCTTATTGGTTAAGAAACTTGACTGCTATAAAACAATTCTAGTGTCCGGTTTTTCTACAGACCCTGGCATATGGAGATATGAACCATGAGTGGATTGGAAACGAATGGCTTCCCAGCCTGGGGTTACCTCAGTACAGAAGTTATTTTATGGAATGCTTGGTAGATGCAAGAATGCTAGATCACCTAACAAAAAAAGATCTCCGCGTCCATTTAAAAATGGTGGATAGTTTCCATCGGTAGGTTTTAGGTTTTTTTCTGAAATACTTTAAGTAAAAAGTAATTAATGTATATATTACTAGAACATAAAGAGATATTTAAGAAATATAGAGTATGTGCTCTTTGAAACATCTGTGTACATCTACTTGGCAAAAATATCTTCATGCAATAAATTGCAGGGAGTGTCTAATGTAGAACTGGGTGCATATTACATGCCCCAAGTTTATAGAATTAGACAGTACTAAATTCTCATACAGTGTGGATCTTTTCTCCCCCCTATATATTTAGGAAATTTCATGTTTGCAATTTGAATCTATGTGTTCATTGTAGAAAAATATTTATTAAGAGTAAATTCATCAGTTTCAACTATAGATATATGTAGTTATAAATTAAATAACTTAGGGATATGCTAGAAAAAATTTTGAGAAGGAATTCTCCTCTGAAAAAATTTTTGTTTTTATATAAATCTTTCAGTGCTTTGGCTTATTTGTACATTAATTTTCAGGGAAAAACCACTGAGTAGGACATGAGACAGTGGGAGGAAAACAGAGCAGTAAATTGCTGTGATTAAAAATATGAAAATTCTTTTTTCAAGTTGTTTATTATCCAGGGGGTAGAAAAACATTTCTTATAATACCATGTCATAGATGTTATGTTATAGCCTGATCTCCTTGTAAGTCATCTGCAAAACTGTCATTATGATCATTTTATGTAGTTAATTATAGTAAATTGATAAATATAAATCTAGACAATTTGGCAAACTATTTGCTCACATCCTGTCCAATATTTAATTAATGACTGAAATTAAAATGGTATAAAAATCATTTATGTTAATGACATACAGTTAGGAGAAAGAGATAATAATTGAGATTCTTCAGTCAAATTTATCAAAATCTTTTGAATCTTAACAGTTGTTGACACTATTGGATTAAATTTAGTAGAAACAAATATAATACCATTTTTAAAAACCATTAAAATGCTGGATTGGGAATTCATTATTTAAAAGCAGTTCAAGTGAAAAATATGTTATTTATAGTTGACTTTTGTGACACCCATCAAGCCATTAACCAGCACTGAGACTGTGTTTATTGGCAGGCACAATAAAAGTCCTACTATGTGGTGAGATGATGATAAGAAACCGTATTCATTTATGGACATTAAACTGTGATAGAGTGGTAGAAGTCTAGGGGAAAGGAAGGAATTAAATTTAGCTTGGATAGGGAAGAATTCACATAAATTTACTTATGTTTTAACATATGTGATAGAAGAATAATATTTGCTCTCTTGAACATACACTTTGCTATTTCAAATAGGTGTAGGTTATAGAGTGAGTGATTTATGTCCAATAGAAAAAAACTTTGTATCACTATTGCTCTATAGCATACATTGTGAGGTAGTGAGTTCTCTGTCATTGAATGTTTAGGCCCTCAAATTTTGCGTAGTTGCAATAGATTTTTGAATACTAGAATTTTCGATGACACACTTATGCCTGTTTTGTATTCTTCAGTAGATCAATTTTAGTTATTACTATTATAATAGAAAGGGTTAATCCAGTGATCAGGTTTAAAAAAAAAAATCAACATTGTTAATTGGCCATAGCCCAATAAAAAATGTTTTGGGTGTTAAAAAATATTTCAAAGAAATAAAAATTACTCAAATGGCAGAGTTCTTGTTTGTCCTGAGCTCTGACTTAAAGCAGGTAGTACTTGACTGCATATGACAACCCACTCTCTTTGTAGCTCGGTTTGCCATCTGTCAGACATTGTTATAACAATATGTATATCCCCTTTACAGCACAATTTTACATATAAAAGTTTGGCAGAAATTAGGCAAAGAGCCACTGGTTTAATCTCAAGCTGGCTAATGTCTATGATGGTTTTCACATCAGTATTATCTGGTATCCACTGAATTAGTTTAATTGGGCTAACATAACCAAATACCACAGACGGGTGGCTTAAACAGCAGAAATTTACTTTCGTAAAGTTCTGGAATCTATAAAACAAAGTGTCAGCGTTGCAGGTTTCTTCAGCTTGACTTGCAGATGGCTGCTTTCTCAGTGTGTGCACACATGGTCTTCCCTGTGCAGGAATACTTCCCAGTTTTCTCCGTGTTCCACATTTTCTCTTCTGTAAGGACACTGGTCATACTGGATCAAAGCCTACCCTGATGTCCTTATTTTATCTTAATTACCTCTCTTAAGACTTGATGTATAATTACAGTCACGTTCTGAAGTAGGGTGTGTTAGGGCTTCAGCACAACAATTTGGGGGAATACAATTCACCCAATAGTAGCAATTAATGTAGATTTTTTTTCATTTTCCTCTGATTCTGAACTATTTGAACTCAGCATTGTTTTATGAAAAATGCAGGGCTTAGAAGTGCATCCAGCACATAAGAGTAGCCTGGCCAGTGTGTTGTGTCTAAGTGAAGTGAGGTGAAAGTCACTAAGTCATGTCCAACTGTTTGTGACCTAATGGACTACAGCCTACCAGGCTCCTCTGTCCATGGGATTTTCCCAGGCAAGAATTCTAGAGTGGGTTGTCATTTCCTTCTCCAGTGTATGTCTTTGTCTATAATTCTAAACATTTAAGAAACCACTAATAATCAGTGTTCTTCATTCCTGAGGCCTAGAGATTCTTTCTACCTATTATACTCTTTCATAACCTTTATATATAGTATCACTAAGTCTTCTTTCATCTCTTCAAACATCCCTGGGTTTTGGATTTTCTTTTCATGCTTTTCCTTGTCTTTATCGTGACCATTATTTTGACAGCATTGATTCCTCAACTCATTTCCCTGTTACCTAGAATTACCTATTTCTCCAAACTCCTGTTTTGCTGTCAGATTCATTCTTTCTTAAATCAAAACCTTTCATGTTTTTCTCCTTTGAAAATTGTCCAATAATTTTCTGTCACCTTGATATGTCCCACATTATTCTGAATGCACACTTTTCTTAATGTAACCCCATTCTCCATGTGAAATCACATTCCTCCTTATTTCCTGACATGGATTCTCAACTCTGGACAGTGGGTCTCACTACCACCACATATTTAACATTTCATCAGCAATCCTATGTCATGGTGCCCCATAATCTTTCTCTGCTTGATCTTTAAGGATAAGTTTTTTGTTCATCCACAGTATCTTTTCCATAGGGAGTCCCATTGTTTGTTGACTTTTTCCTTTCACATACTTCTCTATCACTTAGAGTTGGTGGCTATTTATTTGCTTCTATATGTTAATACTTTACTTACTCATATTTTTATATTATTTTTCTCATCATGAAAAGGAGGGTAACCATTTCCTATAAATTCCTTCTTGACTCCATAATAGTGACTCTCTTTAAGTTATTTTCAAATGAGTAAGATGTTCATTTGTCTTCAAACAATGCTAAAATGGCTTAACAGAAAACAAAAATGTAGATGAACAACAAAATCCAAGATTGTTTTAAGACTATGCTTAATTTATTTCAAAAATACTTTCTTTACTGTTTAGAAACACTGAGTGCTTAAAATAACTATAGTTTCATCTCCCTATAATCCTAAATAATTTAATTACAGATATAACATTAACAAATTGTCGAAGAAGTAAGACATAGTGTTGACTATGCTTAATCATCTACTGAGTAAACTCACTGTGTTTTCTCCTTTTTTAAAAAAATAACAGAACAAGTTTACAATATGGAATTATGTGCTTAAAAAGGTTGAATTATGACAGAAAAGAACTAGAAAGAAGACGAGAAGCAAGCCAACATGAAATAAAAGGTACTATGTCTTTCTTTCATACCAAATCATAAGTCTTTCTTTGGGGGGAGGGATTTTTAGTTTTCATTTTTATGACGTAAAATGTTGTATGCATTACAGTTGTCATTAAATAACATAAATATTCAACTAGAAGCATCATCATTCTTTCTTTTTCATAACTTTTCTGATTAAAACTCAGAAAAGGATATCATCACTATATAAGATAGATATCCCATTGGGGGCATATTCTCGATTTTCTGAATTGAGGTCTATTCCTCTGAACCTATTAATTATACATTCTGTTTATCCTACAGATGCCTCCACATAGCTATTTTTGTCAAACTTTTAATAGAACCTTCTCATTATGATTCAGAGAAACATGGTATATAATTTATTTATAGCTGTTCATCTTTGACTTGTATCATTTGATTTTATTTCAGTGCCCAGAGATTTTATTTCTGTAAGACATATAAATTATATAGGAATTTTTATATAGAAGTTACAGAGGAATTTTTCCCCTATGAGACTAGTTCACTAATAATTTTAACTAGAAATGATTTTAGAAAGATTACTGGCTGCTGCAATGAATATTTGTATGAAAATACTTGATTTGAATTGTAAGAAAAGACATTCCCTGTAACAGACGTTTTAGAAAAGTACTGTATTTAGTAATTGACCTTCAAACATTGAGACATACCTTAGTATACAGAGGAAAGAACTGTTCAACAAGAACAACATGTTAGGTCTTACACTTGTTAGAGACCACTTTATTTTTATTATTGTTGTTGTTGAAGGAAAATTTAATGATTTGATGTAAGATATAAGTTATCTATAGGACTTTGGGGGGGGAATCGTGTCCTTTTATGTCTATTTTTAATGGAAAAAAAGGCTCAAAGTTTTTGAAAAAAATTTTGAGTATAAGCTCAAAATGAACTCCGTATAAGTTGTTATTTGCTTGCTATTTCCTGGGAATTTATATTTAGAAGCATTTCATTGAATTCAGTAAGTGTTTGTAACTAATTGTTCAAAGTTAGGCGTGAGTTTGTTGTTATTTTCACTGCCTTTAGGGCTTACTTTAGATATGAAAACAGTATGTATTACATGTTATCTATCTTCCCCATATTAAAGTTTAGCACTCTTTTACTCTTTAAGATGTTAGACTTCTGTAGTTTTCATTTGTGATAAGCATTGTCAGAAATTACTTTTTCTTTTGGCAGTTCTTGGACAGTACATTAGTTATAGTAGAATGGGTCTGAATGCCTGTGAAGGTGATTGATTAAAAATATTTTTCGATAAATGGTTCATTGGAGACTAGACAGACACAATGGATTTCTTGTAACACTTCATTTGACTCATTGCTTAGGAGCAAGAAAGTGTTTTTCCATTATCAAAATTGAGTTGTTTGATTTCACTTTGTTTTGGGGACCCAGGAAATTGCAAGCTATCTTTAGACCACTGCTGTTCAGTTGAATTGAAATTTGGGGATTAATTGGCCAAGAAAGACCCCAAAAGGAATTCTGTGCTTAACCTAACAAAAGATGCTTTAGCACACAAATAGACTTTACCATGGGACATGCCTTTCTGGTTTTCTTTTTGAAGTACTTTTTTCCAATTAGATTTTATTATGCTTGGTTTCACCACAGAATGCTTCAGATATAGATGTTTTTGGCACTACATCAAATATTATATTAGTACTTGGCAATTGTAAGCATAACTCTGAGAAAAACTGCCATGATTCACCATGATTATACACAGGCAACTCCATGTGTGATGTAGCTGTGAGTGAGATCATAAAAATAGCCCATTTCCTATGACTGATCTGATGACATTTACAGGAATAACTCTTGACTGTGACTAGGGGTCTCTGTTATTATCTGAAGTATTAATTAACCTTGACCTTAATAAACAGCTTTCTGAAATGAAGAGACCATGTGCATATCAAGGATCTACAAGCATTTAATTTGTTGCTAGGAAACCGTCAACACTGATCTCTAGCCATTTATTGTTTAGGTCAAGAGTATCCTTACAAAGTTTTAAAGTCAGAGCATAAGTTTTGCTTCAAAACAGATTTATAGAATGGGATCTAATTTACAAAATAAAATAAAAAACTATGATGTGTTGAAGAAGAGAATTTGGGATTAGTATCTTATTTACCTTCAGCCTGTAAATAAATTATTTTATATTATTTCATAAATAGCTACAGGTATGTTAATGGAATTTTTGATAGACATATATTTCTAGAAATATGGTAACTATATATGTCATAGACTAACAAAACATGAACCCAGCTCTAGAAAAGAACGCTTTCTATTTACAAATTTGTTTAGCATAAAGAGAACTCGACATTTTTGTTGAACTGTTGTGCCATTGGTAAAAATAATTACAGAACTGTTGCTGCTGCTAAGTCGCTTCAGTCGTGTCCGACTCTGTGCGACCCCATAGATGGCAGCCCACTAGGCTCCCCCGTCCCTGGGATTCTCCAGGCAAGAATACTGGAGTGGGTTGCCATTTCCTTCTCCAATGCATGAAAGTGAAAAGTGAAAGTGAAGTCACTCAGTCGTGTCAGACTCTTAGCGACCCCATGGACTGCAGCCTACCAGGCTCCTCCATCCATGGGATTTTCCAGGCAAGAGTACTGGAGTGGGGTGCCATTGCCTTCTCCTACTGCCAACCATACATACCTGCCCAGCTTTTGAAGTACAGTGTGGTATAATCAGTAGATAGAACTATAGTAACTGATTAAATGTAACCAAAATATAATACCACCAACTTACATCCTGTTTTCTGAGGTCTAACACCTCAATGGAAAAAGTTAATGAACACAGAGGAACACGTATACTTTAGGACTGACCCAGGGAGACCCAGTGAATATACATAATATAAAATGTCCTTAGATAGTAAAGATTATTACTGAAGTCCTTTGCTTTGCTGAAGACATGAGGAAAGAAAGAGCTAGAATTCTGAAACAATAAACATCCTATTTCCTGAAGAAATTCATTCTGCCTGGGCTGGAGCAAGACATAGTAAAGTGATTCTGAAAAGTGGGCATTTTGAGTCTTTCCTCAGATGTTTCTCATTAAACCAAATCCAAGAGACTCTTAGGGGCTTTGTTTTGAAGATTGTTTGCTTGAAGATTGTTCAAGCCACAATAGGAGTTAAGTAGAGGTATGTGAAGTAGATATGCCTTCCAGATTCATATGCAAATACTTTACCATCACCGTGGATTGGTAGAGACAAAAAGAATACAAACTAATCTGAGGAATTTCTACTTCTAACTATAAATGGAATACATTCAATCAGATCAGTCTTCAACCAAGAACAAGTAGAAAAAATAGGTCAATCAATAAACAGCTGTTTGAAGGCAGCAGAAAGCAACTAAGACACCCAGGCCTTGAGAGGCCATGATCTTGAGAAAAAGAGAAATGTGTTGAGAGGTAAGCCTGTCGCACTGGGTGTTTTAAATTGTGAGAGTGGGTATTTATTTAGCAATATCTGCTAACATTAAATGTATGTATATAACATGACGTCAATTCTATCATTTGCTACTCAAGAGAAGGCAATGGTACCCCACTCTGGTACTCTTGCCTGGAAAATCCCATGGATGGAGAACCCTGGTGGGCTGCAGTCCATGGGGTCGCTAAGAGTCAGACACGATTGAGCAACTTCACTTTCACTTTTCACTTTGATGCATTGGAGAAGGAAATGGCAACCCACTCCAGTGTTCTTGCCTGGAGAATCCCAGGGACGGGGGAGCCTGGTGGGCTGCCATCTATGGGGTCGCACAGAGTTGGACATGACTAGGGCAACTTAGCAGCAGCAGCAGCAGCTATAAATATATATTCACAATATACACCAAAATACATAAATAAGAGTGTTCAAGGAAGCACTATTCTTAACCCACAGTAGAATCCACATTTCCATCCACAGTAGAGTGGATCCATCGTGGCATAATCATACAATGGAATATTAAATAGCAATGAAAATAACCATAACATGGGTGAACTATTGAGTGAAAGACACAGACAGAAAAATACATGTTGCATGATTTCATTTATAAAAAGCCAAGAAATCAGACAAATCTAATCTTTGGTGAGAATAGTCAGAATACTGGTTACCGTTGGAGTGAGGATAGAGACTGAGAAAGAACATGAAGGCCTGGTGCTGAGGTATCACTTTACTGTTTTAATATTATACAAGAAATCCTAAATTGGTTATTAATTAATGTATTATACAAATTAGTATAAGGGTTTTGAAATTAATGTATAAGTACCACACACACACATTAAGAAGAAAATAATATTAAGATTTTTGCAGATAATTTGGGAAATAAGCAGTTGAATGTTTCTCAAAGTATTCTTTATACTTTTTATGGATAAGGTATAAATTTCACTTGGAAAGAAAAAAAAAAGTAAGGAAAACTTATTTTTACTGTACTAGTAAACTATGGGCTTCATTTCCCTTTCTACAGGATTGAGAAAACTTTTTTTTCCCCTCATTTCCCCTAAGTTCTTAAATATCTTTCTTTTCAATGAAACATTCTGTTACTTCTATTTTGATGTATTTCTGTCACTCATAATGAAAGAAAATGAGGCAAAAGTAATAAAACTTTTGATATGTTTTGATACTTTTGATACTTTGATATGTTTTGGTCCAAATAAAGGTGTACCTAATATTTTTCTCTAAAGGTTTTAGTTTTAGAAAATAAAATTCAAAGTATTTTTTAATCTCAGTAAAATACTGCTTTTCAACCTGAAAGGAAAAAAAAAATTATGATTTGAGAGTCATTGATTTTTGGATTAATATGTAATTGAGAAATAGTGGGTTAACAAAATAGTAGGGGAAGTATTAAACTATTCAATGTCTGTTCTATCTTATTCTGACATTGCTTCAGATGAAAAAAGAGTTTCTTCTAGTACATAAGTAATAATTAGGTAGTAGCTTGAAAACCACTCTGATGAAGAACCATACTAAACTCTCATCTTGCTCTCTTGACAGAAGAGCTGTATATCGACACAAGAAATGTCCCCAGTTCAGTAAATTCAGTCATTCAGTCGTGTCCGATTCTTTGTGAACCGCTGGACTGCAGCACACCAGGCTTCCCTGTCCATCACCAACTCCCGGAGTTCACTCAAACTCTTGTCTATCAAGTCAGTGATGCCATCCAACCATCTCATCCTCTGTCATCCCCTTCTCCTCCTGCCTTCAATCTTTCCCAGCATCAAGGTCTTTTCTAGTGAGTCAGTTTTCACATCAGGTGGCCAAAGTATTGGAGTTTCAGCTTTAGCATCAGTCCTTCCAATGAATATTCAGGACTGATTTCCTCTTGGATAGACTGGATCTCCTTGCAGTCTGAGGGAATCTCAAGAGTCTTCTCGAACACCACAATTCAAAAGCATCAATTTTTGGTGCTCAGCTTTCTTTATAGTCCAACTCTCACATCCATACATGACTATTTGAAAAATCATAGCTTTGACTTTGTTGACCTTTGTTGGCAAAGTAATGTCTCTACTTTTTTTTTTTTTTTTAATTTTATTTTATTTTTAAACTTTACATAACTGTATTAGATTTGCCAAATATCAAAATGAATCCGCCACAGGTATACATGAGTTCCCCATCCTGAACCCTCCTCCCTCCTCCCTCCCCATTCCGTCCCTCTGGGTCGTCCCAGTGCACCAGCCCCAAGCATGCAGTATCGTGCATCGAACCTGGACTGGCAACTCATTTCATACATGATATTTTACATGTTTCAATGCCATTCTCCCAAATCTTCCCACCCTCTCCCTCTCTCACAGAGTCCATAAGACTGTTCTATACATCAGTGTCTCTTTTGCTGTCTCTACTTTTGAATATGCTGTCTAGGTTGGTCACAGTTTTTCTTCCAAGGAGCAAGTGTCTTTTAAGTTCATGGCTGCAGTCACCATCTGCAGTGATTTTGCTAAGCTGCTAAGTCGCTTCAGTCATGTCCAACTCTGTGCAACCCCATAGACGGCAGCCCATCAGGCTTCCCCATCCCTGGGATTCTCCAGGCAAGAACACTGGAGTGGGTTGCCATTTCCTTCTCCAATGCATGAAAGTGAAAAGGGAAAGTGAAGTCGCTTAGTTGTATGCGACTCTTAGCGACCCCATGAACTGCAGCCTACCAGGCTCCTCCGTCCATGGGATTTTCCAGGCAAGAGTACTGGAGTGGGGTGCCATTGCCTTCTCCGCAGTGATTTTGGAGCCCCCCAAAATAAAGTCTGTCACTGTTTCCATTGTTTCCCCATCTATTTGCCATGAAGTGATGGGACCAGATGCCATGATCTTGTTTTCTGAATGTTGAGTTTTAAGCCAACTTTTTCACTCTCCTCTTTCACTTTCATCAAGAGGCTCTTTAGTTCTTCTTCACTTTCTGCCATAAGGGTGGTGTCATCTGCATATCTGAGGTTATTGACATTTCTCCTGGCAATCTTGATCCCAGCTTGTGCTTCATCCAGCCTGGCGTTTCTCATGATGTACTGCATAAAAGTTAAATAAGTAGAGTGACAATATGCAGCCTTGATGTACTTCTTTCCCCATTTGGAACCAGTCTGTTGTTCCATGTCCAGTTCTAACTGTTGCTTCCTGACCTGCATACAGATTTCTCAAGAAGAATCTCTTGAAGAAGTGTCCACAGTTTGTTGTGATCCACACAGTCAAAGTCTTTGGCATAGTTAATAAAGCAGAAGTAGATGTTTTTCTGAAGTTCTCTTGCTTTTTCGATGATCCAGTGGATGTTGGCAATTTGATTTCTGGTTCCTCTGCCTTCTCTAAATCCAGCTTGAACATCTGGAAGTTCACAGTTCACGTGCTGTTGAAGTCTGACTTGGAGAATTTTGAGCATTACTTTGCTAGGGTATGAGATGAGTGCAATTGTGCAGTAGTTTGGATTCTTTGGCATTACCTTTCTTTGGGATTGGAATGAAAATTGACCTTTTCCAGTCTTGTGGTCAATGCTCAGTTTTCCAAATTTGGTGGCATATTGAGTGCAGCACTTTCACAGACTCATCTTTTAGGATTTGAAATAGCTCAACTGGAATTCTATCACCTCCACTAGCTATGTTCATAGTGATGTTTCCTAAGGCCCACTTGACTTTGCAATCCAGGATGTCTGGCTCTAAGTGAGTGATCACACCGTTACGGTTATCTGGGTCATGAAGATCTTTTTTGTATAGTTCTGTGTATTCTTGCCACCTCTTCTTAATAATGAGTGAAGCAGTACATGTATGGGACCTTTGGAAGGAGGTGGCCATTATCTTCACTACCTCCACCATAGTTTGGCCTCAGGTCAAACAACAGAGAGGAAACACAGCCCCACCCATAAACAGAAAATTGGATTAAAGATTTACTGAGCATGGCCATGCCCATCAGAACAAGAGCCAGTTTCCCCCTCAGTCACTCTCTCCCATCAGGAAGCTTCCATAAGCCTCTTATTCTTCTCCATCAGAGAGCAGAGATACTGAAAACCACAATCACGGAAAACTAACCAATCTGATCACATGGACCACGGCCCTGTCTAACTCAATGAAACTATGAGTCATGCCGTGTAGGGCCACCCAAGACAGATGGGTCATGGTGGAGAGTTCTGACAAAACATGGTCCACTGGAGAAGGGAATGGCAAACCACTTCAGTATTCTTGCCTTGAGAACCCCGTGAACAGCATGAAAAGACAAAAAGATAGGACACTGAAAAATGAACTCTCCAGGTCGGTAGGTGCCCAGTATGCTACTGGAGATCAGTGGAGAAATAACTCCAGAAAGAATGAAGAGACAGAGCCCAAGCAAAAACAACACCCAGTTATGGATGTAACTGCTGATGGAAGTCAAGTCTGATGCTGTGAAGAGCTATATTGCCTAGGAACCTGGAATGTTATGTCCATGAATCAAGGTAAATTGGAAGTGGTCAAACAGGAGATGGCAAGAGTGAACATCGACATTTTAGGAATCAGTGAACTCAAATGGACTGGAATGGGCGGATTTAACTCAGATGATCAAGAAATGTCTCCATCTGGTGGTAAAGGCACTGAACTTCATACAGACCCCTAGAGAATGAAAACAAGAAATGCTTTGCGACATTATGTTCCATGTGATGGAAGTGCTCTCATTTCAGTGATAATAAGCACTCTTAAAAATGACAAAATTTTTCTAGGCTAAAAGTATAGTTATTCGAACAGTAAATACATGTAACACAAGGGTGCCAGGTGCCTTAGGAAGTAGATAAAGAAGTCAGCATAAATGATGATCTGGCCAGACACCCTTGGCTTATTTTAGTTAGCAGTTTTTTATTTATTATGCAAAATACCGAAGCCTAAAATATTGCACCTCTTTTCCTAGATGTGTTGGTGTGGAGCAATGATCGTGTTATTCGCTGGATACAAGCAATTGGACTTCGAGAATATGCAAATAATATTCTTGAAAGTGGTGTGCACGGCTCACTGATAGCCCTGGATGAGAACTTTGACTACAGCAGCCTAGCTTTATTACTACAGATTCCAACACAGAACACCCAGGCAAGCCCCTCTGTGCTGTAGTTGTGCGGTGTCCTAGCTTATATAAGTGAGAGTGAATGTCACTCCGCCATGTCCAGCTCTTTGTGACCCCATGGACTATACAGTCCATGGAACTCTCCAGGCCACATTACTGGAGTGGGTAGCCGTTCCCTTCTCCAGGGAATCTTCCCAACCCAGGGATCAAACCCAAGTCTCCCGCATTGCAGGCAGATTCTTGACCAGCTGAGCCATCGTGGAAGCTGTATATAAGGACAAAGTAAACTTTTAGGGGGGAAAAAAAAAAAAAGTTGGCTGTGTATTCATGATTCTTAATAGGCGTTGTTAGCTCAACTTTGAAATATGTCACTGGGGCTTTAATTTTAAGCTACTGGATTTCTAGCCAAAACAAAATCATAAAATGAAGCAGCACAGGATTTAGAAGTTACGTGGTCCACCCTCCCTCCTGAATGCCAGATTCCCCCAAGCAATGTCCCTGACAGATGGCCTTTAGTCTCTGACTCTCTGTGGGCCAGTCATTTCTATTCATGTCTGAATTAGACAGACAAGCGGCTTTGCTTTTTGCCATTGATTCCCAAGCCTGGGTAATTATTTGAATCACGGGAGCTCCTTAAAAATTTAAAAGAAAATCTGCAATCTACATCACAGGCCTAAGAAATCAGATATCAAGAGAGAGGACACAGAAATCCTCATTATCTAGTTTCCCCAAATGATGATCCTTGGTCAGATTTGAGAACTGTCTGCATAGATTTGATAAAAGTACGGCAGTCTAACTTTACTTCCCAATTCATTTTTACATATTTCAAAGTTTACATCAAGGACTCAATTAGAAAAAGTAATAAGTGAGGTCAAACCCCTTTACCTCAGATATTTAGGTGAGGCTATATGTCCGCTGTCCACACTAAAGAAAATTGTCCTTCCTTGTGTTTATAGTTAAAATTTACAATGGCTTGTATATGGAGGACAAAAAAAATAAGACCCTTATAAATAAAACACGGTATTAGGATATTTTCGGAGGTAAATATAATCGCTATGATTTTTTTCAAATAAAATGTGACTTCAGTGATGGTAACTGTAATTGGATGTCAACAGGCAAGGCAGATTCTCGAAAGGGAGTACAATAACCTCCTGGCTCTGGGAACCGAACGGCGCCTGGATGAAGTAAGTCCTTGTCTGTCACTCAAAAGGGGCCTTAGTGCAAGCAACGTGGCTTTCAAGGACCACTAATCAAGTTTTCCAGATGCTTGTATAGATGGAATCTAGAATTTCCTCTACTTAGATATTTGTTATTCATTTGCTTTGGAAAAGAACTTTATGAATTCATAAGTATTATCATATCAGCAGTTAGATGCAGTAAGAAATAATTCAGAATCAGCCATTTTTCATGAGTTGTTAAAGCAAAATACTGTTGAGCAACATTTTTTAAATTATAAGTAATGGTAACACTAGTCCTGATAAATTCAGCTTTTCAGTAAGGCATTTGCTTATTTCTAAATACCAGTTTATCTTCACAGGAAATTTTAGGATATTTAAAGAAACAGAAAACTTGCTTTCAATAAATGGGAAGCTTTATTTTAGATATCATTATTGTGTTTTCCTTAAAAACATATGTGTAACATTTTAACAGTCATAGGAATTAAAAGCTATATTGAGTATGAGAAATTCTATGCATCATATATGCATGTTTAAATGATTTGAAAATAGTTAACAGGTAAGTAGCCTCCTGAGATGAAGGAATACAAGGGATTTTATCACACTCTGTGCACTGATGAACTGTGGATTTTAATAGTCCTTTGGAAGTTTTCAAAGATCTTTCTGGAAGAAATGGGGAGGAAAATCTGAGTATGAGGTGGAAAATACAGAGATGCATAATTATGTGGTTGCAAAATGCAGGTGTTTCTAAGCTGTCAAGAAAAGCTGATTACAATAGTTTTGTGAGTGAACCCAGCAGTTCTTAAAATGGCACAGTAATACCACATTCAAATGGGCAGGGAACATGATCTTGGTTTTATAAAACTCAAGCTTGTCCTTTGTGGAGGAGGTTAGAGGTAGATAAGTTCTACGGTCTGAACCTTAGCTAGCTTCCTAAAATTCTTACTCCTGTCCAGTTAGGATAATATTTACTATTTTAAAAAACCAGTTGATATTTAACTGACCTTAATTTTATAATTTGTTGGATAATCTTTTCAATCCTTATTCCTTTTTAAAAAGTTTATTTAAGTATAGCTAATATACAATGTTGTGGTTTCTGGTGTACAATAAAGTGATTCAGTTCTATTTCTATTCTTTTCATATTATTTTCCATTATGGTTTATTATAGGATATATTATTATTGTACATAGTTTCCTGTGCTATATAGTAGGACCTGGCTCTTCATATATTTTGTACAAAATAATTTGTATCTGCTTTTAATCTTTATTAATTGTTGAAACAGAAAGATAGTCTACATAAACCCATACACACTTTTAAATACAATTATACTTACTTAAAAGGTAGAAAAGGAATTTTAATAAAAATTGTTAAAGATCTATCATAGTGTTAGATTCTAAAACACAGACTGACCTGAAGCAGGGGTCTAGGCCGAGGTACAGTGCTGCTTCTTGAAAATAATGGACAAGCTGAAAAGCCTAAATGGAACATGACTATCTGCCTTTAAAATATGCTGCCTCTTTTTCTTATTATTAAGAGCAGCACATGACTTTATCACTGAAACAATCTAGTCTCTTGTTTTAGTGTTTTGTTTGTTGCTGTGCTTGATTTCGGTTTTGTTCTTTGAATGTGAACAAAAATATCTAAACAACTTAGCTAGAGCCAGAACAGACTTGTTTCTGAGAGAAGCTGATTATTCATATCCCACTGAAATAATCTCATGGGCTTCTGTAGATGCCACTGAGAGCATATCCTCAGTTGAGATTAGAGAGCGTATCCTTTAATATCCTCTCATGGAAACCTTTTCCTGTGATGTTGTTGCTTATCGTTCTCATTAACTTTCTGTTACATGTTTCTAAGAACACAGTTTTAAGCACCTGGACTAGTTTACTTGTTTTCATTACATCAAATTGTAACTCTGTACTGGCAGAGTGAGGACAAGAATTTCAGGCGTGGGTCAACCTGGAGAAGGCAGTTTCCTCCCCGTGAAGTACATGGAATCAGCATGATGCCCGGGTCCTCAGAAACACTGCCAGCTGGATTCAGGTTAACTACAACGTCTGGGCAGTCGAGGAAAATGACAACGGATGGTACAGTAGTTTTGCATTTGTGCTTATAAAGTAAAACGCTTGTTTAGCAAATGCTATCATTCTCTGATCTTGCACAGCTTCCTGAAATTGACTCCTTAAGTTGGTTTGCTTTGCTTGAAGTTTGCTTTGCTTTCATCAGACTATTCTTTTGTAAACTGCTAATGCATGAACTCACAGCACTTGATTCACATTTAAAAAATAATTTAAAATTAAATTGTGAAAAGGACAATTTTGGCTAATGTCCACATCTAGGAAGAAAAACATCTGCATGATTTGTGTTTCTTTACTCTTCTATTCACCAAGTAAATAATTTGTTTAGAGTTTCGATTTGGACTAACTGTCCTTAATAAATGGAAATTAACTCCACTGTTGCCCTACATGCTTGAATATTGCAAAGTTTTATATTTCATCTTAAAAACTTGGACTCATCAGATATTTTCATCTCTGACCAAGGCAGAAGGCCTTAAATAAACAAGCACAACCATGAGAAGAGAATTAAACAAACACAAAACCGACAGTAATTTCCCAATTAGTATTTCCTTCTGTGGACATTAGACTTGTGTTATATATTTCACAAAGGAAAACAGCCATTCTGGAGGAGAGAGACAGCCCTGAAATTGGAGTCACCAAGTTTTGTCTGTTGGGTAGGCACTGAACAAAAAAGTCCCACTCTCTTTTACTGAGAAAACCACCTATAAATCACTATTTCTTTTTAAGGTGGGAGCTATCATGGCCCTTAACATTAGTTCTAGTGTAAGCTGTGAGTTTGGTCTACATTTCTTCTAACGTGTTCCTATTATGGATACAGTATCAAAATTCATGAGGAAGTTAAGATGATCAAAATGAGTGTAGAAGCTTTTCACTGTCAGAGGGGAAGAAAATCCATCGTACTGAATTCTCCAAGAGCAATCTTTGCTTCAAAAACAGGAGCACCCAAGGGAACTGTTGCTATTAACAGACTTCATCTTAGGAGGAGTACAACCTGAAAGCTCAGTTGACTCACACTGGAATACATTTTCATTAGTAGCTTGGTCTCAAGGAAAGGAATATGAGTGGCTTCTGTCTGAGAGAAAGAAGATCTATTAATATGTCCAGATCCCTTTATGCGGGGAAAGTAAACCTTTCTCATCGGAAATTTTGTACTCCATCACCTGAGTCCCTCTAAAGCCCTTTTCTCCGTTTGCAGTTGCTTCATCAAGACTGCAGAGGTTAGACAACTCCACTGTTCGCACATACTCATGTTGACAAGCCACTCAAAGGAGGCAGCACTGACTTGCTGTGAGTAGTTTTCGTTGGCTGACAAAAAACAAACCACCGAAAAAGAAAAACGGAACCTACATAGACTAGTAAATATATACACGATATGCTGGCATGGCCTAGCAGTACAGAAGTGAAAATAATAACCCCTTTGAATTTCTAGAGAGTAAAAGGCCTCTTCATAATGTAACTCTTCATCTAGGATTCTCTATCACGGTCTGTCTGCTATGGTTTAAGGCCTGTCTGTTGGAGGCCTGTCACTATCTTATTTCACATCAATGCATTGCTACACCCTGGCTTCTACTTTTGAGGAGCATTTTATATTGACGCACATAGCATTTGATGATGAGAGTCTGGCATTTATAGAATAAGACACTATTAAGTGGGTACTTTATATAGGGGACGCGGAAGTAGGCAAACAGCTATTCTTGTAGGTGTCCAGAGTCAAAATAGTAGCAGAGACAGGCAAATGACTTGGAGGTGATTTCATATTAAAAAAACAAAAATATAACTGAGACAAAGTGAACGTCTGGTATGTTGTTTTTCATCAATATGATTCATATCGGTTGAAATACATAGGAATTTTAAGTATCTCAGATGTACAGCATAGGAACAAAGTGAAATAACTTTGTAACAATGGTGGACAGAATAGAAAACCAGGCTGTATAATCATTAAGATATAAGGTATTTATACTTGGAGAAATACTAGTTGATGGAACCTACTTCCAAAGTTTTATTAAAGAACAGTCTTTAGCAAAACTAAGTTTTCCTAGAATATAAATGTCAAGGACATTTTTTTAATCTACAACTTTACTAAAACAGTCTACCATGGACAATGGATCGATATTTTGGAAAAATGTTTTTTAGGGCAATATTTAGAAACAAATGCGTGCACAGGGATGGGGAGAGGAACAGCTCATCTTGTGCTGTTTATTCATTGCCTTGAACTAAAAGCTCCACGCGGTTTACTGATGGTCTTTGGGGCCTAATATAGGAGCTGGTATGCTGCCTTATTTGGGTCACTATTTTGAAGCTGCTGATGATAAAACAAAGCTTTCAGATAAGAGATTTAATTTCAGAATGTAAAACCCTAACATTAAAAATTTAATGACAGTATCCAATTAATAATTTGGCTAAATGAGAGGTTTTCCAAAATACCATTTTTAATAGTTTCTACACATAATATAACAATTTACCAGGAGCGGAATACATCACTAATTCACAAATGACTATTTAACATATTGAGTACTGCTTGCTTCTTAGCTCTTAACTGATGGGTAGAACTACTCTTTAACTATTTGCAGTCTGTATTTTGTGCATGGCATTCTAGTTCATATTTCCTAGCTTTTACCATTAAATGGGATAAATGTATTCATTTCCAGTAAATTAACCTGGGACAACCAATTTCTATTTTGAGGAACTATTAGCATGTTTGTCATTAACGTAATTCAGAACATATTGGGCTGGCCAGAAAGTTCATTCTGCTTTTTCCATAAGATACTATGTGTATATATGTACGTCTGCGCGCACTCAGTCACGTCCAACTCTTTGTGGTCCCATAGACTGTAACCTTCCAGGCTCGTCTGTCCATGGAATTTTCCAGGCAAGGATACTGGAGCAGGCTGTCATTTTTCCCCTCCTCCAGGGGAACTTTAGTGACCCAGGGATCAAGCCCACATTTCCTCTGTCTCCTGCACTGGCAGGAGTGTTCCTTATCACTAGCGTCACCCAAGAAGCCCCCATAAGACCTTATGGATGGAAAAACCTGAATGAACTTTTTGGCCAATCCAATGTTAATATTTTTCTTGTGTTGGGATAGTAATTGTGATCTTTTCCTTATTATGACTGGAAAGAATCTGTGATGACACATAACTGACCCAGATAAACAACGGTATCTTTTGAAGAGCACATAGAAGTTAGAGTACAGATCTAGTCCATGGAATAGGTCAGCTCAGTGTATTAATGAGCAAGCCGTACATTTTTCAAAAAGGATTGCTGACATTTTCTCTGAATACCTTTGTTTGTATTACGGCCATACTTTCCATGAAGTTGAGCAAATCTTATTTTTGAAGCTTGCCTGCACAAAATTAGAGAGGAGCAAATATTAATTACATACAGCTATTAGTTAGCCCCAAGATAATCCCCTACTCATTATCTCGTAGGACAAAAGTGGGCAAGATGCATGGAACTGCACCAAAAATAGCAGAGGGAGAGTTTCCAGTCTGGGATCTTTCAGTAAACTAACGTTGTCCATTACACATTTTAGATGTCGTCTTTTCAGTCTACTCTACCTAAAGTGCACTACCATCTAAGAAGACAAGCAGTGAAAACCTTTGTGAAGACTGGATTCTAAGGAAATAACCACAAGTAATGCTTCACTAACTGAAAATGTGATTTTGGGGGGAGTCAGATATTAAGTTTGATTAGTTTACTACAATTGTAAGAAAATGCTTAAGTCATTTGAATAATAAGCATCATCCACATCATAAATTCTGTACAACAGATGCTTTTATGAAATGGAGCCACTTGTTTTTTCATGTTTTATTGTAATATACTAGGCCTTTATGTATTACTGTGTATGTATTTCTTTTTAAATGTGTAAGTCTTATGTAAATGGATATAAATATGATTTTTTAAAAAATAAAATATATGGTTCATGGAGTCCCGAGTGCAAACATTTGACAATTCCAAGTACTGTTTGTATTTTACCATTCCACCATTTTTACAGTTTTTGAATTGTAACAGTCAAATCGGTATGTTTCCTGGAAGCATGCTTCATGCTTCCACATGGTTCTCCTTCAAGTCTGTCAATCCTTAAAGCTGAAAACCTGCCTCTGATCATGTAAAAAAGAATGATTTAACCTGGAACTGGAGCCAAAAATAGACCTTTAAAGGCAATCAGGGATGTCCTATATCTTTAGAAATAGCACTGTGATGGCTCGATCTCCTTTTCAATACAAAACAAAGCCAAACTGTTTACAAGAGTCAAAGCAATTATTTAAAAAAAAAGAAAACATTTATAAAGAAAAAACATTATCTTCTCTTGTTACCTGTGGACCAAGGAACAAAAAACCTCTTTACTAAGAACCCCACGTTCATCCAAATACCCTGCACGGCCAGCCAGCAGCAGCACTGATCAGTGACTCAACCACTGCAGAGTCTGAGGTCATCTCCACTGGAAAAACACAGAAACCCCCAGAAACCCTTCCTTTCTGTCAATGGGACAGGGCATTAGCCAGACTCATGTCTAATGTTATAAGCTTTTAGCCCAGAAGGCCTTGTTGGGACTTCCCTGAAGTCAGTCTTATCAGAGGAAATAACTGAAAGACGGAATGATGAACATATATAGTGTATAAAAGTATCAAAGAGTAATCTCTTCCCTGTGGCTTTATTTGGTGGTGTTAACTGTTGTTTATTCTTTGTTTATATGGGAGATTTCAAAGTAAAATCTATTTAATAAGATCATTTATCTAACTGCGGATTTTCTGCTGCTTGATCTGATTAAGAGCAAGACCTGTCATTAGTAATTCTTTTTTTTTGTATTTAATTTGCTATGTTTGCACGTTCATTGCATTTGTTTGGATGTCAATTTTTGTTTCACAGACTCAGTCAAAAGGTAATGGTAACAGAAAACCTCTCCATTGTCAATAAAAAAAAAATACTTCCAGTTCTCTGTTTAAGCTTTATTTTCTAGTCACATATAAAGATTTTACTCCAACTATAATGAAAATCATTCTTTTTAGTGATTCTCAATCTAATGTTTATCTACAAAAGTGAGGCTGCCACAAGAGGGTGCACTAAACTTGCTTATGAAAGTGAAAATTTTCTAAAAATGCTGCTTGATTGGAAACAACGGGAAAGAGCTTTTTAGGTTCATCTGAATATGGGGATCTTGACTTACAGAAATGAAGTATAACATAGGAATTATGGTATCATAATAACAAAGTAGATTTGTATCTACTGTTATGCACGACTTAATTGTGTAATAGTTTTTCCCCTTTAGAGATCACCTAGCAAGACGTATTAATCATTTAGAATAGACTCTAACATACAGAGATATAAGAGATCCAGTTACTTACCTCAAAACCCATAAAATATTCTTCAGTGTATAAGATCATTTGTGTCAGATTCTAAAACCCAATTAATTGATTAAGCTTAGAACCTTGGTTTTCTTGCTTTTAACCATCATCATGAATTTTTATATTTTTAATAATCAGAACTTTTACATGTATAATTTCCTATAAATAAAACTGCTTCTTAAATGTAAAACAGTTCTCATTTATATATACTTAGTACATTTTAAAAAGCAAACTAGCTTCATTAATTGGCAAACACTTGTCTATAGATTTTAAAATATTTACATTTTAATTTTTCTAATACCTTACAGTAAAAAAATTCTATGAAATGACAAAAGAAGATCATACAGAATTTATTTCAGCAAATTACATTTTTTAGTAACATTATTAGTGTTATTTTTAAAGACACGTTTAATTCAAAATATTTTAAATACTATTGAGTGAAGGTACCTTATAGTCAGTATTAAGATAGAAAATTCCTTTTTTTTCCTTCAAAATTTAAGCAATCTGATGGCTTGACTGTATCTTTCTGGCCCCACATTCAGTCTTGTGAGAATAACAGTACTTTCTCTGACCCTGCAAAGGAGATCAATTTCCTCAACCAGATACAAGACAACATTACTTGCCCGGTCTTGTGCCCTGTTTCCCAATCCCACTCAACGGGAAAATAGCTCAAACCTGCTTGCTGAAGTGTCTTCTCCAGGAAAAATGTGCAAGAGGATCAAAGACAGTCTGTACGCAATTGTTGGATCTGCCTGAGCTTACACCTCACAAATGAACTGCTAACGAATGTGCCGTTTCAAACCAACTGAATTTTATATGAAAAACACGGCAATACATCTTAATGCGAAGACATTAAAAAGTGTATTATTTGTTAAGATTACAGTTGTGATAATAGATAAAATGTACCGAAGAGAAGAGACAGTTTAAGGAACCTAACAGCTTCAAATTATAAATTGAATATCCATCTAATCAGTGTAACTCAGGCTTCTAAAATAAAGGGAACAATTAGATGAATATATTTTTTCAGGTGTAACAATCAAAAAGTCAATTTTAGCAAATAACAATTTACTCTGAGAAGCCATTTGTTTTATAGTCTATGATCCAAAGAATCCTAACATTTTCAGAATGTCTTCATACAATTTATAAGCAATTTTTATGGAACAAATCAGTAAAAAAGCTCATCTATTATCTCATATATATTCTTCGTGTGTTATCAGACTTTTATGTTAGGACAATTGCTCTTAAAATAACGTTACTGATGGACTGAAAGATTGAGGAATACTTTGAGAACCATCCAAGACTCAATAGGTATGGCATTTTTTTTTTTTTTAGTTTGAATGTATTCTTTAATAACTGATACCATGTAGAACCCTAAGTAAACCAAATGTTTAATTATCTGTATATACTCTGGTTAACTGGCACAAAGACTCATTTCTAGTTATTTGTTAATGCTCAATAATTTTACAAAAGTTTAAATAGAAAGATGTGCTTTGGATGTGACAACTTTTTTTCAGTGAGTTATTTTAAAATTAGAGATTTCACATAAAATCTGGAATTTTGGTTTCTCTTAAAACTCCTCCTGGTCTTTAGCATATGCAAAATGTAAAAAATTTTACATTTCTTCCTTAAGAGCTTTCCTTGACAGTTTTCCCATTTCTATATCATTTCCTTTTTTCCAAAAGAAGTTGAGATCATTACAAAGTATATAGTCAACTCTGAACCTGAAGCAAAGAGGCCTCATCTGCATGACAAAGAGATTGGATTAACCGACCTCTACCTGGCCTGTGACTACCTCCCTTGACTAAGTGACACAGGACTGAAGAGAGCTGTACCTTTGTACCCAGCGTTCCCTCAGGATGTGTGAGGAGACAAATTCTCCTACCTAGAAAATCATGTCTCAGTGATTATCTAAAACTTCCCATTTCACCCATTTCATTTAAAATAACCAACCCTGTGAGCATCTCAAGAATATTCAAAGATATTCAGAACTTCTATAAGAAAATAATAACTGTTTTCTGACTTCAACTTGAGCTTTAGGTCTTGGATCAAAGCTGCAGAGTCCTAATTTAAGGAAGTGGCTCGATATTAGTGTCATTTTTTTGGTGGGGGTAAGGGTTACAATTTATAAAAATCACACATTAGATATATTTTTCTTAAATGTAAGTTCTGGAAAATCTATATAATAATGAGCATGATACAGGCAACTGGTAACAGTGCTAATTGGGCTAATCAAACAGAAGGCACAGGTCTTATTAGTTTTCAAGTACAGTCTTTTAGACTAAGCCCTACAATTTACATTTCAGTTTGCATATTATTTCGATATTTATTTCTGGGAAGTAATTCTAAAAACTTACTCCAATTAGAAAAGTAACTCAAAAAAGAAGAAAAAAAAGTCATGATGCCTGCTTCAGCATGTCTTCTATGTGCTCAAAAATTCCAGGATCTTCAATTGTAGGAGATACCTGGAAAGAAGATTAGAGTCCGATGAAGGTGCTTTCATGAACCCCTTCCACTTTCTATACAATTAAGCAGTTCAATGCGATTTTGTATTCCCTACTATCATATACATATGGAAAGGTTCAAAAATAGCAAACTTGAACTTAATATTTTAAAATGGCTTCCCTGGTGGCTTAGACAGTAAAGAATCTGCCTGCAAAGCAGGAGACCTGGGTTCGATCCCTGGGTCAGGAAGATCCCCTGAAGAAGGGAATGGTAACCCACTCCAGTATTCTTGCCTGGAGAATCCCATGGACATAAGAGCCTGGTGGGCTACAATCCATGCAGTGGTAAAGAGTCGACATGACTGAGCGATTAACATTTTAACAGTAAAATAAATGGTTCGATTAGCAAAACGATCAGTCCTAGATGCGCAGCATTTAGTAGCTCAGCCCTGTCAGCCCTAAATGGAACTTTTTTTTATCGGTCTTTCAATGAGCCTCCAAAGAAAGATTTTTGTTTGTTTGTTTTGCTTTGCCCATACAACCACTCTTTATTGCTGTATCACTTTTTACAAGACTTTTATGATTAAAATGTATAATTATGCATATATAATATGCACACAAATTAAAAGAATGCATATGTTTGAATCAACTTAAATACCCTAAAATAATTTTCACTCAAAGCAGGAAAGATAATGAGCATATATATCAAATTAGAACTGTTAAAATATCTTATAGCCAGTCTCAAGTGTTTGCTTTCTCACTAACAGTCACTATTGAGTGCAATGAAGCAAAATTTATCCTTAATTTAATAAGACTGAGTTTCCACAATTTGTTTGAAATTAACTGACATATTCACTAATATTTTATTAAATAATAAAGATATTTATAATATTTTTATTTAAAAAATAAAAAAAAATTTTTAATTAAAAAATAAAATATTTCACATACTGGTTCTTATAATCAAAGAATATGATCTTAATGTTTCCTCCAAAACCCTCATTCCTACAGAGAGAATGGCTATGCAATCTGCTCAACGTTAAAAAAAAGAGAAGCACTATTATGTATTTTTTAGGAATATAATTCATGATTGAGAACCATTTAAAGAGTTTTGTTGACACCAAAGAAATGGGGGAGAACATTTCAGAACCAAGCACTAAACAGCCTTGATAATTTACCTTATATGGCTTGCCATTGACAAGGGCAGACAGAGCTGAGCGGGGAATTTTGCCAGATCTGGTTTTGGGTAACTGTTTGACAAACACCGCTTTCCGAAAAGCAGCCACGGGGCCAATGGTCTGTCTAACGTGTTTCACAATTTCTTCTAAAACTTGTTCCTCTGTTGTATTTATATCTAGGGAGAAAGTTCAGATGGTTAGCTCTGCATTAACCTTAATCATTCAGGGCCCAAGCAGGGAGGACAAAGGCAGCTTACCTTTTTTCAACACGCAGAGGGCTAATGGGATATGACCTTTCAAAGAATCTTCCTTCCCAACAACAGCACAGTCGGCCACAATGCCAAGGGAAAGGATAGACTGTAATTTAAAAAAGCATTCATTTAGGTATCTATACACATATATATGCAGTATATATAATTTCAACTGGGAAAAAAAGTACGTGACAGAGAACTTAAAAACCCAGAGCTGCCTCTGTGAAAATGATTATCAATTCACTATTCATATCTTTATGACTGAGGTGAATGGTTAAGATCCCAAAGTCACTAAAGACTGGCAGTAATTAAGACAAATTGCTTAGCTTACCTGGAAAGTAAGGGAATGACTTCTTCATCTCAGTTGTTTATTAATGAAAGTCAGGGAAACTATGCAATGGATACCACTTGGGAACAAATTGCGATGGGCCTTGGAAAACAGATGGCCTCATGGTGATTTGACTTCAGTGCTGGCTACCAGAAGAACCCCAAATCATGAATAAACAGTGATTTTATTTCTCCCCAAATCATGAATAAACAGTGATTTTATTTCTCTTCTTGAGTGCCCACCTATCCAGAGGGGATTTTCCAAGAAGTGGAGAAAGAAGTTGGACAAAGTAAAGCCCTGACATCAGATAATCACCATTGTTGAGCACCCATTTTCATATTGTTCACCCTAAGCTCTAGAAAATGGGCTTCCCTGGTGGCTCAGACTGTAAAGAATCTGCCTGCAGTGGGGAAGACCTGGCTTAGATCCCTGGGTTGCGAAGATCCCTTGGAGGAGGGCATGGCAACCCACTCCAGTATTCTTGCCTGAAGAATCCCCAAGGACAAAAGAGCCTGGCGGGCTATAGTCCATAGGGTTGCAAAGAGTCGGACTCAACTGAGCGACAAAACACAGCACAGCACAGGCTCTAAATGCCTTAAAGAGCAAAGCAATTTCTATCTGGAATCATGAGAACCCCCAGAATAATCACATGAAATAGAGAAGCTTAGGATTAAAAAAAAAAAATATTCTGCTATGATGGGACTTTTAAAAATGAATGTTCAAAAATTTCTTTTCCATGAGATTAATATACATTTCTTATGACTTCTCCCCTGTGGGAAGCTGGTGCCCATCAAAGGCTGAGTTTTCAAGGAAGGATTTCCCACACTCACTACATTTAGAGGTCTTCTCTCCTAGATGAGATATACATTTGTGTGATATACATTTCAGTGACTCCAAACCCTTAATGGCTGGAGAAAACAGTAAGCAAACTTGTAACCAAGGGCTAGTGTGGCAGTCCCCGTTCTTTCTTCAGCAAACATTTAAAAATACCTCCTAACCTCCAACCCCCTATATTGCAGAAGGCTCGGTGGTGAACAAAAATAGGCTGGGTACTGTCTTAATGGTACTTGCAGTTTAGAAAGGAAGGCTTCCCAGGTGGCGCTAGTGGTAAAGAACCCCCCATGCCAATACAGAAGAAGGAGGAGAGCTGGGTTCAATCCCTGGGTCAGGAAGATCCCCTAGAGAAGGGAATGGCAACCCACTCCAGTATTCTTGTGGAGAATCCCATAGACGGAGGAGCCTGGGGCTACAGCCCATAGGATCACAAAGAGTTGGACAAGACCAAGCAACTGAGCAGGCAGAGAAGTGATTAGACCAAGAGGAAGACGGGGCCAAAGCCAAAGGGAAGGGCTGGGCATGTTCCATTCAAATAAAAAGGAGACCAGTGTGGCTGGAAGTTCAGTTCAGCCACTCAGTCATGTCTGACTCTTCGCGACCCCATGGACTGCAGCATGCCAGGCCTCCCTGTCCATCACCAACTCCCGGAGTTTACTCAAACTAATGTCCACTGAGTTGGTGATGCCATCCAACCATCTCATCCTCTGCTGTCCCCTTCTCCTCCTGCCCTCAATCTTTCTCAGCATCAGGGTCTTTTCCAATGAGTCAGTTATTTGCATCAGGTGGCCAAACTAATGGAGTTTCAGCTTCAGCATCAGTCCTTCCAGTGAATATTCAGGACTGATTTCCTTTAGGATGGACTGGTTGGATCTCCTTGCAGTCCAAGGGACTCTCAAGAGTCTTCTCCAACACCACACTTCAAAAGCATCAATTCTTTGGCACTCAGCTTTCTATATAGCCCAACTCTCACATCCATACATGACTACTGGAAAAACCAAGGCTTTGACTAGACCTTTGCTGGCAAAGTAATGTCTCTGCTTTTTAATATGCTGTCTAGGTTGGTCACAGTTTTTCTTCCAAGGAGCAAATATCTTTCAAGTTCATGGCTGCAGTCCATCTGCAGTGATTTTGGAGCCCCCAAAAATAAAGTCTGTCACTGTTTCCATTTTTTTCCCCATCTATTTGCCATGAAGTGAATGGGACCGGATGTCATAAGCTTAGTTTTCTGAATGTTGAGCTTTAAGCCAACTTTTTCACTCTCCTCTTTCACTTTCATCAAGAAGCGTTTTAGTTCCTCTTCACTTTCTGCCATAGGGTGGTGTCATCTGCATATCTGAGGTTATTGATATTTCTCCCGGCAATCTTGATTCCAGCTTGTGCTTCATCCAGCCCAGCTTTTCTCATGATGTACTCTGCATTTAAGTTAAATAAGCAGGGTGACAATATACAGCCTTGACGTACTCCTTTCCCTTTTTGGAACCAGTCTGTTGTTCCATGTCCAGTTCTAACTGTTGCTTCCTGACCTTCATCCAGATTTCTCAAGAGGCAGGTCAGGTAGTCTGGTATTCCCATCTTTTTAAGAATTTTCCACAGTTTGTTGTGATCCACACAGTCAAAGGCTTTGGCATTGTCAATAAAGCAGAAATAGATGTTTTTCTGGAATTCTCTAGCATTTTCGATAATCCAACAGATGTTGACAATTTGATCTCTGGAAAGCCTAGAGCAAAAGTAAGAATGGTGGAAGAGGAAATGAAGCTACAGAGGCAGAAAAAGGGCTGTGCCTGTGAATGATTTTCTTATTGTAGTAGCATTGTCTGTGTCCATTCACCTCTGACTCTTTACAACCCCTGGGACGGTAGCCCTCCAAGCTCCTCTGTCCATGGGATTGCCCAGGCAAGAATACTGAGTGGGTTGCCATGCCCTCTTTCAGGGGATCTTCCTGACCTAGGGATCAAACCCCTGTCTCCCGAGTCTCCTGCACTGCAGGTGGATTCTTTCCTGAGCCGGTGGGGTTTCCCTTTAGTAGCACTGGAAGGTGGTAAAGCACTTTCAGGAGGTAAGGAGGCTATGCAAGATCAGAATGGATTTTTTAAGACTTTGTTTTTTTCAGAATAGTTTTAGATTCATAGCAAAACTGAGCAGAAAGTCCTGAGTTCCCATGTATCTCCTGTCCCATTTACACACAACCTCCACATCATCAAAATCCCTCACCAGAGCAGTACAGTCGTTACAGCGGGGGAGCCACCACGAACACCACTATCACCCCACTCCAGAGCTGACATCACACTTGGTGTACACTTTATGGGTTTTACGCCACACAGCCATGATTACAGTATTCTACTTGAGTACATTCACTGCCCTAAAATCCTCTGTGTTCCGCCTCTTCATCCCTCACTTCTCAGTAACTCCTGGCATCCACTGATCTTTTTTTACTGTCTCCAAAGTTCTTATCCAGAACATTAATACACCTGGAACTGTACAATAAGTAGCTGTTACCAATTGGTTTCTTTCCCTTCAGTGTGGATTCTGAGAAACACAGACTTACTTTGGTTTCATTGTGAAGAATAAACAAAGGATTGTTGAATGTGGGTGCCATGCTTTACACAGAGAAAACCCTAGAGAGGCTATAAGAGTAGACTGAAGTCATAGGAGGGGGTATAAAGAGATCCAGAGTTTTTTAGAGGTAAAATGGACAAAATTTGACGATAAATGGGATATGAAGCAAGAAGTCAAAGGGGTTAAAAATGATTCTGTGGTTTTAGCCTGAATAGCTGGTGTCATTTTCTTTTCTTTTTTTAACTGTTTTTCAATTTTATTTTATTTTTAAACTTTACAATATTGTATTGGTTCTGCCATATATCGAAATGAATCCGCCACAGGCATACACGTGTTCCCCATCCTGAACCGTCCTCCCTCCTCCCTCCCCATACCATCCCTCTGGGTCATCCCAGTGCACCAGCCCCAAGCATCCAGTATCGTGCATCGAACCTGGACTTGCGACTCGTTTCATATATGATATTATACATATTTCAATGCCATTCTCCCAAATCATCTCACCCTCTCCCTCTCCCACAGAGTCCAAAGACTGTTCTATACATCAGTGTCTCTTTTGCTGTCTCATATACAGGGTTACTGTTACCATCTTTCTAAATTCCATATGTATGCATTAGTATACTGTATTGGTGTTTTTCTTTCTGGCTTACTTTACTCTGTATAATAGGCTCCAGTTTCATCCACCTCATTAGAACTGATTCAAATGTATTCTTTTTAATGGCTGAGTAATACTCCATTGTGTATATGTACCACCGCTTTCTTATCCATTCATCTGCTGATGGACATCTAGGTTGCTTCCATGTCCTGGCTATTATAAACAGTGCTGTGATGAACATTGGGGTACACATGTCTCTTTCAATTCTGGTTTCCTCAGTGTGTATGCCCAGCAGTGGGATTGCTGGATCATAAGGCAGTTCTATTTCCAGTTTTTTAAGGAATCTCCACACTGTTCTCCATAGTGGCTGTACTAGTTTGAATTCCCACCAACAGTGTAAGAGGGTTCCCTTTTCTCCACATCCTCTCCAGCATTTATTACTTGTAGACTTTTGGATCGCAGCCATTCTGACTGGCGTGAAATGGTACCTCATAGTGGTTTTGATTTGCATTTCTCTGATAATGAGTGATGTTGAGCATCTTTTCATGTGTTTGTTAGCCATCTGTATGTCTTCTTTGGAGACATGTCTATTTAGTTCTTTGGCCCATTTTTTGATTGGGTCATTTATTTTTCTGGAGTTGAGCTGTAGGAGTTGCTTGTATATTTTTGAGATTAGTTGTTTGTCAGTTGCTTCATTTGCTATTATTTTCTCCCCTTCTGAAGGCTGTCTTTCACCTTGCTTATAGTTTCTTTTGTTGTGCAGAAGCTTTTAAGTTTAATTAGGCCCCATTTGTTTATTCTTGCTTTTATTTCCAATATTCTGGGAGGTGGGTCATCGAGGATCCTGCTGTGATGTATGTCGGAGAGTGTTTTGCCTATATTCTCCTCTAGGAGTTTTATAGTTTCTGGTCTTACGTTTAGATCTTTAATCCATTTTGAGTTTATTTTTGTGTATGGTGTTAGAAAGTGGTCTAGTTTCATTTTTTTAAAAGTGGTTGACCAGTTTTCCCAGCACCACTTGTTAAAGAGATTGTCTTTAATTCATTGTATATTCTTGCCTCCTTTGTTAAAGATAAGGTGTCCATATGTGTGTGGATTTATCTCTGGGCTTTCTATTTTGTTCCATTGATCTATATTTCTGTCTTTGTGCCAGTACCATACTGTCTTGATGACTGTGGCTTTGTAGTAGAGCCTAAAGTCAGGCAGGTTGATTCCTCCAGTTCCATTCTTCTTTCTCAAGATTGCTTTGGCTATTCAAGGTTTTTTGTATTTCCATACAAATTGTGAAATTATTTGTTCTAGCTCTGTGAAGAATACCATTGGTAGCTTGATAGGGATTGCATTGAATCTATAAATTGCTTTGGGTAGTATACTCATTTTCACTATATTGATTCTTCCAATCCATGAACATGGTATATTTCTCCATCTGTTAGTGTCCTCTTTGATTTCTTTCACCAGTGTTTTATAGTTTTCTATACATAGGTCTTTAGTTTCTTTAGGTAGATATATTCCTAAGTATTTTATTATTTTCATTGCAATGGTGAATGGAATTGTTTCCTTAATTTCTCTTTCTGTTTTCTCATTATTAGTGTATAGGAATAATGCAAGGGATTTCTGGGTGTTGATTTTATATCCTGCAACTTTACTATAATTATTGATTAGTTCTAGTAATTTTCTGGTGGAGTCTTTAGGGTTTTCTATGTAGAGGATCATGTCATCTGCAAATAGTGAGAGTTTTACTTCTTCTTTTCCAATTTGGATTCCTTTTATTTCTTTTTCTGCTCTGATTGCTGTGGCCAAAACTGCCAAAACTATGTTGAATAGTAATGGTGAAAGTGGGCACCCTTGTCTTGTTCCTGACTTTAGAGGAAATGCTTTCAATTTTTCACCATTGAGGATAATGTTTGCTGTGGGTTTGTCATATATAGCTTTGATTATGTTGAGGTATATTCCTTCTATTCCTGCTTTCTGGAGAGTTTTTATCATAAATGGATGTTGAATTTTGTCAAAGGCTTTCTCTGCATCTATTGAGATAATCATATGGTTTTTATTTTTCAATTTGTTAATGTGGTGTATTACATAGATTGATTTGCGGATATTGAAGAATCCTTGCATCCCTGGGATAAAGCCCACTTGGTCATGGTGTATGATCTGTTTAATGTGTTGTTGGATTCTGATTGCTAGAATTTTGTTAAGGATTTCTGCATCTATGTTCATCAGTGATATTGGCCTGTAGTTTTTTTTGTGGGATCTTTGTCAGGTTTTGGTATTAGGGTGATGGTGGCCTCATAGAATGAGTTTGGAAGTTTACCTTCCTCTGCAATTTTCTGGAAGAGTTTGAGTAGGATAGGTGTTAGCTCTTCTCTAAATTTTTGGTAGAATTCAGCTGTGAAGCCGTCTGGACCTGGGCTTTTGTTTGATGAAAGATTTTTGATTACAGTTTCAATTTCTGTGCTTGTGATGGGTCTGTTAAGATTTTCTTCTTCTTCCTGGTTCAGTTTTGGAAAGTTGTACTTTTCTAAGAATTTGTCCATTTCTTCCACGTTGTCCATTTTATTGGCATATAATTGCTGATAGTAGTCTCTTATGATCCTTGGTATTTCTGTGTTGTCTGTTGTGATCTCTCCATTTTCATTTCTAATTTTATTGATTTGATTTTTCTTCCTTTGTTTCTTGATGAGTCTGGCTAATGGTTTGTCAATTTTATTTATCCTTTCAAAGAACCAGCTTTTGGCTTTGTTGATTTTTGCTATGATCTCTTTTGTTTCTTTTGCATTTATTTCTGCCCTAATTTTTAAGATTTCTTTCCTTGGTGTCATTTTCTAAGCTAGAAAATGTTAGTGGAGGGCTAAGCTTGGGAGGAAAAATCATGTATTAAGTCTTGGAAATATTCCATTTGAAGTACTTTTAAAGATATCCAAGTTGAGGCAGTTGGATCTGAAGAGAGTCTTTACCTTAAAATGTGTATTTGAATGCAATTAATGATCATGAAGGAAATGGCAACCCACTCCAGTGTTCTTGCCTGGAGAATCCCAGGGACAGGGGGGCCTGGTGGGCTGCCGTCTATGGGGTCGCACAGAGTCGGACACAACTGAAGCGACTTAGCAGCAATGATCATGAAAGCTATGGACATGGATGAAATTATTTGGGGACAAAGCGGGGGGAGGGGGGGCGGGGCGGGGCAAAAGCCTTAAAGAATCCTGATATCTAATGACCATATGAAGAAGGAAAAGCTGAAAAACTCAACAAAAAAGTTACATTCAGAGAGGGAAGAGAAGAACCAACAAAATTTGACATGCTACTAAAAATCCCTAACTTTCCACAGAAAAAAGTTAATAATTGGTCCAAGCCGAAAATGAGCTTTCTCTTCTCCAAACTCCTAGAAGCCTCGATGAACTGCTAGAATGTTTGGTACAAACCCAGTAGACACACTGCCCCTAATTAAGCATGCAAGTCAGCATTTCCCATACCCTGTCATCAGCATCAGTCATGAGATGTTCAGTTGCGAGGCTTGCCATCCATATAGTTTTTGATTCCTACAATGCTCTGGACAGTATGAGTTAAATAAACGATTTTTATACTATTGTTTTCTTAACTTCATTGCTGAGGGTAAAGGTGTCCACACCCTCTCCTTCAGTTGGTACAGACTCAAAAACTTCTGCAAGACACATCATGCAGATGATAAAATACCACCTTCTCTCACTGCTTGAGCATGAACTCTCAAAATGTTTCCTACAGCTTTGCCATTTGTTAAGGTCTTATTTACTTTTCAGTCCATATGTTAAGAGTAGAGACACATTTTACTGCAAGAGTTTTGTTAGGGCAGTTGGTATGGACAGTCGCCCATCATGGAAGACAATACCCTCTCGACAGCAGGGAGGACACAGACTTGCTAGATTCAATCCTTTCATCCCAATTTAACACTCCCTTTGTGGATAGAGAAAAATAATTTAACCTAGCTAGCCAGAGTTTTAATTGTCAAGAACTCATTTACTGAAGTGTTCACTGCTGCTTCTATACCTGAGTTTTTAAAGTTTTAGTTTAAATCACTGTTTAAAAATTCATACATCCAGATCTTTTGTCATCTAACCAGTATGACTATGGTTCTAATTGAATTGAACAACAAAAACGTCTAATGTGCTATTATTTCACCTGGTTATTTTAATTTCCATCCTCAGTTGCAGTGTTTTTAGAATAGGATGGGAAAATGCTAACTGGTTTTTCTATAAGGGCAGAGAGTATTTTAAAATCAGGAGTAATATATAACACAATTGTAGTATCAAAGCATCCCATTTTTGCAGATTGAAGACAAATTCTTAAAAATCTGTGAAAAACATGTCATTTTCCAGAATTCCACGTCATCTGTAAATAAAGTTCATTACAGTGGATAAAACATTATATTAATCTATCAGTGCTAAAAAGATGCCATACAGGCAGGAAGCAGCTTTCTATGTTGGCTCCACAAATGGTATTTGCATGCCAAATAATGATTTCAACAACTGACTCGTTAAAAAGAAAAGCATCAAAATACGTCTTGGCAACATTTAAGAGACAGAAGCCAACCAAATGTCCTACGGGGGGCGGGGGGCGCGGGAGGGGGGGAATCAAAAGCCACATTCATATATTCCCTCCATATAAAATCCATGAAGCATCTGTAGTGACTGGCACTCAAGTAGCCAAAATGTGATACAACTTAAAAGGTGATTGTTTCACCCAAAGCGAGCACATAAATGCTATGGTAACAAATTATCTTTGCTTCTGGGGTACTGCCATTTTTGCGTAAATTTTAATGAATTTTAGGGTTTTAGTTGGCTAAAGTACACAGGTGTCTCAATTATGCTTTAAATATTTTAATTTTAGAAAAATTAGTTTAAATCAAGCACCCTGGTAAAATGCAAGGAGCCACTCTGCAGTTGAAGATTGTCTCTGCAGTAGGAAGAGGAGGAATATTGTTTTCTTTGCTCTGATACTGGAGTGATCTAGAAAACCGTCAGCTTTCACATCTTCATCAATATTCATATCAGTGCCTAGAAAAATATTCAGCAATTTCACAACTATTTAAATCAATTATTCGTTTAATATTGGGTGGAAATGAAATTGCATGGCATCTTTGTTGAACGCATTCTTTATAGAAATGTATCCAATCTAGAAGAAATCATTCCTAAAATAGCGAACAAAATAGCTAACTTAGAAAAACAGTGACAGTTTGGTCAGAACAAAGGGCAAATTTTATGTGAACGCTCCCCTAGGCTTTGAAAGTGAGTGTTAGTCACTGGGTTGTGTCCAACTCTGTGATTCCATGGACTATAGCCCACCAGGCTCCTCTGCCCATGGGATTCTCCAGGCAAGAATACTGGAGTCAGTAGCTATTCCCTTCTCCAGGGGATCCTCTGGACCCAAGGATCAAACCTGGGTCTCCTGAATGGCAGGCAGATTCTTTACCATCTGAGCCACTAGGGAAGCCCTAGGCTTTAAATACAGTATTTTAATACCAGATTTCCAAGTTCCCAAGGATACTCCTAGGATTCTTTAGCAAACTAAAACTTAAGTTACAAGCAAACAAATGAAATCAGGGAGCCCAATTTGCTCCCTGCAGATGTCTTTGCATGAAAAGATCTGTTCTCAAAAGTAAAAGAGAGCTAAGCAGAAGGACCACACTGACTCCTAATAATCTGGGCTCACAAGACCTGAACTAGGAGATTCAGGACACAACTTTTTTAAGAATACCTTGAACTTCCACCAGAAGTCCGTAATGTCCAGCTAGATGCTAGGCTTTCAAAGATCAACTGTTCAAAACAGATTTGGTTATTACCTAATATTTATAGAAGGCATGTGTTAAGATCTGCAAGAATAATGTCCTCTTAAATTTCTGAAAGCCATCCTAGAATTCTGTTTTCTTATGGTGGGGCTTCCCTGGTGGCTCAGTGGTAAAGAATTCGCCTGTAATACAGGAGACGCAGGCCCCATCCCTGTGTGGACAATCCCCTGGAGGAAATGGCACCCCACTCCTAGGAAATCCCATGGACCAAGGAGCCTGGCAGGCTTACAGTGCATGGAGTCGCAAGAGAGTAGGACATGACTTAGTGACTAGACAACAATGTTGAGAAGAGAAAACCACACATTAATAGTTCCCTGATATATTTTTGATGTAGACATTTTAGTAGAATTTCTCTTTGATTTAGTCTTATATAAGGTAATAAACTGTCAAATGTTACCATGGGAAATTTAAAAAGCTCAGATATTTTCACTGTATATAAAAACAACAGTACTTTTATTTCCACAAATAATACTCCCAGTGGATTAAGACACTCAAGTCCTATTTCCAAAAAATCAGAGTAGAATCCAGTATTCATTGCTGAGAATCCTGAAAAAGCATTTAAGGATAAAATTTGGGGCCCTGTAGTAAAAGCTGGTAATGTCATCAATATAAACATCTCATACACATATTATCAATTTGTTAAGCAATTTTTCTAGGTGCTAGGAAAAAGCCAGTAAAAATATTGGCTCACAACCCTCTAACAGATTCTAATATGGAGAAGACAAACTTGATATGAATTAAGATATGATTAATAATTTCCTTATTAGACATAAATATGCAGTAAAGAGAATCATTTCATTCATATGAAGGGAGACATTCATTTCAAGAAGGCTAACCCTGAGAGGTGTCCTGCTGTGTGCTATAAGAACTCTTAAGACCCAATGGCAAAATTCTTATTACATGCCATGGGTCCTGTCCTTTTATTTTTTAATTTTGCCATTTTTAACTGCCTATCTTCTGCTTGCTTCACTCTGCTGTTACATACAGTGAGAAGCATGTCAGTAGAAACATATTAAAGCACAATATATATTTGAATAAGTTGGCATTTTCCTTCTAAAAATAAAAGAGAGAACCAAGAATTTCAACTGATAAGAGTTATGCATATGTAAGCTCTGTATTTTGATCAGCTGAGTCTGGCAGAAATGCAGATGAATACCGGAGGTAATCTATGAGTAAGAAATTAAAAGTTCATGCACCTGGAACCACCTTTCGTCAACACGCCAAAATACATGAAGCGTAAATTTCAATTTCAGGTTATCACAAAATTCACAGTTGGTTAAAAACAAGACAATATTATAATAGCAGGTAAAAGTCACATTTTCCAAAATATTTTATAAAATTCTTTCCTTTTACTCAAATAATATCACACTGACTGTCACTAAGGGAAAAGAAGGCCTTCATGACAAGTAGTGTTAAGTCAGTAAGTCTGAGCTGAAGTATAACCTTCAGAGAAAGTGACCATCGTCTAAGTAGAGAGAACTAAACTATGTTTCTGCATACTCTGATCATACTGCATTATCAATCATACTATTTTAAGCATTTTCTTGTATCTATATGGCAGTATTCCCCATTTCATTCAAAAACTATTATGGGTTTGGCTCCAAAAAAACCGGAGTAGATACATTCCACCCTATCACTTCCACTACTTGTCATGGAGTACTCTGGCCATAATTTGTATAAGAAGACTCCATCAGAACTTGAGAGGCAACCTGGTGGTTGAGCCCCCTGTTTTCTGTTTGCTCAGAAGCTTCTGGGTTTTGTTGTGGTTATGGTTTGTTGGTTTTGCCTCCTATGTATTCTGGCTTGGGTTAGCAGCAGTCCAAAATATGGGCAGAAAAAGCCCTAGAGATGCTTGCAGGGTCTACCCAGAGGTCCAGGAAAAGAAGCAAAGGAGCTGGGGAACAGAAGCCTTTGGTTTCATCCTCCCTACTCCAACCCCGATGGACACCAACCAAGAAGCGGTGCCCCCTTCCTTCCTATAGAGATGCAGTGACCTTGTTGACTCTCCACACCTTTCACCAGGTGAACGCAGCCACAAAGCTGTGTCCTTTCCCTTCTCCACCATCACTATGCAGCAGACCCTGGGGATGGAGCCCTGCCCACTCCCCTATCCCAAACCAATAGAGCCTGGGAAGATTCCGGGCCACTTGCCCTGCCCACTAGTGAACATCCAGTCCCTGAGCGTGAATCCCTACTGACTCCCTTTGTCCTATGGGAAGTGAGTGCTAGCAAAGAGACTAGTTCCTTCCTCCCCTCAGAGACACTATGCAGGTAGACTATACAGGACGGAACCCTGGGAGGGCTGCCAGGAGGCTGAAGCCCTGACTTTACACTGCGTAGAACAGTAAGGGAGAGCCCTGAGAATCAAAAGGAGAAGATCGCAGAGAGAAAGGAGCTAAAAAAGGGATACTTTAAATCCAAGTATGATGTCCTGAGCCTACCCCCCAAAATTGTGCATGCATGAATCCCACCAGAATCAGCACCACAAAAATTCTGAGCACTTGAGTTTCAGATTGGCCTCTGGGAGAAAGACACAGTGAGATGGACCAGAATAGCACTGTAAAAGCTTTGAAAACAAGACTGACACTGGAACCACAATCCACAGAAAGTGAGTAAAAGGACATGTGGTCTGATCTTAACTGGGCTGACCATCTGCTAAAAGAAACAATCACAAGAACATAAATCCAGATGACTTTAAAAGGATCCAGAATATCATAATGTAAAAGTATAATCATAATGTGAAAGAATTCAGAAAACCTAAACACCTCGGGAAAGGAGTATTTCAAGGCTGTATATTGTCACCCTGCTTATTTAACTTATATGCAGAGTACATCATGAGAAACGCTGGGCTGGAGGAAGCACAAGCTGGAATCAAGACCACCAGGAGAAATATCAATAACCTCAGATATGCAGATGACACCACCCTTATGGCAGAAAGTGAAGAAGAACTAAAGAGCCTCTTGATGAAAGTGAAAGAGGAGAGTGAAAAAGTTGGCTTAAAACTCAACATTCAGAAAACTAAGATCATGGCATCCAGTCCCATCACTTCATGGCAAATAGATGGGAAAACAGGGGAAACAGTTGCAGACTTTATTTTTTGGGGCTCCAAAATCACTGCAGATGGTGACTGCAGCCATGAACTTAAAAGACACTTGCTCCTTGGAAGAAAAGCTATGACCAACCTAGACAGCATATTAAAAAGCAGAGATGTTACTTTGCAAAAAAAGGTCCATCTAGTCAAGGCTATGGTTTTTCCAGTAGTCATGTATGGATGTGAGAGCTGGACTATAAAGAAAGCTGAGCACTGAAGAATTAATGCTTTTGAACTGTGTTGTCAGAAAAGACTCTTGAGAGTCCCTTGGACTGCAAGGAGATCCAACCAGTCCATTCTAAAGGAAATCATTCCTGAATATTCATTGGAAGGACTGATGCTGAAGCTGAAACTCCATTACTTTGGCCACCTGATGCAAAGAACTGACTCACTTGGAAAGACCCTGGTGCTGAGAAAGATTGAAGGTAGGAGGAGATGGGGCCAACAGAGGGTGAGATGGTTGGATGGCATCACCAACTCAACAGACATAAGTTTAAGTAAACTCTGGGAGTCGATAATGGACAGGGTGGCCTGACATTCTGCAGTCCATGGGGTCACAAAGACTCAGACACAACTCAGCGACTGAACTGAAACACCTCTTTAAAAAAGATGCTCAACAAACGCCAAACCCAAGATGACCCAAGTATTAGAAATACCAGATAAAAATTTTAATGTAGCTATTATATCTGTAGGGCAATGTTCCCCAACCATTTGGTACCAGTTACCGGTGTCATGGAAGACAATTTTTCATTGGTACAGGGGTTGGGGGGAAAGGGGGGATGGTTTCAGGATGATTCAAGCACATTGAATTTATTGTGTACTTTATTTCTATTATTATTATATCAGCTCCACCTCAGATCATCAGGCATTAGATCCTGGAGGCTGGGGACCCCTCCAGTGCAGGGAAATAAAACTTTTCCAGATTTCTCATTGCTCCGATAAAAAACCTAGCCTTCTGAGACTCTTCAAATACCTTGAGAATTTGATCAACACCTGTTGGTTAGTTAATTGCTCTGATACGGCAGGATAATAAAATTTTCTAATTTTCCTGGGCTACAAAATGCTTACAGCCTAGACGAGATCCCTGGGGCTTCCGAGGTGGCACTAGGGGTAAAGAACCTATCTGCCAATGCAGGAGACTTAAGAGATGCTGGTTTATCCCTGGGTCAGGAAGATCCCCTGGAGGAGGAAATGCCAACTCACTCCAATATTTTTTGACAGGAGAATCACACAGACAGAGGAGCCTCGTGGGAAACAGTCCATAAGGTCGCAAGGAGTCGGACAAGACTGAAGCAAGTTAGCATGCAAGCACAGAGTAGATCCCTAGGATAAACTCAGAAGGTGCTGAGGAGACTGGCTCACTATGTTCCTCGGTATTTACATGTCAAAAAAGAGGGTTTTAGAAGTTGGAAACATTTCTAGGTTATAAAAGTTGAGACACACAGGGCTGTCTGCCAAGACCTGGAGTTTAGATTCCAGCTCTTTGTTACCAAGGAGACCTCTTTAGGAAGAGTGAAACATAGTTGCCTCCTGCCTCTTTATCAGCAGCTGCTGCTAAGTCGATTCAGTCATGTCTGACTCTGTGCGACCCCATAGAGGGCAGCCCACCAGGCTCCCCCTTCCCTGGGATTATAAACAGAGAAAAGTTATTTTCCTTGTCTCTCATCTATGGTGTGTTTATGTAGGGAAATTTCCCATTGGCTCTTGTTGGGTCATAGGGATAAGACCTGGAGTAAGAGAGCAGTTAGCATTAAGAAATCTGTTTTTGACCCAGAACATCACATTTACACATTAAAGGTAAAATTAACAAAGATCAATAATTAAAAACCCCAGAGCAGCATGGCCCAAAAGTATGGGCAAGCACTCTTGGAATGAATGGAGAGGTTCTCAGCAAAGAAATGGAAGTTACAAAAAAACAACCAAATGACTTAAAAGAAGGGAGAGGGATTTCCCTGGTGGTACAGTGGCTAAGACTCTGCCTGGGATGCAGGGCACATGGGCTCGATCCCTGGTCTGGGGAAGATTCCACGTGCTGCAGAGCAACCAAGGCCGTGGGCCACAGCTACTGAGCCCACGTGCCACGGCTCTAAGTCCGTGTGCCGAGAGCCTGTGCTCTGCAACAGAAGAAGCCCACGCACCCGAACAAGGAGTGGCCCCTGCTTGCCACGATTAGAGGATGCCCACGTTCTGCAATGACAACTCAGTGCAGCCAAAAATAACTAACTAAAAACAAACAAACAACAAAAAAAAAAACAGGAAAAAAAAGGGAGAAAATATAATATGAAGGAAATAAAAAGAGAAAAGGAAAAAAGGAAGCTAATAATAAACCTGGAGACATAAATATATCAATACTTGATTTAAATGTAAATGGTCTTAAAAACATCAGTCAAGAGATATAAATTGTAAAACTGGATTAAAATAAAAACTAGGCCCAACTATATGTTATCTACAAGAAGGTCACGGGAAATATAATGATGCATATATATCAAAACGGAAAAGATAAACAATACTAACACTATTAAAAAAATGCTTACTATACAGTAGTCGACTTCAGATGAAGAAAAATTACTATAATTTTTAAAAAATCAATATATTAAAACGATAATATACTGCAAATAAAGCTTATCCCCAGTAGAGCAAGATTGTTCAACAGTTAAAAATTAATTAATGTGATTCACCATATTAATAGGCTTAAAAAGAAAACCCATACAATCAAAGCAATAGAGGTAGAAAAAGCATTTGACAAGATTTAACATTCATTCAAATAAGAAAAAACCTAGCAAACCAGGAATAGTAGGAAATCTGATTTGATAAGGTTCATCTTTAGAAACACCTACAGATGACATCACTCTTAATGCTAAGAGGCTGAACGCTTTCAGTTTAAAATCAGCAAAAAGACAAGGGTAACTGCCACCATCACTCTTACTCAATAGTATACTGGAGGTTCGAGCCAGTTCAAGAAAGCAAAAGAAAAAAAGAAAACACATTCAAGTTGGAAAGAAAGCAATAAAACTGTCTCTAATGAGAGACAACGTGATTGTCTACATGGAAAAATCCCAAGGAATCTATACACACACACACAATTTTTAGAATTAACAAGCAAATTTAACAAGATCATAAGATACATATCAGTTCATAAAAGTCAACAGTATTTTTATATCCACTGTGCTGTGCTGTCCTTAGTCCTCAGTCGTGTTTTGTGACCCCGTGGACTGTAGCCCACCAGGCTCCTCTGTCTATTGGGATTCTCCAGGCAAGAATATTGGAGTGGCTTGCCACCCCCTCCTCCAGGGGATCTTCCCAACCTAGGCATTGAACCTAGGTCTCCTTCATTGCAGGCAGATTCTTTACCAGCTGAGCTACCAGGGAAGCCCAAGAAAATTTGGAAACCAATTTTTTTTTTTAACTTCTATTTACAGTAGCTAAATGGTGACTGCAGCCATGAAATTAGAAGACGCTTACTCCTTGGAAGGAAAGTTATGACTAACCTAGACAGCATATTCAAAAGCAGAGACATTACTTTGCCAACAAAGGTCCATCTGGTCAAGGCTATGGTTTTTCCTCTGGATGTGAGAGTTGGACTGTGAAGGAGGCTGAGCGCCAAAGAATTGATGGTTTTGAACTGTTGTGTTGGAGAAGACTCTTGAGAGTCCCTTGGACTGCAAGGAGATCCAACCAGTCCATTCTGAAGGTGATCAGCCCTGGGATTTCTTTGGAGGGAATTATGCTGAAGCTGAAACTCCAGTATTTTGGCCACCTCATGCAAAGAGTTGACTCATTGGAAAAGACTCTGATGCTGGGAGGGATTGGGAGCAGGAGGAGAAGGGGACAACAGAGGATGAGATGGCTGGATGGCATCACTGACTCGATGGACGTGAGTCTGAGTGAACTCCAGGAGTTGGTGATAGACAGGGTGGCCTGGTGTGCTGCGATTCATGGGGTCGCAAAGAGTTGGACACGACTGAGCAACTGAACTGAACTGAACTGAAGGTATATATTAAGAAAATATTCTACATACTTAAGAATAAAATGTTAATGAAACATCAAAAAAACAGACTAAATAAATGGAGAGATGTATGAAATTCATGGATTAGACAATTCACTATAATCCAGATATCAATTTTTCTCAAATCTGTCTACAGATTTAACATAATCGCAATTAAACATCCATGCAGGATTAATTTTAACTATAGAAAAGCTCACTCTAAAATATATATGGAAAAGTAAAGGAACAGAATATCCACAACAATTTTGAAAAAGTGGAGCAATTTTGAAAACTGTGGACACTATTCAATACTTAGACATTATACAATGCAATAGTATCGAGACAGAAAAGTATTGGTGACAAGATAAACACAGAGATTAAAACAATGGAAGATACTCTGGAAAAAGATCCACTCAAATACTGTCAGCTAATTTTCTACAAAGGTGCAAAGGCAATTCAATGGAGAAAGTCCAGCCTTTGCAACAAATGACACAAGGAATAATTAACATCCGTATTTTAAAAAATGCTCAACCTGTACCTTGCACCATATTAAAAAAAAATGCTCAAAATGTAAATGTAAACTGATGTAAAATGTAAAACAATAAAACTAAGGGTAAATGACAAAATTACAAAACGTTTAGGTGAAAACAAAAAAGAAAATATGACCTTGGTTTAGGAAAGAGTTCTTAGATAAACACTATGATCCATAAAAGAAAAAAAGAATAGTGAATTAGACTTTTGCTCTATTAAGATGGCTTAATCCTGGATCGGACGATCCGCTGGAGAAGGGATAGGCTGCCCACTCCAGTATTCTTGGGATTCCCTTGTGGCTCAGCTGGTAAAGAATCCACCTGCAATGCGGGAGACCTGGGTTGGATCCCTGGGTTGGGAAGACCCCTTGGAGAAGGGAAAGGCTATCCACTCCAGTATTCTGGCCTGGACAATTCCATGGACTATACAGTCCATGGGGTCACAAAGAGTAGGACACAACTGAGCGACTTTCACTTCACTTCATTAAGCAGTAAAGAATTCACCTGCCAATGCAGCAGATGAAGGAGATGCAGGTTCATTTGATCCTTGGGTCAGGAACATCCCCTGGAGTAGGAAATGGCAACCTACTCCAGTATTCTGGCCTAGAAAATTCCATGGACAGAGAAACCAGGCAGGCTACACTCCATGGGATTGCAAAAGAGTTGGACATGACTGAGTGAGCAAGCGCTATTAAGAGTACTTTTAAGAGAATAAAGACACAAGTCACAGACTAGAAAATACAGGACTTGTATCCAGAACATATATATATATATATATAAAAAAAAAAAAAATATATATATATATATATATGTATCTTCTTTGGTGAAATATCTGTTAAAATCTTTTGCCTATTTTTTAAAAATTGTATTTTTTTCTTATTGCTCAGTTTTGAGAGTTTATATATATATAGGATCCTGACAGGCTACAGTCCATGGGGTTGCAAAGTTGGATACAACTTAGCGACTAGATCATCATCATCATCATATATATATATATATACACACACATATATATGTATATATATATATAAAATCCCCAGGAGTTCATATATTTTTTAAAAATAGGCAGAAGATTTTAACAGATATTTCACCAAAGATATATGAATGGCAAATAAACCCAAGAAAAGGTTTCTAGCATCACTAGTCATTGTTGCTGTTGTTTAGTCACTAAGTCATGTCTCACTCCTTTGTGATCCAGGACCAGGCTCCTCTGTCCATGGGATTTCCCAGGCAAGAATACTGGAACGGGTTGTCATTTTTTTCTCCAGGGATCTTCCCAACCCAGGGATAAAAATCCACATCTCCTGTGTTGGCAGGCGGATTCTTTACCACTGAGCAACCAGGCAAGCCCCATTAGTCATTACGGGCAAGCCAATTTAAAGCACAATGAGATAACTTTACATATCTATTAGAATGATTAAAATTAGGAATAATGACAATTCCAAGTACTAATAAAGATGAGATGAAACAGGAGCACTCAGACTCTATGCATGGGAATATAAAATGGCACAGCCACTCTAGAAAACCATCTGGCAATTTCTTAGAAGCTTAAACATACACTTACCAGTGTAACCTAGCAAACTCACTATTAGTATTTAACCTAGAGAAATGAAAATTAATTTTTGCACAAAAACTTGAATGTATACAACAGCATTATTTACAACTGCCTCAGACTAGAAGCATTTAGGGAAAGTGAAGTTGTCGCTCAGTCGTGTCCGACTCTTAGCAACCTCATGGACTGCAGCCTACCAGGTTCCCCCGTCCATGGGATTTTCCAGGCAAGAGTACTGGAGTGGGTTGCCATTACCTTCTCCGAGAAGCATTAAAAAAAAAAAAAAAAAAAAATACCCTTTAATGGTGAAGGAAACACAAATGGGTTAGTACATCCACACAATGAAATACTGCACAGAAACATAAAAGGACTAATTATCGATACACACAACAACTTGAATGGATCTCAAGTAAAATAACCCAGGCTCCAAAGGTTACATACTGCATTATTCCATTTATACAACATTCTAGAGGAGGCAAAAACAACATAGGAACAGAAAAAAATTAGTGGTTCCCAGGGTTTAGGCATGGGAAGGGTCACAATAACTCTTTGGCAGCACTGAAATTTTTCTTTATCCTGTTTGTTTGTGATAGTTACAAGAATCTATACAAGTAAAAAGTTCATAAGTGAAGTTGCTCAGTCATGCCCGAATCTTTGCGACTCCATGGATAGTAAAGTAGGAAGTCAAGAAACACCTGGACTAACAGGCAAATTTGGCCTTGGAATACGGAATGAAGCAGGGCAAAGACTAATAGAGTTTTGCCAAGAAAATGCACTGGTCATAACAAACACCCTCTTCCAACAACACAAGAGAAGACTCTACACATGGACATTACCAGATGGTCAACACCGAAATCAGACTGATTATATTCTTTGCAGCCAAAGATGGAGAAGCTCTATACAGTCAACAAAAACAAGACCAGGAGCTGACTGTGGCTCAGACCATGAACTCCTTATTGCCAAATTCAGACTTCAATTGAAGAAAGTAGGGAAAACCACTAGACCATTCAGGTATGACCTAAATCAAATCCCTAATGATTATACAGTGGAAGTAAGAAATAGATTTGAGGGCCTAGATCTGATAGATAGAGTGCCTGATGAACTATGGAATGAAGTTTGTGACATTGTACAGGAGACAGGGATCAAGACCATCCCCATGGAAAAGAAATGCAAAAAGGCAAAATGGCTGTCTGGGGAGGCCTTACAAATAGCTGTGAAAAGAAGAGAAGCGAAAAGCAAAGGAGAAAAGGAAAGATATAAACATCTGAATGCAGAGTTCCAAAGAATAGGAAGAAGAGATAAGAAAGCCTTCTTCAGCGATCAATGCAAAGAAATAGAGGAAAACAACAGAATGGGAAAGACTAGAGATCTCTTCAAGAAAATCAGAGATACCAAAGGAACATTTCATGCAAAGATGAGCTTGATAAAGGACAGAAATGGTATGGACCTAACAGAAGCAGAAGATATTAAGGAGAGATGGCAAGAATATACAGAAGAACTGTACAGAAAAGATCTTCACGACCCAGATAATCACGATGGTGTGATCACTGACCTAGAGCCAGACCTCCTGGAATGTGAAGTCAAGTGGGCATTAGAAAGCATCACTACGAACAAAGCTAGTGGAGGTGATGGAATTCTTGTTGAGCTATTTCAAGTCCTGAAAGATGATGCTGTGAAAGTGCTGCACTCAATATGCCAGCAAATTTGGAAAACTCAGCAGTGGCCACAGGACTGGAAAAGGTCAGTTTTCATTCCAATCCCAAAGAAAGGCAATGCCAAAGAATGCTCAAACTACCACACAATTGCACTCATCTCACACGCTAGTAAAGTAATGCTCAAAATTCTCCAAGCCAGGCTTCAGCAATATGTGAACAGTGAACTTCCTGATGTTCAAGCTAGTTTTAGAAAAGGCAGAGGAACCAGAGATCAAATTGCCAACATCTGCTGGATCATGGAAAAAGCAAGAGAGTTCCAGAAAAACATCTATTTCTGCTTTCTTGACTATGCCAAAGCCTTTGACTGTGTGGATCACAATAAACTGTGGAAAATTCTGAAAGAGATGGGAATACCAGACCACCTGACCTGCCTCTTGAGAAATTTGTATGCAGGTCAGGAAGCAACAGTTAGAAATGGACATGGAACAACAGACTGGTTCCAAGTAGGAAAAGGAGTTCGTCAAGGCTGTATATTGTCACCCTGTTTATTTAACTTATATGCAGAGTACATCACGAGAAACGCTGGACTGGAAGAAACACAAGCTGGAATCAAGATTGCTGGGAGAAATATCAATAACCTCAGATATGCAGATGACACCACCCTTATGGCAGAAAGTGAAGAGGAACTCAAAAGGCTCTTGATGAAAGTGAAAGTGGAGAGTGAAAAAGTTGGCTTAAAGCCCAACATTCAGAAAACAAAGATCATGGCCTCCGGTCCCATCACTTCCTGGGAAATAGATGGGGAAACAGCGGAAACAGTGTCAGACTTTATTTTTCTGGGCTCCAAAATCACTACAGATGGTGACTGCAGCCATGAAATTAAAAGACGCTTACTCCTTGGAAGGAAAGTTATGACCAACCTAGATAGCATATTCAAAAGCAGAGACATTACTTTGCCAACAAAGGTCCGTCTAGTCAAGGCTATGGTTTTTCCTGTGGTCATGTATGGATGTGAGAGTTGGACTGTGAAGAAGGCTGAGCACCGAAGAATTGACGCTTTTGAACTGTGGTGTTGGAGAAGACTCTTGAGAGTCCCTTGGACTGCAAGGAGATCCAACCAGTCCATTTTGTAGGAGATCAGCCCTGGGATTTCTTTGGAAGGAATGGTGCTAAAGCTGAAGCTCCAATACTTTGGCCACCTCATGCAAAGAGTTGACTCATTGGAAAAGACTCTGATGCTGGGAGGGATTGGGGGCAGGAGGAGAAGGGGACAACAGAGGATGAGATGGGTGGATGGCATCACTGACTCGATGGACATGAGTCTGAGTGAACTCCGGGAGTTGGTGATGGACAGGGAGGCCTGGTGTGCTGCGATTCATGGGGTCGCAAAGAGTCGGACATGACTGAGCGACTGATCTGATCTGATCTGATCTGGGTAGTAGCCTGCACCAAGCTCCTCCGTCCATGGGATATTCAAGGCAAGAATATTGGAGTGGGTTGCCATTTCCTTCTAGAAAGAATCCTCCCAACCCAGGGATCGAACCCAGGTCTCTCACATTGTAGACAGACGCTTTCCCGTCTGAGCCACCAGGGATGGTGGCTCATAGTATTACACAGTAAGGGCTTCCCAGGTAGCTCAGCAGTAAAGAATCCACTTTCAATTCAGGAGAGACACAGGAGTCATGGGTCTGATCCCTGGGTCAGGAAGATCCCCTAGAGAAGAGAACAGCAACCCACTCCAGTATTGTTGCCTGGAGAATCCCATGGACAGATGAGCCTGTGGGCTACAGTCCATGGGGTTGCAAAGGGTCAGAGACGACTGAGCAACTTAGCACAAGCATTACACAATAAAAAGGAGCATTTTACTCTATTTTAAGGTAAATAAAAAAGAAAAAGAGAGAATATTTTAAAACACTCTTCTGGAGACTTGGTATAATTTACATTGGAAGAAAATTCTCAGGATTTAAGAATACAATAATATGTTTAAATATCACACCAAGTAAAGACTATATACAAACCTGGTTATCAAACAAGAGCAAATCAAGATGCTAGAAGCAATCAAGTAACAAAGATCGAGGTGCAAATGTATACAGACTCTCCCATAAATTACAAATATATGTAAGTGCTTAAAATTCCTCTCTATTATGCAGGCAGAAATCAGAGGAATATGGAGAACAGGAAAATCTACAGGAGAGAAAGGAAGGTGAGGGAAATACCTGAGTGACCACCAAGCCTATGCTTCAAAGGAAGGGCCTGTTCATTTTTCAGGTCGAATGACAACCTCAGTATTGACTTTAACTTAGATTTGTCCCTAAATACTATCTAGAATAAAAGACCAATATTCATCAATACCTCCTCAAGGGCACCTGCAGAAATCCTGTGACCTGCAACATTTATCACGTCATCAACTCGAGACATAACATAAACGTAGCCTTCTTCATCCATGTACCCAGCATCCATGGTGTCATAGTATCCCTGAAAATAAAGAATAAAGAATGTCTAATTAGCATCTAGTATTAGGTAATGTAATTATTTTTAATCTTGGTAAAATATAAAATAGGATGAAAATAGGTTTGCATTTGGCTTTCGCACAACTAGCCTATTGAATTCCATTACTTCTGGTTTTGAAAGCTTACTATTAATAGAATCTCTTTGCTCCCTTGACATCCAAGAATAAATTAAAGTATTCTTACATATGTTGAAGCTAAGCATTTGGACTGAAAGTTTCAAAGCTTACGAACCCAATTTCTTCTTTTAATGGAGAAGTAATAGCTCAATATTTCCAGTATGCTTTGGTATTGTAAAAGTAGTTCTTTGATAGATTTCTTGTGTTGATTTCTAAAGGTGTTAAAGCTCTCTATTAATAATTACAAAATAGACCACTAATTTGTTAACATAGATTTGGATTGGACTTGAGCTTCAGTGAAATTATAGTTAAATAGTAAGTATAAAACTTAATTTTCTGTCAACTCAGTAGCAGTACAGTTTCACTGGTCCACATGCCACAACAGAATGAAAAATCAAGTAGAATAAGAATTAGAAAGAAAGAAATATTCCTCCCCCTAATGCTTCAGAATTGCGTTAATACCTGTATTATGAGCTTGGGCTTCCAGATAAATCCAGGCAAGTCACTATTTGTGCTTCTTAATCTTCCTAACAACTCAGTATGTTAATCTATTAAATAGGGTAATGGACCATGCCTTATAAGGCTATGAGTAGCATAAATGAGACGGAGCATATGAAGAGGGAAGACTGACGCACATCATAAATCCTCAATAATTGGCGACTCTTACAGCAAGTACTACAAGAAAGGCCATATAGAATACAGTTAAGAACATGGGCCCTGGAGCCAGAAATTACGGGTCCAAAAGTCAGCTCTGTTCCTCTAAACAGTGTGCAAGTTACTCACCCCTCCTGAGCTGTTCAGCTGACAGGGCTGAGGTAACAAGACAGAGCATAGGTTCACTATATCTAGTTTAATCATAAACTACGGTCCATGGGGCTTTGAAGGAGCTTTCCATTTTGTTAAAGGTGCTCATGTTGAAAACCACACGTGCATATCCTGTGTCACTGTCAGGCTGTAATTAATCACATCAGTCCTCTGATGATTTGACTGGGGCCCATCGGGCATATAGATGGGGCTTATTGGCATCAATTCTAGACAAATCTTCCCAGCCACAGTCCCTTGGGGCATGTTTAACCTTGGCTACTGAGGTCATTTAACCCTGAGATGTCTTTCTCAAGCAAGCTATTTTAATTCTTGTCCTTTGTCTAGTTGATTAGATTAGGTTTCCTTCACTCACAAATAATAAGGATAGAATGCTAAGTACTTAGACTCACCTTTGTTTTTTAACGCAATTCTAATCATTCACTCTTTTTTTACCCAGTGCATAATGAGGACCAGGTATTTCTCTAAGGGAAAGAAATAGAGGTGAAAAGACAGCAGCAAGATGAGAGCGGGGCCCTTTTGCGTATTATCAATTACATACTATTATAAACATAAACCACAGAGTAACAGGAAAATGATAAAACAGAATGCCAAAAGATACTTTTTGTTATCCAAAGCACTACAGTTGGATGTTGAGTATACTGTCTTTATCCTGTATTTGTATTTCAAAATAAAGAACTCAGAGGGCACTCAAGAATGAATGCCAATAATAGGCAAAGGGATTAAAAAAATACAATTTCTGGCAAGCAGAACAAATGTTCCTCAAATTTTGCTCATACAGAGGAGTTGTGCACATGTGCTAAGTTGCTTCAGTCGTGTTCGACTCTTTGCAACCCGAGGGACTGTAGCCCGCTAGGCCCCTCTGTCCATGAGATTCTCCAGGCAAGAATCCTGGAGTGGGTTGCCATTCGTCTTCCAAGGGATTTCCCCAAGCCACAGATCAAACCCGTGTCTCTTATGTCTCCCATACTGGCAAGTGGGTTCTTTACCATTAATAAGGTTCTAAAGACAACTGTCCAGTTCTGATCAAGTGTTCTCACTCTGTGAGGAGAAATCCAATGCAAGAAATCATATAGAAAGTCTCCAAAAGTTTTAGTTTAGCAAAACCTTTCCTAAAATGAAAGGCTGTTAACTTTCAGAAAAAAATAAGAGAAACTGAGATATTTCTATGTCGAGAAACTGATAAAAAAATATTAAAATGACTTATTTAGACATTTGAGCTTTGGGCATTCTTTCCCTCTGAGGTCTGGAAACTGGTCCAGATAACCTTTAAGGGTAGCTTTGTGATCCATGATTCTAAAAGTAAGCTGCTCAATGTAACAGGCGAGAACTACAGAGAAGTATGTAAGTTGAGTTTAAAAAAAGAATAATAAAATTCTTACAGGAAATTTTTCAAAGTATAAATGCTTGAATGCCTCTTGATTCTTCCAGAGTCCTGAAAAAGCTCCAGGTGGTAATGGCAACCTTATATAAAAACAGAGCATGGGAATTAGGATGAAAGTGGTAATAAAGACAGATTGATTAGAAGTAATCATTTTCCGCCATGATGAGTAAGAACAATTCAAGTCCCACATTGAATTGTAACCCCTAAACCTGATAGATAGATCATGTCTAATTGAGGGTGAAGCAGCTGACCAAGACATAGCAAATTCACGGAGGGGTAACTGTAGTTTCTGAGAAGGGCACCAAAGGCACACCATCTTGGCATTCAGATAGTGATTAGCATCAATCATTGTTTTGGTAAGAAGGATAACATCTGCAAAAAGGAACCAGAAATGCATCATTATATTACTTTTTAAGGGAAATTTCCTTCCACCATAGGCAAATAAATCAAAAATTTTTTTGACGTATCAAGGTACTAACTGCCACCTTTGCCAGTCTCGTTTCGTTGTGCAGTGAGATGATCCAATGAAACATCCCATGCATAGTCTTATCTTCACAATCAATGTGCCTCCCCACTCTTCCGTCTCCTGTTCTTCCTTTTCATGACAATCCAGACCTATGTTATTTCTCACCCCTATGAACTCATGAATACATGTGAGCATATATAAAATAGAAGATAGCATATATCTGTTCTTTGTAATCAATTTCCTCTTCAATTTCCTTCTTTTTTTCCATAGTATTAAACAGGGATTATACATAAGAATCTGCCAGCAATGTGGGAGACCACAGTTTGATTCCTGGGTTGGGAAGATCCCTTGTGGCTCACATGGTAAAGAATCTGCCTGCAACGCGGGAGACCCGGGTTCGATCCCTGGGTTGGGAAATCCCCTGAAGGAAGGCATGGCAACCCACTCCAGTATTCTTGCCTGGAGAATCCCCATGGACAGAGAAGCCAGTCCATGGAGTCGCAAAGAGCCAGACACGATTGAGCAATTAAGCACACACATATGACAAGGGCTCACCTCTATCTGCATGCGTGTGTGCTCAGTCATGTCTGATTCTTTGTGACCCTGTGGGCTTAGCCCGCCAGGCTCCTCTGTCCATGGAGTTTTCCAGGCAAGAATACTGGAGTGGGCTGCCATTTCCCACTCCACAGGATCTTCCAGATCCAGGGATCAAAACTGTGTCTCTTGTGCCTCGTGCATTGGCAGGCGGATTTTTTTTTACTACCGCACCACCTGCGAAGCCCATATCTAGCTATCTATCTTTACATGAATAAATAAGTAAATTCTCATATCAGTTCCCTGTAGGAAGTATCACCTAACAAAAATAACCACTCAGTGTATTTTCTGGACACAGAAACTTTTGAGATGCTTTATAGTTTGTAAATTTAGATACTGTAAATTTAAAGATTTTCAAAACCCTACCCCCTGGTACTCACAAAAGACACCAAGTGAAGCAGTGATTTCACAGTGCTGATGTGGGAAAATGGAAAGTGAGGCAGACACGGTGACTGCCAACATGAGGCAACATCACCCACTTCCAACCCCTGTACTAGAATTCTGAGACACTGAATTGTATTCTCACATTCTGTCAGGAGAAAATGCTGTCCCCAGTGGGATCAGCCACCCAGCTAGGATCATCCTTTTCTACCATGTCTAGCCTGCCCACAGCTCTTCCCTTGCTAAGTCTCCTTTTTGTACTATTTTAAGATGGAGGAAAACTGTGACCCCAGTGTTTCTGGACCTCGTATCATTTCATAAAACACATGGGAAAGCATTTTATAACCTGAGAAATTAAAAACCACAGAGATGCTGCTGTGTTGTTACTGCTGTTACCATTACTGTTCATCGCTAATTTGCAGGAAGGCAGCAAGCTGAAGCATACAATCCCTTCAGGTCCTTTAACTGACTTTTCTATGTTAGGCTGTACTGGAGACAGCAGAGCTGGGGGGGGGGGGGGGCGGTCTGAGGTACATTTGAACGGACACGTTGGGTAGAGGGGGAGCAGTTTTTACTTAGTTCCACCTGATACAGAGATACACAGAACTGCTGATCCAAATTCTTAAACACATAACGTTGCCCATACGAAGAGCAATGAGTACAGAAGGACATGCTGTTCAAGTGTCTCATCCATTGTATCTACCCCAAATGTAAGATTTCCAACATCCATGCACTGCCTCTTCCCAGTAAATAGAGACTTCTGAGTGTCTGCAATAATAATCCAAATGAGTTGGTACTTCATGTACAGAATGTGAGCTGCGTTTCCTCAGTTCAGTTCAGTAGCTCAGTCATGTCCAATTCTTTGCGACCCCATGGACTGCAGCACACCAGGCTTCCCTGTCCACCAACTCCTGGAGCTTACTCAAACTCTCATCCATTAAGTTGGGGTCGCCATCCAACGATCTCATCCTCTGTCGTCCCCTTCTCCTCCCACCTTCAATCTTTCCCAGCATCAGGGTCTTTTCCAACGAGTCAGTTCTTGGCATCAGGTGGCCAAAGTATTGGAGTTTCAGCTTCAGCATCAGTCCTTCCAGTGAATATTCTGGACTGATGTCCTTTAGGATGGACTGCATTTCCTACTGGCCTAGAATATACCTAGTCCAGCGTGTGCACACAGGACCAAGAGTTTAGCATTTTCTGGTAAGAGTGTTTCTGGAGAGAAAAGGAAATCTTACACTTCCCAGAAGTTGATTAAGTTTGCAATCTCTATTCTTAAAAGAAGACATCCTGATGATCTGTTTTCTCTTACTTCCTGAAAAAGTTTGATACTAGCAATTAGTAACATACAGATTGTATGTGTTAGTCACTCAGATGTGTCTGACTCTGCAACCCCATGGACTGTGGCCTGCCAGGGTACTCTGTCCACGGAATTCTCCAGGCAAGAATACTGGAGTGGGTTGCCATTCCCTGCTTACAGGGTATCTTCCTGACCTAGAGATCCAACCTGGGTCTCCTGCATAGCAGGCAGATTCTTTACCATGTGAGCCACCAGAGAAGCCTAACAGATAGATTATATTCTTATAATTAATTAACGTCTAGAGGGTTACAAGTACAGATAGCAATTTCTTCAGAAAAATTAAGCTTTAAGGATACTTGCTTTCTCAGCCACTGCACAAAACTTTAAATATCTTCACAAATTTTCTGAAGAATAGGGACAGCAGGAATTTTTACATTATCTGTGAGAAAGGTTTGCCTAAGTTTGTATACACCTATAGACCCTGGGAATTAAGTATAACACAGCAAGAGTATGATCCATGGAGAGGAGTACAGAATATTAAGGAGAAATACAACGTCAAATATGAGTCTTCAAGAGGGACCAAGAAAAAGAAAAAAAAAAAAAAAAAGACCATGAAGAAAAAGAAGAAAATCAGAGTTGTATGAGAACCAGGAGACACTAGAATGTGAAGAGCCTCCCATGCAGAGTTTTAGTAATACTGCGTGTTCAACAAGGTCAAGTGAAGGGCAAATTATTTTCCAAGTGGATTCAACAGAGGTCATGCAACTCAGTGACCAAGATATTGTGAATTACCCTCAGGATCGCCATTTCTGCAGAGGGGAGCTGAAATGGCTGCAGTGATCAGAGAGTAATCAGGAAAGTGCAGACGGTAAGGTTAGACTATACTTTTTAAAAGTTTGTGGGTGACCAGAAGGAGAGAAGCAAATCGGGGTTTAATGAAGAGACAGGCGGATTTAAGATGTGAAATACTTAAGCAGAAGTAGCCAGTGGAGAGAGGGTGGAGATTTGAGAGTTAAAGAAGAAAACACCAGAAGAATTCTTTGATCATTTAATTAATTTATTCATTCATGCACATTAACTCATGCATTTGTTTTCTGCATTCCATCGCGTATTTGTGGAGTGTCCGGCATTCCTCAGTCACTGTGTTAGACATGAATGGTAAATATATATAAACTCTTTTCCAAGATGAACAGAGATTCTGGCATATTGTATATTACAGGAAATTTAGTACTTTTTTAGAAGGCAATGGCACCCCACTCCAGTACTCTTGCCTGGAAAATCCCATGGACAGAGAAGCCTGGTAGGCTACAATCCATGGGGTCGCGAAGAGTCGGACACAACTGAGCGACTTCACTTTCACTTTTCACTTTCAAGCACTGGAGAAGGAAATGGCAACCCACTCCAGTTTCTTGCCTGGAGAATCCCAGGGATGGTGGAGCCTGGTGGGCTGCCATCTCTGGGGTCGCACAGAGTCGGACACGACTGAAGTGACTTAGCAGTAGAATACATGTAGGGAGAAAGACTGTAAAGAATGATGTCTAATCCATTAAATTAATGACATAACATCAAAACATCTTGAATGTTTATATTCAAGAAAATTTGTCAGGCAAGTTTTACAGCAGATGGTTAAACTCTATACTATCAGGAACTCTTGGACGGGAAGTTTTTTCATCACCAGCCAAGGTATGGATCTGTGGCAAATGGCATATGTGTCTGGTCCTGAGTTATTTTTGAGATGCCCCTAGGAAACTTCTTTATTATCCCCAAATCTAACTGAGGAACAGGCAGGAAAGCAAGATATGAAGTTGCAGTTGATAATTAGTAGGATAAAGCAAGAGAATGCTACCGATTCTTCACTAATAAAGTCTGGTGAATTGAAAAATTCAAATGTTAATCGACTATTGAAAAGAGACTCTAAAGAAGGAACCTTGGAAGGTAACACTTAACGGTCCTAATGCAAAGCAAGAAAGAAGAGGGAGTTCCAGAACTGGAAGTATCAGTGATTCTGCACATGAATATGTATAAAATATGTTATAAGAGAAGCAATAGTCTCCAGAAAAAAAGGTGTATATGAACTAGAGCAGAATTGTTTTCTGCAGTATTCAAAAGTAACATTTTTCTTGTTGCTAACCTAATGCTTATTCTATATTAAATGCAGGTTTTACTTAGAAAAAGAATATTTTTTTTCTGTAGTTACAATAACATAAAAATTCACTGGAAAGGTAGACGGAAGGAAATTTTCTGAAAATACTAAGAAACATGCTGGTTAATGCCTTGTTGTTTGCAAGTTCAGTCACTAAGTCCTAACTCTTTGTGACCCCATGGACTGTAGTACCCCAGCTTCTCTGTCCTTCACTATCTCTCAGAGTTTGCTCAAACTCATGTCCATTCAATCATTTCACCCTTTGTCGCCCCCTTCTCTTTCTGCCCTCAATCTTTCCCAGCATCAGAGTCGTTTCCAATGAGTCGGCTCTTCACATCAGGCGGCCAAGTATTGGAGCTTCAGCTTCAGCATCAGTCCATTCAATAAATATTTAGGGTTGATTTCCTTTAAGATGGGCTTCGCTTGTGACTCAGCTGGTAAAGAATCCACCTTCAATGTGGAGACCTGGGTTCAATCCCTGGGTTGGGAAGATCCTCCAGAGAAGGGTTGGGAAGATCCTCCAGAGAAGGGAAAGGCTATCCATTCCAGTATTCTGGCCTGGAGAATTTCATGGACTGTATAGTCCATGGGGTTGCAAAAAGTCAGACTTGACTGAGCAACATTCACTTTCCTTTAGGATTGACTGGTTTGATCTCCTTGCTATCCAAGGGACTCTCAAGAGTCTTCTCCAGCACCACAATTCAAAAGCATCAATTATGTGGTGTTCAGCCTTCTTTATGGTCCAACTCTCACATCTGCACATGATTACTGGAAAAACCACAGCTGGGACGATATAGACCCTTGTCAGCAAAGTGATCACTCTGTTCCTAAATACACTGCCTAGATTTGTCACAGCTTTTCTTCTAAGGAGGAAGATTCTTTTCTTTTCCTGGCTGCAATCACCATCCTCAGTGATTTTGGAGCCCAAGAAATAAAATCTGTCACTGTTTCCTCTTCTCCTGTTCTATTTGCCATGAAGTGATGGGACTGAATGCCATGATCTTTGTTTTTTGAATGCTGAGTTTTAAGCCAGCTTTTTCACTGTCCTCTTTAACCCTCATCAAGAGGCTCTTAGTTCCTTAGAGTGGTGTCATTGGTATCATCTGCATAGCTGAGGTTGTTGCTGTTTCTCCTGGAAATATTGATTCCAGGTTGTGATTCATCCAGTCCAATATTTCACATGATGTACTCTACATATAAGTTAAATAAGCAGGGTGACAATATACAGCTTTGATGTACTCCTTTTCCAATTTGGAATAAGTCTGTTGTTCCATGTCCAGTTCTAACTGTTGCTTCTTGACCACATACATACCAGGCACATAAGGTGGTCTGGAATTCCCACCTCTTTAAGATTTTCCACAGTTCGTTATCATCCACAGTCAAACACTTTAGTCAATGAAGCAAAAGTAGATATTTTTCTGGAGTTCCCTTGTTTTTTCTATGATCCAGCAGATGTTGGCACTTTGATCTCTGGTTCCTCTGCCTTTTCTAAATCCAGTTGTTATATCAGGAAGCTCTCAGTTCACATACTGTTGACACAGCTTGAAGGATTTTGAGCATTACCTTGCTAGCATATGAAATGAGCACAAGTGTATGGTAGTTTGAGCATTCTTTGGCATTGCCCTTCTTTGGGATTGGAATGAAAACTGACCGTTTCCAGTCCTGTGGCCACTGCTGAGTTTTCCAAATTTGCTGGCATATTTATGGCTGCACTTTAACAGCATCATCTTTTAGGATTTGAAATAGCTCAGCTGGAATTCCATCATCTCTACTTTGTTCATAATAATGCTTCCTAAGGCCCACTTGACTTTATACTCCAGAATGTCTGACTCTAGGTGAGTGATCACACCATCGTGTTTATCTGGGTCATTAAGACCTTTTTTGTACAGTTCTTTGCATTCTTGCCACCTCTTCCTAATATCTTCTGTTTCTGTTAGGTTCTTTGCCTCTTCTGTCCTTGATTGTGCCCATCTTTGCATGAAATGTTCCCATGCAATCTCTAATTTTCTCAAAGAGCTCTCTAGTCTTTCCCATTCTATTGCTTTCCTCTATTTTTTGCATTGTTCACTTAAGAAGGCTTTTTTTCTCTTCCTACTATTCTCTGGAACTCTATATTCAGTTGGGTATATCTTTCCCCTTTGCCTTTTATTTCTCTTTTCTCAGCTATTTGTAAGGCCTCTTCATACAACCACTTTGCCTTCTTGTATTTCTTTTTCTTTGGGATGGTTTTGGTCACAGTCTTCTGCACAATGTTATGAATCTCCATCCATAGTGTTTCAGGCACTCTGTCTACCAGATCTAAGGCATTGATTATCATCCTTCAAATATAACGTCAAATGCTACCAGCCTGTGATATCTTCCCTAAGTCTTCCCAGAGTGAAAAGGAGAGTTCTGTTACAACCCATCCAATTGCGAATGTGGAGTTCCTCTTAAAGAATATTTTTTCCAAGTGTTAGTCGCTCAACCTGCCAGGTTCCTCTGTCCATGGAATTCTCCAGGCAAGAATACTGGAGTGGGTTGCCATTCCCTTCTCCAGGGGATCTTTCTGACCCAGGGATCAAACACGGGACCCTTGCATTGCAGGCAGATTCTTCACCATCTGAGCCACCAGGGAAGCCCATTCTTCCCAAGGAAATCCTTAAATAGCTAATAAAGGAAGAGAAGATCCATCACTGTAGAAGGTAAACATCCCTGACCAATCTGAAAAATAAAATTCCTAGGTCCCTCCAATCCCACACAAAGGATGGTCTATATTCAATACTCTGTCAGGAATGCCCGTTTGTATCAGAAATAAATTGAAGACAAAACTCCTGTTACCTAGAGAATTCTAGAGTCATATCCCAACTTTGCACTCTCAGAATTTCCTGTGAGGTCTTTAGGCTATACTGGAGATTTTCCTATGAAGCTATTTTTCATCTCCCCAGAAGTGACTTCAGTCAGTTCAGTTGCTCAGTCATGTCCGACTCTTTGTGACCCCATGAATCGCAGCACACCAGGCCTCCCTGTCCATCACCAACTCCTGGACTTCACGCAAACTCACATCCATTGAGTTGGTGATGCCATCCAGCCATCTTATCCTCTGTCGTCCCCTTCTCCTCCTGCCCCCAATCCATCCCAGCAACAGGGTCTTTTCCAATGAGTCAACTCTTCGCATGAGGTGGCCAAAGTACTGGAGCTTCAGCTTTAGCACCATTCCTTCCAAAGAAATCCCAGGGCTGATCTCCTACAAAATGGACTGGCTGGATCTCCTTGCAGTCCAAGGGACTCTCAAGAGTCTTCTCCAACACCACAGTTCAAAAGCATCAATTCTTCGGCGCTCAGCCTTCTTCACAGTCCAACTCTCACATCCATACATGACCACAGGAAAAACCATAGCCTTGACTAAACGGACCTTTGTTGGCAAAGTAATGTCTCTGCTTTAGAATATGCTATCTAGGTTGGTCATAACTTTTCTTCCAAGGAGTAAGCGTCTTTTAATTTCATGGCTGCAATCACCATCTGCAGTGATTTTGGAGCCCAGAAAAATGAAGTCTGACACTGTTTCCACTGTTTCCCCATCTATTTCCCATGAAGTGATGGGACCAGATGCCATGATCTTTGTTTTCTGAATGTTGAGCTTTAAGCCAAATTTTTCACTCTCTTCTTTCACTTTCATTAAGAGCCTTTTTAGTTCCTCTTCACTTTCTGCCATAAGGGTGGTGTCATCTGCATATCTGAGGTTATTGATATTTCTCCCAGCAATCTTGATTTCAGCTTGTGCTTCTTCCAGCCCAGTGTTTCTCATGATGTACTCTGCATATGAGTTAAATGAGCAGGGTGACAATATACAGCCTTGATGGACTCCTTTTCCTATTTGGAACCAGTCTGTTGTTCCATGTCCAGTTCTAACTGTTGCTTCCTGACCTGCATATAGGTTTCTCAAGAGGCAGGTCAGGTGGTCTGGTATTCCCATCTCTTTCAGAATTTTCCACAGTTTATTGTGATCCACACAGTCAAAGGCTTTGGCATAGTCAAGAAAGCAGAAATAGATGTTTTTCTGGAACTCTCTTGCTTTCGCGATGATCCAGTGGATGTTGGCAATTTGATGTCTGGTTCCTCTGCCTTTTCTAAAACCAGCTTGAACACCTGGAAGTTCACGGTTCACATATTGCTGAAGCCTGGCTTGGAGAATTTTGAGCATTACTTTACTAGCGTGTGAGATGAGTGCAATTGTGCGGTAGTTTGAGCATTCTTTGGCATTGCCTTTCTTTGGGATTGGAATGAAAACTGACCTTTTCAGGTCAGTTTTTTTTCAGGTCTTTATTGACATTAGTAGGCCACAATTTCTTTCTCTCTGGGTTGACAAACAACTGGGTAAGAAATGTGAGTTCTGGCTGCATGACTACTAATGATGCTTAGATTTTAATGATGTTTTAGATAAAAAATTAGATAATATATGTCCCACTGCCGAACTCACAGTGTTGTTTTAAGCCTAATAAAAAGATCATACTACAATCTGCATAGGAGATGCAGGAAGGAATGGGATAACAACTCCATGCCACCCCTGGTTTAGTCACAGGATACACTGATGAACAAAAGCTATCCTGATCTTCTCCTGAGACAGCAGCCCAGTGAGTGACCAAGTCACTCTTGCCAAACTGTAAAGATGCAAACAGACATCATTAAGGACCGTGTTCAATATCTGGAGGCTGAGAAACCGGCAGGCATCAGAGTAAGAGCTCCCCAGAGGAGGCCATCTAACTCCCTTGCACCCCATTACTGCCTGCAGGGCACAGGCCAGCGGGACACACAGCAGGAGGCAGACAAGCTGTGCTTCCGAGAGCTACAACCGTGTCTGGTCAAAGAAAAATGCGTGTCCACGAGTCAGGAAGAGCCAGAGACCTATGGCTTTAATAAGAGTGAGCGCTGTGGCACTGGGGAAAGCAACTGCAGTTGAACTTTTCGTTCATGCCCTGCATGGTATTGCCTGGAAATTACTGACTCACAGTTTTATTTCTGTACTTTGGAGCTCTGGATGCAATTACAGAAAAACCTTCTAAAATTCATGAACATTCTGTATTCATAGCAATTCAGATATCATAACTTACCCACAAAATTAACTGCCTGGAGTAAGTTTCAAAATCAAAAGAATTTTCTACCTCCATGCAGGCATGTCATTTTCTCTTCTTGTAGAAAGATAAATTCTTTGAAAGCAAGAAATCTACAAGAACTGTAAGATTCATGTTTATTACATCATAGGATCTACAGGAGTTTAGGAATCACTAAAATGTCTACCTTCTCGTTAGGGATCCTCAAGAGAAAAGCAGAGATTTTTAGAAAGCCTTAACAAAGGAAGTTAAAAGAGCAAAAGTGGATCAAGAGGTTTTTTTTTTCAAAATTACCACATATTATTATTTCTGATTTGGGGATGAGTCATCGTAACATGATAAAATGAATCATATAATGGTGCTAAGCATAGCTTAGCACCTTGTAAAACTTGGACATATGATTATAGCTTCAGATTTTAAAGAAACTGCCAGAGAAAGATAATTTCAAATATCATTTACACTCGACATAACAGATTTTATAGTGCAACAAGAAGCTACAGCTGTATTTACAAAAAGCAAACAAATTTGGGATTAAAACAGTGAGACATAATATATATTTTTTTTACTGAATTACTTTAATGTAGTTTGAGCCCCATACACTTCAAATATTCCATGTGGATTTTTCTTTCTATTCTTTCTAATCACTACAAGTATAATTAGTGAACATGAACAGCGTTACAGAATCTTGTTCTTTTAAAGAATATTCCTCTTAATTATTATATAAGTACTAATGAAAAGTGTAAGTAGGAATAATAGAGAAGAATGACACCTAACTCTGACTGGCAGTCACCCCCCACAATGGCTTTTAAAGCCAGATCAGTTTTAAGTCCCTCATGGACTGAGTCATTCTTATTATTGGTGGCCTTACTTTATATCCATGCAAAGATAATAAAACATAGCAATACACCATACAAACTAGAACATTTTCTGAAAAAGGAAAGGTTATATTTTTGCTTTTGAAATCATACAACAAGTAGACACACCTACAGTTTACCATTCATTATTATTTCTTAACAATCACTGTACACATTCAGCAATGATGGGAAGAAAATACAACCTGCATGTTTGCAAATAAAATGAAACATTTATGAAGACTATATTGACAATGAAGTTGTTATGATGTTAAATGTTATAAATTTTTAATTTCTCAATACAGTTGAGAAATACAATGTATTGAGTCAATACATTTCTTAAAGATTAGAAGCTCAGATATTTTGTGAACCTTAAATATCATATACAATCCTTAACCAAAAACCTTTTGAAAGTGAAAGTGTGAGTCACTTCAGTCCTGTCTTTGCAGCCCCATTGCCTGTAGCCCACTAGGTTCCTCTGTTCACAGAATTCTCTGGGCAAGAATACTGGAGTGGGTTGCCATTCCCTTCCCCAGGGGATTTTCCCGACCCAGGGACTGAACCCAGGTGTCCTGCATTGCAGGCAGATTCTTTACCATCTGAGCCACAAGGGAAGCCCACTGCCACCAGGCGGTTCTGTGGACCCAGGTAGCTACTTTAGAATATGGTTTACCTAGAAAATTATTCTCTTCTCAGACTACACAGTTTTTTTAAGCCACGGTAATGTTTTTAAGTAAAGAAGGTGTGCTTTTCCCTTAATTCAATTAAACATATATCTATTGTGTGCTCTTAAAAAGCATTCATTGGCCATTTTCCATTCTGGATGAATGATATGTCCCCTCAAGGCACACAGAATAGCTCTAGATGAATACACACAAGTCTTGATAGACATTAAATATGAAATACCCTATGCATACTGCAAACAACTATTGGGATGCATGAATAATTTTCAGGTCAATGAGTCAGAATGGAATGGCTACTGCAGATGAGAGTTTCAAAATGAAATCCTTTCTATCACAGGTAAAAATGAGTTCCTGAAATAAGGTTTCAAGAGTCTGAGATTTAAAAAAAAAGGAGAGATCTTGGTAGTAACTGTTTTTGGGGTGTTTTTTTTTCATTATTTCTACCTTACTTTTTGAAAATAATTATATATATATATATAGAATATAATTTTATATATATACATATAAAATATTTACAAACACCTAGTTTCACTATTAACCTAAAGGAGGAATCCAAGTCCACTGCATGTCATAATATTCTGTATCATCAAATAATTTATAATGAAATCTCAGAATCCCGAATCTGTACAATAAAATTCCCTGTTTATGAACAGAGAGGGGGGAAAAATCATTCTGAATTGGAGACAATCTAAAGCACTGAATATTTTAAGACAATAGTTGTGTCACTTTCAAGTACTTGAAGTAACACTAATGGGTATGAGAAAAATAAAGTGTAGTTTATTTGCTTTATTACTTTGGAATGGTTGTGGGGTGAAGCCACCAGTGATTAGAGTCACAGGATGCATGAGGGATTAAAACTGCATTGGCATCAAACGCTGCCTCTGGGATCTTGCAAGCACTGCTTATGAAACAGATGACTCACTTGGAGTTAGGGGGATATAAAAATGTAAGCTGCTGGAGTGCTTTTAAAAATTCTCACAAACCATGTACTTCCCTAAGCGAGCTAGACGTTCACCCACAATTTTGTTCAGATTTATTATTTAGCAAGCCCTCCCCTTGTCCCCAACACATTTCCCCTTTCAATTTCAATCAACTGAAAGATTTCAATCAATTCTGTTAATATGGATTCCTATTCAGAAAAAATATGAATGCAAATGGCATATTCAGAATTAATTTTCCATTTGCCAACACATGTCTTAACATTTAAATTAAAATAGTGATAAAGCATTTTTGTGTTTACTGATTACAATAGGAATCTGAGAAGAACTGTATCATAAGGTCATCTCCTCTATAGATTTTTGTAAGGTTACAGCATCTCTCCCTGAGAAAAAACACATGCTTTTAAAAATTACTACCTATCATTTAGTCTTTAAAGAATTTAAAATGTTCATTAACCTGAGAAAAATTTTATACCAATCTGAGAATGCCAAGTAATAAGAGTTCTTTTAAATAAATAGAAAATAAAACTTAAAAACACACATGCAATGTTCTTTACTTATAACAGCTCATTCTGGCAAGTTCTACTATTTAACACATGTCAGTAAAGATGCCAACATCGTGCTAATCAGAGGCACTAAAGCTACCTGTATCAGTTATTAAAATGTCACATACTGTGTGTCTCTAACTTAACTTCCATTTCAGCTACTCCAAGCTTAATAATTTCAAAGTATTGATTCAACCAAAGTAAATTTGAATATTTTTATGATAAATTCTAACACTTTATCTGTCAAATGAACAATGATGAAAACTGTTAGCAAGGAACTGTGGTACCTGAAGAGTCAGGAATTACATGTCATGCTACTATTTGACCCATGCTACTAATTACACATTTAGAAATTTATTCAGTACCGTTGTAATGATCAGAAAAGAAAAGACAACACAGAAAGGATATTCAATACAGCATTATTTATAATCATAATATTCAAAAAAGACTAAGAGCCCTAGAAAGGGATAAACATTTTTAAGAGGTAGATAAAATTTAAAATGCTGTGAGATAGCATTAAGTAAAAACAGGAATACATGAGAATAAACTAATTTCAATAATCTAAAATCCTTGTCAAAAAAAGTCATGTATATTTATATATTACAAAATTAACACTGTATTACTGAAGGGTTACAGTATAAAAACTATATACTTCTTTATATTTTTGGTATTCATATTAATTTTATCATCTGTGCATTACTCATATAATCAGAAACATTTTTTAAAAGATGCAAGATTTATCTTTTTAAAAATCGTATCTAAATTGGTTCCACTTTATGGGGCTTCCATGTTTAAATTACAAGACCAGGCAATGAGTATTCTCAAACAATACACAAGCTTCTTCTGCAACCTCTTCACTAGTAATACCATTGCAACCACTCTACTTTTTCTTAATCTTATATATCAATTCTTGCTGTTTTAAATAATAGATGGCAAATGTTGCTTACTTTACCACGATGTTTCCTAAACACCGAGCCTTCAGTTTTTGCATGTTGTCATCCAAAATCATAACTGCAAAGTAAAATATAGATAAATAAAAACAAATAACCTTAAAGCATGAAAGTTTTCATATTTAATCTCCCAACTCTAGCTTAAAAAAGGCATCCTTTAACTCCTGTGAGGTCACGAACATATATAAATAAGCTAAAATGTCTCACAGAAATTTAAAGTGTACATGTCTTTGATTTTTAATTAGATAATTCATTTTCTTCAGAGCCTTCCTTAAATAAGGACACAGTATTTTAAACACACTGGTAATATTAAAATCTATGTTTATACCCATTTGGTTTTAAGAAACCAAAGCTTGCACCCATAGAGGTAACCTAGTACAAACTAGAAATAAGAACATATCATTATGTTTTAAGCTTTAATAGATCCTTTTTGTGGCTTCATCCATCCAAGTTATGCTACTCAAAAAAGCGATCAGAAAAGAAGAGCATTACTTCTAGAAAAAGTTAGTCGCTCCCATCTCTGTGTTCCCAGAGCACTATTCTATTCTGACAGTTATTAGCGGTGTCAGTATCTGTCTCTCCCTAGATGTGAGCTCATTAAAGGTGAGGCCATGATGCATGATAATTCATCTTTGTTTCCCCAAATCTCAGCACAGTGGCCAATTTACTATGTGCCCAGAACATATTCATATTCTATTACCCCTCCAATTTCTCTATCTAAAAACTGGAAATAATTCCCTTCTCATAGTGTTGTACAGTAATCACTTGAAAAGAAAACTCAGTGACAATCTTGCATAATGTACTAATTGAATGGGAGATTAAGTATTATATTACATTGCATATTTTTTACACAAAATGGTGTTTTTTCCTTTCCCAAAAGGATATGGCTTTTTTCATTATAATATTAAATGTTACATTATACTTTTGAATCTCTGAATATCCACAAAATCTAAAAATCATGAGTCATAAAGTCTTTATTTCCTTCGTTATACTTTAGTTCTAGTGCTAAGCTGTGCTGTCTGTAAGCCAATGACTTTCAGACAATGAGAAATGTCTGTACTGAAATTCCATGAGGCCTCAAAGCTTTAACTCTTTCTTATAACTGGATATAAAAATGGTACTGAAACGCTGAAAGGGAAATGGAGTCAACATCTCCGACAGTCATCAGCCCCTAAAAATGGCCCAACACAAAAGCATTTTTTCTGATAAAAGGAGTAGAGATGACAGAACTGTTCAAAGGGAGGATTTCACTGAAGTTGGGTTCACCCTTCCATGCCTGGAGAAGTCACTGACTTCACAAAGTATCTATTCTTACACACACACACACACACACAAAATTTGTGTCTTTTTATAAATATATCTGCTAGGCTAAACCAAATAATCCTTAACCAGTCATTGTCCTAGAAAGAACATATAATATTTTTATATTAGAGAAGTAAAAGACAAATCTCTAAACTTTGTAATTTTCATACAAATACAAACTGCATGCAGGAACTATTCTCTTTCCAGATGCTGGGTTTAAGCTAAATGTGTGACCTTATGTAAATAGCATAACTTCTGTATCTCATTTTTCTTGTCTGTAAAATGAATGTGTACATCTAAAACAAGTCAGTCCCTCTGGCTTCTCTGAAATATTAATGACCCTACTAGCTAAGACTTGGTTCAGTTTTCCTACCAGCAGGCATTATGCCAGTGCTTCATTGTCTTCCATCACAAAAAACAACCCTACGAAGCATAGAGAATTATTATTTCTGTTTAGAAATAAGGAAATTGAATGTTTGACTTGTACAATAAAGCATAACTTACACACGTCACTTTATATAACATATACAACTAAGAGGTGAAATCCAGAGGAAATTATTGAACTATTATAATCACTACTGATGACTTTAAAAAACTTAGATGGAAAAGACAGTGTATCTCATTGTCACATACTGCCAACAAGGATGAAACCATTTTTTCTTTTTAGAATCTTTACTCTTCATATTCATCTTCTAGCCAACAAGTTTTAAAAACTTTATTATCACCCCTAAAATAAAGATAATATATATAATGGGAACAACTGCAGCTTTTAATCCAGAAACAAACAAACAAAATAAAACACAATGGTCTGCACTGTCTTCAGGACCTAACCAGCTGAATTACTTTAGTAAAGTTATTTAGTCTCTCTGTGCACCAGCTAACTTATTGCTAAAATGGGAATATCACTAAATTAAATGAACTCATGATTAATTGAAATAATGTATGCAAAGTACTCAGCACCTAGCATATATTCCATAGGAATTAATCTCTCACATAGGTCCTTGTACGCATGCTAAGTCGCTTCAGTCGTGTCCGACTCTTTGCGACCAGGTGGACTATAGCCCACCAGGCTCCTCTGTTCAAGGGAGTCTCTAGGCAAGAACACTGGAGTGCGTTGCCATGCCCTCCTCCAGGGAATCTTCCCAACCCAGGGATTGGACCCGTGTTTCTTAGGTCTCCTGCACTGGCAGGGGGTTCTTTACCACTAATGCCACCTGGGAAGCCCATAGGTCCTTAACTTGCCTTATATTCTGACAGTCATTTACAACATGCCCTTAAGAAGTCTACAATATTACTTCTGATAAAATTGGCTAATAACAAAAGTTATCACAAAAAGTTAGATGTTTTTAATACAAGGCATTAACTCAATCAAATACTTATTAAGCACCTACTATGTTTCAATCAATATGATTCACACTAAATACAGAAAAATACCAAATTTATTAATATTAAATATTTCAAGTAATCAAGGTAATTTCTCACCATTGTATCCTGGAACACTTTTTCCTGCTTGCCCTGGAGGAGGTGTTTTAGAATTACCTAATCCAATGCAAGATGCTGTAATTGGGGATCCAGTCTCTGGAGAAACAAGTAATATTTATGATTTAATATTTCAACTTGAGATCATAATGTTTCTTCGGTGCTTGCACCACCCCTCTCCCTCCACAGAATTTCATTGCATGAGGAATAAATAGGGCAAGCCTATTTTTAAAAATGAAACAAATCCAGTAATTTATATCATATTGACATTTTTAAAACTTAAGGATACAAATTTAGAATCATATACAAATTTAGAATCATATACATAGTAGTGCTCCTTTTAAAGAAAGGCTTCTTTAGTGTTCTCAGTTGTGAATCAGCAGGCATGAAGAATGGAGAATTATGTGACTGTAACAGTTTTACAAAACACAGTAAAAACTGAAAAATCTCTAATAAAGATGCTTTCTTTTAATTCACCTAAAGTTATTTTATCAGGGTAAGTAACAGCGATAGGAAAAATATTTCTGTAATTTATAACTTAGTCTCTGGAATAGGTAACACCAAGATTTTTAAAAATATATATGAGCAGTATCATAGTCTAATTTTTTAAGAACTACTTTTGCCTAGAAACCTTGCTTCGAAAACTAAATTCATCAACGGTTTATCAAATTCCTCTTAATCTGCTGCTCCTGGACTTCTGAAGGCCCAAAACCTAGGGAGGAAGATATTTATGTTATGCTGATTATTTCCTCAAGACCAGAGACTTACAATTAGCCTGCATTGATGATCGAAAACTTTTAAATTTGTCTTCTCTGTCTCACGTTATAACAGAATAATAGCAGCTATTATTAATACATGATAATCTTAAGTTCTGAAACTTTTATAATTTTTTATAAAGTAATGCATTTGTTATTACTGGCAAATGCAAGTTTGACATTACCAGAATATTCTGAATATGAGATTTGTCTCTGTGAGGGGCAAGTGGGTATTGATACTAAAAAGTTTCAGAACTATTTTACATACATAAATGTATACCTACATACACGCAAGGGATTGACTGTCAAAATAATGAGATACAAAGTAATCCAAAATATTAATAACATCTATCTTCCTAAGGACCCAGAATGTGTTTCTTTCACCATGATTTATCACATATTTGTGTCACTTTAGAATACGTCTATCACTGTTCTTTACCTTCTAGAGTAGTTCAGTTTATTATTCACATTCTGATGGCAGCTCAGCTGGCATCAGTAACAGAGGAAGACCTCTCAAACATCAAAACCCAGTTCCTGAGTCACAGTCCAGTGCTTAAGATGCTAAGCCAGATGGTCACTGCTGAGCAGAAGCAGTGAGTAACCAGAGCAGACATTGCTGACGTTTAACAAAGAATTCTCAAATAGTTTCATATGATGACAAAAAATCAGGAGGTATTTTATGACATGGCATTCTATCAGCTATGAGCATTCTCCCCGCAGCACAATCAAAGCATGGGAGGAAATCCACAGGTTTGGAAATTTAGCAGCATTTTCCCTTTGCCTTTTGGAAAATATCTGAGTACTCATCTCATCTCAGCTGCCCTTGAAGAGCAGTGAGACAAGAGTCGTGGTGATGACAGGAAGCAGCCCTGCAGAATGAGGTTGTTAAAGGAAGGTACTCTGAACAAAGTGACAAGAGGAACAGAAGCTACTCAGACACAGTAGGAAAGAAGATGTCCCCTTCGAGATGCTGCTGCTCGCTCCCACCCTGGAGAGAAGCAGCTGCTGAAATCAATCTGCTATTTCTGAAGCATATCTTGTCAAGTTGAGTTGATGAGTAGGGCCACTCCAGTCATCTGAAGTTCAAATTCTCCACACTTCTCAACACCATGAGGCCTCTCAGCAACTTATCAGTGGACGGCTCTGGAACCTACAAACGGATCTTCCAGGGGCTCTAATGCCTATCGACACTTCTAGAATCAGCTGCCTACAAGAAAAGCAAACAAACTACCACAACCAAACTCTGAACTGCACCCTGCTTCATCTCATCTCAGTGTGGATTTTTATAAAGGAAGTGGGCTCTCTGTTCTTCTGATGACACTGGGAGTAGGGAGGATGGGAAGGAGAGGTGAGAAGAAACCTACTCTGAAACAAAGACATGAGAAACCGGAGCACTGTCAGAAGCTGACACCCTGGGGCTTTCCAGGTGGCTCAGTGGTAAAGAGTCTGCCTGCCAAGCAGGAGATGCGGGTTTGATCTCTGAGTAGGGAAGACTCCTTGCAGAAGGAAATGGCAACCCACTCCAGTATTCTTGCCTGGGGAATCCCATGGACAGAGGAGCCTGGGGGCAACAGTCCATGGGGTCACAAAGAGTCGGACAGGACTTAGCAACTAAACAGCAACAAAGCTGACATTATACATCCTTCCCAAGATTCTTAACCATCTTCTCATAGTGATTACATATTCATAATCTTCAACCTTCAGCTGTCTTGTTTATGAGTATAAAACAACTATGAAAAGTAGAAACTTACAATAATACCATATGTAAAATAGATAGCCAATAGGCATGTGCTGTATGACTCAGGGAACTCAAACAGGGGCTCAACAACAATCTAGAGGGATGGGATGTGGAGAGAAGTGGTAGGGAGGTTCAAGAGGGAAGAGACACATGCATACCTATGGCTGATTCATGTTGAGGTTTGACAGAAAACAACAAAATTCTGTAAAGCAATTATCCTTCAATTAAAAAATAAATAAATTTTTTAAAAGTATATTCTTTTCTTCTGTATGATCATTTTGACTGACTTTTAAGGGTAAGGGAAAGGATTATGCATTCAGTTACTTCAAGTAGATAATATAAGTTTATATGTTGAAAATTAGTAATTTCAGTACCTTGTTGATTTTATTTTGTGCAGGGGCCATGCTCATCTTCTCTAAATTTTCCGATATTAGTGTACATGCTACCAGAGAGAGCACTCATTGACTTTACTTAAATATTCATTTTGGGGATTAAAAAGAACTGTTCGTACATACAAAGGGCACAGACAAAATGACAGAGCCACAGTCAGGACAAAAATGGGATGCGAAAGACCCAAGACTGGTTGTTAGAGACTTTGCTTTTTCTCTTGATACCTCTGAGCGTCCTGAGACCCAAGAACTGATCCATCATTACTGGAGGCACACAGGCGCGTGCTCACACAGTCCTGCACACCCACTGATTGTATAACCACCCTGGCTGCCCAGTGGGTCCATATACAGAATAGGCTTCCAGCTGGGGAAAGCCCCCAGGAATGCTGCAGTCCTTAAACCCCAAAGGACTCCCAAAGTCCCATTTCAAAGATGTGCTAAACACATCTGCTTCATGCAGGCTGTAATTAACTGGCTCACAGTAATCTAAGCTGACAGGAAATCCAGATGTAACATGTGGACTGGGAAAAGGCTACAATGAAGAAACCACAACATTCTCTTTGAAGTAAACAACTGGACATTTCATTTGGAGAACTTTCCAAAGACATCCAACCTTAGCAAGGTACAATGCTCAGCAACTCACCAGCACAATTTCTTTAGATAAGAGACAACCAGGAAGAAGATCGGTGGAAATAGAAAGTTGTGAAGAATAAGTCACCTGGGTGTGTTTATATCCACACTGCCTTAGAAGCTAATACAGGCACTTCACTATTATTTCAGCATTTTTACTGCCTCACTCCACCTTATTGCATCAGGGAGCTATTATCCCCATGGAGTTTCCTTAAAACCTCTAAAGTAGGAAAAGGAAAGAGAACAAGTAAACATAATTTTCTCAAATATGAATTATGCTGTGTACCACGTGTAAGTGCTTTTTGCTTGTATTATTGCACTGAATTCAACTATAAGCTGATAGAAAAGGAAATATCATTTTAACAGATTTAAAGTATTGAAGCCTAACATAGAAAATTTAAACCATTACCCTAGCCCACATAAAGAGCAGAATGGAAGAGACAAGTGTACTACTTGGAAGGCTCTCACGTAGAATGCAGACGATGAGAAGAAAAGAGAGCTCATCCAGACTACATAACAGCAGAGAAAGAGAAACCTTTCTGACAGGGAGTGAGTCCAGTCTCTCATATTTGCAAATGGAAGTAATGGGGGTACATATCACTTACTAGCAAATATTTATTGAGCAGCTATTATGACCTAGGTGCTGTCATTAGAACCGGGGATAGAGCAATAAACAAAAGTGGCCAAAATCTCTATCTTTATGCAGTTCATAGTTTATTTGGGGAAACAAACAATAATAACAGATAAAAGTATAATATATAGCATGTTAAAAAGAGATAATTACTAAGAAAATAAAGACAGTATAGACAGGATATGAGATGAGATGTGATGGGAAGAGACTGCAATTTTAAACTGGGTAGCCAGAAAATAAACTCCCAGAGAAGTGACCTGTGAGTGAAGACCTGAAAAAAGAGAGGACATGTGCCTTGGATCTAGGGACAAAGGGTCCAGGAAGAAGGAAATGCAAGTGCAAAGGTCCCGGAGGTAGATGTCTTCCTAGAGTATTCGAGGAATGGTAAGGCAGCCAGTGTGACTGAAGCAGAACAAATGAGGGAAGTATTGCGGAAATAAGGTATGAGAGATAGTGAAGAGGCAGTAAAACTACTTCAAAGTTCTCATCAGTTCAGTTCAGTCACTCAGCCGTGTTGGACTCTTTGTGACCCCATGGACTGCAGCATGCCAGGCTTCCATGTTCATCACCAACTCCCAGAGCTTACTCAAACTCATGTCCATTGAGTCAGTGATGCCATCTAACCATCTCATCCTCTGTTGTCCCCTTCTGCTCCTGCCTTCAATCTTTCCCAGCATCAGGGTCTTTTCAAGAGTCAGTTCTTCACATCAGGTAGCCAAAGTATTGGAGTTTCACCTTCAACATCATTCCTTCCAATGAATATTCACAGTTGATTTCCTTTAGGATTGACTGGTTGGATCTCCTTGCAGTCCAAGGGACTCTCTAGAGTCCTCTCCAACACCACAGTTCAAACAGCTGAGAAAAGAAGAGAAGCTAAAGGCAAAGAAGAAAAGGAAAGATACACCCATTTGAATGCAGAGTTCCAAAGAATAGCTAGGAGAGATAAGAAAGCCTTCCTCAGTGATCAATGCAAAGAAATAGAGGAAAACAATAGAATGGGAAAGACTAAAGATCTCTTGAAGAAAATTAGAGATACCAAGGGAGAATTTATGGCGTTAAGATGGCAGAGTAGAAGGACTTGCACTCATCTCCTATGAGAACTCCAAAACTACAACTTCCTGCTGATCAACCGTCGACTGGAAAATGTTGGATCTCACCAAAAAGAGATACCCCACATCCAAGGGCAAAGGAGAAGCCCCAGCAAGATGGTAGGAGGGATGAAATCGCATTTAGAATCAAATCCCTTACCCGCCAGAGACGCTCAGAGGGTTCAAACAAACCTTGTGCATACCAGGACCCAGGGACCCCAGAGACTGAGACAGAACCGTGTTTGGGTATCTCCTGAGGAGGTACAGGTCAGCAGTGGGCTGCTGCAGGGCAGAGGCTCTGGGTGCAGCAGACCTGGGTATGGCATAAGCCCTCTTGGAGGAGGTCACCATTAATCCCACCATAGAACCGCCAGAACTTACACAGGACTGGGGAAACAGACTCTTGGAGGGAACAAACAGAACCTGGTGTGCACCAGGACCCAGGAGAAAGGAGCAGTGACCCCACAAGAGACTGACCCAGACTTGCCCTGAGTGTCCAGGAGTCTCCAGTGGAGGCGTGGGTCAACGGTGGCCTGCTGCAGGGTCAGGGGCACTGAGAGCAGCAGTGTGAGCATGGCCCTGCCCATCAGAACAAGACCCAGCTTCCCCCTCAGTCAGTCTCTCCCATCAGGAAGCTTCCATAAGCCTTTTATCCTTCTCCATCAGCGGGTAGACAGAATGAAAACCACAATCACAGAAAACTAACATGAAACCTTAAATTTTTAGTCTGAGTAATGTTGCCATCTCAGATATGCAGATGATACCACCCTTATGGCAAAAAGTGAAGAGGAAGTATAGCGCCTCTTGATGAAGGTGAAAGAGGACAGTGAAAACTCTGGCTTAAAAACTCAACATTCAAGAAACTAAGATAATGGCATCTGGTCCCATCACTTTATAGCAAATAGATGGGAAAGCAATGGAAACAGTGACAGACTTTATTTTCTTGGCTCCAAAATCTCTGCAGATGGTGGCTGCAGCCATGAAATTAAAAGACATTTGCTCCTTGGAAGAAAAGCTATGACCAACCTAGAGAGCATATGAAAAAGCAGAGACATTACTTTTCAACAAATGTCCATATAGCCAAAGCTATGGTTTTTCCAGTCATGTATGGATGTGAGAGTTGGGCCATAATTAAAGCTGAGTGCTGAAGAAATGATGCTTTTGAACTGTGGTGTTGGAGAAGACTCTTGAGAGTCCCTTGGACTGCAAGAAGATCCAACCAGTGTATCCTAAAGGAAATCAGTCCTGAATATTCATTAGAAGGACTGATACTGAAGCTGAAGCTCCAAGACTTTGGTCACCTGATTGAAGAGCTGATTCATTAGAAAAGACCCTGATGCTGGGAAAGAGTGAAGGCAAGAAGAGATGGGGATGACAAAAGATGAGATGGTTAGATGGCATCACCTACTCAATGGACGTGTGTTTGAGTAAGCTCAGGGAGTTGGTGATGGACAGGGAAGCCTGACAAGCTCCAGTCAATGGGGTCACAAAGAATCAGACATGACTATGTGACTGAACTTAACTGAATGTTGCAAGCTAATGAAGACTTTCAAACAAAGAAGTTAATGAATCACAGCAACGCAAGCTGGGAAAGATTGAAAGCAAAAGGAAAAGGGGATGGCAGAGGATGAAATGGTTAGACAGCATCACCGAATCCAGGGACATGAATTTAAGCAAACTCTGGGAGATAGTAGAGGACAGAGGAGCCTGGCAGGCTACAGTCCATGTGTTGCAAAAAGTCAGACATGATTTAGTAACTGAACAACAACAACAATGCAAATAGAATTTACTTAAATATTTGAGCATCATACGGGTTCTATGATCAGGTTTATTCAATCTGGGGTTTTGAGAGGGATATATGGGACAAAATAGACAGATGGGAGCTGTTTTAGGATGGTTAGTTAATGATAGAGATTCCTGTGGCTTCCTGAACATCAAGAACCAATTCAAAAGACGACAAAAAGACTAGAGCCCGGTTAGGTGGCAGACAGGAGACAGACTGCCCAAGCCAAAGACAGTCATTTTTATTATGTAAGAGTTGTGCGTGTGGGCATGCTCAGTCGTGTCCAACTCTGCGACCTCATGGACTGCAGCCCGCCAGGCTCCTTGGCCACGGGATTTTCCAGACAAGAATACTGGAGTGGGTTGCCATTTCCTCCTCCAGGGGATCTTCCTGACTGGAGATCGAGCCCACATTTCCTGCATCTTCTTCACTGGCAGGCACATTCTCTCCCACTGTCACCAATACGAGCCTGGGTGGTAGGTCGCTTCAGTCATGTCTGACTCTTTGCGACCCCACGGACTGTAGCCCACCAGGCTCCTCTGTTCATGCAGCATTTCTGAGAGGCAATATGGCAATTCTTATAAAAACTCTTAAAGACTGATCATAGCCTTTCACGCAGCTGTTCCACTTTATGGGATATACACAAGGAAATATTTGAAAGAGCTCACAAACATTAAGCACCAAGGATGTTTATCACATGTAAATGTTTATATTAGAGTTTAAAAGATTATCCAAAAAATAGGAATTTTCCCATATTAAGGAGTAATGCAAAGTCATTCAAATACCATAGAAAAATGTCTAGTGATAGGAAATAATTCTTACCAACCACTATTTAGATAAAAGTTGTAAAACAATGAATACTATGATTTAAGTTTTTTATAAATATTATACATTGGGGAAAAATATATACTTTGGCAAGGTACACATTCAAGTATTAACGGAATCTCTGAACACCACTTATGAATTATGAGCAAAGGGGAAATTACACTGAAGAGTCCTGAGGCTACATCTATAACTCTGAAATCTCTCCATGGTGGTGAATTAAAGGTGGATGCAATTTACTTTGGGCTTTTGATGGCTTTGAGTAACAGAAAAGAGTGAAAGTGATGCTTTGTCAGTTTCTAAGCACAGACCTTAAGAAATTCAGAATACTGTCTCAAGAGTGAAATGCCATGTAAGACAGTCCGCTACTCCAATGCCTCCAAGCTAAAAATGCCACTTGCAAGCTTTCCAGACAACAGTCCTATCTGAGTCCAGCCTTCCAGCCTATCCCAGGCATGAGTGGGATGCCATCTTGGACCCTCTGGACCAGCTCATTCATCACACAATTTTCTCTGGGTTGTCTCAATCAATCGTACAAAATCCCTAATTGAGCTCAACTCATATCTTTGATCCAAAAAACCATGAATTAGGGTGGCTGTAATAAGCCATTAGGTTTTAAGTATTTTTTGCACAACAATAGATACTTGGAACACTTGCCATTATAAATGTGACAAAATCTTTCAGAAAAGAATTGTGCACGTAATCATATGAAAACACTCTCCTAGCCTGCAGCTGAAATTAGATGCTTCTTGGATGCTTTGAGAATCATTTGTATCAGTAGGACCAAAGTGTAATCCCTGACATTTTGTGCTTGGGAAATGTTTTCTGACTAGTAAATACATACTTACATAATTTAGGCTCAAGCTCCCAATATTAAGATCAGGGTTCTTAAAAAAATAAGCAGCAAATCACACAATGCAATCCCAAAATGGATAAGGGAGCAAGACAAAGAGAAGACTCAGGTAAGCGAGGGGAAAAAAAAAAGCTGTATATTACTGTTATGATTCTGCTACAATCTTTTTCTTATTCTAAGAATGATATTCAAAGGTCAGTCCTTCAATAAATATTTATTAAATATATCAGAGTTACTTAACACATTTCTTTTGGGGAAAAAGGAGTGTTAAAGGCGGAAAGACATGCCTAACAGAAATAGAAAGATGTGCAAAGTTGAGAAGTTAGACCTACCACCAAGGGACTGACTTCAAGCTGTTTAGCAGAGCAAACTTTGCGGGAGTTAGGGGTCGGGGGTTGAGTGTGAGAAGAAGAGGTAAAGTAAGAGAGATAATAAGGACGAAAATGAGAGGGGGAAAAGGAGGACCACTGAGTGCCTTCTGTGCCATGTTAAGAAGTTTGGCTATTATTCTGGGAACACTGGGGGACTCAGGGATTTGATCAGAACTGCATTTTAGAAAAATCTCTTCAATTGCAAACTGGAGCACTAAAATGAGACTCCCAACCCAGAGCAAGAAATCAATCAGATGGTGGTGGTCTGAGGCAGCGGTAGTAGACGACGAGACCAACTTGGAGTTACACTCAGCACTAAAAGGCCTTGCTGATGGTTTGGATACAGAGACAGGAAAAGAGGGAGAAATTTAGGACAAGCTCCAGGGTTTTGGTTTACAGATGAAAGACAACATAGAAAGAAGAGCAGATGTGAGTGAGGGCTAAGAAGAAGAATGTTATGCAGGTTTAGATCTATAAATAAGAGCTCCTGCTATATCTGGAAGTTGCCACTGTGCTCCCACTGAGGCTCTAGAAACACTACATTTAAACAATATGGATTTTAGAAGTTGGTGGCCCATGCAGAGAGTTAAAGTCCTGGAAATAAATCAATTCAGTGGCCCAGGGCCCTTGAGTCATATTAATCACAGCATCATGATGGGCACAGAAGCAATTTGTAAAGAAACCATTCTCTACACCTCTAAATCTATACTGTGAGCTATAAATAACTTGAATGGTGGTAGCAGAAAGAAAGCAGAAACAGTGAGATGTACCGCAGTGAAAGAAAATCAATTTAATCTTTTGTGTTCATGAGATAGGACGATCACAGTTTAAAATACTTAATTCAAAGCAGTCTAACTTTTGGTACTGGGAGTAGATCATTAATTCAAGCTGTGAGACACTGGTCTTATCCTACTCTCTTACCAGCAAGCTGCCTCTCACCTTAGAGACTTTCATAAATAACCTGCAGCTGAATTAGATAAGAAATGCTGAATTAATGAAGGCATAAGATAAAACATACAAAGAAAGGGCTCTAATCAACACAGAACAATAAGACTCTGGTCCTAATCTTAACTAGTTGACTCTAAGAAATTAAATTCTCTATGATTAATATTTTCTTTTATGAATTAAGCTCTTATGTTCTAAGTTTTCTTGGGTCTGAACTACCTACAGACCAGAATGCTAAAAGATGGCCTTTATATTCATGAAAGGTTATTATTCATAGAAATGAAAGGAAAAGAAAAACATTCATTGAGTGTTAGTAAAAGCCAGGAACTCGCTGCATTGTTCATACATATTTCACTTCATTTCAGGATTTCTACAAACCTTTGAGCAAACAGACGTGCCCTAGAGATTAAGGACTTTGCAGTGGCTAGACAGTAAGTGGCTAAACCAGGATTTAAAGTCTTATTGGGATTCGGTGTCACTTTTTACCACCCGTGTTGCTTGTTCAGGAGAATAGTCACTTTTTGTTTCCTAATTAGAACTGACAACAAAAGAGGAATCGGGAACTACTACTTCATGGGGCCAATGAGCCCACAGTGCAGAGAATTACATGCAGGAGGGGAAAATCAAATTTCCAGACAATAAGGTTTATCAAGGGAGGGTTTCGGAACTCTTTTCCTTATAAAGATCTACAAAATCATTACATATTTTCACCCTTCTAGAATGGATTAAATGTGATTCTTGCCAAGGGTAGGACAATTAAAATAGATGATATTTCTAAGACCAAATCAATTTTACATTCTTAATTTCTCAGTGTTTAGTCACTAAGGGACTTCCCTGGCAGTCTAGTGGCTAAGATTTTGAATAAAGGGGGTATGGGTTTGATTCCCTGTTAGGGAGTTAATATCCCACATGCCTCATGGCCAAAATTAAAAACAAAACAAACAAACAAAAAAACACAGAAGCAATATTGTAACAAATTCACCAAAGACTTTAAAAATGACCCCAAAAGATTATTACTGATATAATAATGGGCATAAATAGAGATTCTAAAAAGCAAGTATACATATCTGAACAGCTTCATGTATAGTAATCATACCTGAAAAAATAACAACATGGAGTTCTTCCCACATTATAATGCTATTGAGATGAAAATGTCTGATTCAGTGGCTGCTATTTGACTTGGGATATTCATTAGCAGGTGGATTAACAATCTGTAAACAGTTAACTCATTTCAAAAAGAGAAAGCCTCATCATGCCTGTCTAACATTTGACAAAAGATTATTCCTTCCACAAACCAAATTCATGTAGCTTACCTTTAAGCTTGTCTTCTCAAATTATCAGTGAACATTATCTACTTTAGACTAATGAAGTCTTGCTCTAAATGAGAAAAAAATCCGGTTGCCAGGCAACAAAGACAACATCAAGACAAATTTTTCCCCTCACCAGATGAACACGATCACAGCATCACTAGCTGAATGTTGCCGAGATGACTCTGTGTCTATATGACGGTTCTTCCCAATCACTACTTCTCATGCCAAACTATCTACAATTTCTTTCCCATGAATGAATAAAAAAAGAGATGAATTTATTTTCGATGGTTATGTTGAGAAAAACAAAAATGCATCAGACAGTACTGATTCATTCATATTACTAGAGACTCTTCACACTCTAAATCATAGGGTACATTCTGGACAAACCAGTTCATGGGGCAGTGGCCTTGTCTGTTCAGTCTGACCCAGCTCTCTGAGTTCCATAATGTGTATTTCAAAAGTCTAGTGCAATCCATTGTCTTTAAAAATGTAGGCCTATACTTTAACCAAACCCTATAACCACAGCCCAAATTTGATGGGCTCAGAAAATATTAAGGAAAACCCAGAAAGCAGGGGATGACAGTTTACAAGTATTAAAATCTAGGAAGGCAACATCTGGTTGTATATAGAAATCTTTTACTTCAAGATCTGCAACAAAAGGAATGTTTGCTAGAGACTATAGGCACCCAAATCACAGAAAACAGATTTTTGAATAATTAAAGATAGTGTCATCAAGATCAAATTACCAGGAAGATACTTTTCCTCGCTGTACTGTTAGCCATACAGAGCTTTTTATCTCTTAGCCCTAGGAAGCCATTTTTCAGAAAAATATACAGGATTTTGCATGGGGCCAAGCTAGGTATATTAAGATGGAAGAAAGTCACACACCCAGCACATAGTTGTAACATGGCTTTTTCAAAGGCACAATAACCAGACTCATAAAATTCCCAATGGAGACTTCCAGGGATGAAGAAAATCCCCTATCACAGACTAAACTCAGGAGTACACACTGACAGAAATTCCTCTGCAACAAGTCCATCAATCCAGATGCCTGAAGGTGGAATGTGTGAAAACACAAAGGTAACAAAGGAAGAGGATGATTCAGAAAAAAAAAAAAAAAGCACGACAAACTGACTTTCTGCCTGTCCAGTATCAAGTCACAATGCGTCTACCCAGGAGGAAGAGACAGTACTACATTTGAGTCTGCATCATTTCTCATAGAGCTCTCTGTTTAGGATAACTGCTGTTAAACTACAATGAACTATTCCATTTTGTGGTTTTGATTCTTGCAAATAAAAGGGATTGCTGCCTTTAAAAAATCCTGGGCTGATGGATATTCTCCAGATACACCTAATGATACCGACTGAATCTGGTCAACCTAACCAATCTTCGGGGCCTTCAGGAAGTATATCCTACTGAATACTGCATAAATAAGGATTACTGGATCAGGCAGCCTTGACATATTTTAATAATACGGTATTAGGATGTATGTGCCTTTAGGATCAATGATTTTTATTTAAGAGCCAGCTTGATTAAAGTTTGCTGGAGCCTGTGGGTCTACTTTAATAAAATCTAGAATTATCAGATTCCTCCTCAAAGGAGGAGGATTTAGGCTATATATAGAATATATTTACTTCAGAAGTAGCAATTGCAATTAAAATTGCAGCAGTTCAAACAGGGAGAGAAACACTGTGATTACTTTAAAATATAAGAACTCAGCAAAGATGGCTCAAGGCAGCTAAAGTAAGATCAATAACTTCAATCGCCACCAATGTCTCAATCCATTAGGAGACTACCACTTTCTCATTGAAATCCCTCCTAGAGGCTTTAAAAATTCTAGGAAGGAGTTTACTCCTCCATTAAATTGATGGAAACAAAACAAACAACAAAATCACCCAGTGCTACTCAAGTTGGTGGTCATTACCTCATTTCAATTACTTCATCACTACCGGGGCATCACTTAAAACACTTTCAATAGAAGCTTTGTATCTTCTGATGCAAACCACAGAGATTTGTTCTGCTAGCAGGTGGAAAGAATCATGGATTCTTTTGATCTAAGCCCTTCACCAAGTTGCCTCTTATAAAAGCGACTGTGGAACTCAAGAATTCTACCTTTGCAGTCAATACCTTTAACGGACTGATAGCAAATGAAAGAATACAGTGTTTCTACTTAAAATTAAATAACATAACAAAGCAGGATGCCCAACTTTTTTGTTACAATCATTTCCAAACCAGTGCCACACGTGCTCAGGCACCTCAGTCATGTCCAATTCTTTGCCATGACCGAAGTGACTGAGCATGCATGGCCAGGTCTGGAAATGACTGTGCAACATCTTACAGTAAATAGGGAGGAAGGGGAGAAAGAAGGAAAGAAAGAGGGACGAGAAGAGGAGGCAGGAAGGAAACAAGGGGAAAAGGGAAAAGGAAACTTCAAAAAGGAGTAAGGTCTACTATGTTTTGGGTTTTAGTCGTTACTTGCTCCAGTCCTCTTGCCTGGAAAATCCCATGGACAGAGGAGCCTGGAAGGCTGCAGTCCATGGGGTCTCTAGGAGTCGGACAGGACTGAGCGACTTCACTTTCACTTTTCACTTTCATGCATTGGAGAAGGAAATGGCAACCCACTCCAGTCTTCTTGCCTGGAGAATCCCAGGGACGGGGGAGCCTGGTGGGCTGCCGTCTCTGGAGTCCCACAGAGTTGGACATGACTGAAGTGACTTAGCAGCAGCAGCAGCAGCAGTTACTTGCTTACACTAGACGATTCACTTGTAAGGAAAAAATTTCCTTCATAGTCATCTTAAGTCAGGGAAAAAAAAAAAAAATCTTGCCAGAGACACAATGCACTGCACTGAGAGTTCTTTCTTTGTGCAGTTTGATTACTGGAAAAGCTCATCTTAGGACTAAAAATGATCTGCAACAGTACAGTGTTTTATTAGTGATTGTACAACTGAGGATAATGAAGTTCTGGCTGTTTATATTTTTGTGCACAAATTATCATATCTTAAGGGAAGAATCATCAATTCTCTTAATTTACCCTTCTCAGATTATAACTGCAACACCTCTGTTTCTCAAACTCCAGGTTAAAAAAAAAAAAAAGAAAGAAAAATTCAGTCAATAATCCAGATGCTTTCAATCATTTTATGGATAAATTACTGTGAAGATAAAGCACCTGGGTAAATGACAATTCATCTATTACCCAGAATTATGAATCATGTAGATGCAACTCTCCTATATAAACTAGCAAGACCAATTTCCTTCATGAAAGCATTTCATGTTTACATTATTACAATCCAAAACAAGCGTTTAATGCTTCAATGGTGTTGACAGTGACAATTCTTTATTAAATGCCCCTACAAGGAGTTGATCTGTTCCTGGATTTTTTTACAGATTAGTTTGCAGTTTAGAATCTTAGGTGCTATTTAAATCAGACATCAGAGAGTGTTGATATTAACAGATCAAAAAAGTCACTAGAAATGTTGTTCCTGATAAAAATTTCACTTGAGTAACAAAAAAAATGCTGCTGCTGCTGAGATGCTCAGTCATGTCCAACTCCTTCTGACTCCACAGACTGCACCCCACTAGGCTCCTCTGTCCATGGACTTTTCCAGGCAACAATACTGGAGTGGGTTGCTATTTCCTACTCTACGGGACCTTCCCAACCCAGTGATCGAACCTGCATGCCTTACATCTCCTGCACTGGCAGGCAGATTTTTTACCACTAGCGCCACCTGAGAAGCCCAACAAAAACAATGTCGTAATATAAAGGGATTGACTGCAGAATGCCTTCTTAGAACCCAAGTCACAGGAACTAATCAATTTTCACTCATACGTTTTAGTTACTTAACATATCCCTTACTAATTCCAAATTATACATCACGGTTTCTTAACAGCTCATTTGTATACATATATTAATGTAATCAGAGAGCAAATTCATAAATTATGCATTGTATTTGAGGCTCATAAAAGTGTATGATTATATAACATAATATCAATTTCTAAGTCAATAGCAAGAACAACCTTGTAGAAAATTTGAAATTTTAAATAAAGAAAAATATTCCTTTGGTGAAAGATGAACCTTCCTCAAAATGTTATCAGGTTTATACTGAAATACCTCTTGGTGAAGCACACACCATCTATTTGACATGCAAAATATTAGGAAACTCATAAACGAGCTAGAAATATCAAATCTTCTCTTCTTTCTGAGTTAATAATAACCCATAAAGTGTTTACCTTTTCCCCTAGTAATCTGATATCTTAAGAAAAGTGAACAGTTGCAAACATTAAACTTCATTTTTCAATTATTTACCACAACATATATCATTGAAAATAGTGAACTAACTTCTTTTATGCCAATGAATAAAGATTCTAACTAAATTTTCCGTTAGTTGCAGACACCTGCACCACCTAGGATGAATTTTTTTTTATAACAATCAAAATCACTAAAACAGCTAGTTCTCTGAAGGCGAAAAGTGAAAGTGTAGGTTGCTCAGTCATGTCTGACTCTTTGCAACCCCATGGACTGTAGCCCACCAGGCTCCTCTGTCCATGGAATTCTCCGGGCAAGAATATTGGAGTGGGCTGCCATTCCCTTCTTCAGAGGACCTTCCCGACCAAGGGATTGAACCCAGATCTTCTGCATTGCAGGCAGATTCTTTTTTTTTTTTTTTTTTTTCAAAATCAAAATATGTAAGCCTTTATTCTAGGACCATTTCCAACTTGGTCTTTTTTTAAAAAAATTATTTATTTTAATTGGAGGCTAATGCAGGCAGATTCTTTACCTACCATCTAAGCCACCAGGGAAGCGCAGCTAGATACTTACCCACCTACATACCGATCCCTATGTATGTATTTGCATACTCAATTGGATACAGTATCAAATGCTGTAAAAATAAATGTGGTGGATGGAAAGAATCAGTTATTGTTAGTAGAAATTCACTGTTTTCCACAGTAATGAGCAGCCATTAAAAGCTGATTAAGGTGACCACACACTGACATAATGTGGTGATTAATTCCCTCTGAACGATACATTAAAGAAAAACTGCAAACTCACATGGAACTCAGTACTCACCAGAGACCTCTTATGCTTGTTTCTCAGGCTTCAGTGAGCTTTTCTGTAAGCCTGGATTCACTAACTGCACACATCTGCACAGGCTATTATGTGCAAATATCAATAAGAAAAAGTAAAGGAATCATAATTTTATTTATTAACGCACTGATTTCCTTCAACAATCTTCAGCATAGTCACCTTTAATGGAGCCAGGGGTGGGGGACAGAACTCTTCTGCAAGTATTCGTGTAAGGTCACTTGTATATTGGAAACAAACTGTATGTTGACCAGGAAAGGAAAACCATCATGGAAAGCAATCTTAAAGGTAATCAAATATTTTCCTCTTTATGCCCAGGAAAATAACTGTTGGAATTTTCCTGGTGAATAGGCGATGCATCAAGTCTATAGACACTCTTCCATACAGAGCAGTAATTCCTCACTTGTTTTCTATACTTATTTTACACAGAGCATTGCTTTCTCCACATTCAATCTTATCTTTTTTATTTCCCAAATAGTTACAAATCTGAATTTAGATAAGAAATTTCTTCCTTAGCAAATCAAATTAGACAGAATAGAACATTTCTGTCTAATTTTCATCTTATTTAAAGAACGTGTATTCTTCTCTGATCATTCATTTTATATTTCAAGTTACAAAGAATATAGAAAACACATTTTTTTCCAAAAGAGCAACATCCAGGAAGATAATACAAAAAGTATAATTTATCAGAATCAAAGAGTTCCAAAATATTAAACACCAAACTTCAGTTTTAGTCTCTCAATCTTCTAGACTGAGTCATTTTAAAATGAGACCTAACTTTTACTAAGAAATTTTATTATTTTAATTCAAATTTGATGCCCTGCCTAAAATGTTCAGAAGATGTAAATTCTGAAAACACTCATATACAACTGTTGATCTAATTAGCTGAACTAAGTAGGATTGAACTGAAATATATCCATATGAAGGCTACAAGGCTCTCATAACTCATAGCTATTTTCAGTGAGCCAAATGGCAAAGCCAGCAAAATCACTACCTTCGGTGACAGGGAAAAGAAATTCCAGATGAACTACTTACTTGCACATATGTACATAATCATCCCTCAAAAGAAGTTACCAAAGTTTTATTCTATCCACTTAATATGACAAGTTGTTTCCCAAGGATCACTCAGTGGGAGGAAAATAGAGAATAAATAAGTAAATAAATAAATTACACATATAATGATAAGTGTGTTGGAGAAAAATACATTTGTCTGTCGAGTGCTAAGCAGAAGAGATTTGATCCTAAGAAAAGACTAGAGAAACACAGGAAATTCTATAAAAGAAACAGAGCTTTTAAAAAGTACTCTTGGAGGAGTTATAGGAAAGCTAGGTTACAGGAAAGCAGAGAGAACAGAGATGAGTGATGACGATAATTTCAGTAAGGGTAGATGACAGCGTGGATGCCGCAGCTCAAAGGCAATCAGAGCGCTGAAGGTGGGATGAATTCAAAGGAAAACCTGAGATTTAGTGACTCACCAGATATATGAAACAAGGAGGATGAGAAAGCAAACGAGGTCTCAGGGCTTTATATGCAAGGTCAAGAGAATGATAGTATCAATGTAATTTAAGAAGATTTTTTAACAAAAGGATAATCAAATAATTGCTTACTTCTACTGAAGCCAGAACCGCCTGATTGCTGAGTTTGTGCCTGATGGTCACAATTCAGAATTTCCTCCCATCCCTGCAGTGTTTCTCAGCATTTCTGCAATATTTATGGACATGTTTGGAAAATTCTCACCAGTTTGCCACCAGTGGTCTAGCACAGGTACTCTGAAGACCTTTTTGGACCATTCCAGCGTCTCCACATCACATCGTTCTCCAGCCACAAACAGTGTTTTGAACCTGAGTGTTAAAGGGAGAGTGAATTGAAATTAATCCTTGAAACTAAACTGAAATAATTTCAGTTTTTGCCTTCTTTTAAACACTGTAGAATCTAATCACATTAATTCTCAGAGGAAAACACTGTAGAATGGTTGTAGAAAGCAGGAATCATTTGTTTGGACCCAGCATGCTATGCAGCGCTAATTCACTTCAGTCGTGTCTGCCTCTTTGCAACTCTATGGACAGTAGCCCGCCAGGTTCCTCTGTCCACGGGATTCTCCAGGCAAGAATATTGGAGTGAGTTGCCATGCACTCCTTCCAGGGGATCTTTACGACCCAGAGCTTGAACCCATGTCTCTTAAGACTCCTGCATTGGCAGGTGGGCTCTTTATCACTAGCGCCACCCAGGAAGGCCCCAGTATAACTAAATACGTATCACAGCACTGGAGAGAAACGCTTCAGAAGCAGAATTCACAGCTATAGCTTTCCCGTTTTGAGAAAAGCAACTGAGTTCATCTTTGTAATATATCTGTCATATTCATCTAATAATCAAAAAATGAAAAATCTTTTCCTCCTTGACATTACCTCTGCTAATTTTAGCTCCAAATTTGATTGCTGTATTCAAGTCCATGCACAAAAATATACTCTAGAGTATCAGCTAAGGCAACAAATGTGCTCATAGATATGATGCACTTGCTCCTTCTCATGAGTTTCTTCAATAAACATTACTCTGATTTCAATACATATTTCTCCTATTTCAAGGACATATTGGAAAGGTAGGTGAAAGGTAGGTGATTTAAAAAGAAATGGCATTGTGGCCTTCCAGGATGAAAAGGCTCTTATCAAAAGGAATAAATGATTACTAAGAGATGAACAATCCTTTGCAGGGAACACTATGCCACAGTGTATAAAGGACGAAATAGAAAAAAACAGAATTGGCTTGACACCATTGGTGGTTCATTGAGAGAAAAACTATTTTTTTTCTTCCATTCTCAATGCCCCAATGGCCTGTCTGTCAAAACAAAGACGGTGTGTATGAAAACCTAATTCACTATCATTAAAATGAAAACATAAATAAATACAAATCAAATGTAAAAATCTGCCTACCCATCCTGTACAATGTAGTATAGCCACAGAAGATTTATCATTCCCTTAACTTATTTCATAAAAATCTCATGAAGATTCAAATATTCCCACACTATGCTCCACAACCATGGAGCGTCTATGCTGCCTCTGTTACAAACATATATCTCATCCTATAATTACTTGCTTCTTGCTTATTTCTCACAACTCCTTAGGATCATTCATCTTTATGACATCAATACCAATCAAAATATCTGTTATTTTAGATACTTAAACTTTATGCAAACTACATATATATTTGCAATTCAAGCAAATGTATTACCTAAAATTACCTAAAATTTAGGTAATCAAATATGTATTCACTTACAACTTGCTTGAAATAAAAATCTGGATTATCAATTACGACCTCATCAGACAGACATGATATAGCAGGATGAAATACATAGTAACACATTAAGTGATTAAAGTAGGCTAAAATATAACAAAGACTAAAGTTTTAAAGTTTAAAATAAGGTTGATATATCTATGATTTTAGATACTATATAAAAATAAGACAAAATAAGGATATAAATGCCACATTGTTGATAATCTTATGACTGAAAAACATGAACATATTTTAATTGTATCTAATTCAAACTATCAAAACTATATTTTTAAACTTCTGTGATTAAGTATACTATACATTTCTAGGGTAAATGAGGAGCAAGTGAAGCCATCTGGAGAGCCAGTCCTGGGCCTTGTCACAAAGGAGCTTATAGAATTTTCTAAAGAATTTGGATTTCATCCTGAAGGTGGTGAGAGGTGTGATCACTCATCTAGAGTCAGACATCCTGGAATGTGAAGTCAAGTGGGCCTTAGAAAGCATCACTACTAACAAAGCTAGTGGAGGTGATGGAATTCCAGTTGAGCTCTTTCAAATCCTGAAAGATGATGCTGTGAAAGTGCTGCACTCAATATGCCAGCAAATTTGGAAAACTCAGCAGTGGCCACAGGACTGGAAAAGGTCGGTTTTCATTTCAATCCCAAAGAAAGGCAATGCCAAAGAATGCTCAAACTACCACATAATTGCACTCATCTCACACGCTAGTAAAGTAACGCTCAAAATTCTCCAAGCCAGGCTTCAGCAATACGTGAACCATGAACTTCCAGATGTTCAAGCTGGTTTTAGAAAAGGCAGAGGAACCAGAGATCAAATTGCCAACATCTGCTGGATCATGGAAAAAGCAAGAGAGTTCCAGAAAAACATCTATTTCTGCTTTATTGACTATGGCAAAGCCTTTGACTGTGTGGATCACAATAAACTGTGGAAAATTCTGAAAGAGATGGGAATACCAGACCACCTGACCTGCCTCTTGAGAAACCTATATGCAGGTCAGGAAACAACAGTTAGAAATGGACATGGAACAACAGACTGGTTCCAAATAGGAAAAGGAGTCCATCAAGGCTGTATATTGTCACCCTTCTTATTTAACTTAGATGCAGAGTACATCATGAGAAATGCTGGGCTGGAAGAAGCACAAGCTGGAATCAAGATTGCTGGGAGAAATATCAATAACCTCAGATATGCAGATGACACCACCATTATGGCAGAAAGTGAAGAAGAACTAAAAAGCCTCTTGATGAAAGTGAAAGTGGATAGTGAAAAAGTTGGCTTAAAGCTCAACATTCAGAAAACGAAGATCATGGCATCTGGTCCCATCACTTCCTGGGAAATAGATGGGGAAACAGTGGAAACAGTGTCAGACTTTATTTATTTATTTTTTTTTTGGCTCCCAAATCACTGCAGATGGTGATTGCAGCCATGAAATTAAAAGACGCTTACTCCTTGGAAGAAAAGTTATGACCAACCTAGATAGCATATTCAAAAGCAGAGACATTACTTTGCCAAAAAAATCTGTCTAGTCAAGGCTATGGTTTTTCCTGTGGTCATGTATGGATGTGAGAGTTGGACTGTGAAGAAAGTTGAGTGCCAAAGAATTGATGCTTTTGAACTGTGGTGTTGGAGAAAACTCTTGAGAATCCCTTGGACTGCAAGGAGACCCAACCAGTCCATCCTAAAGGAGACCAATCCTGGGATTTCTTTGGAAGGAATGATGCTAAAGCTGAAACTCCAATACTTTGGCCACCTCATGCAAAGAGTTGACTCATTGGAAAAGACCCTGATGCTGGGAGGGATTGGAGCAGGAGGAAAAGGGGACGACAGAGGATGAGATGGCTGGATGGCATCATCGAATCCATGGACATAAATTTGAGTGAACGCCGGGAGCTAGGGATGGACAGGAAGGCCTGGCGTGCTGCGATTCATGGGTTCGCAAAGAGTCGGACACGACTGAGTGACTGAACTGAAAGATTTTCAGCAGGAGAGTGGCACAGTAAGATTTTTGGTTTAGGAAGACACCACTGGCAGGAGTGGGGAGGATGGAAAGAAGGTCAGGACAGGAGCCCAGGGCCCCGGGTTTGGGAGGCTATTACCATCACAGAGAAGTGGTGAGACCTGAACCCAGGCAGCCCCGGACGGAAAAGATGGAGGTGAGCGGATTATCTGAAAAGTCTGAGCAACAGGACTTATCACCACTGACAACTCCGGTTTCCTTGAAAAGCCTTTTAGAAATATTTGTGTGTCGTTGGAAGAAGAAAAACCAATATGTAAACAAACGCCAAGCCCAAACTTTAAAATACCTGATCCTAAATGAAGGCAAAATTCAAGAAAACAGGATTAGAAGGAAAACACAGGTATCCATGATGAATCGTAGAAGCCAAAAAGACTGAATGAAAAGGTCTACTATTCACTGTTTGGGGGCTGCCTCAAACCCTGGTAGCTCAGACGGTAAAGCATCTGCCTACAATTCGGGAGACCTGGGTTCGATCCCTGGATTGGGAAGATCCCCTGAAGAAGGAAATGGTACCCACTCCAGTATTCTTGCCTGGAAAATCCCATGGACTGAGGAGCCTGGTAGGCTACAGTCCATGGGGTCACAAAGAGTTGGACACGACTGAGTGACTTCACTTTCCTTTCCTTTCAAACCATACTTATAAACAGACACCTTTAATGACTGGTCATGGATACTTGCTTCACAATTTAGATTAACTTTACAGAATCATTTTGCTGTTGTATAATATTACAGGAAATTTGAAGAACAGAAAGAACACATATAGGTATATGCACATACTAGGATTTCTGTTATATTTTTGCCATATGACTATAGGAGGTTTCAAGCATGGTTTTCTTACTAACCAACAGAGGAGTTATTTTTTGTATTTCACTGAAAGTGTAATCATATTCTAGAGCAAATTGTACTTTCCACCTTTTTTCTTTGTAATAACACATGTAACAGAATTTATTAGTCTCAAATTTTTAAGAGCAGAAGTAAATATCCAACTGTCTGATGTCTGAAAAAAGAATAATATGCATTTAGATAATTTGTATTAAAATTTATAAAATGAATATGTTTGGCTGAGTCTAATACTATAGGCAAAGAACAACAAAAAGGAACTACTTTACGGATATCAGAGGCCACATTTCCATCATCTATCAAGCCATAGATTTCTTCAAAAAGCTCTACAACTCCAGATAATCATGTGTTTAGTTGATATATGAAACTTAAGAACTAGAATTTCAACAGTATTTAGTAATAAAAATGTAATGTAAAATATAGTCATTTAAAAATGTTATCACACAATACAAAATAATCTTTTGCTAATCAAGGGGCAACTAATACCTTAATATTACCATTTTTTTTTAACTTTTAATTAATTTTTTGGCTTTTTTTCCCTAGCCTAGTAAACTTCAACTAACTTAATTAATTGACTATAATAATAAAAAAATTATGCATAGCATTGATTCCTTATTTCATTATAAATTTCAGCCTTATGTATCTTTAAACTTATTATTTAATATTATGGTTTTATATTATAATTCTATTGTCTTTTTATCTTTTAATTATACATTAGTATCATCATGATGGCAATCTTCATAATGGTACTAATAAGCAAAATGGAAAGGCATGATATTCAATAAACAATAGTAAAAGTAGTGTTTGCCTTCTCTGCAAGTCAGAAAAAGCCCCTCCATTTTCATTAAAACCACCTTAGTATTTACCAGAAGCAGAGGTAAAATTTGGAGCTCACTGGTAATTTAGGGACTTCCTTGGTGGTTCAGATGGTAAAGAGTCTGCTTGCAATGCAGGAGACCTGGGTTCAATCCCTGGGTTGGAAGAATCCCCTGGAGAAGGGAACGGCAAGCTACTCCAGTATTTCTTGCCTAACATCAAATAGCATAGATGATCTCTTCTCCCTAAATACATTAGAAACTATCTATCTATATTTGTATTAAAATTTGTAAAACTGCCCCAAAGTTACTATTTTTATCAATTACCAACTTCAAATTATATAATGAGTATAAACACACTCTAAACAAAGATAAAATTCAAGAATAAGACATGACTAACAGAACAACTTAAAATCTTTTTAATAAATATTTAATCCAGTATTATTTAACTCCTAATTTCTCACAATAAACAAAACCATACTACCTAATTTTATATTTTTAAAACCAAATGATTACTTAGTATAAATCTATAATGGAAAGACAAATTATAATTTAAAGATAAACTCAAGCCTAAGGGAAAGAGTTGTATTCTTATTTTTTAAAGGACATTTAGTTCTTTGGGTTTGCAAAAAAGGAATACTAACATTTTGGACATGAGTTTGAGTGAACTCCAAGAGTTGGTGATGGACAGGGAGGCCTGGCGTGCTGCGATTCATGGGGTCACAAACAGTCGGACACGACTGAGTGACTGAACTGAACTGAACTGAACATTTTCCAACAGTGAAATTTCTCATTAATGACCTTGCCACTATTTTATTAATTTCACAGATGAATGCCCCATTTTAAAAATTCAAAAATATATTTTTTATTTAAAAATTCATAAAAGTGAAAATTACCATCTTTTCAAAGTTACTTGGACTCTCTCGAGAGAAAATTTACTCATATTCATTATATACATCCTGTCTCTGAACTGTACAATATGGTAGCTACTGACTATCTCTGGCTATTTAAAATGTAGTTAAAATCGAAAAAAATTAAAAATATCCATTTCTTCACAGTAGCAACCCTTTGTCAACAGTTCAGTAGTGACACGTTGCTAGTACTTACTGTGCTGTAGATAACAGTTTAAGTGGCTAGCACTGCCCTAGATTGTAGAGCAACTCAGTATATGAGAGATACTCTGACGACGGCAACACATGGAAAGATGGACCTACTTCCAAATGTGTGACACTAAAAGGATAAACAAAATGACAGTATACAGTATCTAGAGCAGAAAAAACGGAGAGAGAGATGAATGGGAATGAGACCTATACATCTTTCCTCATTTCTATATAAAATCAAGCACAATTCAATACTCAAATGAAGTTGAAAATTAAGCAATAAGGAAACAGTAAAATGGTATTGTTGTTAAATTAATTTTATTCCAAAATACATAGGAAGCTGCATAGTAATGGATAAAAAGCCAAAGCCAAATTATGGTGAAGAATTTTTGGTAATAAAGTATAAGCAGAAGAAAATGAAAATGAATATTTTCTTTCAAGGTCCATAAACTACCAAACAAGAGAAAACTACTCTTCACTTGTGCCAACATAGGTTAAATAAAATATATCATTTCAGTAATGCCTCATTAACTTCACACAACAGAATATCATCATTTTTTACATCAATGTCCCAGTGGTTATCTCCATCTTTTTCCTTCATTCTATTTTCTCCCCACTAGAAAATTCAAATAACCTTTTGAAAAACACTCTCCACCATTTTATTACTGTTATTTTGGTTTCTGTTCAAACAGAACTGATTCTTCCCTCAAAGTCTCTTAACTGTCCTTTCAGATTTTTTTATTTTGTCTCTCTGTTTTGCATTCTGAGTAATTTCCTCAGTAATATCCTATAATTTTAACACAGTCTTTCATTGTGTCCATAAAAGGTCAGTTTTCATTCCAATCCCAAAGAAAGGCAATGCCAAAGAATGCTCAAACTACCACACAATTGTACTCATCTCACACGCTAGTAAAGTAACGCTCAAAATTCTCCAAGCCAGGCTTCAGCAATACGTGAACTGTGAACTTCCTGATGTTCAAGCGGGTTTTAGAAAAGGCAGAGGAACCAGAGATCAAATTGCCAACATCCGCTGGATCATGGAAAAAGCAAGAGAATTCCAGAAAAACATCTATTTCTGCTTTATTGACTATGCCAAAGCCTTTGACTGTGTGGATCACAATAAACTGTGGAAAATTCTGAAAGAGATGGGAATACCAGACCACCTGACCTGCCTCTTGAGAAACCTATATGCAGGTCAGGAAGCAACAGTTAGAACTGGACATCAAACAACAGACTGATTCCAAATAGGAAAAGGAGTACATCAAGGCTGTATATTATCACCCTGCTTATTTAACTTATATACAGAGTGCATCATGAGAAACACTGGACTGGAAGAAACACAAGCTGGAATAAAGATTGCCAGGAGAAATATCAATAACCTCAGATATGCAGATGACACCACCCTTATGGCAGAAAGTGAAGAGGAACTAAAAAGGCTCTTGATGAAAGTGGAAGAGGAGAGTGAAAAAGTTGGCTTAAAGCTCAACATTCAGAAAACGAAGATCATGGCATCTGGTCCCATCACTTCATGAGAGATAGATGGGGAAACAGTGGAAACAGTGTCATACTTCATTTTTCTGGGCTCCAAAATCCCTGCAGATGGTGACTGCAGCCATGAAATTAAAAGATGCTTACTCCTTGGAAGGAAAGTTATGACCAACCTAGATAGCATATTCAAAAGCAGAGACATTACTTTGCCAACAAAGGTCCGTCTAGTCAAGGCTATGGTTTTTCCTGTGGTCATGTATGGATGTGAGAGTTGGACTGTGAAGAAGGCTGAGTGCTTAAGAATTGATGCTTTTGAAGTGTGGTGTTGGAGAAGACTCTTGAGAGTCCCTTGGACTGGAAGGAGATCCAACCAGTCCATTTTGCAGGAGATCAGCCCTGGGATTTCTTTGGAAGGAATGATGCTAAAGCTGAAACTCCAGTACTTTGGCCACCTCATGCGAAGAGTTGACTCATTGGAAAAGACACTGATGCTGGGAGGGATTGGGGGCAAGAGGAGAAGGGGACAACAGAGGATGAGATGGCTGGATGGCATCACTGACTCGATGGACATGAGTCTAAGTGAACTCCGGGAGTTGGTGATGGACAGGGAGGCGTGGCGTGCTGCGATTCATGGGGTTGCAAAGAGTCGGACACGACTGAGAGACTTATCTGATCTGATCCACTGTACTTTTTATTGTTTCATATCCAAGTTTAATAATTTTACATAACAGTTATTAGTTTATGACTGATTATCCTCAAAATACTTATTTCAAGTTTGATTTGATGATATTACAAAAATAAGGTCAATTGGAATGAATCTATGTTCTGTTGATTTAAATAGCATTAGAGTTCTTCATGCATTTAGAATTTTATTTCCAACAATCTTTTCAAAATAGAAGTTCTGTGTTGTCATTTGTATCTCTTTCTCTCTCTCTCTCTTTCCTATGCTCACCTTCTCTGTTCAATAGGTTTGTGACATCTAATGCCATAATGATGGTTAAGAATTATTAATCCACAGTGATACCTGGGATTTCACAGATTCTATTACAGGATGACAGATGGGCAGTTTGGTTCAGTCTTTGATTGCTGGACTGTCCTTCATCTGATTCAGACCCCTAGACCAACGTCTGCTATAAGTCACAGTCCCAGAAAACAACTGACAGTCGTTATTATCAGCTGCCTTTTCTGAGTGGTGTGTTAACACCCCAGCCCATCCTCAGTCACTGAGCAAACTCTGACTCCAGGGAGTACAAGGCAACACTGGGTCCCTATTACTCTGCCAACACCTGCCTGTACACCTAGCAAGCCTCTGGCTTCGGCCACCCTTGCTATTTTGCCACTCTAATCCATTTCTAGTCCACAGAAAAGTTTATTTTTCAGCTCAGTGCTGATGCTCTGCTTCTTCTTTTTCATTGCTTCTCTCACATTGCTATGTAATTGGAAAAGAAAGGCTACATCAAAGTATGAGGTACTGCGCTATCTTGAATGGAAATCCCAGCAGAGATTATTTTTCTAACTTTACTAAAATTGAACTAGAAGATCATGGGGGAAAAAAAAAATCACTATGATGTATGAAAAAGAGCAGTGAATTAGAAAGCAGATGATAATAATAGCTAAGACAGTCTATGTTAGGAACAGTTCCAAGCGCTCTGCATGAATTATGTACCTTCTATTTTCATTATATTCTTGCACTAGTTCACACACACAAAAAAAAGAACAGAGAGACTACATAACTTTCTGAAGGTCACACAGTCAGTAAACGGTAGATTTGAACCCAGGGAGTCTAACTCCATAGTCAGAATCCAAATTACCATACAGTACTGCCTAGCCCAGCTCTTGCCCTATAGTAGCTTTGTAATCCTGGGAATGTTATTTTACCTCTTTGTGGCAGTTTTCTCTACTGTGAAATGAAATGATTTCACTAGACAATGTCTTACCTATTTTTCCAAACTCTAGTTGTCTGATAAAATAACATAGTTCTGGTTAGTTACCTATTTCAGAATACCCTCTTAAATTTAGGGGAAATCTTTAAATTTATTTTAAAACAACCTTTGATGAGCTATGTAACATTTAAAAAGAAAATACCATCACAAAACATTCTATAAAAGGAGAGAGAAGCAAACTGCAAATCAATCACAAGGCTGCAATTATAATATCTAAGAAATGTCCATTCAGTAAGTCCTCATGAAATTGTCTTGAACATAAATATAAAATTAAAGGTATAGTTGTATGAGAAGACTTGGGTTCTGGTTTTCATTCTGTCTCTAATCCAAACTTAACTTTTTTTTGAACCTCGGTTGCCTACAGTAAGATAGTTGGATTTTGGAGGTCTCTTCTAACATTCTCTTAGTCCACAAGTCAGACTCTATCAAAGTAGGTCAGTGAAGGTACTATTTGTATAGATTATAAATACATGAAAAGGAAAAGCTGCTTTTATCCCATGAATGACAAAAATCCCTAGGTCGTTAGTCTCCTAACTTACTTTTCATAGGAAGTGTTATGTTCATTGTATTTAGTTAGGAGTGTAGGCTCTAGTTAGATCACCTTAGTTTCTTCCTAAGAAGTCACTTAACTTCTGGCCCTAACCTCCCTTACCTGTAAGATGAGAATAATCACAATTCCTACTTATTGTGATAACCAGTGAGACAACCAACTATGACTGCTTATGCCTAGAACATAGTAGGTGACAGCAAGTGTCTGCACTTATTAATAGTAGTCATTTGAATAATTGAGGCTGTTTTAGAGTCTGCATTCCTAAATAGATCCTTAAAACACAGGTCCACATCATCATGAATAACGTAAATGCCTAAAGACAAAGGGGCACGATCAGGGGAGTTTATTGCAATTTCTCTTACATTAAAATCTCATGGACTAAAATCTCATACTCTATGTCTATACCTATTAGTTTGAAAGAGTTGGTATTTTGGTATTGAAATTCATTCAATACCAAATGAATACCTATTAAATCTGATATTTAATAGGTGTTCATTTATTGCTGATTTAATAGGTATTCATTTGGTATTATTTAACGCTTTATACTTCAGCAAATTAGAAATGGTTTCTGGCCTTTACAGTAAAGGATATCATCTGAAACCCATGTAACAAATGGGAAAAGATGATGTAGCAAACAACAGATTGTAGCTTGATCGTCACACACCTCCATGCCCTGTAATCAGAATGCATTTGTCAGAAAAGGAACACTGCAAGAATAAGGGCACTACTTCTTCAAAACCCCTGGACTTGTGTTAAGACATGGAGACTATACACAGCCTCAGATGTTTTTACCAAAACCTATGTTCTCTTCTTTCACTGAAATGGAGTAAACTAAATCACAATGTAGTAAATAAAGTGAATAGAAATATAAGAGTATTTCATGAACACATTGTATGCTCATTTTATGAACATTTTATGTAAATTCAGGTCCCTTTTTTTTTTTTTTCCAAAAAAGAAACAAATGAACCAAATCACTGACCCTGCCCAAATTGAAATCTTCTTGCTTACATCTGCAATTGCTGTACGGTATCTGTTTTAACCCCTTCTTTGGGTCATAGCAGCATAAAATTCATAACATCTGGAATTTAATTTAAAAATTTCAAACTGACTTAATTTAAAACCAATTTTGACTTGAAGAAACTACAAAATCCTTTTAGTTTATGATAGCAGTGACCTATTTCAGAAAGGTTCAATGAGAACTGATGCTGGAAACTGCCTTGAAGATACAAATTGCTATAATTATCTCTGAATGTACATATCATTACGCTAAAATGAATGGCAATAAACCAGCACAAAAGTATCTATTCTGAGCACATTATTACAAAACAACAGGAAAATAACTTCCTTCACTCTTTCAACATAGGTAATTTGGACTATAATTTGCACATTTTATCTTTATAAGTAAAATCAAGTATTTTCCCTCTATTTAGACTATTAGTCTATTTTCAAAAGGTAGGTATTATATATATACATATATATTTATATATATGTACATGTGCAGGCTAAGTCGCTTCAGTCTGTCCGACCTTTTGGACTGTAGCCTGCCAGGCTCCTCTATGCATGGGATTCTCTAGGCAAGAGTATTGGAGCGGGTTGCCAAGACCTCCTCCAGGGGATCTTCCTGACCCCGGGTTCAAACCCGCGTCTCTTATGTTTCCTGCATTGACAGGTGGGTTCTTTACTACCAGAGAGAGTGGGGCTTCCCAGGTGGCGTTAGTGGTAAAGAACTAGATTACAAACACACATACATGTACATATATGTATAAATCGCAATTAGCCTTCTGCTTTAAGGAAAATATAAGCAGAGTAGTTTTAAAAAGAGAACTAATTTGAGAAAATTTGAACAGAAATAAACAGGACATGGTATTAAAAAATATTCACAGTATAGCTAAATTTCCAACTCTTTCAAAAATACATTTAGAACAGCCATTCTTAACATTCAGAACCTCTGACTTTTTCCGTAACGGTACTGCCGTGCTAGAAACAATGTACAGTGTTCAGTTATTCACTGTGATTGCAGTTTTTAATGTAATTTGCCCTGTGCATCCCAAGTTCACCTTGTCAGCGAGTACTGCTTCCCCAAGGCTGCCCCAGGGTCCTGTTGACGGATCGCTCTAATTGCAGTCGGCGCGGTAAACAAGGCAGCCACTCCATGCTCCGCGAGCACACGGAAATAGGCGCCAGCATCTGGTGTCCCCACAGGCTTCCCCTACAACGAGATTCATTCAAAGCGTCACCGGATAAAATGTCTCCTATTTCATTGACTGTTCAATACTTACACATTTAACATAGCAATATTAATAAAGTGGGGTTCTCACCGTATCTTAGTTTTAATATGTTCCCATGTTCTGTCATAAATAAACACAATGCCCAGGCATCAGACAAGCGATTTGCTCCAATACTGTATCCTAAAAGCTTTTCAAATAGCAACTTCTCCTTTCTTAAGTTTTGAAACATAAAGGACTAGAAATTATATATATATAATTAAATCAATAAAACAGTCTTCTATTTTCCAAGCAATTAAATATATTGTTTTGTCTGGCAGACTAAATGAGAAATGTGGTTGCTATGAATTTCTAACATTACACATTTTTCATGATCTCCATTAAAAATGACAATAGCAAGTCTCAAAATATATGAGAAGATAGAAAAACCTGGAATCACAGTGATTTCTCAGCACTGACCTTTTCAATTAAATGTCTCACTTCAAGAAAACCAATTTCTAAGACTTAAAAAAAAATCTAATAAGATATCTCAAAATGTAGGTTTTCCACAGCCTCAAAATAACATTATGCATGTTCAACAAATAATCCACTCACAAAAACTTAACAATCTTTGTGGACTATGCAATTCAAAAGGAAACAAAACATTTTTAACTGAAAATGAGCATGGCATAAATAAATCAGTAGTTTTGTAAAAAATCAAAGTATCCCATAAAATCTATGTTGGTCCAACTACATTCCCTCATTCCTCAATCCATTCTCATCACTGGTACTTCTTCCTTTGTTTCTGAAGTCAGGTCCTGGAATGTTTATATGTATATAATATATATTTCACAATCAAATCCTTTTGGAAGTGGTTGAGACAAATAGGTTTCCTATTTTGGACCATTTCTTGAAGACTGAAGAGCATATGAGCATCCTTTGGACCTTATATCCTGGAAAACACACTTGGGAAACACTGAGCTATGGTAAGCAAAGCAAAGAAGAGAAAAAGAAAGAAGGAGGGAGGGAGGGAGGAAGGAAAGAATTTGCTGCTGCTGCTAAGTCACCCCAGTCATGTCCGACTCTGTGCGACCCCATAGATGGCAGCCCACCAGGCTCCCCCGTCCCTGCGATTCTCCAGGCAAGAACACTGGAGTGGGTTGCCATTTCCTTCTCCAATGCATGAAAGTGAAAAGTGAAAGGGAAGAATTTGCTAGAAGCCAACTTAGAGGTCTCCCCAAACAACTAATAAGTGTGGATGATGATATGACATTTATCATAAGTATGATATGATAGCCGTTTAATAATTTTGATTCACTATCCACTTCTAATTGGATCTCTCCTAGGGTACTATTTAGTTTTCACATATTTTTTTAAAGTTATTCTCAATATTCTTTAATATAGTTATACTTTCCTTTTTTTAATTACCTCTTTATTTTATTGTTACTTCTCCTTTTGCTCTTTAAATACCAAAGATACTTCTTGCAATTAGAAATTCATTTTTATTATCACAACGACCCTGAAAACCTGATTTTAATTTATTTCACTACCATCGTAGGATTTCATTACCATTGCAGGTCAACACATTGAGGTAGTAGAAAAAGCTGCCAAATACATTCTGGCAACTCATGTATGTAATTTAACTTATACATTTTGAAGGCATGAGCATATCAGCACTAACTTTAATATTTCTAACCAAGGCAGGTAAAGATTTGACTTTTATTTCTTCAGTCTGTCTTAGGCACTGATCACCAGGGGAGGTAGACTGTAACCTTGGAAACTTCACCTCACCCCCATATAAATGATTTTTCATCTGACCTTACACAATTGACTTGCCCTGTCAATGCTGCCATTTTCTTGTCTGCCAAATAAGAATAAATCGCTTTTCCAATAAGTCTTTGATAAGCTAAAAGCACTGAGATAATATTTTAAAGTGGTTTGACCTCTACTGAAGAAGGTTATTTTATAGCCAATTTGAGTTGAATTCTACTACAGTGCCAGTCTCACGAGACAATGATAATACAGTCACTGAAGAGTGACATTAGTCACAAGGAAAATGCTACCCCACAGTGACGACCCACACAGGACACTGTTTATTGTATTTTACAGCACCTTCAAATTAATTATATCTAAAGATAATGAAAAAATAGTTTATTAGAAATAATAGTTAACACTGCATCATATTTTTATAGATAATAAATTCTGACCCTGCATCAAACAAAATTCCATTAATATTATATTTATTAAGCATACAAAATGATGATAACGTGTCATTACAATTAGGATACTAATGGAAGTGATGAATAAAAGCTCACACTTTTTTGTAAGTTAGTTGAACTACGAAAGGTTCAGTTATCTTGCATTAGATGGTCTATTCCTCAGAAGAACATGAGGCAATGAGTGATATTTTTTTATTATGGAATTCAAGTTCGTTCAGCCACTCAGTTGTGTCCAACTCTTTGCAACCCCATGGACCGCAACACGCCAGGTTTCCCTGTTCATCACTCACTCCCAGAGCTTTCTCAAACTCATGTCCACTGAGTTGGTGATGCCATCCAACCATCTCATCCTCTGTCATTCCCTTCTCCTCCTGCCTTCAATCTTTCCCAGCATTAGGATCTTTTCAAATGAGTCAGTTCTTTGCATTAGGTGGCCAAAGTATTGGAGTTTCAGCTTCATCATCAGTCCTTCCAATGAATATTCAGGACTGATTTCCTTTAGGATAGATTGGTTGGATCTCCTTGAAGTCCAAGGCACTCTCAAGAGTCTTCTCCAGCACCACAGTTCAAAAGCATCAGTTCTTCAGCAATCAGCTTTCTTTATAGTCCAACTCTCACATCCACACACGACGACTGGAAAAACCATAGCTTTGACTAGACAGGCCTTTGTTGGCAAAGTAATGTCTTTGCTTTTTAGTATGCTGTATAGGTTGGTCATAAATTTTCTTTCAAGGGGCAAGCACCTTTTAACTTCATAGTTGCAGTCAACATCTGCAGTGATTTTGGAGCCCCTCCCCCCAAAAAGTCTCTTATTGTTTCCATTGTTTCCCCATCCATATGCCATGAAGAGATGGGACTGGATGCCATGATCTTAGTTTTCTGAGTGTTGAGTTTTAAGCCAGCTTCTTCACTCTCCTCTTTCACTTTCATCATGAGGCTCTTTAGTTCTTTTTCACTTTCTGCCATAAGGGTGATGTCGTCTGCATATCTGATGTTATTTCTATTTCTCCCAGCAATCTTGATTCCAGCTTGTGCTTCATCCAGCCCAGCATTTTGCATGATGTACTCTGCATATAGGCTAAATAAGCAGGGTGACAATATACAACCTTGACGTACTCCTTTCCAGATTTGAAACCAGTCTGCTATTCCATGTACAGTTCTAACTGTTGCTTCTTGATCTGCATACAGATTTCTCAGCAGGCAGGCAAGGTTGTCTGGTATTCCCATCTCTTTAAGAATTTTGCATAGTTTGTTGTGATCCACACAGTCAAAGGCTTTGGCGTAGTCAATAAAGTAGATGTTTTTCTGGAACTCTCTTGCTTTTTCGATGATCCAACAGATGTTGGCAACTTGATCTCTGGTTCCTCTGCCTTTTCTAAATCCAGCTTGAACATCTGGAAGTTCTCAGTTCACATACTATTGAAGCCTGACTTGGAGAATTTTGAGCATTACTTTGCTAGCGTGTGAGATGAGTGCAGTTGTTTGGTAGTTTGAGCATTCTTTGTCATTGCCTTTCTTTGGGATTGGAATGGAATGAAAACTGACCTTTTCCAGTCCTGTGGCCACTGTTGAGTTTTCCAAATTTGCTGGCATATTGAATGTAGCACTTTCACAACATCTTTCAGGATTTGAAATAGCTCAACTGGAATTCTATCACCTCCACTAGCTTTGTTCGTAGTGATGCTTCCTAAGGCCCGCTTGACTTCATACTCCAGGATGCCAGGGTCTAGATGAGTGATAACACCATCATGTTTATCTGGGTCATGAAGATCTTTTTTGTATAGTTCTTCTGTGTATTCTTGACACCTCTCCTTACTATCTTCTGCTTCTGTTAGGTCCATACCATTTCTGTCCTTTACTGTGCCCATCTTTGCATGAAATGGTGTCTTGGTGTCTCTCATTTTCTTGAAGAGATCTAGAGATCTCTTTCCCATTCTATTGTTTTCCTCTATTTCTTTGCATTGATCACTGAGGAAGGCTTTCTTATCTCTCCTTGCTCCTCTTTGGAACTCTGCATTCAAATGGGTATACCTTTCCTTTTCTTCTTTGCCTTTCAGTATCAATATCACTTTAGTCACTCAGTCGTGTCTGACTCTGCGACCCCATGGACTGCAGCATGCCAGGCTTCCCTGTCCATCACCAGCTCCCGCAGTTTACTCAAACTCATGTCCATTGAGTCCGTGATGCTATCTAACCCTCTCATCCTCTGTCGGCCCCTTCTCCTCCCACCTTCAATCTTTCCCAGCAACAGGGTCTTTTCAAATGCATCAGCTCTTCGCATCAGGTGGCCAATAATTGGAGTCTTAGCTTCAAAATCAGTCCTTCCAATGAACGCCTAGGACCGATTTCCTTTAGGATGGACTGGTTGGATCTCCTTGCAGTCCAAGGGACTCTCAAGAGTCTTCTCCAATATCACAGTTCAAAAGCATCAATTCTTTGGCGCTCAGCTTTCTTCACAGTCCAACTCTCACATACATACATGACCACTGGAAAAACCATAGCCTTGACTAGACGGACCTTTGTTGGCAAAGTAATATCTCTGCTTTTCAATATGCTGTCTAGGTGGAATAACTTATCTTCCAAGGAGTAAGCGTCTTTTTATTTCATGGCTGCAGTCACCTTTGCCTTTAGCTTCTCTTTTTTTCTCAGCTATTTGTAAGGTTATACTCCTCAAATAATCCTTTTGCCTTTTTGCATTTCTTTCTCTTGGGGATGGTCTTGATCCCTGCCTCCTGTACAATGTCATGAACCTCTGTCCATAGTTCTTTAGGCACTCTGTCTATCAGATCTAATCCCTTAAATCTATTTGTCAATTCCATTGTATAATTGTAAGGGATTTGATTTAGGTCATACCTGAATGGTCTAGTGGTTTTCCCTACTTTATTCAACTGAAGTCTGAATTTTGCAATAAGGAGTTCATGATCGTGAATTCCTTATTTCAGAATTACTTTAATATTTATGAATTTATTTACTTTCTTAAAACTTCTATTCAATCTCAAATCTTGATATAAATATGTTATATCAAAGAAATTATTGTTTCCCAAAACAGCCTGCTGATTAACATAAACATTAGGTTCTGAATGATATAACAGCTCAGCAAATACAAGACAGCACAAAATAAGATCTGTAATCAGAAACCATTGTTTCATACAATCATAATATATTAGACCATGCTAACATATTCATTAATTTAATAAATATTTATTGGTCATCTACTATGGGCTAGATACTCTTCAAAATCCTAGGAATAATTTTTTGAACAAGCCAGGAAAGGTCCTGCTCTAAAGGAACTTATACTCTAGTAATTAGGGGGTTAGGGAGGACATGGTGGCTCAGATGGTAAGGAATCCTCCTGCCATGCAGGACATATGGGTTTAATCCCTGGGTTGGGAAGATCCCCTGGAGAAGAGGATGGCTACCCACTTCAGTAGACAGAGGAGCCTGGACAGGCTGGCAGGCTTCAGTCCACGAGGTTGCAAAGAGTCAGACATGACTGAATGACTAACATCTTCACTTTCATGTAGTGATACTATTAAAAATTACATAGTTGGTGCTGTAAGATATTTTGTGTCTAATAAATGGAAAAGACCATCATAATAAATATAGGACCCATATGTCTTCAGCACTAGTAGCTTCAGAAAACTGAAGCAAAGCTAGTAAGCCTCCTTAACCACAAACTCTAATAATAATCAAACAGCTTATTGATTTGATGGAATACTCTCCGCTCCTCCCCTCCTGCACATCGTTGGCTTATGTGCACATACAGACACACATGCACACATAAGTAATACAACTCCTTTACAATGCTTTTAAAAATTAACCATTAATACACTAAACATGCTGAGTTGCTTGGAGACACTGACTCTAGAACTTGCATATTCAATAAGGGGCAATAGTCCCAAACCCATTCAATTTTAAAACAAGAAGAGTCTAAGATTATAGGAATTTTCAACAAACACACACATCCAAAGCAGTAATACAGCTAAAAGGTAGCAATAACTGAAAATCTCTTTAAAATTCAGTCAATGTCATTACCATTTGCTTTGATTTCCTTCCTCTGAAGTCTACAGTGTTTTGGTTGCTACCCAGAAAACAAAGGCAGGAAGCAATCGCTAAATGGCAAAGCAGAGATTATGAGCTTTCAGCTGTTACAAATCATGAATTTTTAACATCAGAGATTTATAAAATGTCAACTGCTTATATTTACATTATGGTTAACAATGGTACAAAGCATGGAGAATGTGACAGTTTTCTTAGACACCAAATATCATAAAATTAAGCTTCACTTACAAACCATCTAGGCCTTACTGCTTCAAGGTGTTAATATTAATGCATCACAAGCATAAGTTCAGAGTCAGAAAACAGGTAATATCTAGACTTCTCACACAGTTTCCAATAGCTTAATTTTTCAACACAGAAGACTGTGGAATACAACAACTTAAAACAAAGGTATACTTAAATATTAAATTTTTGAGCAAAAAAAATTAATTGAGTTAATTACTAATCCTATGATTTCATTTTATTCAAGGCTTGGAGGTCAAGATTATGTATGATTTCTTAGACTCTGAAATAACATTTTTGAGTCAACTACAGTTTTTGCCTCTTTTTGTAGCAGGATTTGAAATACATTTGGTCTCTTTTTGAACACTACTTCTGAGAATGTCATCGAAGGCATGTTTTTACTGCAGTTCGAAAGTGAAGACAGCAAAAACCCCTTATGGACTACTCCTGAATTTCATTTCAGGAGACAGGTGCAGCAGTGTCGGCTTATTTATTTTGGGAGAATGATGAAATTGGCAATAGCATTTGTTGAGTTCCTATGACATGCCTGGTGCCTTTATCAAGGGATACGAGTCTGGGCATGCAACATCTAAACTGGAGACTTGTCAACACATAAGCAATTCTCCAGGGTATATTATTTAGTGAAAAAGCCAAACATAGAATAGTGTGCATACCATTTGCACAAGGCTGTTTGTAGACAAAAAGAAAAGACGCGGTTTATACATGAATGAACTACTGTAAACAAGAGATTGACTGCTTCCAAGTAAGAGAAATTGGATAGCTGAGCACAGAGAACAGGGAGATGCATGCTCTTTACCCTTTTGTGAGCTCTGAAATATGTGCCAAGTGACTATATGCTTTGTTTTTGTTTAGTTGCTGAGTCAAGTCCAATTTCTGTGACCCCATGGACTGTAGCCTACCATGCTCCTCCGTCCATGAGATTTTCCAAGCAGGAGTACTGGAGTGGGTTGCCATTTCCTTCTCCAGAGGATCTTCCTGACCCAGGGAGTAAATATACCTATAAAGACAATTTAATAACTAAAAAATTATATCGACTGACTCTATTTGCTAGAGATTTTTCACCAGTCCATGGGCCTCACCTGTGAGGATATGCTTTTATCTTGCTTTCCTTCATTGCATCCATGCTGCTGCTGCTGCTTAGTCACTCCCGTCATGTCCGACTCTGTGCGACCCTAAGGACTGCAGCTTGCCAGGCTCCTCTGTCCATGGGATTCTCTAAGAGTGTTAGAGTGCGTTGCCATGCCCTCCTTCAGGGGATCTTCCCGACCAAGGGACTGAACCCGGGTCTCCTGCACTGCAGGAAGATTCTTTACCACTGAGCCATCAGGGAAGCCCCCATTATATCCATACCACCATCTAAATCAATTCTAAACCAGTGATTGCCATACCTAAATATAAATTAGAACTTCTCAGAATTCCTTTGAAAGGTACCAATGCCTGGTCCCCATTCCTTGACAGTCTGATCTAATCAGCCTTGATATGGGGTTGGATATTGTTATGTTTTATGTGTCCCCAAAGTAATTATTAATATAATCTATGGCCAGGATTGAGAAACCAATGCCTAGTCCTTAGACTAAGCATTACCTAAAGCTTCTCTGGTGGCCCCATGGTAAAGAATTTGCCTGGCAATACAGGAGTTGCAGGAGACCCAGGTTTGATCCCTGGGTCAGGAAGATCCCCTGGAGGAGGACATGGCAATCCACTCCAGTATTTTTGCCTGGAAAATCCCATGAAGAGAGGAGCCTGGCAGGGTACAGTCCATGGGGTTGCTGAAGAGTCAGACATGACTGAAACAATTGAACACATTACCTAAGGCTAGGCTATTTTTTCACTATCTACCTACCTGGTTATCCCAGTAGATGAGCCTAGAATTTAACACTAAATTTTGCTGCTTTTTTCCATATGTTATCAGTAAATGAGCCAATCTAAGTATTGATAAAAAGAATATATTGATATAAATGAAATCTGATAATAGGAGGCCATTTACTGAGAAAACAATTGAAGAGAAATGCCTTATTCCCCCAATTACTTATGCCTTGATCCCTAAATCAGATTCCAGACTGGAGATATCTATATCTATATATCATGATTTGTAGCACCCTGTGTAAAACTGCCTTATCCACAAAGATGAAACGATTAACCCCTGCTCAGCAGAGGTTAATGTGTTGTCCAGAGACCACTGAAAATTAAGTTTTAGTTTGGGGTTTTACTTTGGTTTTATTACTGCTTGAAAGCACTATACCTTTATCTTTAAATGAAGGGTTTCTGATCTGAATTTCAGAGGGGTTCATAAATATTCTGATTTTTTTTAATGTGTATATGCTCTTTTTCCTAGGGAAGGAAGTCAATTGCTTTTATCAGTTTCTGAAATCCTTCATAACCAAAAGATTTCTACATATATCCCTAGGTTTCTAGGTAAAATCTCTTTAAGATTTTGTTTCACTCTGAGAAACAGCTTGATGAAGCTAGAGGGCAGATGATCATAACTCAGTTCATTTTCCCCCCAACAGGGTGGCTAAGCCTCCCTATTGCTACCCTCTTAATCCACTTTTATCAAAGGGCTGCAAATAGTCTCAAAATCCAAACTTAGTGCCCTGTCTGAGGTCCCCAACCACACTGTCTTCTTTATCCCCCTATTATTTTGATTACAAGAATTTGCCATTTTTGTAAATCAAAGCCAGTCAAATATCAGAAGTTTCATGTGGTTCAAATTAATGCTTTGAATACATTTGCTATTTTGACAATCCCTCTTCACTATCTCCTGTGGTAGATACCACAGAGTTGCAATTCCTCAGGTTTGAGTCCTTGCCTTTCTTCGGTTAGGAAGGATAGGCTCTAGCTTCCAGCCTGAAAAGGTAAGACTTCACCATGCCTACATTCAGGCTGCATATGTTGATCTATAACCTCATCTAGATCTATCCCTTTTGTACAAACTTTCAGCTATAAGGTGAATAGCACCTGAGGATCTAATATATAATATAGTGACTAACAGTTGACAATACTGTATCACTGAAATTTGTTAAGAGTAGAATTTAAATATTCTCAACAGGAAAAGAATGATTAATATGTGGGACATTTTAGTTAAGCAAATGGGAGAAATCCCTTCATAATGTACATGCAGGCATGCATGCTCAGCTGTCATGTCTGACTGTCTGCAACCCCATGGACTGTATGTAACCTGCTAGGCTTCTCTGTGCATGGGATTCTCCAGGAAAGAATACCGGAGTGGGTTAGCATTTCCTCCTCTGGGGAATCTTTCTGACCCAGGGATCGAACCTGCGTCTCTTGCATCTCCTGCATTGGCAGGTGGAGTCTTTACCACGGAGCCGCCTGGGAAGCCCTTATGATGTACACACGTATCAGACAGCCTAAATTTTATTCGCCAATTATACCTCAATAGAGTTTTAAACAATCAAAAATAGGTCTGCCCCTTTTGGTTTGTTCTCTTCCCCTGCCTTTTCCCAACTCTGAGAGTTGACCATACTGACACTTTTGACGATCTTACCCTCAATGGGATAAACCATTTCTTCCACCTAGGTAATAAACGTATTAAAAAGATGCTTACTTTAAAAAGTTATTAATGCCAAGTAAATGAAGCAGAGCACAGTAATTGGTAATTCCACAGACCCAGTGCTGAGCTAATGAGGGACTCTGACATATGTACCGTTCTCAGCAATCAGAGAATATTTATCACTAGGATAGCTGGTAGTTCAAGGCTAGATAAAAGCAGGACTGCTTTCCCCTCTGAATTCCTCCATGCGGATGAGCAATCACTCTGCTATATCCTGTAATGAAGGAACAAATTCAGGCTCTCTTTACTCATAGCAAGAAGTGAGAATTCACTGTTAGAGAAACTAAATGGCCTCTTGCATTATTACACCAACAGGTTTCCGCCCAGAAAATAAAGTGTATTCCATATGTATACTGCAATTCAAAGTGTATTGAAGCGTATTCAAAATAAAGTGTATTCAATATGTATACTGCAATTCAACCTGAGGCTGTACAAAGTCCAACTCTTCCACACCGTTCCATAATTTACCAAATACAAACTTCAGCATGCTCATGTTTCTCCATGTTAAAAATAAAATGAACACACAAACTTTCCTAGGAAACTGCCCTCATACGCCCAAATTGCCAAAGCTCTTTTCAGTTTTGTTCTACCAGCCCTCTCTCCATAACACTTAGCTCACCGATTCCTCATCTTCTGGAAAACCTCCCCTCCACTGGTTTTTAGGACACGGCTTTTTGATTCCTTTATCGCTTTTCACTTTCTCACTCTCAATTTATATTGCTTTCCTTTCTCAGACTTCACCTCGCTGCATAACTTGATCACTTTAGGTACCTGAATTATTAACTCTTTCACATTTCTAATTCTTAAAGTTCTTCTGAGTTTCAAACCTCACTTCCCAACGCCACACAAATGTCTGAGTAGCTCCTTGAAAGTCAACATTACCAAAACCAAAAGTACCGTCCTCTCCTCCTCCATACTGTCGCTCCTCCTATAGTATTTCCGTTGACCACTGCCACCATAGCGGCTGTCCTAGCTGAAGACATCAAACTATTCTCAATTTCCTTCTTTACCTTTGTCCTACAATATCCACCGGACACTCGAACATCCTGCCTTCTCCTTTATGTTCAGATCGCTGATACTCTGGTTCTGGCATAGAGTAGGGCAAACCAGTCTGCACTACTCAAGTTTCCCAACTGTTCATCTCAAAATTATGAACCCAAGGACAGAGACTTTGCAGCCAGAAAACCTTGCTTCAAATGCCAGCTCCATCACTCTTATGCTATTGGCAAAGTTATTTGACGTCTCCGAAACTAAGTTTCTACAACTGTCAATAGGTAGGCAAAATATTTATCCCATGAGTTTGGAGACAGAATTAATTAAGACCATATAAACTGCTTAGAGGAGTTCCTATCACCCAACACTCATCCATAGACGCTGCTGTTATTACTTGTACTGTATCATCCACAAACCTTTACTGTCTACTCAAGTCCTACACTTCTCTTAAGGGACTAATAGAAAGATTTTTGAGCCCGGATATAATCCTTAGGTATGTGACCTAAGGCAACTTATTTAATTTCTTTGATCTTCATTTAGTTCTGTCATCAGAAAGTTGCATGGAACTAGGTGCAAGCGTCTAATGTAGAGTATTAATGGTTCAATGTAGCTTCTGGAAATTTTTTCACATTTTCTACACACTGTAATACATTTCTTAGGTGGTGTCTTCAATTTGTTTGCTTTCTGTCCTTTACACTACTCTTAATTCTTTGACTATATTGTCAGTGCTTTTATTGCAAGGAGGGCGTCTGATACTTTCTCTGTCTCTCTATCAATCCTAGCAAGATGCTACGCTGACAACAGGTACCCAATAAATATTGTTGTTGGAGCTACGACAATAGCTGCACTTGCTTGTTCGATCATAAAACACAGGCACACACAGAGAAAAATGCTCAAAAAAGGAATCTTTCAACAACTAGTCTTGTAAGAAACCTAAAAGATGCTAGCATCAGGTTTACAACCGGTTCCAATTAAGATACTGAAATTATATAGCCTGAATCAAAGTAATAACTGAGTCATCATTTTTCTTATTTCATACAAACACGAAAAATACATTGTTGTTATACTAGACTTAAAAGAAAGAAATAAATTTCCATTATATGAGGAAAAAGAGAGAAAGTCTTTGGTGTATGCCTATGGAGTGTATTAGTTAGCAATATTATGGCAATTTGTGGTTAAAAAAAAAGTAACAGATTTCATACTTGAAAGAAGCAAATCTCTGTCCTTGAAAAGGGGATAATCAATAAACAAAACAGGTTAACATAGATGGAAGTGCAAATGTCTTGCAAAAGGATTATAACTCTATACATGCAAGTAACAATTACACTGTTAAAATGAAGCCTGGGAGGCACTGAGAATTCAGAACATCCACATGTGGAAAATACATCATAGAATGTCTTCACAGAGATTACAAACACAAAGCCGAACAGAGCAGACGACAGCCATGGAGGAAACACTGGGGATGACCTAACAAGAGTGTTCAATACTAAAATAACTTGAAAGTAGTTCAAAGACGTATCCTCAATGTTCTGCAACATGAGACTTTCATACTGCAAAATGTTTTAACGTTTTGATCCAGGTATATATGGTGATGATAATGTCACTATTTTATATAAATTGATATTGTACATGCTATATTTTGTATATATTTTATAGATATATATCCATAATATTTCTTTGAAGCTTTCACACTGATTTCACGTACACTGTTTTACTAAATTTTTACACAAATAAAGGAGAGTGCAGAGTTCATTTCTACACTAAGCATACTGTAAAGAAAAAAAAAATAGGGCTATCTAAACTTTTCCTTCCTCCCATGAAATCAGGAAAAGAACATTCAAAAAGAGACTATCAAGCTGAATACCCTGAAGTTTTCAAAGATATACAGGCAATTTAAAAGCTTGTAATGATAAAGCCCATCAAAAAGTAGAAGTGAAGGGTTATATATGTTTGGATAATAATGAACCATGAAATGTTCTGTACTATTTGCAGATGAAAGGCTTCTAGGCCACTCTCATTTCAATCACAAGTTCTACTCTGAAAGGACAGATTCTTGAGGGGAGAGACCACGGGGTTATTTTCCACATCTGCTGCCCATTCTTCAAAGATGGTAGGAGCAGGATCAACACATCCCCATGTGCTGATTCCTTTGACTGGTGCTCAGAAGAGAATTAATGGGGTCTAAAGGGAGCAGACTCTAATGTGCTGATGACCACTTCAGAGTTGGGAGGACAAACACTTTGAAAGAAGAAATGTGGAATATGTGAAAATTCAAGCATTACAATGGCTGGATTGCATGGGAATGAATGCCTGGTGTTTATATTGTAGAATTTTATTCTGGGAAAGAAAATATTCATAGCTTTGAATAACAGTAGCTTATAATATCTAGCATTTATGGCACAATTATATTCTGGCAACTATTCTAAGGTATTTCAATGGATTAACCAATTTAATCTCATGTAAGAAAGGTACTATTAATAGTAATATTTATAGATGAGAAATAAAGGGCTGAATTATTCAGAATTGGTTTGTATATTTTAATTGGGCAGTCCAATGTGGCTTCCAGAATTGCATATATTAAATATGTACACATCAGTGAACAAAAATAAATCTTTGTTTCTTGAAAAAGATACAATGGATTACTTAATTTGTTCATGAAGTTCTCTACTAAAGAGAAAATTAGAATTACTTTTTCCTTTCTCGGGGAAAAAAAAGTCTTTACTTACAAATCAAGTTTTTGTTTTTGTTTTTGTTTCCTGATATCTTCATTGAGGCATTTATTAACAAATATTTATTGAGAACTGAAAATCTGTCCAGAACAAGACAAGAAGCTGAGACTTGATGGTGAGAAAACACTAACATGATTCCTTCCCTCACAGAGTATAGAGTAGAGAGAGGTAGATAAATCAGAGGAGCATGAAAATTAAAGTGAAATGGCAATGGTGACATAAACCAAGAAGGAAAAAAACCCAGGTGCTTAAGAAAGACTACGTAGATTTGCCCTAGTCAGAGAGGCCAAGGAAGGCTTCTCTCAAGAGGGGACACTTGGCTGTGCCGTAAAGGATAAGAGGAATATATTTCAGGCAACGAGTCAGAAAATTCCTGTAGCAGATATGAGCATAACAATAACATCAGAAAAATAGAAGCATGTTTTCCTCAGAAGGGAAGAAAGTAACTAAGATAGACGAAAGTCAAAACTTTCAAACATTGAAGAGTCAAATATGAAGAGGACTGAAAATGTCCACTGGCATATGCAAAATATAATTACTAGTTGCTGTTGTTGTTTAGACGCTAAGTCCTGTCTAACTCCTTGTGACCCATGAACTGCAGCATGCTAGGCTTCCCTGTCCTTCACTATCTCCCTGAGTTTCCTCAGACTCATGTCCATTGCATCAGTGATCCATCCAACCGTCTCCTCCTGTCTCCCCCTTCTCCTCCTGCCCTTAATCTTTCCCAGTATCAGTGTCTTTTCCGAACAGCTGGCTCTTTGCATCAGGTGGTCAAAGCACTGGAGCGTCAGCTTCAGCATCAGTCCTTCCAATGAATATTCAGGAGTGATTTCCTTTAGGATTGACTGGTTTGATCTCCTTGCAGTCCAGGAAGCTCTCAAGAGTCTTCTCCAGCCTCATAGTTTGAAAGCACCAATTCCTCAGCGCTCAGCCTTCTTCATGGTCCAACTCTCACATCCGTACATGACTACTGGAAAAAAGCATAGCTTTAACTATACAGAGCTTTGCGGGCAGTGATGGTTCTGCTTTTCGATACACTGTCTAGGTTTGTCATAGCTTTTCTTCCAAGAGAAAGTGTCTATTCATTTCATGGCTGCAGTCACCATACGCAGTGATTTTGACCAGGAAAATAAAATCTGTCACTGTTTCCACTTTTTCCCAATCTATTTGCCATCAAGTGATGGGGCCAGATACTACCATCTTTGTTTTGTGAATGTTGAGTTTTAAGCCAGCTTTTCCCCCTCTCCTCTTTCACCTTTATCAAGAGGCTCTTTAGTTCCTTTTTGCTTTCTGCCATTAAAATGGTGTCTTCTGCATATTTGAGGTCGTTGATATTTCTCCTGGCAATCTTGATTCCAGCTTGTGAGTCATCCAGCCCAGCATTTCATATAATATACTCTGCATATAAGTTAAATAAGCAGGGTGACAATATACAGCCTTGATGTAATCCTTTCTCAATTTGGAACCAGTCCATCATTCCATGTCCAGTTCTAACTGATGCTTCTTGTCTTCCATTCAGGTTTCTCAGGAGACAGGTAAGGTGGTCTGGTATTCTCACCTACAATTATGTAAAGTTTAAAAATAAAATAAAATTTAAAAAAAAAAAAAAAAAAAAAAGAATTTTACAGTTTGTTGTGATCCACACAGTCAAAAGCTTTGGCACAGTCAGTGAAGCAGAAGTAGATGTCTTTCTGAAATTCCCTTGCTTTTTCTATGATCTAGAGGATGTTGGCAATTTTATCTTGGCTCCTCTGCCTTTTCTAAATCCCGTTTATACATCTGAAGTTTTCGGTTCACGTACTGCTGAAGCCTGGCTTGGAGAATTTTGAGCATTAACTTGTTAGCATGTGAAATGAGTGCAACTGTATGGTAATCTGAACATTCTTTGGTACTGCCTTTCTTTGGGATTGGAATGAAAACTGACTTTTCCAGTCACTAAAGAAATTATCAAAAGCTTGTTATTATGAAATGAAGATGACAGATGTCAGTTTGAGAGGATTGTGGAGTTAAGTTCTAGGTTAGAAAGCGGAGCTATTGGGTATAGGCAAGAGCCTTCAAAGATGAAGAAAGCTGTAACTGCATGGGGACAGGGAATCAACAATTTATGGGGTTTTTTTTTTTTGCTGCTGTTTGTTTATTTTACTGAAAAAAACAGGAATGTGTTGAAAATTTGGCAATTATCAGGAAGCTAAAATCAAAGCAGACAACCAGGAAAATGTAGGCCTACATGGCCTGTATGGCAGGAGTTCCCAGCTTCCAGGATCTAATACCTGATGATCTGAGGTGAAGCTGATATAATAATAATAATAAAAATAAAGTGCACAATAAGGATAATGTGCTTGAATCACTTGAAACCATACTCCAACTCCAGTCCGAGGAAAAATTGTCTTCCACGAAACTGGTCCCGCGTGTCAAAAAGGTTGGGGACTGCTGCTCTGTGGCAAAAAAGAAAATCGTATTTAAATATCCATTGTAAGTTTTATGGTGAAACAGACTGCTTCAAGTGGGTAACTATTCTGTACTTGGAGGTTTCACTGAATATCCAACTTAATTATAACCATTTTTAATTTTTTTTCAGCTAATGTAATTATTCATTCATAATATCATAAGCCATTTGTACTCAATAAAAGAGAAATGTTTCATGAGCCGATTTTTGTACTCTAGATGATTTGGCACAGAGTAAGCTGCAAATCTCCTAATACTTCAGAACATCAATTTTTGTTAAATTAAAATGCATCACTAGGGAAAAATATCATCACAGATACCAATTCACTGTCTACGTCATACTATAGTTTTAATTGCTATATGCTATATATTGCTATAATATGCTAGAATTCATTAAGAATAAAAATAAATCTTTGATCAATGAAATTTATGAGTTTATTTTTATTCAGAAAAGATAATCCTATGAAGACATGAATGATCTACTAAATTATTCTGTTCACTATTCAAAGAATGCATTTATATTATGTAATGGAAGATTTTTGCTTCCTAAATTAAAAATAATTATAACACTAAAATAAAACAATGCCAATTTAGCAATCCAACTAAAATTGGGGCACAAGTGGGACAATTATTTTGTGGAAGTTAATAAAGACTTTTTTCATTTGCTGGCCTAGTGACGAGTCAGGACTCCGTTATACTTTAGTTTTGCTTTAATTAATCAAGCAAGTTTTCACTCTGTGTTCTGCATGCTCCAGTTGTCAATTAATCCTCTTAGAAATTCATTTACACAATAAATTTTCTGTGTCTCCTGAAAGGCACTGTGCTGGACACTGCACGTACAGAAATGACAAACATCCCCATCCTCAGCTGACGGTATCACAGGCCTGTATTCACAAGACCAAAGGAATCTAGATGGTATAATGCAATTATAAAGAACTTCAATCAGCCAGAGGAAAGCATGGAAATATCAGAGAGAAGATGAAATCCAAGTTGATCCCTTAAGAAAAAGAACCACTCTGCTATGTGATCAGAACAAAAGTGGAATTTCAGTAGAGGAACCAACTTAATCACTGGCAGTTCGATCCTGGGTTGGGAAGAGCCCCTGGAGAAGGGAAAGACTACCCGCTCCAGTATTCCGGCCTGGAGAGTTTCATGGCCTGGATAGTCCATGGGGTGGCAAAGAGTCGGACATGAGTGAGCGACTTTCACTTTCACTTTTTTCTGTTCATATAAGTGCTAATACTGACTGGATTGCTGAGTAGGAAGCTGAATTAGAGGTCAGAACAAGAGACAGATGTTAAAGGTGGGCAAAGAGCAGATGACTACAGATTATTCATATCATGCAAATAAGTTTGAATTTTGTTCTTTGATGTCTTTTTTAGTAACTTTTAATTGTTTTTTATATGAGATAATTGTAGAGTCACAGGGAATGGTAAGAAATAATACAGAAATATGTCATGTATCCTTAACAGCTTTCCCAATCAGTAACACCTTGCAAAACTATAGCTTAATATCACAATTAGGACACAATATAATCAAGATAAAGAACAGTTCCATCTCTATAAGGAGATGTTGCCCTTTTGTAGCCAAAGGTGTTTACTGCAGTATGTAGGAAAACAACTGATGTTTGCATGTTTATCTTGTATCCTGAGATCTGGCTGAACTCACTTATTAATTACAGGTTTTTAAATATGTTTTATAATTTCCTAGACAATCATGCCATTTGCAAATAGAGACAATTTTATTTCTTCCTTTCTGATATGTTTCTCTTTTTGTTTTCATATATTGCCTTATCAAATTAACTAGGACTTTCAGAAGTCTATTGAATAAAAAGGTGAGATTGGACATCCTTGCTTTGTTCTTAAACGTAAGAAATACTTAGTCTTTCATTATTAACTACTGGCCTTTAGCTGTTCCTTTTAGAGAGGCTTATGCCTGGAGAATCCCAGGGACGGGGGAGCCTGGTGGGCTGCCGTCTATGGGGTCGCACAGAGTCGGACACGACTGAAGCGACTCAGCAGCAGCAGCAGCATGGTTCCTCCAGTGGGTCAGCAGTAAAGAATCTGCCTACAATACAGGAGACGCGGGTTCGATCCCTGGGTCAGGAAGATCCTCTGGCATAGGAAATTGCACCCCACTCCAGTATTCTTGCCTGGGAAATCCCATGGACAGAGGAGCCTGGCAGTCTTCACACTCCATAGTGTTGCGAAAGGGTCAGACACAATTTAATGACTAAACAATAAGAAAGTGGTAACACATTTTCCAAATTTTTCTTTCCCTTGAGAATGTCTTTATTTCTCCTTTATCTTCAAAATATATTTGCATAAATACAGAATTCTGATGGACAGTTCCTTTCTTCTCACACTTGAAAAACATTCTGTCACTTTCCTCTGACCTCCCTAGTTTCTAAAAAATCCTATCATTCAAAGGGTTTTACCCATACAGATGAGAAATCTTTTCTCTCTAACTACTTTGAAGATTATTTTTTTTGCCTTCAATTTTCAGAAGTTTGATTAAGGTTTTTTTTGTATGTGGATTTCTTTATAGTAACGTTGTTTGAGGGTTTACTCGGTCTTGAACCAATAGATATATATATAATTGGCCATATCTGAGAAGATGAGAAGTTTTCAGAAGTTTTCCATTATTTTTTTCAGGCCTGCTCTCTTTCTCCTCGCCTTTCATGACTGAAATCACAAATGCTATATTTTTTGTTATCATTCCACATATCCCTGAGGCTCTGTTAGTTGTTTCTTTTCAGTCTGTTTTCTTTCTGTTGTTTAGATTGGGTAATTTCTATTGCTTCTTCTTCCAGTTCAATAATTGTTTCCTCTGTCCCCTCCATTCTGGTATTGAGCCCATCCATTGAGTTTTTATCTTTGCGATTATGTTTTTCAACTCTAAAATTTCCCTATGATTATTCTTTATAGCATCTATATCTTTGCTGGAACTTTTGTTTTTAAGGTATTTTTATTTATTATTTTTTAACATAGATTTATTTAATTGGAGGCTAATTACTTTACAATATTGTACTGGTTTTGCCATACATCGACATGAATCCGCCACGGGTGTACACATGTTCCCCATCCTGAACCCTCTTCCCACCTCCCTCCCCATACCATCCCTCTGGGTCATCCCAGTGCACCAGCCCTGAGCACCCTGTCTCATTCATTGAACTTGGACTGGCGATCCATTTCACATATGATAATATACATGTTTCAACGTCATTCTCCCATATCATCCTGCCCTTGCCCTCTCCCACAGAGTCCAAAAGACTCTTCTATACATCTGTGTCTCTTTGGCTGTCTCGCATACAGGGTTATCGTTACCATCATTCTAAATTCCATATATATGCGTTAGTATACTGTATTGGTGTTTTTCTTTCTGGCTTACTTCACTTTGTATAATAGGCTCCAGTTTCATCCACCTCATTAGAACTGATTCATATGTATTCTTTTTAATAGCTCAGTAATATTGCATTGTGTATATGTACCACAGCTTTCTTATCCATTCATCTCCTGGCTATTATAAACAGTGCTGCGATGAACATTGGAGTACATGTGTCTCTTTCAATTCTGGTTTCCTCGGTGTGTATGCCCAGCAGTGGGATTGCTGGATCATAAGGCAGTTCTATTTCCAGTTTTTTAAGGAATCTCCACACTGTTCTCCATAGTGGCTGTACTAGTTTGCGTTACCACCAACAGTGTAAGAAGGTTCCCTTTTTTCCACACCCTCTCCACCTTTGCTGGAACTTTTTATTTCTTAACTGTAACTATTTTTTTTACCTTAAAAAAATAGAATGTTTAAAGAATGTTCATCATCACTTGTTGAAGCATTTTTACCACAGTTGCTTTAAAATCTTTGTCAGATAATTCTAACATCTCTGTCATCTCAGTTCTGGCACCTATCAACTGTCTTTTCTCATTCAGATTGAGATCTTTTTAGTTCTTGGTATGAGGTCATCAAATCCTGGACAGTTTCTTGGTATTACATTATGAGACAGACTCATATTTAAATCTTGTTTCAGGTGGCTTATTTAGATTTCACTCCAGCAGAGAAGGAAGACATAGGGGTAAAAATCCAGGTTCTTCATCTGACCTCCATTGATACCCAACTGGGTACCCTGGTGGCTCAAATGGTAAAGAATCTGCCTGCAATGCAGGAAACCTTGGTTTGATTCCTGGGTGGGAAAGATCCCCTGGAGAAGAGAATAGCTTCGGAGAATGCTCCTCATTACTCTGGGTTGGTTCCCATTCTAACTGTAGGCTTCTAAAGGCACCTCCCTGGAGAAGACAATGGCACCCCACTTCAGTACGCTTGCCTGGAAAATCCCATGGACGGAGGAGCCTGGTAGGCTGCAGTCCATGGGGTTGCTAAGAGTCGGACACGACTTCACTTTGCACAACGAAGTTCTGCATTCGTCTTTGCATTTGACTTTTCACTTTCATGCACTGGGGAAGGAAATGGCAACCCACTCCAGTATTCTTGCCTAGAGAATCCCAGGGATGGGGGAGCCTGGTGGGCTGTCATCTATGGGGTTGCACAGAGTCGGACACGACTGAAGCGACTTAGCAAAGGCACCTTCCTGCCTGGACAAAGTAAGAGCTCCCTGCTACTGCTCCCAACAAGGCCTCCACTGAGATCACAGGGAAGAGACAGGTGGTCTTGTTATTGAAAATCCCCAAAATCCTGACCCTCTACTAGGCTTCCACTGACTCTATCCCAATGGAGAATGGAAGGGGTATCTCATTCCTGGTAGGTTAGGGGGATAAGCCCAGGCTCCTTATTTGGTCTCTACTGTTACTGCTTGTTCAACACGTCCTCATTACAATCTAACAGGAAGGAAAATCTTGGCTCCCTATTCAAACTCCTCTGACACCACCCTGTGGGAAGAGGGTTAGAATTAAGTTCCTCCTTAAAGCCTAACAATTGTGCAAGTCTAAACTTCCCACTCAGCCTTTGCTGTTGGCAGTGGGGTTGGGACCATGGATCTGTCTGTGTCATCTGTCTGGAATGGAGCCATCTAAAAGTTTCCTGTCTTAGGCTGCTCCTTCCTAAACCTTTGGCTTGAGAGGTCAGGCTTGTTGTTTTTTTGTTATTGTTGTTTTCCTTTTCAGAGGGTTTAGTTTTGTTGTGATTTGCTTTGTCTGCAGTTATTGGCACTTATAGGTTGTCAGCTTCTTTAGACACAAATCTAAGAGGGAAAAATTAAGCCAAGGTCTCCTCACTATGTTGTTTCTCAAATTGCAAGGTCCCTAAAGTCAGTTTCCCTTCTTATCTCCATCTATTAGTCTTACATTTGTTTTAGACATAATGCCTAAAATGTTCAGTTCTACTTAGTGTGAGGAAAAGAGAAAAGTATGCCATCTCTAACTTCCTGGAGGCAGAACTCAACCCTTTGAAAAAATTTAAGTAACGAAGTTCTGCATTCGTCTTTGCATTTTAGATGGATAGTGAGGAGAGCTCAGAAATTAGAGTTTGGGTAGAGATGGCCTGGAAAGACATCTGAAGGCAGTATTTATTAGAACATGGTCTAGACTGGCTGTCTGAAATATACAACTGGAAAGCACAGGCACCAGTGAGATCAGAGGCCAAACACAGAATGCACACCAGTCAACAACATACTTAATCATTGTCACAGCGTCGACTATGTGGCAGGAGGCATGGAAACAAGAGGACACTTTTGACAGGTGCTAAAATATGGGAATACCAGACCACCTTACCTGCTTCCTGAGAAATCAATTTGCAGGTCAAGAAGCAACAGTTAGAACTGTTCATGGAACAACCAACTGGTTCAAAATTGGGAAAGGAGTACATCAGGGCTGTATATTGTCACCCTTATTTAACTACATAAGGATACATCATGTGAAATGCCTGGCTAGATGAATCACAAGCTGGAATCAAGATTGCCAGCAGAAATATCAATAACCTCAGATATGCAGATGACACCATCCTAATGGCAGAAAGCAAAGAGGAAATCTTGATGAAAGTGAAAGAGGAGAGTGAAAAAGGTGGCTTAAAGCTCAACATTTAAAAAATGAAGATCATCGCATCCAGCCCCATTACTTCATGGCAAAAAGATGAGGAAAAATGGAAATAGTAACAGACTTTATTTTCTTGGGCTCCAAAATCTGGCCAGACTTCTTATAGGCAGCTGGACTCCTCTCAAATAGCATCTTATAGTAACCAACACAAGGATTCATTGAAAGTTCCTCAAATATGTTTTACCCTGTCATTTCACATCTGACAGCAAGGAGATCAAACCAGTCAATCCTAAAGGAAATAAACTGAATATTCATTGGAAGGACTGAGACTGAAACTCCAATACTTCAGCTACCTGATGCGAAGAGCTGACTCATTGGAAAAGACACTGATTCTAGGAAAGATTGAGGGAAGAGGGAGAAGGAGGTGACAGAAAATGAGACGGCTGGATGACACCATGGATTCAATGGACATGAGTTTGAGCAAACTCCGGGAGACAGTGAAGGACAGGGAAGCCTGGCATGCTGCAGTCCATGGGGTTGCAGAGAAGTCAGACATGACTGAGCAAATGAACAACAAGAACAAAAAAAAATGTAAATCAACAAGCTGTAGTCAGCAATAGAATATGATATGTAAGGAGAATGAAGTTAGAATCACTTCTTGATTCTTAGTTTAGCTGACTGTAACGTTAACAACAGAGCAGAGTACACGGAAAGAAATGTCTTTGGAGGGAAAAGTGGAGATTGTGAGTTCATTTCACAGGACCTTGACCATAAGGGATGTCTGGGCCATCTGAAAATCCCTAATAATAAGCTGGTGCTTAGCAGGAAGGTTAGATATAGATAGGAGGAGTTAGGAGCCTGGGTATAAATAATAATACTCAAGTCCATTTGCATGGAGATTATCCAGGAAATATAAGCAGAATGAGAAAAGAGGGCTAAGAACAAGACTCTACTATCACCCAATGTTGAGGATCAAAGTAAAAGAAACCAAGAGAGGAAACGGAAGACAGGATGTCAGAGAGGCAGAATGAGAACAGAGAAGTAGCATCCAATTTAGTTCCATAAGCACTTACTACATGTTTAGTGTGTATTGTCTACTACGCTGAGACTGGCTTGTGAGGCCCTCACACTTGACTAGATATAATTTCAGAATAGTGTGGTCAGCTAACTAACAGACATATGTTCAAGGGGCAATGGAACCACAGAAAGGGGAACTGAGCAGTCAAAGACTTTGAGGAAATTTTCCAAGCGATGATTACATCTAATCAGAGTCTACAAGATAGATGGAATGAACCAGACAAGGAAGGACAGAGGTAAAGTCATGTAAGGCAAAAGAAACAGCCTAAACAATAGCAAAAAGATATAGGGGACTCAAGAGGGCAGAGAGAATTACCATCACCAACACAGGCACCAGGGTTGATGCCACTGAGAGAAAAAATAAAATCAAACTGAAGAAAATCCTTGACTTTGTCTCTTACTAAGCCACCACTGACCTCTGATACAGTAGCTTTATGAAACAATGTGGAGAAAAACTGGACTTCACTGGGTTGGAGAATAATTGGAAGAATATAAAGTTCAGACAATAAGGGAAGGGTATTTTTTCCAAGGACTCAGTGGAGAAGAATATAAAGATGGGATAGCTAGAAATGTGCAGGAGTCTAAAAGGCTTCGTTTTATGATAAGAGAGAATCGAGGAGGTTTATAAGCTGTAGGAAAGAAACCCGACTTCACAGATAAGATTTAAAAGGTTAAAAAAAGAAAATCACCCTTTTGTACAACAAATACTAATAGAGCATCTAGACTGTTCTTGAGCTCATCATTTCAAGATAAAGACAAACAGAGCCCTTTTAATGGTGTGACAATTATGTTATAAATAAGCTTAAAAAATAAAAAAGGCCAATGGTAAATGCACAAAAATTACATGTACTATAATCCTAAAGGCAAACTAATACTTAATAAATACTTATCAATATAATGGCATCTTTGGCTTTGTCACTTTATATTAGCAATTCCACAATTCATTATAAGTATTTAGTGTTAAGGCTTATTTTGTTTACTTCCAAGGGAATTATTATTTTAATAAAAACACTTATTCTATTGCAAGGACTTCAATATGGACACAATTGTCAAGATTATTTTATGTTTTAATTATTACAAATACCACAGGGCATATTAAGTCTACAAAGGACAGCAGCATAGTATAAAAGATGAGGAGTAGTACAAGATGGCGTAATATTTGTGTCAAAGTTTGCGTTAATATCTCTGAGCATTTCAATACAGAAAACCAGCCAGCTGAAAATGCAGGAATAATCATGCTTTTAAATGTTGACTGGGACTAGGAGATTGCCACAAAGATTAAGAACAGTCTCTGATTCTTTCAGAATCATTGACTTGCAGAATGTTAAGATTTTAAAGAACTTTGACAAAATCTAATACTATTATCCACACCTCACATAAAATTCTCTTCTTCAGATTCCTCTCTTGATGTTGAAAGACTTTAAGTGAAAGAGAGCCTTCTATTTCAGAAGCTGCCTATTCTACCAAAGAACAGTTAAATTTTCTCTGATTATGCCCAAAAGATAGGTCTCTGGAATTCCACGTTACTACATTACTATATGGCAACTCTTTAAATGTCAAGATTCTTAACAAATATGCACACTAAATATATTACTATTATCAGACTAAACCATTCACAATTTCTTCATCGCTTTCTTGTATGACATTTTCACTCTATTTCCTTTCGTCCAAATGCTTTCTAATAAGTTAATGATTTTTTTCTTCTCATTAAACTGAACATAAATTTCCAAATGTAAGAAGGGAAAATAAGATTATACTATTGCATATGGTGACTATTTTTTAAAGTCATCCTATCAACCACTGATGTTTGAACTACAGACAATTATAATCACAGGGATTTAACAACATAAATTGTAACCAACTCAAATTTCCCTGACTTCATTTTTGCAATTATATTTTAATATAATTATAAAAGGATTTCCATATTCTCCCATCTTGTGTGTTTTACCCCAAAAGTCCAAGATTATTTTGTGTACTGATTTAGCAAACTACCATTTTACTGTTCCTCTCAACTTCCGATATCCTACAAATCTGATGGACATGTGTTTTAAGTATTTATACAAGGCACTTACTAAAATTAAATAGAATAGGCATAGGAGCAGAATTTTCTAGTATACACCCAAAAATATTATTCCTGGTTAATATTAATCCATGCAACTGAATCTTCATGCAACTGAAGATTCAATCTGATCAGTCTAGAAGCATATATACACACAACAATTATACATACATACAACATCATCAGAAATTATACATACATCATCTATTATACATACAGAAATTATGTATACATCATCTATTATACATACAACAATCATCAGAAACTACCAAAAATATCTGCTAAAATCAAGAAATCATACAGTTGAAATCCATTAATTCTCTAAAAACACAAAAAGGTGAATCTCTGTTTTGTGATGACTGTTTTCTAAGGTTCTAAATCAGGATCAGTCCAATGATATTTTCTAGAAAGGGACAGACATAAGTTTTTTAGTGTATATTTTTCAGAATATAATTTTATGGCTTTGTTCAACACAATTTAAATAACTGTGTATTTTTTTCTGTGTATTTCTCTGTCTTATGAAATCATATTTTCAAACTGGAAGAAGACATAAAAATGTTCCCTGTCCCCATTCAAATTTTTTTGTTCCTACTTAGACTACTTCTCAGAAACTTTCAGTGAAATTAACACTATGTATATGTGGTATGAATTTTATTACCTCATATAAAACCGTAGTATTTCCATGTAGAAGAGGTCCGTAACAGATATAGGAATGTCCAACAACCCAGCCTAAGTCAGAAGCTGCCCACCACACCTAAACAATAAGAAGAAAATAAAATGCATATATCTTAATCAGATAAATGTCATATAATATGAATTTAAAACCATGATTACCTCTCCAGGTTTAAGTCCATATATGGAAGACATCGACCAGTTAAGCATTACAGCGTATCCTCCAGTGGGCCTCACCACACCCTAAAGGAAAGAAGAGATGAAGTTAAAATCAATAGACAATGTGTTAAAAGATGCTCTTTCTTCATACTATCCACTTAAGAAAAGCTCCTGTTTAAAGTATTTCATATTCTACAGCTATAAATAACTTGGGCTTTCATGTATTAATAATTGTATCTGAATCACCATTTCTTTGACACCTCCAATAACAAACACAGAATAATTTGTTCATACCAGTCCATTTGTAGAATTCATTCTCACAGACCATTCTGGACTTTCTAAAGAAAACATGATTTCACAGAATCACATGCAATAAAAAGAAAAATTTCCAGGGGTAACATCAATTATCAACACTGCATTTTAACACATATTTCCAGAACAAAAATGAAAACTTTCAAAATTAAGTCCACAGAAAGATCAAAGATAGCTGTGTGCCTAAGACACAGGCCACCATAAGGATATTTATTCCTTAATAGTATTAAATAATAATAGGATGCCTAGAGGAAACAGTCATATTCTAACTGGAGTCTTATTAAAATGCTAACCTGAAGGACCATGCTACCACAGTAGTAGAGCTGAGCAGTTCTTTAGATCTAACTCCTGATGAGTCAGATCTAAGGCTGACAGATCTGATTGTTACGGCATAGCACTATAGCTTTCCTGAATCAGTTTGTGAGCAGATATTCTTGAGAGTGAATGTATTCAATGTTAATACAAGATTAATATTTGAAAACTAAGTGCAAGAGTCATCACAGATAAGAACTGACAGCAAATTTAATAACTAATTTCATTTATTGCTTCATTATAAACATTAGTCATTACTGGCTCCCAATGACTTAATGACGTGAATATTCAGAACGAGAAAGTGAATGCTTGCTAAGAAGTATGTTATGTTCACTCACAAGTATTTTCAAACATCTCTTAGTAGAGCAACTATAATCACTCAGTGAAGAAAATAATTATTTTACCTGAAAGGGCACACATGGCTGTAATGAATGAATGTGCTCCTGGTTGAACTATTTTGGCACAGCTCTGTAACTATAACACACATGCATGCATCAGGAGAATGACAAAGAAGTTGACTTTCTGTTTGTTACTAACATTGCTGCTTTCCTCAGGTACCACTACTAAAACATAGGTATCAAGCTGTGGAATCATTTTATCTACCAGCAGCAACACCTGGTCTCTTGGCAAATGTCACAGGGAGCTTTGCTGGCATTTGACAGGTATGCTTTCTAGCTTGTATGGCATGGGTAGCATGCAGCTGGCTCTTTTGATCATCTTGGGAGAGTTAGAAATCCTAAGCTCCTGCCAATAATTTTCACACATGCATTTTCCCATGCAAACTGAGCAGGTCTTCAACTGCTATATACTCTACATGTCTTCCATGTACTTGGCTAATTTTTTTGTCTTATTGAGAAGATCTTTTCCTACAGTTCAAAATCTTGATGAATTTGATATGAATCAACTTGCAAACACTCTTTTCTAAAAAGTTTTATTCATTTGGTAAAGGATAAAATAGAGGTTTTTTCACAGACAATATGCTATCAATGGGAGAAGACAATGGCACCCCACTCCAGTACTCCTGCCTGGAGAATCCCATGGACGGAGGAGCCTGGAAGGCTGCAGTCCATGGGGTCGCTAAGAGTCGGACACGACTGAGCGACTTCACTTTCCCTTTTCACTTTCATGCACTGGAGAAGGAAATGGCAACCCACTCCAGTGTTCTTGCCTGGAGAATCCCAGGGACAGAGGAGCCTGGTGGGCTGCCATCTATGGGGTCGCACAGGGTCGGACACGACTGAAACGACTTAGCAGCACGCTATCAATATTCTGTGAAATTTAATGTCAGGCATGATTTCACTTAAGATGTTTTAGAATTTCTCTTCACCTGTCTGTTGTCCCTGCATTTAGAGGTCATTTTTAATTAATAACTCTAAATATCATTACAAAAGGGTAAATTTTTTATATTAAATGATAGAGAGTAAGAGTAATCAACTGGAAGTGACAGAAAGGAATAAAAGGCTAAGGAGAACATAAATGAGTAGTAATTCATTTGTAAAACTTAGAAGATAATTTAAAGGACAGGTTGTCAAATTTCCGCTTACCTCTCAAGTGAACCCTTCTTTAAAGGTTATTTACCAGTGTTGCTTTGTCTATAAAATGGTGGCTACTTAAATCCATTTAACCCCAAAAAAGTTAGACTTAAAAATGAAAATCTGCATGAAAAAACTTAAAATTATACCATCAATAATTTAACATCTTACTAGCAAAATTATTTCCTTAATTCCAGAAATTACTGTTTTTTATTTTTCCCCACACAAAAGACAGAAATGTCAAAAAATTAGAGGTTGTTATCAGAGATTCTCATTAAAAACAATGAAAACAGAGCTAACAGACACGGAAAAGCCATGTCTGTTTATCACTGATCTTTAATATTCACTTACTTTTAATTTTTTAACAATGAGTATAAAATTTTCATCTGGCATCATTTCTCTATTCATTGATCTAGATTCTCAATATGAAATTCGGTCTTGCCTCTAACATATTCAGATGACAGCTTTCAATTTTCTGGTTATTTAGTACAGTGTAGGAAAAAAGTGCATAATATCATACTCTCCAAGTAGATCTTTCATAAGAAGTTCAAGAGTAAAAACACTGAAAGATTAATTTTAAAAAGATAGTTTCTTTCTTATAATATTCAGTTCAGTCGCTCAGTCGTGTCCAACTCTTTGCAACCCCATGAATTGCAGCACGCCAGGCCTCCCTGTCCATCACCAACTCCCGGAGTTCACTCAATATTAACATGTGGTTAAAATTAATATGATAAAGCATTTTTGTTTCTAATCATATTTTCCAGGTAATGATAATTAAAATGCAACAGATAAATTCTGTTCAACCTCTGAAAATACATAAACCGTGCTTCAAAAAAAAAAAAAAAAAACCCACAAATCATTATATTCCAGTATGCAAAATTAACCAGAAACAAAAACTGGCATTCTGAAGTCTATTTGAGTATGAGGTAAAAATACTGGTGACCATCAGTGCTTACCCCTACAACACAAGCATGCTGCATTTCACTCTTTTGAATCTGTTACTTTATGCACTTATATCCTACCTTCCTTAAAAGTAAAGACATTAGATGACCTAATATATTTTAAGAAAAGCCCTATAGCCTCCCAATACACTGCTTTGGTTTTTGTAGGATCAGCATAATACTTAAATTCTTCTGGAAAACTTAAAGACATTCAGGTGGGAATAAAACTCTGTGCCCCAAAATAAAGACACAAAAGTGAATTCTATCTCAGTACAAAAGTAGACAATGTGAACGTGTTCTTTAAACAACACAAAACACTTTTAATGTATATAGATATTCAAAAAAATTCAATCCACACAAGTGAAACTAAAGGCTAATTATTTATCCCCCAGGAATGAGACAACAGTTAATCCCAGATGGTTCTTTATGGTTTCCAGTTTAATGAGCTGCCTTTGAACAAAGACAGTCACAAAATATCATAAATGGGTCAATTACTATAAAACAGAAAACTTGTTTACAGCAAGTGTGTACTGTTTGGGTACTACAATATATGAAGAATGCAATTGGAATAACATCAGTTTTAGTACAAAAAGTAAGGAAGATTGAGATATGTGGTAAGATTAAGAGGTTGGGAGTCTTATCTGAAAAGTGTTTTATAATAGATCTATAAAAATTTGAATGGCAAATCTCAAATATTCAGGTAGGAGAAGTCTACATAGAGTAACCAACAAAACATACTTCCTAAGCTAAGCCCTGCTATTAACCTGTGCTATGAGTTTAGTCACTCAGTCGTGTCTGACTCTTTGTGACCCTGTGGACTGCAGCCCGCCAGGCTCCTCCATCCATGAGATTTTCCAGGCAGGAATACTGGAGTGGGTTCCCATGCCCCCCTCTAGAGGATATTCCCGACCCAGGGATTGAATCCACATCTCCTGTGTCTCCTGCATTGCAGGCAGATTCTTTACCTGCTGAGCCATCAGGGAAGTAATAAAGACTTGTACAAGACAAACACACAAATATACATACATGTAATATATATCCATTCATACATACATATGTAAATACATATGCATATACGTCTACATGTACACACACATGCATATGCTTTGTATGTATGCATGCTTATATATACATTTCAATTCAGTCTGGCAAATTAAGTAGAAACAAAAGAAGAAGAAAGGGGAAACAAAAATATTACCTGAAAAAAAGAAATCCACCACCATGGGACCATTGGAGTCAATGAGTTGAAAAGTATGAGGTATTGCTCTGCTTACTTAAAAAATCCACCAACCAACAATATTCTTGTTCTTATAAGAGTTTTACAGATGATATCCCCTCTTCCTAAAACGAACCCTTACCCCTTTTCTGCACCTGGTTACCTCCTACTTCATCACAGGAGTACCTAACAACATTGCGAAAGTGCTGCCTCTTCTGGAAGCCATCCAAACCCACTGCTGTGTTAAAAGCCTCTCCCTCCTTTTTCAGGGCCACAAGTCCTGCACACTTCACTGAGCCTCTGGGCACTAACAACATCCACTCACTGCTCAGTCTCCTCCTCCACTCTCAGCGCCATAAGAACGCCTTCGTATCTTCAGCATAGAATAGACAATTAATACATATGTCAACTGATTTACACAGTGAACAATTTAATGAATAAGCAATATATGAAAACTATAATAAAAAAATATTATTCTTTGTTCAAGAGAAATCCTTGAAATTTACAGAACTTAATGCCATATTAGTAGAAATGGAATGATTCCATTTGGTTTATTTCTTCAAACATAAAATCTCTTGCTGCAGGCTTTCTGATGACTCTGAAGCCACCTCTATGGATGATACTTCAGCAGCAGTATAATTTTTTATGGATCTGAGCAACTGTGAGATCAGGGACAAAGGTGTAGTGAGTTCAGCCTTTAGCTGCAAGAATTGTGAAAGTGAAAGTCGCTCAGTCGTGTCCAACTCTTTGCAACCCCATGGACTATACAGTTCATGGAATTCTCCGGTCAGAATACTGGAGTGGGTAGTCTTACCCTTCTCCAGGGGGATCTTCCCAACCCAGGGATCAAACCCAGGTCTCCCGCATTGTAGGCAGATTCTTGACAAGCTGAGCCACAAGGGAAGCTGCAAAAATTGTACTACAGATTAAAAAAATTTTTTCACAGGTTTTTTTTAACTTTCTCTATAAATAAGTCACCTAACACATAGGAATAAAAGTTGATGTAAGTTATAGAAAACTCACATCAGAACAAAGGCCTTGTCTACCACCTTCCTGTTATGTCCATCTTCCTAATTATTTCCCCTGTGCTCCCGTGGCACTTTTTATTTTTTTGGTTATCACCATACCTCCATGACAGCAAGCTGAAAGAAGGTAAATATGACCATCACTAAATCTCCCATTCCCAGAATGACACCCAATCCAGATGAGGTATTCTTCTATTGTGTTGTTTCTTGAAGTAACTTGAATACAGTCAACCAAACCAAACAGAATAAACACGCATAACAATACAGAAATGTATGCAAAGCAGCTCAGTTGTAGAATATGTGCAGCAGCTAGATCAACCTGTCATACAACAATATGACAAATCCAGAGTTGGCAGATGCAGAAATGCAAATATGCCCTAAATACATCTGCAAATTACAGCCAAAGAACAGAAAGAATTATGTGTGTCTTATATGCACCTATGGGAAACGAGCAGTTTTAAGTAGAGTATTTTTATGGGTTCACAACACTATTTTTCTTCATGAAGATCAAGAAAACAAACTAAATTATGGCATGAAGTTTATATTTAAATGTGTCATAAATTCATGTATGCTCATCTTTCCTGTATTTCTATTCCTGGAATTTCAATATTAAAAATTCAGATCCTATTAATCCTGATTATACCTGCCAAAAATGAAATGAGAATCTTAGGAATAAAGAGGCATCAGGATACTCAGTATTTTGTGATAATCTATAATGGAAAATAATATTTAAAAAGAATATATATTTATATACATATGGGATTTTTGGTTCATGTAGTTGTTATTAAATTATGAAATGATTTTAACATATATATATTTATATATGATTGAATCACTTTGCTGTATACCTGAAATTAACACAATATTATAAATCAACTATATTTCAATTTAAAAAATTAGAGGAATCTGGAGCTAACTGGAAAAGTAGATTGTTAAATATTTTGGATCTGCTATGGCCCAGTTCTAAGGTTAGTGCCATAGTATATTCAAAGGTATATGAAATATATTCTACACTTTTAGAGAACATGCCATGTTATGAAGATAAGTAAATGAAAAGTAATATATTTCAAAAGTAGAATAAAATAAGTGGCAAAAGTATTTGTTGGCAACATATACTTTCAATGCAATTGAAATTCTAAAGTCCACTGAAGGGATAAGAGAAATATTTCTGAAAGACCTTTAAAATTGACTACTTTGTCTTGCCATTCTGCATGCCCTGCTCTGTAAAACCTACTCAATCCCATGAATTAAACACTAGTCCTCTACATCATCTAGCTGATGATATTCCAAGGGTCTAGCTCCAAATCGAGATGTACTCTTGAACCCAGAACTTCATATCCAACTACCAGCTGGGCATTTCCATGTTCATGTCCCAAAGAGACATCATACTCAGTATATACAAAACCTCCCAGTTTTCCCAGCCCCAAACCATTCTCTTGTTTCTAGTTTAGTAAATAAACAAAACCACTTTCCTATGTTCTCAGGTTCAAAGTCTTGTACTCTTCCTCTGTTTTACTCTTATCTTTGATTGCTGCTGCTGCTGCTGCTGCTAAGTCGCTTCAGTTGTGTCTGACTCTGTGCAACCCCATAGACGGCAGCCCACCAGGCTCCCCCGTCCCTAGGATTCTCCAGGCAAGAACACTGGAGTGGGTTACCATTTCCTTCTCCAATGCAGGAAAGTGAAAAGTGAAAGTGAAGTCGCCCAGTCGTGTCCGACCCTCAGTGACCCCATGGACTGCAGCCTACCAGGCTCCTCCGTCCATGGGATTTTCCAGGCAAGAGTACTGGAGTGGGGTGCCATTGCCTTCTCCGATTGCTCCCTAATAAATGGTCCAAAACTAAGCACAGCTTGAAATCCAATCTCCTTGCTTCCATTGTGTAATGGTGCAAGGGTTACCTTCCTTCATATTCTTGTCTCCTTCTTAAGAAACATCAGTGCTCTCCATTCCTTACAGGCAGTATATAACCTAAACTTCTTGGGTAAATTTTAAACAATTGGCCCCTGCCTATAAATCTGGCCATTTCTCTACTTTTTTTGCACCAACTGCAGTAGCCATCCTGGAACCTTACATGCTCCTGTCTTTACTTATATTGACCCAATCAACCTGGAATGCCCTCCTCCCCATGAGGTCACCTGATGTAAAATTTCTACTCATCCTTCAAATGTCATACCATGGAGTGCTTTCCCTGACATCTCCCTGATAAAACAGCACTCTCACTCTCCCATCACCCTTACTCTGTTTTATTTTTCCTCATAACACATCACCTATTACATAGCTCTCTGTTCAGTGCCTGTATCCAGCCACAGAACTCTAAGAAGATGGTCAGATATGTATTTGGGTGCTCAGTAATATTTGTTGAAATAATGGAATTTAATCCTTCTGATGCCATTCAAACTGATCTTTTCTTCAAGAGACCAAGGTAGGGTTTTTTCCTCTTAGGGAAAGATCACAGTCTATCTCACATTATCTATGTTGATATATATTGCAACCCCACTATGCTGAAGACACTGTGGTTTACTAATTTTTTATCTCTTTAGCACCTAATGAACATCCATGAACTAAATCTCAATGTGAATAGAAATCTTCAAACAATTAAAGCTTTCTCCAATCTATAGAAATAGATTTATCTTCAAGATGGTACTACTAATGTAATAAAAAAATAAGGATGATCAAAACATCAAACAATCTTCAGTTTGGGCGTCTAAGAATTCCAGAAAGTAGTTCTTGATGCAAAGAAAATATGGGATATCTAGGTTTATTCTTTATTTGGAATCATCACTTTTCAGATTGAATGCCCTATATATTACTTTTATTTTATTTCCACTACACTAGCTGAGTCAATTTTAAACTGATGGCAAACTATTCTTCTGCCCTCTCATACAGATCCCCATCCAGGCAACAGTGAATTTCAGTGATTAAAAGTCTCAAGGTAGCACCAAAAGTTTTTGTAAGATTCCTTCAGGCTTTTAAGGAGCTAAAGTGATTTTTATTTTTTGGTTAGGCTCTACTATGTTTTCAGGGTCAGTGGTTGGCTCTCACATTGATACTTTTATATTAGATTATAACTTGCTGAGTCCCTTTTTTTCACAGCCAAATGTTCATTTGGATTCTTTGTGGCTGGTACATAATGCTTAACTGCAAAAAGTGGAAGGGACAGACTGCATCCAGTAATCATTTGGACTGCTTAAACAGACAAATCTGCAATATAAGAAAATTTTATTTTTTAGATGACCAGAGTTCTTAAAAAAGCACAGGGCTTTGATTCTACAATGACACAAATATTTTTGTGTATATGCATTAATTTATTTATTCACACAACAAAAGTGTGGGTACCAACTACATACAGAACACGATGGTAGACCAAAATGTAACAAAACATTGTGTTTGTAGTCAGAGAGAATATACCCTTCTACCAAATGTTTTATTTTTCACAAGCAAGTGAATTTCATATAAAATGTTTTAAGTCTTGATCTTCCTTTGCTGCTGCTGCTGCTGCTAAGTCGCTTCAGTCGTGTCCAACTCTGTGCGACCCCATAGACGGCAGCCCACCAGGCTCCACCGTCCCTGGGATTCTCCAGGCAAGAACACTGGAGTGGGTTGCCATTTCCTTCTCCAATGCATGAAAGTGAAAAGTGAAAGGGAAGTCGCTCAGTCGTGTCCAACTCCTAGTGACCCCATGGACTGCAACCTACCAGGCTCCTCCGTCCATAGGATTTTCCAGGCAAGAGTACTGGAGTGGGGTGCCATTGCCTTCTCCGTGATCTTCGTTTATTTAAATCTAAACTAATAGAATCAAGATTTTGAGAATATTAACAGGTTATGGTTCAGAATTCTGATGCTATAGAGCTCCAATATTAATAGTGGGCCAATGTCATATAGGATTTGAGTGACTGTGAAAAGTCCCTTTGCCTACTAACATTCTGTGATTCATTGAACTCCCTAATAAAGATGAAAGATGATTGCACAAATCTTTATGAAGTTGTATAAAGAAACAGTGTTATTTGGAGATATCAGGCAAAAGTGGTAATGATTTGGTATCTGACACATTCAAGAATATTGACATTGTTAACTTTGCTTTGTGAAAACACCTTTCAGGGTAAAAAGACTTAAAAATCCTTGAGTATCTTCAGTGCTGCAAATCAAATAGCTCAACACTCTGGATAAATTACCCGTTGTTCAAACTGTCCAGGCCAGTTCTCCAAGCTGCATTTATAATGATAAATCGAATTCCTCTAAATAAAAAATCAACTTCTGTATGAAAGTTATACCTCAGTTTAAAAAATAAAAATATTTCACTTAAAATATATTTTATAAAATTTTATTAAGCCAACTGATATTCAATCAAATATATATTAATACCTTACTAAAGCAATTGAATATTGCTGATATTGTAAAGATTTTTAATGAAATAAGGACAAAGCATTTGGCATTAAATAACGAATAGTTCTATATATTTAGACACAGGATTAAGATATAAACTACTTAAGCCTAAGCCTCAAGATAAAGTCTGCAAACATTTTCAATCAGTAATCAAATATTCTACGTGCAAAAAAATCTGTCACTATAACTATCCCTAAGAGAGTGCCTATTTTGGCCACCTGATGGGAAGAGCTGACCATTGGAAAAGACCTTGATGCTGGGAAAGACTGAGGGCAGGATGAGGAGGCGGCGACAGAGGATGAGATGGTTGGATGGCATCGCCGACTCAACGGACAGGAGTTTGAGCAAACTCCGGGAGATGGTGAAGGACAGAGAAACCTGGCGTGCTGCAGTCCATGGGGTCACAAAGGGTCAGACATGACTGAGTGACTGAAGAATGCAACAAGAGAGAGCATACCTTTGGCAAGCCCGTCGTTCCAGACGTGTACAGGATATACAGCGGATGTTCAGAAAGAACAGGAACACAATCATGTGACTGTGCTTTTGAGAGCTCTTCATCCCAATCAAGATAACAACCTGGAGCCAAGGGGACCATATCCTACAAAACAAAAACCCAGGAATAGGCACTGAACAAAGGAGATTACATCAGCAAAACACTGGAGAGGAACGAAATCTACATTAGTCTGAGTGTCTGACTGAAATATAGGCCTATACAGCTAAATGTCAGACCTATAACTCAATATCTCAGGGTCATGAGTTTGGATAAATGTTCATAAGAAATTCAACAGTTTGATGTTGACTTCAACTGACCTTATCGCAGAAAATGTTTTATTTAAACCTAGAGATATATTGAAGAAATTAAATGTGACGCAGGCATGATTTCATCAACAGTAAGAGCTTAACTAACAGAGGATCATGTTTCTACAACTGTATGTACACTGCTGCTAAGTCGCTTCAGTCGTGTCCGACTCTGTGCGACCCCATAGACGGCAGCCCACCAGGCTCCCCCGTCCCTGGGATTCTTCAGGCAAGAACACTGGAGTGGGTTACCATTTCCTTCTCCAATGCATGAAGTGAAAAGTGAAAGTGAAGTCGCTCAGTCGTGTCCGACCCTCAGCGACCCCGTGGACTGCAGCCCACCAGGCTCCTACGTCCATAGGATTTTCCAGGCAAGAGCACTGGAGTGGGGTGCCATTCAACTTTAAAAACTAACTTCTATTTATCATAATCTATTTCTTTTTACTTTAGAACTACTGTCTTCACAATGAAATCTCAACCAACCTACTAAAGTTTCTCTTTACACAAGGGTCATTTTTCCAAACAGGAGAATATTAAATCACTTTCAGGGGAGGAGGGTTAATCTACTTTCACTTTTTTAAGGACAAAAATCAGTTCTGAAATTAATGAGAGTATGAGACATGTATACAAAGCTCCCCAAGTTTTTCTCCACCAACAATACTGATTAATATGGTAGAAATGCGTGTTTTCTTTTGTGTTCCTAGAACCAAGCTCTGTGTTGCAAACTTATGATAATAGAGCAATGAATTGGACAGACACATCTTAAGGTAGACAGGTGTCTTTAAAAGGTGCCAATGAAACAAGTCAGTGAAGAAGAAAAAAGTGGCTTATGGAAAAATTATTATAGCAGAGAGTTATAGCTGAGTTATGATCCAGTACATGTCTAGTTATTTTCTGAAATGTTGACTAATCTCAAGATGACAAAACAGCAAATTTACAGTTGCTGAACCTGTTAGTAAAGGCACAAGGCAAGACTACACAGTCCTCACCGAAAATAAGTTCACCACCTAGAGAGCATATGTAACTCTTACACTTCATTCAGGTAATCCCTCAACTAAATTCAGAGACATGGACAGATTTTTAAAAGCCGGGTCATTTCCGCTTCTCTGGTTTCTTAATTTATTGATTGGGGTTGTAAAAAAAAAAAATGGTCATATATTTAAATGGATACAATTACAAACTGCTACTTCAATATATTAATAGTATCACAAATATAATGCCTATATGAATAAGCACATGATAGACAATAATCTGAATTGACCTTCAAGAAGGGGAAGTTTCAGCCCCAACTGATTTTTCCAGCCCTACCGTGGATGTGCCCTAGAGGCACCATTTAGATAAATAAATATAATTAACTGTGATCAAACTTTCCACTTCCATTTGTTTTTATGCATCAGATAAACGCAACTCAATTCAAATTGTCAAGCCTAGGGCATCACAGTTACAGACCTATAAAAAAATCATCACACTGTGTAACAAAAAAAAAAAAATGTGAATTGAGTAATCACAAAAATAACTGCAGTTCAAACAAAATGAGGATTTGAATGAAGGGTTATTCTTCAGGCTAAGAAATGCAGGCATGTTTAAAGAAGATCTAATGAGAGGAAGACAGGGGAAAATCAACGTTAGCCTTTTCATGCATGCATGTCCTTCTATAGACATATCCCTCCTAGTTGTTACCACTCTTAAGAGGCAGTCCTGGGGGAGCGCAACAGGTGAGTGATGTGACCTGCCAAGTGAGACGTCACAGCCTCCCTGAGGCTCAGGAGTGGCAGCCAGGTTTTTATCTCCTCTGGCAAAAAAGCAATCCTAGTTAGGAGATGCATCACCGAGCCTCATAATTTGTATCTTTTCTAAACTCAAAGCAAAGCCAATCCACTGGGCTTAATTACTGCTTCAAGAGAAGGTCAGATATGAAGGACAAGAGACCTTCAGCTGAAATAAAGGAAAGTCAAAACAGAGGAAAGGTCTCAGGAAAAATAAGGAGAGGGAGAAAGGGAGCTAGTTATGGGAGGGGGGAAAGTGACAGTGGATCTCTACCTATTAAGAGGAAAGAGAAGGCTATCATCTTTTTTAATCAAATGTACATGGATTTAATATTAATACTTTATTTAAAAGGCAGAGACGGTCAGACTGGATGAAAAAATTAAGATCCCAAAATGTTATCTAGGAGAGTTTTTTTTTTTAAAATACAAACACATTACTGTTAAAAAGAAAGACATGGGAAAACGTTACATCATGCAACAGAAAGTACAAGATTAAATAGTTATATATCAAAGTAGATTTTTATAAAATACCAAACGATAAAGAAAATAAGCAACTAGAACTCTCATAATTTTCTGCTGGAATAATAAAATGATTATGTCCAGTATGTAAAATTGTGTCAAAGTTCTTAGTAAAGTCAAATATACATCTACTATATGCATCAGCAATACTACCTCCAGATATTTACTTAAGGGAAATGGAAACACATGATCCACACACAGCCCTGATTAAGAAGGTTCATAGCAGCTCTAGTCATAATAGCTCTAAAGTGGAAATAACCCAAATTTCCATAAATAGAAGGATAGAAAAACAATTTTTTATATATTCATGCTATGAAATACTACTCAAAAGTAAAAAACAATGAACTATTGATACATGACACACAAGAAGTGTATCTTAAGAACATTATATTGAACAAAAGAAGGGAGACATAAAAGTCTATGCATGGTATGAGTCCATCTATTTGAAGCTTGGGAATGAAGCAGCAACAACAAAAAATCTATGACAGTACAAATCAGAAAGCATGCGCCTCTAGGAATGGGGAATTGTTGACTGGAAAAAGGAACAAATATGCAAAAATTCTCTATCTTGATTCGGATGGAGTTATACAGGTGCATGCAATTTTGAAAATGCATCAAAATGTACTCTTATCATCTATCTTAATGTATTAAAGTGAAACTGAAAGTGAAGTCGCTCAGTCGTGTCCAACTCTTTGCGACCCCATGGACTGTAGCCTATCAGGCTCCTCCGTCCATGGGATTTTCCAGGCAAGAGTGCTGGAATGGATTGCCATTTCCTTCTCCAGGGGGTCTTCCCGACACAGGAATCGAACCCAGGTCTCCCGCATTGCAGGCAGACGCTTTACCGTCTGAGCCACCAGGGAAGCCTAATGTAATAAATTATATCTCAAAAATTAGAATAATAATAATCATCTGAGTGCCTACAATATGTATAATATAGCATTAAGATGTGAATGTTAGAGATGTATGCAAATATTAATAATAAAAAAGGTAAAAGATTACATTTGCTCGAGAAAAATCTGATTGGAAACATATCCATATCCACAGCATTTATAAAGCAAAAGAAACAGCATATATCTCATTGGTTAAAAGTCATGAAACTGAGTTTAAATCTTGGCTCTACCACTTAGTGGCTGTGACTCTGTGGTGTGACCTGTCCATGACTGTTCTTTCATCTGTAAAATTGGGCCATTAATAACATCTACTTTACTGGTTTATAAGAATGTAAGAATTGAATAAAGAATATCTGAAAGTACTTTGGGTCTAGCCTTAAGTTCTTTGTAAATTCTACATGAATTCATACATGTGTGAATAGCATACACACACACCGAACACTTGTGTTATTGTGTTCCTACCCTTCCCCTAGCCTTTTCTTACTCAAAGCCTTCTGTGTTACTGACTTTACACTCCCTGACCCAACAGCAACAAGCCTTTTTTAAAAACATGCTGGAGGTCATCTGAAAGAAATTTAAAATTCTCCTTCAAGACATTGAAAATATTAAAATCACTGAGTGCAGCCCTTCCTGAGGAACCACAGACTACTCAGACTACACTGGAACGTAATGTGGTGATGCGACTTCCTAGGTGGTAATCAAACTGAGAAAGCTCTAATGCTCTCTGTTCTTACATCTTGTCATTTAAGCATTTTCCACAGATAACCTCTCAAGAGTTCTACAAATTATGCATGATTCTTTGCACACTTGCAATTTTCCTTCTGCAAAAAATTTTAATCTGCTAGAAACCCAAGTCAGTCTAACTATAAATAACTGGAGACCTAGCTTGGGATGTAGAAATAAGCTGATTATTTGGGCAAATTTACTAGGAAAAAGCATTGTAAAACACAGTCATTTATGTATTATACTGCTTTTTCTTCCTTCATGGATCACAGATAATTTATCTGTTTAGAATATTCATATTTTATTTTCCTGAACATAGTTTTTATTTCCAGACCGATTACTTTTTGTAACATTTTTAAAAGACATTTTAAAAAGAAATTAATCACACCTCACCACAGGACTAGGTAGCTGAGAGATTAAGCATACTGTCAGAATGCACACATTCAGATCATGACCCTGATGCTAGCTGGACAAGTTACTTTCTCTCTCTTTTTCCTGGACTCCCCTTCTTTAAAACAGGAATAATGCCAAGCTCATAAAGTTATCAGGAAGTTTTTAAAAAATTATCCACGAATGGAGTGTCTTAAAAATTATATGGTAAGCTGTCAGTAAATGTTTCTAGTATAGTTGAACCTTGAACAATACAGGTTTGAACAGCAAGGGTCCACTTACATGTGGATTTTTTTCAGTAAATATGTTGGAAAAATTTTTGAAGATTTATAGCAATTTGAAAAACTCTCAGATGAACCATACTACTTAGAAATATCAAAAAAGTTAAGAAAAAGTGATGTCATGAATACATATGTGGAGATACTAGTTTGTATTTATATAGGCATAAAGTAAGTGATTTTTTTTTAAATTTTATTATTATTTTTACTTTACAATATTGTATTGGTTTTGCTATACATCAACATGAATCCACCACGGGTGTACACATGTTCCCCATCCTAAACCCCCCTCCCACCTCCCTCCCCATACCATCCCTCTAGGTCATCCCAGTGCACCAGCCCCAAGCACCCTGTATCCTGCATCGAACCTGGACTGTGAGATTTAAGATAATATTAATAATGTGGTAGTTTTCCTAGTGTTTCCTAACTTAGAATTACATTACTGTACAGTATACCTCTTTCTCTGGTACTTAGAGAAACTGGGTATCAGCCTATCATCACAGGGAAGTAATTTTTTTTTAAGTTAACAATGCTTCCAATATTGTAGTATGAATATGACTATAAGGCCATGCCATATGCCATAAAAACTGTATATTTCTTTCATTAGTGTATAGGCCGGGCTATCATGAAGCAATTGTATTGTTGCTTCTTTGCTATGAATGCATGAATCATTACATCTGTAACTAAACATGAACTTCTTTTTCACATTATCTTTTCATTTTTGATGTCTAGTGTTGTAATATGTAGTACATCTGCAGTATTTTGTATCATATAAGACAATATTGATGCAGGTACTGATAGACAATTCATCTTATAAACAGACATAAACTTACATTATGGATAAATATAATTCAGGTAAATACAGTTCTTTCTCTAGCCTACTTTCAACAACAGGCTATTAGTTAAATTCATGGGAGAGCCAAAAGTTATAAGCAGATTTTCAACTGTCTGGGGGCTGATGTCCTTAAACTCTGCATTGGGTCAACTGTATTATTATTAAAGTTATAGTGTAAATTAATAAAGGACACCACAATAGACTATTCATTGGATCCAATTCATTAATATTACAGATATTTCTATGTTTCAATCTTTTTAAGTTAGTTTTTTATAAAGACAGAAAACATCATTGTTTTTTGCCCCAAATAGTGACATTCATAAACGATACTTAAGAGTTTATAAATCAAGTGCTCCTGTCAAATAGTCAACAAGAATCATCCTTAGCACACCAGCATAAGCAAGAACCAAATTCAGTATTCAGATTACCGTATGTGGACGATTATAGATGAGAACTTTATCTGGCTTGTGTTGTCCTATTCTCAGCGCCTCTTCTACGAGTGGTATGTACTCTACCTTCCTTCCAGGTTCAATGCCAAATGATGCTGTAATAACCAGCTTGGGCTACAATGAAAAACAAACGACAAAGCTGAACCATCCTAGTTAAGGTAATCACAATATTTCAGGTGTAGGCTGACAGTTTAACATTTCTAACGAAATGTTTGAACGATTCTGTTCTCTCTTGAATAAATGGCCTGAAAACCAAGAAACTAGTTTTAAACAGTATAGCCCTAACCACTTCCACATAAATCTCCCTTACCTGTTCAGAATTCCACATTCAATGATGCTTTTGGCCAACAAACAGGAGCTGTTAAAAAAATACTTTCCAAAGAATTCATTAAGCCAGGTAGATGTAAATTTGCCATGAACCAGTGAAATGGAAGCTTAGAGTCCCCTCACTTGCATACGCCCACATAACAGCTGGTTGTTACTGAAGTTGTAGTGTTTCTTAGAGGGGAGAGACCCACCCTGACTGCTATCAATAAGCATTTCTAAGGTTTTTTCATGTAAGCATCTTTGCTTAAACACCTAAAGTGACCTCAGAAGGAAGAGACTGGAATCTCTCATACTTTTTTATGATTCTTTCTCATTTCAAATGCATACTCATTTTCATGAAATACTATATTGCAAATTTGTCCTATGTTTCTTAAAAGGGCCCTCAAATGATTTAAGTTTCAAGTCCCACAGAGTCTGAGTCTGCTTTTGTCATTAAGACACACTTGGCACTTTCTTTGCCCGACAATTGGCTAGTCATTCTTCAAGATATGTGCAGGTGTAGCCAAAAGATTCAAGGTGAGTCTTCCCTCCTTGGTAGATTCTGAGCAGGCCTCAGATATCCATGTAGAGTCAAGGTGCTCCTTCGTCCCCACCTCTGCACAGGGAGCTCTCCACGGACAAGTCTGGGCCCCAGTACCTCCCTGTCTCCTATGCCTGGTACAACGCTTGTCAAAACATAAGCTCTCAACAAAATACTTGTGGCATGGAACCAAAATTCTCAGTAATTTACAAAACAAACATGCCTTTGTTCTTTTAAGTATACTGCTTCTTCACAGAGAAATCCAAAGCAAAGGAGACAGATAAATTATTCAGGAGACAGAAAAATCAATCCCAGAAGGTGCATCCATTCCTGAATTTTGATTTCTGGTTACAATATGCTTCCTCTAGGGAAGGTTTATATTGTGCCAAATATATGCATATATAGCACTTCCCAGTTTTCACTATCATTCAATATTCGCGGAACTGAGGCCCAGTGCCAGTGGCATAGTGAGCCCCAGCTCATAAGTGCTGGAGTCAGAAAGAGGGCCAGTTCTGACGGATTTCAAAACATTCCTCTTTCCACTATTTTAAGCTGCCTTTTAAAAGCAAAAAATGAAAAAGTAAATCATGTATCCTTTTATTATATTTGTAAAGGTCAGACATTTGAGTATAATCCACATATTAATGTCTGTAATATGTACAAAAATAACTCTAGATAACACTCCCTACAATTAGAATTCTGAATAAATGAAAGTTACACATCAAATTAAAAACATGTATAGAATATATCAAAAGTTGAATAAGTTAATAAAGGCAAAATTAGATTCTTCCTCTAGAAAATCATTCTTTTGCATTTCTATTAACAACCTTTTATTGCAGGTTTTATTCCATCTCAATCGGAATACATTCTTCCCATCTTCATCTATTAAAATAAAACTCTTCTCAAGCTATTTAGTTGAAAGTCATGACATCAAAATCATTCCTGGTTTCAAATATTAACTATATTCAAATATCTCAGGTATGTATTGCCATCTCCATCTTCTCATCATTAATTTGACCTGCTCAAAAGTTTTGTCTGTAAGAACACACACTTATTGCCTAAACTCCTTAACAAGATTAGGGTACGTATGTGTGTGTGTATGAAAAATGCCAGTGATGCAGCATAAGTTTTATAAATTCTTATTCCGTGTGTGTGTATATATGTTTTTTCCCCATGTCATATAAAAGCTTTTTATAAAAAACAATGTATCTCATGTGTTAGTTGCACAGCTGTGTCTGACTCTTTTGATCCCATGATCTGTAACCTGCCAGGCTCCTCTGTCCATGGAATTCTCCAGGCAAGAATATTGGAGAGGGTAGCCATTCCTTTCTCCAGGATATCTTTCCAACCCAAATGCCGAAATGCTGTTTAAGAATTTCTGTAGCTAAAAAACTAGAGAAGTCTCCAACTGCCCATTGATTTGCAGATCAGTGACACATTTCCCCCTAGACTTCCCTTCAAAGGACTAAAGAAAGTGAAAGTGAAGCCGCTCAGTCATGTCTGACTCTTTGCGACCCCATGGACTGTAGCCTACCAGGATCCTCCGTCCATGGGATTTTCCAGGCAAGAGTACTAGAGTGGGTTGCCATTTCCTTCTCCAGGGGATCTTCCCAACCCAGGGATTGAACATGGGTCTCACACATTGTAGGCAGATGCTTTACCATCTGCCCCACTAGGGAAGTCAAAGGACTAACTCAACATGTTTTTAAAAGGAGAGAGGGAAAAAAAAGAACCAGCCAATTTGTGTGCAAACCAGCTTCCTAGTTCTAATAACTGATCTATTTATTACCAGATGAAGTCATATATGTAAAACCTCACTCCCTGCCTAGCACTCAGGGGACCCTCAGTATATATTAGTTCCCTTTTTGTTAAGAATGTCTCATCCTGGGCTTGCAGAACTCTCCAGATCAATCATCTCCTACTCCCGTAATGACAGTCCTTCTTTAACCTTCCCACTGCTATTCCTCTCCTGCACATCGCTCACTGGCCACTGATTCACAAAGAGACCAGCGACCAAGGGTTCCCATTCCAGCCTTTCTCCCACTCACACCACACTGCCAGACTTGCCTCCTCTTAACATTGCTCAAAACATGACAGTCACCTGCTCAAAAACTTGACTGGTCGGCATCTACAGGATGCAACTCAGACAAACACTGCCTTTGCAAGCTCACCTTCTCTTCCTCTTCAATCACATTGATCTATTTGCTGTCCTTCAAAAGGGTTTTACCCTCTCCTGCCTCTAGTGCTGGCCTCTAATTCTTTTTCTCACCTTTTGGATCCGACTACATCATTCTTTTCAACTAGCTGAATCATAACCAAGATATTATATAACTCAAATCTCACCTCTTTCAGGAAGCCTTCTTCAGCCACCCCAACCAAGAGATATCATTCCTGTCTCTAAATCAGGGGTCTGAAAACTATGATTCAGAGCCCAATCCTGCCCAAATTACCTTCTGTAAAGTGCTGTTGGGACACAGCATGCCCTTCGCTTCTGTAGTGCTGAAATGCTACAACACAGCTCCGTAGTTTCAACAGAAGCTCACGTGGGACCCACAATGCCTAAAATACTTACTACCCGGTAACTTACAGAAAAAGTTTGCTAATCCCTGCTCTAAATTCATAGAATAATAATAGCTAATCTTTTTTTTAATGGGTACTATATGCCAGACACCATGTCAAGTGTTTTAAATTCAATATCTCAATGATATTTCACAACAGCCTTTCAAGTTTGTGATGTCAGTACCCCATCTAAATGTATAACTTCACCCATCCCTGACACGCCCTCTTAACCACTATGCTATATACCACCATTCGTGGAAATACACAGGTTATAAAACTAGTCATGTGCCCCATCCCTGTGATAAGTATCATTTATTAACCAGTTCCAAGGAGAGTACCAGACATAGACTGGAAGCTTAATAAATATATGCTGAATGAGTATATTAGTTATTATCTTTCTTTTTTTTAACTTAAATTTATTTATTTTAATTAGAGGCTAATTACTTTACAATATTGTATTGGTTTTGCCATACATCAACATGAATCCACCACGGGTGTACACGTGTTCCCCATTCTGAACCCCCTCCCTCTTCCTTCCTCATACTATCCCTCTGGGTCATCCCAGTGCACCAGCCCCAAGCATCCTGTATCCTGCATTGAACCTGGTCTGGCGATTCATTTCTTATATCATATTATACATGTTTCAATGCCATTTTGTCTTATACATCCAAATGTAAATGGCAAGTTAACTTGTAAGACTTGCACCTTATATGTCATACTCTTCACAGTATTTAGAATGATATCTTTCACAGAGGACCTACTCAAAAATAAAATTTTGGTTAATAGTGCATGACAAGTAAAAAGTCAACTTTATCTCATTTGATAAGAGGACCTAGTAAACACAATCACTCTAGCATGGTTCATTTGCAGATGAACACAGCTGTACTATATGTGGTTATTGCTTGATTTCTCCAAACAAAGCACATACCTTTGCATGATCAATGCGAGTGCTTAGTTCTTTGGATGCAAATCCCCCAAATATGAGACTGTGGATGGCTCCTATCCTGGCACACGCCAGCATGGCGTACATTGCCTGTGGGATCATGGGCATGTAGATAACCACGGTGTCACCCTTCTTGACACCATGCTTGACCAAAACACCAGCCAGCTTAGAGACCTGTAACAACATCATCAGATCAGCAAAGTGTTCTCTGTATTAATTCACTAAACTTGTAAGTTATAGGAGTAACCCTACAAGACACTCACCCCATTGGTGGTGGATTACAGAAGCCTAAGTAATACATATTGATGATGATGATAAGAGTTTAGATCGTGACAATAACAACAGACATTTGGACCATTGTAATAGACTACAGGGCGTCCTGATAGTTCAGTTGGTAAAGAATCTGCCTGCCATGCAGGAGACTCTGGTTCGATTCCTGGGTCAGGAAGATCCACTGCAGAAGGGATAGACCACTATCCCACTCCGGTATTCTTGGGCTTTCCTTGTGGCTCAGCTGGTAAAGAATCTGCCTGCAATGCAGGAGACCTGGGTTCGATCCCTGGGTTGGGACGATCCCCTGGAGAAGGCAAAGGCTACCCACTCCAGTATTCTGGCCTAGAGAATTCCATGGACTGTATAGTCAATGGGGTCACAGAGTCGGACACAACTGAGTGACTTTCACTTTACTTCACTTGACTACAAGCCGATTTACTATTATTATGCCACTTGAATTTCATGGCTTAAATTTGCTTAATTATTCATTCAACAATATTTTTACTGAACAACTATCACATGCCATTGTGTTTAAGGTTGGGAAAACAACACCAAAAAAACAAAGACACAGGCTTTTCCCTGTGGAGCTTGTATGTTAAAGGGTGATCTGTCAAGTGAACAGATAAATAAATGAGTCTCAAATTCAGATATATGTTGGGTTAACTGTTGAAGGAAACAAGCATGGATTAACAGGGAAAACATATCATCAAACATTTATAAGGTAAACAAGACAGATTCTATTAATATTATTATTATTATTCCTATTTTAAAGAAAAGGTAACTGATTCTCAGAAATAATAAATAGCTAACCTTAGGTGTAACCAGGATCCATTACAGGCCTTTTGACCTCATATTCTTGGTTCTTTCTGTTGCCCTAAAACCAAGTATTTTTTCTTTGAAGTTTTTAATACTAATTACCTATACAAAGTGACTGCCCTCTATATTAAGAGCATACATTCAAACTTTTTTTTTACTTCTAACATGCATTTAGGAATCAAACAAACAAATATTTCTTTCATCTTAACGTGTATTTCTAGTAATAAAGACAAAAATGGGTTTTTCCTGGTGGCTCAGCTGGTAAAGAGCCCATCAGCCAATGCAGGAGACACAAAGACACACAGGTTTGATCCCTGGGCAGGGAAGATCCCTTGGAGAAGAAAATGGCAACCCACTCCTGTATTCTTGCCTGGAAAATTCCATGGACAGAGGTGGCTGGCAGGCTAAAGTCCATGAGGTCGCAAAGAGTTAGACACAACGGAGCACACATGCAAGTCCAAGTCCAAAGACAAAATAGATCATAAGCCTACACATAACAGTTTGTTGCAAGAAACCTTTCCACTGCAGCAGACTGCAGGAAGTATGCACAGATTTAAGTGAACAAGAACTTCAACATTCTTTCATCTAAAAAATATATATTGAGTTTCCATACATCACACACATTATTTTCTGACACATCACTAAACAAACAAGACAAAGATCTCTACCCTCAGAGTACTCATGCTTGTTTTAACAGAGGGTATGAAATAAACATAATAATCATATATTACGTTAAAAGGTACTGAGTGCCATTTGATGGGGGGAGTAGAACAAACCAGAGGGGACTGGGATACAGGGGATATAATTCTCAACAGGACCGTCAGGACAGACCTAAGAAACAACCCTTGAGCAACGACATGCAGGAGGTCAAGAATAAGTGGCTATCTGTGAGTATACTATTTCAGGCAGACAGGACACCAGTACAGTGGTGTAAAAGGGATCGCATGTGATGTGACTGTGGAACAGAAAGATCAAATGAGAAAGCAGTCACATATCAGGTCAGAGAACTTAAGGGGTGGAAGGGATCCGTTGGGCAAATGGAAGGACTATGCTTGCCTTTAAATGTGACGTTTAGGAGAGTGAACAGAGGAGGCCTGGGAGAAGGAATTAGGCCACACCGCTGTTAGTGGTTCCTTTCATTTCACTCTTCCTCTCCTACTTTTTGAACAAGTTCAAAGGATTCAGAATCCTGATCATTCTTCCTTTTTCTCTCTATTCACTTCCTCTGTGCAGATGGCAAAAGATGTGGTCAAGGTTAAGGGCTCTGGGGAAATACAGAAAGTAACAAACAACTATCTCAGTGTTTCATCCTGCCCTGTATTGCAAGCTCTAATTTTGTGCTATTTTTTTAAGAACCCCAAGTTGCCTGGTAGAAAGTTATAAGAAAAATAAATCAAAGTAACATCAATCATGAACTTAAATTCCTAATGGAGTTTAAGAACCAAGATAACACCAAAAGTTATATCCAAACATCTCACTGTAAACCCTGCAGAAAGTGGCCATGCTCTGGTGTTGCATTACTGGGTGTTCCATTTAAGGTGTAGCACTGGGAGAGACCAACGAGAAGAGTTTGTCCTATTCACAGCTATAGTCTTGGCATCTTAAATAGTGTTCAATAAAAAGAATTTTCAACCAAAACCCAATCCAGCAGTGATTCAGTAACTTTAAAATGCAGTCTCACTTCACAATGTTACTGGAAGATGTCTAAAATTTTTCTGTCCTCCTAAAGAAATGAAAATCACTAAATTCTGCTCTTTAAAAAAAAAAAAAGAAAAGAAAAGAAAAGATCTCACAATGGCTAAATGTAGCCCCAAGATGTATTTAAGGTGAGGTCATATCACACCTAAAAAAGACAAAGAGCCAACATATTAAAATCAGAAGATTTCATATGCAAATTCAGATTTCTAGGTTCTCTTAAAAAACTGAAGATCTAGTCACAGTGACTCTGTGTTCTTGAATGACAACAATCAACTGAACCCAAAGATCAGTTGCTGGGTTTGCCATGAACTTGCCATTCCCTAGGGCTATTCATAACAGAGCTTGCATTGTTCTTTCCTTCTCAGTTTAAAATATATTCTTCTGCACCCTGTTTATTTTGTCATGTGCTTACACCACAGTTCCATAATTAAAGAGATGTGAGTTTCGTTGTTGCTTAGTCACTAAGGTGTGTCTGACGCTTTGCAACCCCCGGGCACTGTAGTCTGCCAGGCTCCTCCGTCCATGGGATTTCCCAGGCAAGAATACTGGAGTGGGTTGTCATTTCCTTCTCCAGGGGATCTTCCCCAACCTAGGAATTGTACCCATGTATCCTGCAGTGGCAAGCAGATTCTTTACCATTGGGTCACCACAGAAGCCCACAGAGATGTGATAACTGATGGATAACTGATTTTTCTCCCATCCATTTCTCCCATATATACTACCTGCCGGGCTTCTGCAGGCATCTGAGTTGTTAACCACGGCCCTGGAAGACTATCTTGTCAAATTAAGCTGCACTACGTCTGTGTCACCACTAGATGGTGCACATTTGGCCTTGTTAACCTCCCTCCAGGCGGCTACTCCTCAGTGTTTAGGTGCTATACTAAGCACGCTGGAGTCGCTAGGAAGTCACACGTTTTATATCATCAATAGAGAAAATACCTTTTTTAGTACTTTTTGGGACTAAATGTTACTCCAGCAAAATTTTCCACCGTTACTTGTAAATTATAAAATAAATATAATTAATATTTTTTATAAATTTGAAAATGAATGGGGAAAGAGGTTTCAAGACTTTTAATAAATACACTCATGAAAAATAAAATATGAGCTCATAAAAAATGGGATTTATTCATATGAAAGCATTTGAGAATGTTTCATTAAAAAATATTCCCTCCACACAAATATGAACATTAGTCAAAACTGATCAAAGATTATGTTCCATAGAGTAAAGAGCACTTGCTTCACAAACCGCCAGTGTGGCCATCTAAGGAAAATCATTGTTTGTAAGACAATGAGAGCATTGTTGTCCAAATTATAGTAAAAAGATAACAATCAGAGGCAACCTTAGGGCCATGTCAAAGAAAATTATATGAAAGAAGACAAGAGAAAGAATATTTCTAAACAGCAATGATGTTACTCTGCAAACCCTGCTTAAATCAATATCAGAAAATGTACGTAGCTTAAAAATAAATTATAGGGGCTTCCCTGGTGGCTGAGTGGTGAATCTGCCTGCCAATACAGGAGACATGGGTTCAACCCTGATCTGGGAAGATCCAACATGCTGCAGAGCAAGTAAGCCCGTGCAACACCAACTACTGATTCTGTGCTCTAGAGCCCGGGGGCGGCAACCACTGAAACCAGCGTGCCCCGAGCCTGTGCTCTGCAAGGGAAGCCTGTGGACCACAGCTCAGGAGAAGTCCCAGCGAGAGAAAAGCCCACGCACCAACAAAGACCACGCACAACCAAAATGAATAAATAAAAGTATTATTTAAAAAGCAGCTCTTTAGCAAAAAAAATTAATTATAATATCTGAGGAAACAGTTTACTAAAATTGGATATGAATGACCTGCTCTTCAGACTATACTTAATTTCCCATAGAAAGAGTTAAGTACCTAAAGTACCTATATTTTACTTTTAAACATATAAATTAATCACATATTTTGTACCCACACATCATACAGACATGGTTTTGCTTTTTCTTTACTTGTACATACATAGAGAGCCACCAAGAAGGTAAAAATTTATCTCTAATGAATTGTTTCTTCTTTTGGTCATGCACCAACCATGCATCCAGGTAAATAAGTATCTGTGAAAAGAATGAATTATATCAAAACTGCTTAAGATGTGAAATAATACTAAAAGTATTTGAAAGGAACCTTTCAGGAATGCAAATATTTTCATCTAACATAAGATGTTCTACAAATGTAACTTTTTAAGACAGTGACTACTTATTGGATATGACATTGAGATAATTTTCTGTTAAATATGATGCTATATCGGAGAAGGCAATGGCACCCCACTCCAGTACTTTTGCCTGGAAAATCCCACGGGCAGAGGAGCCTGGTAGGCTGCAGTCCATGGGGTCGCTAAGAGTCGGACACGACTGAGAGACTTTGCTTTCCCTTTTCACTTTCATGCATTGGAGAAGGAAATGGCAACTCACTCCAGTGTTCTTGCCTGGAGAATCCCAGGGACAGGGGAGCCTGGTGGCTGCCGTCTATGGGGTCACACAGAGTCGGACACGAATGAAGTGACTTAGCATAGCATGATGCTATATTAAGTCCATTCAATTGTGAGCTATGCTTTTCAATAGAAAGAAGGAAGAGGTGATGTGATGTTAATTAAAAGAAGAGAAATCAACCTTTCCTCAAAAGATAAAACTATACCATTTATATTCAAGAGTAAAATGTATTATTACTACCTAAAACAAAGAATATGTATTCATATTTTAAAATGGAATTCTATTGAGTTTTAGAAAAGAATATAAAGTAGTATCTTGTGTTCAAAACAGTTATCTGATAATGAACTAGAAAATATATACTAACACATTTCTTCCCAAATAGTTTTCCCCCAAATGAAGGAATAAATATCATTCCTGAGAGTAATCATTTTTCTCATTCCCAACTTTCTTCACAAGTGGGTTTCAATCAATATTTGGTCATTTTAAGGCTGTGTATTTGCAAGCAGAATGAAATGGAGAATTGTTTAATCTATTTAGTTCAGGCTCAAAATAACCACAATTTCAATAATCTGTGTACTTTCAAGACTAATGTGATTTTCAGACTGTATTTCACAGAAAATTAGTTCAATCCTACCCTTTTCTATGCATGTTGCTCAGAGACTTGATAAGGAATATGTTCTCCATTTCTTTAATGTTGATATGCTGTGATTTACAAGCAGATCATAAAAATTTATCACATCTTAAAAAGGACATCTTGTTCATTTTAAAATAGTACTCCTATTTCTGTCAGGCCATTGTTGACAGAGAAAATAATCCTCCATAAAGGAGAAGTCCAAGGTCTAAAAGAATAGAAAATGTAATTGACGCCTATCATTTACTCATGACATGACTACTGTATGTATAATTAAAAGGAAAGAAACTATATAGAAAAGAATAATTACGGATTGCTTCCACTTTTTACCATTTTAACATCTTTTCACTCAGGGCATTAATGGTTGAGTAATAATGACTTCCTCCTGCTTTTACTCACTTGATAGTTTCTGCCAAAATTCCTAATCCTCAGGAAATTTGCTATTTTGATTAGGCATTTGTCTGAGAAAGTAAAGCAGTTCAGAATAGACAGAGCAAGAATTCAGGGTGAAGAATGTTGTGAGATGACTTGGAAAGATACAGAGATTCAGTACCATGTACCTTTTAGAACCTTGCTAAGCTTTGTTGAGTTAGATTTATATTCAGGTTAAGATCTCTGTAGAAGTAGGCACTTTCCTTATCCTTACAATGCAATTATTTTTGCAAGATCTAGGGCTGTGACAGTGGTGATAAAAATAAATGACATGATTTGAGAAATACTTTGTGTCGACCATACAGGAAATGATGGTTGAAGGATGCAAAAAGTAATGGTAGGAAAAAAGAACGGGTTCAGGTTTGGGTTCCAAAAACTGGTTGGCAAATGATTTCATCCACAAAATCAGTTGCCAGGCTTGAATCAAAGTTCCCTGTTAAGCTTGAGGCATGGAAATGGGACAGTCAAAGATTTAAAATAGGCTTTGGAGGGCAGAAGACAAAACTTATCAAAGAAATGCTAAAGGAAAAAAGATATAGCACTGAAATCCCAATGGATACTGGGGATGATGGATTTGTAGTAAACCCCTATTTGCAGTTAGGACATTTTTCTTCAATTTTTCAAGCAAGGTGGGCTTCCCAGGTGGCGCCAGTGGTAAAGAACCTGCCTGCCAATGCAGGAGACATAAGAGATGTGGGTTCAATCTCTGGGTCAGGAAGATTCTCTGCAGAAGGGAATGGCTACCCACTCCAGTATTCTTGCCTGGAGAATCCCATGGACAGAGGAGCCTGGCGGGCTACAGTCCATGGGGTTGCAGAGAGTCAGACACAACTGAAGTGACTTAGCACACACAGCATGCATTCAACACATTAAGATACAGAAACGGAGATGGCAAAGAACTAGGCTGATCAAGGTCTGCAGTTCCATCATGGAGGTGAGATGGAACAACAACAGGTAAGACAGGTGAGGACATTAGCGAGAGGGCTGCATTGTTAAAGAGTCTAAGCAGGGTGGCTGAGAGATAAAAACAGAAGAACCCTTAGGTGGTGACTACACATAGAACCATTTAAAACTATGATATTAAAACGTTGAGACATGTGTCTGCCATCTTCTCGGTCAGCCAGCTTTTTAAATAAAGTCATATTCTTTGTCCAACAACAAGAAAAAAATGATACTGTGTCTAAAATGCAGACTGTGTGTAAACATGGTTTTGTTGCATTATCTACCAGAGGTTTAAAACAGACACTATAAAAGTTATAAACCTCAATTTACATGTGATCTTGACCCTTTCCCCACCTTCCATCTACCAAAAAGCCAAACTCCAGGGTCCCCTCCTGGATCCACTTCCAGCTGATCCTCACAACATCCTCCTTTTGTCCCTAGGACATCATATCATGTCCCCTTTCCTGCCACTGTTTACCCTCTCAGTTTATCCCACCTTAGGCAAACCTCCTTCTTACAGACCACCTCCACTTGTCTTCTTCACAATAACATCCACCTCTGTAACTCTTTACTGCCCAGAAAGACTTCTCAGAACTAACTCATTGGTCTCTATCTCTACACTCTTCTCTAATTGCACGTGTTTTTTCTCTAGCACCAATATTTCCAATAAATTCTCATTCATTTTATTTTCCTCCCTTAATCCCTGAATTACAAGTATTGCAAGCATATTAACTGTATTATTTGTCACTGCTAATGCACTAAATTATGCACTAAATTATGTCCAGCTAAATTATGTGTTAAACAGTTTGGTAGCCAGCCTGGAACCCAAGCACCACTCAGAAAAGCACCATTCAGAGACACATGGAGAAATTCACATGCAGATTCCAATTAAAGACTTCTCAAATGAATTTTTAAACCATAGCTCAAATCAAAGTTGATTACTTTCTGTATGCTTTCTAGAGCGTTTCTAAGGGAAATATTCCAAGTCCTAAAGCAAGTTTTATTACATTTTTTACAATATAACCCACCTGCACTACAATGAAACAGAATTCAACTATTAGAGAAGTCACTCTTCATAATTATGCACTCTCATAGCTTTACAAAGATATTCTAGAAAAACTACAGTATAATGTAGTTAATGTACACATTTTTCCAAATGTATTATATGTTTAAAAGGTACAGAATCTACTATGCTCTATTAATAAAGAACATTCAATTAAATATAAATTCATGTAAGTCATCTGGATATGGCAATATTCTTCAATAAACATAAAGACCATGATAAAAAATCACTGCCTTACATATGTGTGTATATAGTAGTAAACAAGCAAAATGTAAAATGAAGTTAATATTTACAAAGAAATTACAATGTGACTGCTATAAACACCATGTTAAAAGACCAATGGAAAATATTTTTTTAAGTAGCACTAAGTGAATTAAAACTATATTCCTTTTTCTCAGCCTAATAAATTGTTTACTGTTGTGTTTCTCAACCTGGGGTCTATGGAGACATTCTCATGGTCATCCATGAATTCTCTATGAGAATTTTTAAACCTGGTGTTTTGATTTTGATGACAATTTTTAAAAAATTAATCATGTAAAGCATATTCTGGATTTATGAGCACTCATGCAATTTCACTGTATTTATTTGTAATTTTTTAATAATTCATGCATATTAAGTAAAAGCCAGGTGACGTAATGATTTTTTATAACAAAACTGTAAAATAAAAGGCTTTATGAAAGTTTAAGCACTACTATGCGACTTCACTTTCTTTCTTTCTATAGTTCCTTTTGGAGAAGGAAATGGCAGCCCACTCCAGTGTTCCTGCCTGGAGAGTCCCATGGACAGGGGGGCCTGGTGGGCTGCAGTCTGTGGGGTTGCAAAGAGTCGGACACGACTAAGCAACACACACACACACACACACACACGTGACAGAAGAATTGAGGCATCACAGAGAACAGGTTGCCAAAACTCAAAGGACCCAGGGCCGCAGCACTCAAATCGTAAGCACCTTGAGTTAGACGTTCAGTTCTACCTCAACATTACTCACTATATGAAATTAAATTTGTCAATCTGAGCTTGGTTGACCTTGTAGATTTGTTTTTATCCTGGCTTATAAATCATAGATGGCTTTATGTATGTATTGAGCTATAAAGAATAGACATTAAAACCTAGTTTTAATTGCACATTAAAAAAACAATTTGTGTCAATATAAAAAGTATGTAAGAATGCTTTTCCTTTATGAAGTATTCATATGTCTCCGTTTTTAAGAGGAAAAAAATTGCTTCATTGATCTTTTTTCTCATAAAGAAAGACAAATATAAAAGCAGCAAGAGATGGCAAGAGATGTCAACAGGAACCTTTCATCATTTAGATCGATTCTACACTGATAATTTAATCAAAGCTTTAATTAAACAAACACCCTCAGCATTTTTATAGACACTATATAAACATGACAACTACTCCGGGTACACCAATCATACTTCCCAGAATTTGCCTGTGTTCCTGTTAACCTTTATGATTTCATTGGTCAATACAATCTAGAAGTCAATGAATATATACAACTGGCTCACAGAGAAGTTGCTAAATATCCCAGGAGCTGTACAAGGACACAAGATCATTGCAATAGTTGGGTCTGTTCCCAATAGCTTTAATATCACTCACCAAAAAGAGGCACACATATTTTTAAAAAATGAAAAATTCACAAAGATAATGCACACACTAGTAGCTAATAAGGGCTTCCCAGTGGCTCAGTGTTAAAGAATCTGCCTGCCAATGCAGGAGACACAGGGGCATGGGTTTAATCCCTGAGTCAGGAAGATCCCCTGAAGAAGGAAATGGCAACCCACTCCAGTATTCTTACCTGGAAAAGTCTACGGACAGAGGAGCCAGGTGGGCTACAATTTAGGGGGTCACAAAGAATCAGATGCAACTGAGCAAGCATGCACGCAGAGTAGCCAATAAAGCAATGCAGATCATCACAAATGCCAAGAATATATCATAAATACCCATAAATAGATAAAATTTCCCATAAAAACTATATATGATAAAGTTAACATAATTCAGCTTTATAATGAAAACAAAATTATCTTCAATCAAGTATAGCATGAAAAAATGAACAATCAATTCCCCCATGATCTCCAGTCTTCACAATAACTCTACTGAATGCAACATGCATTGATTTATTAACATTTATTTTACTTAACTAGTACAAATGTCAAAAATATGAGTATAAAACTGTCAAATGAATTAAACTAAAGTTAATAGCATCATTTCCCATGTGTAGATCTTTCCTGATTTCAAAAAGCCTAACAAAATATTTCACACACTTGAAATATGATTCTGTCCTCATATCTCTATTTGCATCACTTAAGCCAATGTCTTCCATTATATTAATTAGCTTTATCCTCAACTTGCTTTGAAACTTCTATCAAGTCAAATAATTTCGTAGCTTCAAACATTTACTATTAAAGGTCAGAAGCTGAAAGCTGATGACACGCTCAGCTGTCCTAAAGCCGCTGATAGCACAGCAGGCGCGGGTGGTACTCAACAGAAGGCTGCTGCTAAGTCGCGTCAGTCGTGTCCGACTCTGTGCGACCCCGTAGACAACGGCAGCCCACCAGGCTCCCCCGGCCCTGGGATTCTCCAGGCAAGAACACTGGAGTGAGTTGCCATGTCCTTCTCCAATGCATGAAAGTGAAAAGTGAAAGTGAAGTCACTCAGTCGTGCCTGACTCTTAGCAACCCCATGGACTGCAGCCCACCAGGCTCCTCCGTCCATGGGATTTTCCAGGCAAGAGTACTGGAGTGAGGTGCCATTGCCTTCTCCGCAACACAAGAATAATTGTTACCAATTCCTCGCACTTCCACGTGGAGGAGCACACTTTTTCTCTTTCTACTCAGTACCTTCTTGACTTTAGTAACTGTCTCTCCCGTATTCTTCAGCCATCTTTCTATTTGGGATCCCATGTAATTCATCTTGTTGGCCTGCCTTAGGTCAGCAAACACAGCCATTCTTGCCTTCACAGTGCACAGCATCATTATTAACCATGTCAGATCCAACTCTTGCACAAATCTGCTGCAGACCAGGGACACCTGTAGGGAGGCCATCTGTGTATAGGGCACAGATTTCTCTCCATCTGTATCTCCATTCCTGCCCTGAAAACAGGTTCATCAGAACCATTTTTCTAGATTTCATATATATGCATTAATATACGGTATTTTTCTAGTTGGAGAGGATGTGGAGAAAAGAGAACCTTCTTGCACTGTTGCTGGGAATGTAAATCGATACAGCCACTATGGAAAACAGGATGAAGGCTCCTTAAAAATCTAAAAATAAAACTACCATATGATCCAGCAATCCCACTACTGGGCCTACACCCTGAGAAAATAAAAATTCATAAAGACACATGTACCCCAATGTTCACTGTAGCACTATTTACAACAGCCAAGACAGGTGGCACATATTTCTTTCTTTCTTTTATGATCCAACTAATGCTTCACTTTCACAGCAAAGCCTTCTCTCAACTACTAAGAAGATTAGTCCCTTCTTCCTCTGTGCTATAAATGTTACATTACACACAGTTGCTTTTGTGTTCTTCTCACCAGGCAAACTAGGAGTTCCCTGAGAGTAGGAAACATTCATTTTTCTGAGCCCACTGCCTCATACAATAAGCATTCAATATCTGGTTGAATATGCATTCCTCGGAAGACGTCTTCCTTCTCCATCTCTCGTATGCCACCTATGGGACTTGGTTTTCAGCTATTATTTGTCTCCCTGAAGAATTATTTACTGTTCAAACAAAATGTCGATTATAACATTAACAGGTTACAATTTTTATATATCAAAATCTGGTATTTGTTGTGCACGTGCTAAGTTACTCTGCTGCTGCTGCTGCTGCTAAGTCGCTTCAGTCATGTCCGACTCTGTGTGACCCCATGGACGGCAGCCCACCAGGCTCCTTCGTCCCTGGGATTCTCCAGGCAAGACCACTGGAGTGGGTTGCCATTTCCTTCTCCAATGCATGAAAGTGAAAAGTGAAGTGAAGTCGCTCAGTCGTGTCTGACTCTTAGCGACCCCATGGACTGCAGCCCACCAGGCTCCTCCGTCCATGGGATTTTCCAGGCAAGAGTACTGGAGTGGGGTGCCATTGCTATGGACCGCAGCCCACCAGGCTCCTCTGTCCATGAAATTCTCCAGGCAAGAATACTGGAGTGGGCTGCCATGCCCTCCTCCAGGGGATCTTGCTGACTCAAGGATCAAATCCATGTCTCCTGCACCTCCCGCACTGGCAGGCAGGTTCTTTTCCACTACTGCCACCTGGGAAGCCTTTTGCCTGATATTATCTCCTCCAAATGTTGACATGGTTTCTTCCAGCCTTTATCTGAGTCCATGTCACTGGGTTATCTCTTCAGTGATAAGCAGTTTTCTCAGACAAATCTATATAAAAGAGAGGCCAGGTCACTCTAGCCTTATGCTTTTCTTCCCTTATGTCATGTTATCTTTTCACTTGTATTATCTTTTTATTCATAACCTATCTCCCCAATTAGAATGCAATTTTCCTGTAGACAAAGACTATCATTCACTACTGTAATGCATGGTGTCCACAGAAGTGCCAAATACATATTAGGTATTCTAAAAGTATATTTTGAACAAATAAATAAACTTGGCTCCATCATCATTCCAGTCCAAGAAAATAAATGGAAAGCAGATCATCCACTGATCTTACTAACTTTCAAAAAGGTCAGAGTTTAACCACCTTGTAGACAAGACATATCATCTAACAAGAACCTACCAATGAATGATAAAAATAAATTCATTAAGCAAATGCAGGAATAAAAACTACTAGAGACCAGACTCCTACATTTCCAAAATGACCAAATTAGGTAAACATTTTAAGCAGAGCTTTTAGATGCAGATAGAAACTTTTAGTCAAGCAAAGCACTAAAATAAAGAAGATTTTTGCCCTATTAAAAAATTTAAATTTCCCGACATAAAAAAAAAAATTACAATGTGGAAGAGACAAGTGATATTTTTGGAAATGATTATTTCTCTTAGACAATAGTTCAATTTTTCTTTACTTTTTAATGAAAGTTACTGAATATTCTATTCATGAATTCATTCAGTATGTAATATGAGCTTATGCTATGAGACCTATATTAAACATTGAATCAATTCAGTTCAGTCACTCAGTCATGTCCGACTCTTTGTGACCCCATGGACTGTAGCACTCCAAGCTTCTCTGTCTATCACCAACTTCTGGAGCTTGCTCAAACTCATGTCCATCGAGTCAGTGATGCCATCCAAGCATCTCATTGCCTGTCATCCCCTTCTCCTCCAGCCTTCAATCTTTCCCAGCATCAGGGTCTTTTCCAGTGAGTCAGTTCTTTGCATCAAGTGGCCAAAGTATTGGAGTTTCAGCTTCATCATCAGTCCTTCCAATGATATATATATATTGGAATATATATATAATATATATACTTATATATATTATATATATAATATAAATGATAAAGCATTGTATAAATAAAATATAACCCTTATTCTCAAGAAGCTTTTACTATGGTCAGGAGGTACATTAATTAATAAGTAGGTATACCAATAGTGTAGGTACACTGCTAAGTAAAATAAAAAGCAAAAAGAAACCAGTGCTTAGAGAAAGATACAAGTAAAGTGGTCTGGACTTCAAAGCATGGTGAGGATTTCTGGCATAGGGGGAGTGGAAACGAAGTGAGTTTATACTGCAGACAGGAAAATTGATTTCAGAAAATTAGAGAAATATAATTTCTTTAAAAACCTGGCTGAGACAATTCAAAAGGGTTGCCCATATTGTTGCTATTCTGGGTTGATGTAAAAATTATCTTTAGACATTTCTAGTGTTGAATGCATGGCTCTAACAATAGGGAAAAAAGAAGCTAGGAAATACCAAAATGTTGTTTTCTCATTTAATTTCTTCCCTTCTATATTATCTATTAGATTGATCTAATACCTATTTTCTTTCTGTGGAGTACTCTCAGAATCTAACTTAAATTTCATTAAGCTGAAAAGTTACTCAAATAAAGTTCCAGCCATAATTTAGATAAAAACTTAAATCAGTAGTTCATATATAAACATCTTCAATTTCAAATGAAATATAAGTGTTTCTGCTAAACCACATTATACAACTTTGAACTGCACAAATGAGCTCACAAAAATAACAAGGTTTCTGGGAAAATTAGATGAAGCCAGACCACTCAAAAATCAATGTAAGTAGAGCCTTTTAACATCCATGAAAGTACTAACACAGCATCATCTTCAGTAGATCATTTATAGCCTTAACACTGGGGCTCATGCTTCCTGCTTCTACTGTAAGGAGTTTGCTTTCAAACTTTCTTCAAAAAAAAAAAAAAAAAAGGTTAATCAAGATTAGTAAAGAATAGACTTTCACACTAATTATTTTTAAACACGGAACAATGTCCTCATCTTTAGATTTCTAAAACTATTTAATCATCATTTTTACTAAAGGATCTTCATCTTTTATTCTTAAGGTTTTTAGATATTGATAAGCTATTCTCTTCAACTGTGAGAAAATCTCTCACCAAAACTTCCTGACATGGTAACGATCCAAAAGAAAAGTAAATTCACAAAAGACCTGAATAGACTCTTCAGAAAAGTAGAACAATAAGTGGCCCAAAAGCACAGGACAAGGGAGTAACTGCATTAGCCATTAGGGATGATGAAATTAAATCCAGACTTCTCCAGGGGTCCGGTGTTAAGAATCCGCCTTGCAATGCAGGGGACGCGGGTTCAAACCTCAGTCAGGGAACTAAGATCCCACATGCCGTGGAGCAACAAGGCCCATACACCACAACTGCTGAGCCCACGTGCTGCAACCACTGAGTCTGGGCAGCATAACAAAAGATCCCGCGTGATGCAATGAAGTTCACGCAGACCACAACTAAGACCTGACACAGCCAAATAAATCATAAATATTTAAAATGCATTTATTGCCAGAAGGCAATATCAGTGCCCAGCTACTTGAAAGGCCCAACCTAAAAAGACTTGGCATGGTCAACATCAAGTTTTGGCAACTAGCATTCTCCTACCACCAACACTCAAAATGTTAAGTTGGTACAACCACTCCGAAAATTGTTTGACCTTATCTATGCAAGCCAAGCGGAGAAGGCAATGGCACCCCACTCCAGTACTCTTGCCTAGGAAATCCCATGGACGGAGGAGCCTGGTAGGCTACAGTCCATGCGGTTGCGAAGAGTCAGACATGACTGAGCGACTTCACTTTCACTTTCCACTTTCATGCATTGGAGAAGGAGATGGCAACCCACTCCAGTGTTCTTGCCTGGAGAATCCCAGGGACGGGAGCTTGGTGGGCTGCCATCTATGGGGTCGCACAGAGTCGGACACGACTGACGTGACTTAGCAGCAGCAGCATGCAAGCCAAGCATGTGCCTGCTCCGTAATCTGCCATCTTACTCCTAAGCTTGTACCCCCAATTAATGCACACATATTGTCACCAAATTTTGCTCACAAATATATTCATATCAGCATTATTTGTAACAGCCCCAAACTAGTCATTAATCAAGTGACCCAACTACAGCCTCTTACAATGAAATGAAAGAGTCTCATAAACAAAAAGTTGAAAAAAAAAAAAAGTATATTGATTTATTCCATTTCCACAAAGTTCGAGAAAGCAAGGCAACCTCATCATAGATGGTGTTTAGACGTCTGGATAACAATCACATGCATGTTGAGAGAGAAATGACTAAAAAGAAGCATAATAAGTGCTTCTGGGAGCTGGGAATACTCTGTTTCCTGATCTGGTGACATGAGTGTGTTCTGTTTGTGAAAATCTAACAAGTTTATACTTATGACCTGTACACTATTTTAAATGTATATCACATTTCAATAGAAGTTTAAAAACCTGCATGCTAGAAAAATACATGAACCGCTTTAAATTCAATCTCATAATAGCCTCGTTCACAATTTACCAACCATGGAAAACATAAGCTGTCTTACAGAGATATAATTTTTAGTGGTGCAAACTGTAACACAACTGAAGTATTTATTGTTTATTTAGGAAGTTTAAGAAAAGAAAACTAAGTATACCCACTGCTGTATATCTTCTCCTCAATAAGGCAACCTCTGGCAGGGCTGGACTTCTGCGTGTTCCGGTTTTTGTGATTTAGGGGTTTGCTTATGGAAATACTGATGATGTGGCAAGCAAAGAAATATGAGATGATCTTACCCTGACATATTTCTGAGAAGATGAAATTCACATTTTGAAGAGAGCTTCCTAAAGGGGGCAGAGGTTGGAAGGAGGCCTTCTCATGGGACATAGCCCTTGATTTCAGAGTAATTTTCTCCTCTAAATTATCAGCCTTTATAACTACAGCTCCTGCCGTAATTATATTTCAAAAGCTACCTTTGGTAAAGATAATAGACACTTTCAGTTTGAATTAAATCAGGAAAATGTAGTACACACTGGGCTTCATTTTCCCTGCATACATATATTTAAGAAAATTTCTCAAATGCCCTTTAGGGGGTCATATTTTTGTTTAGTGAATACACACATAAAAATTTACAACTGCCTGAATACCAAAAAAAACACAAACTTAACACATGTAGAAGTAAATTTAAAATGTAATTAGATGCAGAGAAGATAAACTTATAGTAGGAATTTCTAAAAATAATAACTACATATAATGTACACATACACATGCAACATAAACTCACACACACTTTTATTTCACTGAGCTTTGCTATAACTAGTAATTTGAAAAAAAGTAAGAGAAGGAGAAACGCTGGGCTAGAGGAAGCACAAGCTAGAATCAAGATTGCCGGGAGAAGTATCAATAACCTCAGATATGCAGATAACACCACCCTTACGGCAGAAAGTGAAGAGGAACTAAAAAGCCTCTTGATGAAAGTGAAAGAGGAGAGTGAAAAAGTTGGCTTAAAGCTCAACATTCAGAAAACTAAGATCATGGCATCTGGTCCTATCACTTCATGGGAAATAGATGGGGAAACAGTGGAAACAGTCTCAGACTTTATTTTTGGGGGCTCCAAAATCTCTGCAGATGGTGACTGCAGCCATGAAATTAAAAGACGCTTACTTCTTGGAAGGAACGTTATGACCAATCTAGATAGCATATACAAAAGCAGAGACATTACTTTGCCAACAAAGGTTCATCTAGTCAAGGCTATGGTTTTTCCAGTGGTCATGTATAGATGTGAGAGTTGGACTGTGAAGAAAGCTGAGCGCCGAAGAATTGATGCTTTTGAACTGCAGTGTTGGAGAAGACTCTTGAGAGTCCCTTGGACTGCAAGGAGATCCAACCAGTCCATTCTATTTTATTTTATTTAACTTTACAATATTGTATTATCACTAGTGCCCACCTGGGAAGCCCATTCATTCATTCATTGCTTCAGTTCAGTTCAGTCACTCAGTCGTGTCCGACTCTTTGCGACTCCATTAATTACAGCAAGAATGGTACTCAGTAATAAATAGGTAAATTTTAAAAGGAAAAAAGGAAAGCAGAAAAAGGACTCATGAAGTGGGGTGCATGGGAACCTCTGTATTTACCATGGCCAAGGAAAGTCTCACTGAGAGAGTAATATTCAGGTACCATGAATCATAAGATATCTGGAAGAAACACCATCTGAAGCAGAAGGCAGGCAAGTAGAAAGGCTCGAAGGTGGGTGTGCAGCAAGCCTGGGGAGTTGACTGCAGGAGGTGGGGGGCAGTGGGTGCTTGATGGGGTGTGCAGTGTAATACAAGGGGGCACTGGGGAGGAAGTCCCAGGACTCATATAAGACACTGACTCTTGCAAAAGCTTTCCTAAACTCTATTTGCCTCTGGCTGAGCTGGGTATCTTACCACAAAATACTATGCTGCTAAGTCGCTTCAGTCGAGTTCGACTCTGTGCGACCCCATAGACAGCAGCCCACCAGGCTCCCCCGTCCCTGGGATTCTCCAGGCAAGAACACTGGAGTGGGTTGCCATTTCCTTCTCCAATGCATGAGAGTGAAAAGTGAAAGTGAAGTCGCTCAGTAAGTGTCTGACTCTTAGTGACCCCATGGACTGCAGCCTACCAGGCTCTTCCGTCCATGGGATTCTCCAGGCAAGAGAACTGGAATGGGGTGCCATTACCTTCTCTGACAAAATACTAGACTACCCTACATAACCGGTCTTATGTTTCCATGATTTTTTTTAGCTCTTTAAATATAGAGAATAAGTTCATTTACCTGTATTCCTTATTCCAAGGAAGGTGTGGCATGCAAACTAAGTATGTGTTGAATGAACAAGGGATCTTGAACCAAACCATCTCTTACAAATATCTTAAACAAGCGTTTTCATTATCAGCTCCCCCCAAGAGATGACAGTTTGAGAAAAGCTCTACTTCTGAATCATTCTGTAAAATCTTCAGATCCTTCATGTCACTGAAACACTTTACCCTAAAATGTTCTGGTTCACTAATTAAGAAGTATGGGCTTTAGTTTTACCTAGACAGAAACTCCCAAGAAATGAGGCAGCAGAGATGAAAACAAGTGAAGTACAAAGGCTCTTCTTTTTGTTTGTTCTCAATGGCCTTACCCATTAAACCTTTCTTTCCCTGTCTTCTCTACTTAATAAAGTAAAAGCCACAGGGAACCAGGAGCAGGTAATCAAAATACAGCACAATGCCCCCCTCTTTCCTAACAGTCCTTCCTTTAGTACTTTAGAGAAGAAAACCCTGGGGAATCAGAAGCTGTCAGCAGATGAGAGAAACAGGCCTTTTAAGTACTTTGATGTCAGGCCAATCTGAAACCAATGATCCAGTACAAACCTCAAAAGGGTCTAAGAGTCCAGACTCCATATGAGAAAACCAAGATGAGTTAGCAGAATGGCCTCTAAGCAAACTGTGTGTGTGTACTTATCAGATACACTTACTAATTAAAAACAAAACAGCAGAAAATGAGAGTAAGAACAACATATTTAACACTTCCTAGTGTATGTTTCCAAAGTGTCTTCTCTTTCGGTCATGTATCAAATTCAACATACTGATATAGATCATATATGTTAAATACATAAGTAAGTTTCCTCATCAGGTTAGCTATTAAGATTAACCAGGATCTTAAAATTGTTGTTGTTACTGTTTAGTCACTAAGTCGTGTCTGACTCTTTTCGGAGCCCACCAGGCTCCTCTGTACATGAGATTCTCCAGGCAAGAAGACTGGAGTGGGTTGACACTACCGTCCCCAGGGGATCTTCCTGACCCAGGGATTGAACCCATGTCTCATGCATTACAGGTGGATTCTTTACCACTGAGCCACCTAAGAAGCCCATCTCAATGTCAACCTGTCTTAATTATTAATGAGACTATGACCATATACCCAAATCATAGGATTAAGGTTTTGAACACAGGCTATAAACCTTATCTAAAAGCTGAAAACACAAACAAAATAAAACACAGAATATAACAGGTTATCAGATTTATGTTATCTTTTAAAATAAAACACAGCCTCAGATGAAAACCAAAATTGTTTGATAATAGACTGTCTTTCCTCCTCAGACCACTGTAAGCTCTGTCTCTAAATACTTCAGTCTGAAAATACACAGTTCCCATGTACTGACTCACGAAAAGTATCCAACACTGTATTTGCAGCATTCTTTTCTTTTTTTCTGTAGTCAGCTGCCCAGTATTTGAACTCTCTTGTTAGACTGGAATTTCCCTAGTATGAGTCCCAGAAAGAGGCAAGGCCCTATTCCTACTATGAAATGAAAAGACAAGACAGTTCCTCCCAGCTGCCCGGGACTGAGGCGTGTAACCTAGTTAGCCAACCAGTGTGCTTTCTCTGGCAGTCTAGAAGTCAAGTCAGCAGCTCTACTTCTTAGGCAATTTGTGGCTTCTCCTTAACTCTTCACTGCTACCCCTTCTCCCTTGGGGTCTCCACTTTTCATAAATTCCTCTTATGTTCCAGTCAGCTGAAGGTAGAATTTGTTGCTGTAGCCAGGCTGCAAAGCCTCCTTGTTTCCTCCCTTTATTGCTTGCAGCAACTCGGGATTGGGGCAGTAATAGTTTTCTCTCAGTTGCTTTGTTTGAAATCCCTTAGAAGGCTAAACAGAAAAATGATGGTGCCAAAGGATATTATTTCAGAGAGCCAGGGGGAGTTGACCAAATACTCTAAAACTTGCATGGAAATTCTACATGAGTTTTTAAAAAAAAAGCAAAATAAAAGAATGTGATTCAAAAACCCTCCATATAAAAGTAAAGGCATTTACATGGGAGATTTCAGCAATACCTGCAGACATTTTTGGTCATCACGACTGGGAAAGGGGTGCAAGTAATGAATGAGAGCAGAAATGCCACTAAGAACCCTACCGTGTCCATGACAGCTCCCCACAACAGAACTACCTGGCCTAAAACGTCAACAGTGTCAAGGCTGGGAAACCTTGCCCTCCAATCTACCTCCCTTCAAATCACAAACAAATAAATGCCCTCCCCCAGAGCAAGAATAAGTCTCCTTCAGTCCACAATACCCAAATACTTTATTTTATTTTTTAACTTTACAATATTGTATTGGTTTTGCCATATATCAAAATGAATCCGCCACAGGTATACATGTGTTTCCCATCCTGAACCCTCCTCCCTCCTCCCTCCCCATACCTTCCCTCTGGGTCGTCCCAGTGCACCAGCCCCAAGCATCCAGTATCGTGCATCGAAGCTGGACTGGCGACTCGTTTCATATATGATATTATACATGTTTCAATGACATTCTCCCAAATCTTCCCACCCTCTCCCTCTCCTGTGGGAATGCAAACTAGTACAGCCACTATGGAGAACAGTGTGGAGATTCCTTAAAAAACTGGAAATAGAACTGCCTTATGATCCAGCAATCCCACTGCTGGGCATACACACTGAGGAAACCAGAATTGAAAGAGACACGTGTACCCCAATGTTCATCGCAGCACTGTTTATAATAGCCAGGACATGGAAGCAACCCAAATACTTTTACAATTACTTAGGACATCTCATTTCTACCCTAATATTGGAAGAAAAGAATCTCATAACTTATCTGCCAATATCATGATTCACCTGAAAACTACCCAGATTGGGGGGGAAAAAAAAACTAAAAAAGAGCAAATAAGGGAAATGAATGAGAATGTACAAAGACCTTTAAAGGGCCAGGAGTGCCTGAGGGAGTGTAAGGACATCTAGGGTGAAAAAGAGTTGTATTCATGGCCAAGAGCATTGGGGAATGAAGCTTGGAGGGATGCTGTGATCAGATTCCAAAGTGTCTTATACATCACAGGAATCCAGATTCTGCTCTCTAAATAACAGTAGTTTTTAAAGAAGAGGTTTGTAAGTGGGGGTAGAGTAATAAGTCGTTTCTTAGGAAGAAAATCTTAGTGTCATCTTAGGTGGCATGTGTGAGTCAGAAGGCGAGGGGACTGCTCCAACGGCACAAGAGTTGGAGAGAGTGGCCAGGTGACGCCAGCATGGGCGGAAAATGAAGGCCAGAGACAGTAAAAGCACACTATTAGAGATTCGTTGATCTCTTCCTTTAAAATAAGGTCCCATTTCCAGTTTATTTCTGTGTATGATGTTAGGGAGTGTTCTATTTTCATTCTTTTACATATAGTTTTCCAGTTTTCCCAGCACCACTTTTTGAAGAGGCTGTCTTTTTTCCATTGTATATTCTTGCCCTCTTTGTCATAGATTAAGTGACCACATGTGTGTGGGTTTATCTCTGGGATTTCTGTCCAATTCCATGGATCTAGACAGTGTCATACACAGTGAGGGAAGTCAGAAAGAGAAAAAAATATCATATGTTAATGCATATATGTAGAATCTAGAAAAATGGTATAGATGATCTCATTTGCAAAGCAGAAACAGAGACATACACATAGAGAACAAACATATGGATATCAAGAGGGAAAGGGGTGGGGTGAGAAGAACAGGGAGTTTGGAACTGATACATATAGCTTTTTGATGTTTGCTGTCGTTGAGTTGCTAAGTCACGTCCAACCAACTCTTTTGCAACTCCATGGACTGCAGCCAGCCAGGCTCCTCTGTCCATGGGATTTCCCAGGCAAGAATACTGGAATGGGTTGCCATTTCCTTCTCCTCACCTAGGGATCGAACCCATGTCTAAGGCATTTACCACTGAGCGACCTGGGAAATGCTACATGATTGATACTATACATAAAATAAACAACTGATGGGAACATACAGTGTAGCCTGGTGAGCTAAATGGGAGGGAAATCCAAAAGGGAGGGGATATTTGTATATATATGGCTGATTCATTTTGTATGCAGTAGAAGCTAACACAACATTGTAAAGCAACTATAATGCAATAAAAATGTTTAAAAATAATAAAATGAGTATCTTTTAGTACTGTAAAATATAAAGAATAAAAACAATTTAAGTGAGTAAACACACATCTATTTACAGTGTGCACTAAAAGTACAATAACATGTCAATGAATTAAGAGAATTAAGGCTATGCAATGAGAATGTATGCTATTTAAATTAATTTCTGTATGATTTCCAAAGAACATGTATAGAAAGTTAATAATATTACCTGTTTCAGGACTTCTTTATAGGTAATAGTGGCTTTAGTGTTTGTAACAGGACTGTCATAAATGATAGCAATCTTATCTCCTTTACCATTTTCAATATGACGATCGATGGCATTGTAACAAATGTTAAGCATCCCTTCCACAAACCTGAAAAATAATTGGAAAGTAAAAGTGAATGACTCTTTTCGAAACATAAACGTTGCTTAACTAGGTTTCTGTAGTTCTAGTTTGGCGAGCTGCCCTTTAAACAGTGTTTTCCCAGGCGTGTTATACCAAGTATTGATGGCTGTAAACTGTTTAAGATGCTACAGAAGTGACATTCTGATTTTAATAAATATGTGCTTATTCTCATGTGCACTAGAAGAAAACATACCTCGCACTTCAAGGGGGGCTTCCCTTGTGGCTCAGACGGTTAAGAATCCGCCTGCAATGTGGGAGACCTGGGTTCAGTCCCTAGGTTGGGAAGATGCCCTGGAGAAGGAACAGCTACCCACTCCAGTGTCCTGGCCTAGAGAATCCCATGTACTATACAGTCCATGGGGTCACAAAGAGTTGGACACGACTGAGTGACTTTCACTTCACTCACTTCACTTCAAGGTGACAATTTTGTGGATTTTATTGTTTAGGATGAAACTAGAGTATACAGCACCAAAATAATCTACTTTACATGAAATGAATTGTAACCAACTGTAGCACAGATGCACTAAGCTGAGAGGGCAAATAGTAGATGCATGACTGAAGTCTGGGTCTCTGCTATAAAAAGACAGACTTACTGCAAAGAAATCAATTCTTCTTTGAAATATTCATATTCCTTGAAAGATATATATTTGTTTCAATTAAATGTAATACCCCCAATTTCACAAAGTATAGGTAAGTTCTTTTCAGAATTTTGAGACGCTTCATAATTTGAATAAGCAATCAACATGCACATATGGTTAATAAATTTTTTAAACTTCTCAATTCACTACCTTATCTCTTAATTGCTGAGTGCATCCCTTGGAAAATACAGATATAATGTAGATAGAGATAATTTTTAAGAAAATATAACTCATTTCCCTGAGAATTGGATTTTCCACTTTTTTAGGAAGAGAATGTTAGATAAAAAATACAAGTACAGTAATGGTTCATTTGTTCCAACATCAGACTAGCAAATATTATAAAAATACAAAATAATAGGAAAATATTGAAGCAACAAGAAAAAGCCCCCTTATAAAACTGAGTGTCACCATTAGGTACTCATTCAAATAGCCCTGTGTGAAAGGAAGCAGGTAATACACCTATAGATACAGTGGCAGCTATAAGAAATAACAGATACAGAAGGCAGGAGGAGGAGGGATCATTTCATCAGCATCAAATGACGCTGCACACATGAGTGATGGTGAAAATGATGACCTTACAGTACAGCACAATGAGTGATTAACACAATGATTCTGCATTGCCAAGTGCAACAGATTCCACGTTTGTTCAAAAACACGGTCTCTTCTCCTCGCCTCTTCTATTAAAAATACTTTGTCTCTTCCTCTTGCCTCCATTTTCATCAGTGGAGAATACTTCCCCTGACTTTGGGGCCATCCATGTGACTTGCTTTGGCTATCAGCAGACAAGAGGCATGCATTTACTTGAAAGCACTTGACACAGCACATATAATTAGGCTCGCTTTCCAGCACCTAGACCCTCTCCTGGAGAAGAGCCTCCAGGCATTCCTGCTGGCTCCTCTTCAGCCTAGAGCCCGGAATGAATATTTGCAGGTGGAAGCAGAGCCCAGAAAGAAGCAAGGAGCGCAACTCAGCCAAATAGATATCTGAGAGCAACATTTCCAGTCATGCCGATCCCATGACAACCTACAGATTCACTGATGAAAAAGCATCTTCTGACTCAGATTTTTGTGGAGATATGAAGCATAATTATGGCCATAATTAACTAACACATCAAGAAAAAAGTAAAAAATGTTTACTCAGGCTTAAGTTCCAGCTCATCATTAGGCCTCTGCTTACACTCACAAGAGAAAGAGGGACCTCCTTACCACTGAGCTAGGGTCAAAGTTCAGGCTCCCACTAGGCTTCCATTACATCATCCTGGCTCCCAGGGGGAATGGCATCCAGGCTCCCACTGGGCTTCCATTACATCATCCTGCCATCCAGGGGGAGTGGCACCTCACTAAGACTGCCCACATGGACTCTACTAACACTGCCAGGGCCAAGAGCCTCCTTACCTCTTTATCTCAGCTGTAATGAAAGTTCCAATTCCTGATAAAACCTTCTCTGATACCATGAGGGGAGCTGGCAATGTTTAGGGCACCCTTGACACAGCCTGGAAAAGTAGAAGTCTAGATTCCTCACCATCTTTTCACTGGTGAGGATGGGATGGGGATCCCACTTTGCCATATTGTTTGACTGAATTAGGCCGGTGACTGTACAAAGATGTCCCATCTTGGCAGGCTGCCCTTCCCCACCCTTTTCTATTTTGGGTGTAGGGGGAGGGATCCAAAAGAAAATTTGCTGGTACTTTTCTTCTACATCCATTGGCATTTCTGAATTGTCACCTTCTCCAGCACTCAGTCTAGGACATACAAGCAAAAAAGAAAACTTGGGGAATTCAAGTGTCATGTCATTTCTCCGGTCCCAAATCTGAGCTGATCTGGTTTCTTCTCTTTTCCTTTCAGAGTCTTCTTATGTGTGTTTTATACATAATGTCCTATGTTTTTAGCTATATTTAACGGAATGAATAGGAAAAAGTACATTTTGTCCACCTTGTCATGAAAGTCTCTAAGTAATATTTATTAATAGCTTACTCTAGACCAATATTTCATGTGTATAAAGTCATCTAATCAAAAAACAACCCTAGGGCCCCTTGTGCACTGTTACTCAGAATGTAAATTTGTTCCGTCACTATGAAAAACAGTATGGATGCACCTCAAAAAATTAAAAACAGAACTACCATAAAATCTAGCAATTCCATTTCTGGGTTTTTACCAGAAGAAAACAAAAGCATTAATTCAAAAAGATATATACACCCTTATGTTCACTTCATCATTATTTACAATAGCCAAGATATAGAAGGCACCCAAAATTCACCTATACTCAAAGAACTTTGTTTTGTGTTTTTTTTTCCCAATTATTTTCAAATTTTGGGTGGCTTAAAATGTAAATTATTTGCACACTAGCATTTTCTTTTTTAAGGATGCCCTTAGAGAAATTTAAATAATTTTAAGGCACCCTTTGGGACAGACAGGAAAGAAATTCAAACAGAAAGAAAGGCCTGCAAGCAATAATAAGCAAGAACTGTTGAATGGAGTGACATGTTGGCGTAGCTCCAGAGGTGGTTACAGGTAATGAATATACTGCTATAAACTGGCTAAACTTAAGGGCTGGATTATTGCGGGTAACCGGACCAAGTGACCTGCAAAAGGCCTCACAGCTCAAAGATCTGATTACTCTACTATTACAAGATTTTATTTCATTTCAAATCAAATCATTTCAGTAAAGATCAACTGGATGCCTTCTATGTGCTGTCTCTTCACTACCCCTTCTAAAAATTTATGAGAAGATTTTAAATGGTTTGTCAGCCCAGATTATTAAAATCACTAATGCTCACTGTAGAAGTCCCAGAAAATATACTTTGGAGTATTTTATTTTTTTTACATGTAAATATTTTGCCTCTGTTTAAGAACACATTATATGTTTTTTCCAATGACCTGAAAAATTCTCAAAACATGCTTAATCAAGGCATTATATTCCATTCAATTGCTGTTCAAAAATAACTTCTGCAGCACTATTTAAGCACAAAGTTCTCTTGCAATGTGGCAAATTGCTTTTCACAATACTGTCATTATTTTAAATGATCCCAGGATGATGTTTCTTTTACAGAAATATTGGTCACATTGCTTTTTATTACGTATGCCAACAAGATTCCTACAATCACACACACACACACACACACACACACACACACACACACTTTCACACACCAAATGACCAAATTGCTTTCTGGACATGTTGAATCAATTTATATTACCATCAGCATTACCTGAAAGTTCATTTTATCACACTACTCTAAACACAGATTGTTCTCAATTTTCTTCAATTTTAGAAGTAAAAAACTGTTTTAGTTTTGCTTCATGTGACTACTAGTATTAAACACAATGCCTTGCCAATTTTTAAATGCTCTTTATATAGGATATTGAATTTAAGTCTAACATTTATAAATTATTTTCTCAATTTATTCACAAATTTTAATTTATGGTATTTCCTTCTGAAAGAGATGGGAATACCAGACCACCTGACCTGCCTCTTGAGAAATTTGTATGCAGGTCAGGAAGCAACAGTTAGAACTGGACATGGAACAACAGACTGGTTCCAAATAGGAAAGAGTACATCAAGGCTGTATATTGTCACCCTGTTAATTTAACTTAGATGCAGAGTACATCATGAGAAACACTGGACTGGAAGAAACACAAGCTGGAATAAAGATTGCCGGGAGAAATATCAATCACCTCATATATGCAGATGACACCACCCTTATGGCAGAAAGTGAAGAGGAACTCAAAAGCCTCTTGATGAAAGTGAAAGTGGAGAGTGAAAAAGTTGGCTAAAGCTCAACATTCAGAAAACGAAGATCATGGCATCCGGTCCCATCACTTCATGGGAAATAGATGGGGAAACAGTGGAAACAGTGTCAGACTTCATTTTTCTGGGCTCCAAAATCACTGCAGATGGTGACTGCAGCCATGAAATTAAAAGACGCTTGCTCCTTGGAAGGAAAGTTATGACCAACCTAGATAGCATATTCAAAAGTAGAGACATTACTTTGCCAACAAAGGTTCACCTAGTCAAGGCTATGGTTTTTCCTGTGGTCATTTATGGATGTGAGAGCTGGATTGTGAAGAAAGCTGAGTGCCGAAGAATTGATGCTTTTGAACTGTGGTGTTGGAGAAGACTCTTGAGAGTCCCTTAGACTGCAAGGAGATCCAGCCAGTCCATTCTGAAGGAGATCAGCCCTGGGATTTCTTTGGAAGGAATGATGCTAAAGCTGATACTCCAATACTTTGGCCACCTCATGCGAAGAGTTGACTCATTGGAAAAGACTCTGATGCTGGGAGGGATTGGGGGCAGGAGGAGAAGGGGATGACAGAGGATGAGATGGCTGGATGGCATCACTGACTCGATGGATGGCATCACTGACTCAATGGACGTAAGTCTGAGTGAACTCCGGGAGTTGGTGATGGACAGGGAGGCCTGGCGTGCTGTGATTCACAGGGTCGCAAAGAGTCGGACACGACTGAGCGACTGATCTGATCTGAACAGAAAAATATTTTAAATTCATATGTCATCAAATAAATTCACAATTTTCCATCACAATTTCCCCTCTAAGATAATTCATATTACTCTCTTCTGATTTAATTTTTTATAGTGATGTCTTAAATGTATTATTATATTTATATACATATATAATCTGTGTGTAAAATCTGTTATATATTATATTTTAATGTTTATATTATGATATATAAGCCTCCCAGGTGGTGCTAGTGGTAAAGAACCTGCCTATCAATGCAGGAGACATAATAGACTTGGGATCGATCCCTGGGTCAGGAAGATTCCCTGGAGGAGGGCAAGGCAACCAACTCCAGTAGTCTTGCCTGGAGAATCCCATGGACAGAGGAGACTGGCAGGCTCCAGTCCATGGAGTCACAAAGAGTCAGACACGACTTAAATGACTTGGCACGCACTATGATACATGTGTTTGTATATGTGTATATATATATATATTTTTTTTGATATGGCAGTACAGTTAAATTTGTTTATTCATCAACAAATTGCCAAGCATTGTTTTTTTTGACTAATCCTGTTTTCATTCATTTGTGATGCTCCAATATTTCCAAATGTATTAGTATTTCATGTATCACACAGAAACACAGAAACACACATATATTTGTGTGTATGAACATATATATATATGGACATCAGCATCTGTATCAGGGATATACAGCCCCTAAGCATAACCTCTGGAATGTTCTGCCAATACAGTCTTTGAATAGCTCTCTTTTTAAACTCAGTCAGATTTAATTCTGCTGCAAAAAGGAAAAAACTTCATATTCTTTATCCTACCCAACCCCTGCCCTGAATTCCTTCTGTAGAAAATTGGAAGCAATCTGAAATTGCCATATCTACCTGAAAAAGAGAGAAAATATAAAACTGAAATAAAATTGAATTCAATATGGAACCCCTAGAAATGGTGCTACCACTAGATCAGAAAAGTGGAAAAATTTTTAATTTATAAAACAGATAGGATCAATGACTGCTAAATCCAGAAATCATGAGAAACATGGCAGACCCATAGAATTTGTGACATTTTATATACTGCTAAGTTAAAACAAAAAAATAAAAAAGGAGGAGCAGAAAAATGTATACAGCCCTACCACAGAATACATTCATAAGGAACCTATAAATACTAAGCAGGAAATACAAACACTTAACACAAAAACCTCTCTTTTAATAAAGCTCTGAAATAACTCCCAGATCAGAGGGAGGTAGGAATAAAGAATGGGTCACTGGTGTTTAGATGGAAAATTAATAATAATCAAACACATTCACACATATGCATCATGCAAAAGTTTACCTTTCTAGAGTCTTTCTGAAACAAGTATAATCTCTGCGTGCATAACTGTCCTGAAGATTTAAGACCTGTAAAATAGGAACAACTTCCAAGAGGCCCAGAAACTCTGTATACCACTGCCACCTGGAAATTCCCTCTTCTCCCTGAAAAATTATAGAAAGAAGGACTGTAGCAATCAAAACCTGTATCCACTGATGAGTGAATATGGATACTTACTTGGATTTTGAAATGTTCTCCACTCAGCTACCTGCTATACCTCACACTCAGATGAGCACATTTGGGTGTATGTGCGTGTGTGCGTGTGCATGTGCGTGTGTGTGTGTGTGTATTATGTGTTTATGTGTGCATAAAATAGAAGACAAGATAAAGTCGAAGTGTGGGGAGGGGGGGAGGGCATATTCTCAACATAACTAACAAGTAAGTATGTGTTAGTTGCTCAGTCGTGTCCAACTCTTTGGGACCTGATGGACTGTAACCCGCCAGGCTCTTCTCTCCATGGAATTCTCCAGGCAAGAATACTGGAGTGGGTAACCATTCCCTTCTCCAGGGGATCTTCCCAATCCAGGGATCAAACCCAGGTCTCTTGCACTGCAAGCAGATTCTTTACCATTTGAGTTACCTAGGAAGCCCTAACTAACAAGGGGAAAGGTCCATTTGCAACTTCAGTAATGTTCAAAGTGCTCCTATGAGTCAATAAGAAAAAAAAAAATTTAAATCTATATAGACAAAGAATTTCAGCACACTATCCACAGAGGAAAAATATAATAGCTAAAAAGCATAAAAATGGTACTCAGTCCTACAAACATCAGAAAAATGAACATTAAAACAATAATGAGAAGTCATTTTTCTACACTGAAAGTAAAAGTGAAGTCTCTCAGTCGCGTCCAACTCTTTGCGACCCCATGGACTATAGCCCACCAGGCTCCTCCATCCATGGAATTTTCCAGGCAAGAGTACTGGAGTGGGGTGCCATTTCCTTCTCCCGGGGATCTTCCTGACCCAGGGATCTAACCCAGGTCTCCGGCATTGTGAGCAGATGCTTTATCGTCTGAGCCAACTGGTATAAAAAATGTAGTATACACACTGTTGGTGATAGTAAAGAGAAACTGGCATTCTCACATAAAGTAGGTGAGCAAGTAAATTAGTTCAGCAATTTAGGAATACGCATACACACACACACACATACAAAATGTACTTTTAACATAGCCATAGCAAGTTGCTTACATGTTCATCTCTGTGTTGCATAAAAGCACAAGGAGTCTAGAAAAATGGACAGGAAAATATTAACAGTGGTAAACTCTGCGTAAGAGAAAGTTGAGGGACAAAATGGAGAAGGGATAGTCTATATTTTTATATGATAAATACTTCCTGTGTTATTTAATTTTCATGAGCATGTATTATATATTGAATAGATGATTTAAATATATTTCAGTCAGTTCAGTCGCTCAGTCTTGTCCGACTCTTTGCGACCCCATGAATCGCAGCACGCCAGGCCTCCCTGTCCATCACCAACTCCCGGAGTTCACACAGACTCACGTCCATCGAGTCAGTGATGCCATCCAGCCATCTCATCCTCTGTCGTCCCCTTCTCCTCCTTCCCCCAATCCCTCCCAGCATCAGGGTCTTTTCCAATGAGTCAACTCTTTGCATGAGGTGGCCAAAGTACTGGAGTTTCAGCTTTAGCATCATTCCTTCCAAAGAAATCCCAGGGCTGATCTCCTTCAGAATGGACTGGTTGGATCTCCTTGCAGTCCAAGGGACTCTCAAGAGTCTTCTCCAACACCACACTTCAAAAGCATCAATTCTTCGGCGCTCAGCCTTCTTCACAGTCCAACTCTCACATCCATACATGACCACAGGAAAAACCATAGCCTTGACTAGACGGACCTTTGTTGGCAAAGTAATGTCTCTGCTTTTGAATATGCTATCTAGGTTGGTCATAACTTTTCTTCTAAGCGGTAAGCATCTTTTAATTTCATGGCTGCAGTCACCATCTGCAGTGATTTTGGAGCCCCCAAAAATAAATATATTTAAATAACTTTAAATGCTTTGTCTAGATGGCTTTTCTCCTGATCTGACTGAATCGTCAACTCTGTAATCGGCATAGCTACCATTAGTAAAAAATTTTTATAACAAAAACATCTTTTTTTAATATTCTTCTGGTAAAAAAGAAGCATTTCTTACATATATGATAACATCTAAACTCAGTTTTAAGAAACCAACATTTGGGCCATAAAACCTTTGTTCTTTTTATTTTTTTTTCACCAGAATTAACCTCAAGCAGCTGAAGAGTCAATAATAAATAGCTAGATAGAACCTTCAAATCACATAGAGAGATCTGTCATAAATTTGTGGTCATTATTCCTGCTGTCCACTAAGATTTTGGCTGTCCTCATTCCAAGCACTTGTAGGACTGCACTTTCATATCCACTTGAAATGAAGTATAACTGCGTGGCTTGCTGTGGCCCATGCAATGGCAAGAGAGGTAATATACGGAGTCTTCAAGAGCAAATGCAAGCTGACAACTTCTCCTCCTCCCTGCCACGAGGATACTCCAAATGGAACTGCACTATCAGCCTATATCCCTGAGTTAGGATGGATGACATGGAGCAAATCTCCTGGGTAACCCAAAATAAACCTGTAATATGAGTGAGATACACCTGGGCTATTTTAAAACACAGAGATTTGAGGGCTGTTTATTCCTGCAGGATGACTTAATCTATCCTGATACAAGTCTTAAGATCTAGACTCTTTCACAAATGCAAACTAGCTTTAAAAATTGTCCTATTTTATAATTTAAGAGCCAGTGGAATGAATTCTAGGACAAACAAAATGGGAGGAATCTCAGCTAGTATAATTCTGTAACGGTAATGTTAGATTCCTTGAAAAGAAGTCAGAGATGAGCTATTATCAGTGTCTGAGCTCACAAAGGCAGGACTAAGGGGGGCTCTGGAAAGAAGAAACATCTTGAAATTCCTTCTAGATTTCCTGAAGATAATTTACTACTTGTCTTTGCCTCTTTCTCATCAACCTCTGCTAGCTTATATCTGGCATAAAATCTTAGACTTAGCTCTTCGGAAAAAATCTGCCTTGAGTTGTATTCTTCTTCTGTTTCTTCACTTCAGCTTACCCTGAGTCTTCCCTGTCTTTCCTAATAGCTGATTCTAGCCAATGGTGTATTTGACTTCAGCTTTTTCATTATGAGTTAGACTGGAGTGTGTACTTGGCCCACACAGTGGGCTAAGTTGGTGAATGTAGATGGATGTCAAATTTTTTTCAGAAGCAGGGAGCCTAACAAGTTTCATGGTCTTGATCTCTTGAAGCCAGAAAGAGCTAGTGGCAAATATGATTCTTCTGTTCCCATCAGTTCTCATCACCACCACCCTTCCCTTTGTTGAAGGCTAACTTTTCCTTTTTAAGGATGTATTTATTAAGTCAATCTTCAAACATTACACAAGGAAAAAGAAACTCTGACACTCAAAAAAATAATAATCCTTGTTTCAGAAGGGGAAATTGATAGAAATTTATTCTGTGAATCTGATTATCCAGTAATGAAAAGTTAAATCAGTAAAGTCTAAAATGTTCCTCTCAATTCTACCACTGCCTCCCATGCCAAGAATAAAATTTAATAAAGCAATGCTGTTAACAGGGTGGCCTATGAAACTCTTTCACAAACTGCAATATTTCAGTTTCCACGAAATAACTACTGAAACCATATTTAGTGGTGATAACGTTGTAACCCTCTCTATATACTTAGCTACTGATTTCTCTACTCTGTAAATTTTCATTACTAAATAACTGGAAAGTTTAACTTATAATTTACCTTCTGATATGAGCTTTCTTCCTTGGATCAACTTATAATTTCCTTCTTTGAAGATCTCCTATGTGGGTCTTCATTTCATCATAGTTTCAGGGGAAAAAAAAGAAACTCCAAACTCTTTTTCAAAAATTAAATAAACCAGAAGCAACATACTGAAAACAATTTGATGATGGTGAATACATTTAGTTATCTGTATACTAAAATACTAAATCTATAAACTAAAATAATAATAAACATATAATCTTTATAATAATACATTATTTTACAAGAAGACTATAGCTCATTACAGTCTCCACTATTAACTGTCAATAATACTTTTAAAACATTTTTCTATTCAAAAATTTTAACAATAAATAATCTGTTGTTGATTAGCTGAGACTGTGAAGGAAGGGGAAAAAATATAACTGGGTACATGTTCTCTACTCTGAAAGGCAGACTAATTTGCAATAACTATAATAAGAAGCAAAATGTGGCAAATTTCCTGACAGAAGTACAAACTAAGTATGATGAAAGCACAGCAAAAAGAGATTAATTCCAACCACAGACATGTGTAAGGAGTGGTGGATGTTGAAATGAATGTAGTAAGCCTGGGCTTTAAGGTCAAAACGCCAGAGTTCAAATCTCAGACATGTCGTTTACAAGTTGCATGAATGCAGACATATTAACATATCTAAGTCTTTCTTCAATCACTTATGAAACTAGAAAAATAAAATGAAAACCCACTACATAGCCCTTACTCTATATCAACATAATACTATGAGCATTTAATACAAATTAATTTATTTAATTATCCCCCAAATTTTATGTGTATACTAATATCCTCACTTTACAGATGAGGAAACTGAGGTACACAGAGTTTATGTGGCCTATGTCTGGTCCATAGTGGAATCCGACAAGCTGGAACCAGATGTCAGGATGTCACACCCTGGGTCACAAACACTATTCTATGTGGATGAGTTAATGTGAGCGAAATCTAAATCCACCATGAGCACAATTTTATACACATTTCATTGACCCCTTTCAATAACCCTATGAGGTGATTACCATCACTACATACATTGACAAGTGATGATCTGACTTCGATGAATTATGAAAGAACAGTTCTGTGCCAGTGGGTACAATGAACTGCAGCAGGACACAGGAGAGGGGACTGATGCGATTTTTTGCAGTAATCAAATACTGTGATGATAAAGATGGAAAGAAAGGAGAGATCTGAGAAATACAGAAGAATGAAAAGAAAATGTTTTAGGAAGTGAAACCAGGGCTCGAGAAGGGCCAGCAAATTCTGGCCACATGCCAGATCTGGCCCACCACTTCTTTGTATAAATAAAGCTTTATTGAAACACAGTCACACTTAGTTGTTTATATATTTTCCGTAGCTGCTTTTGTTTGACAACAGCGGAGTTAAGTGGTTGCAATGAAGCCTATCTAGCGTGAAAAGCCAAATATTTACCATTTTGCCCCTTAAAGAAAAATTCTGCCAATCTTTACTCCAGAGAAGCCCTGTCCAACAGAAAATTCTGTGATGGTGGAACTGTACTGTATCTCCACTGCTCAACAGAATAGCCAATAGCCACAAGTGGCTGGTTAAATTTAAACTAATTAAAACACAAATTTAAAATGTAGTTCCTCAGTCACACTTACCACCTTTCAAATACTCAATAGCCATATTAGCTATGTAAATTAAATTTTATTTAATTCTAACTAAACTAAACAAATTTCAGTAACCACATGTGGCTATAGGCTACCATCCTGGACAACAGAGCCATGGGGAATTTCAGAGGTAGAGATGGTCCCCAGAGTCAAATACAAAAGAGAGATCCAACAAGCTAAGGACTTGAAGTCAATACATAGAATTAAGCAACAAATTGACACTGATGAATATTTGGAAGAGGAATTTGGGTCGAGTGATGAGGTCTGAGGCCACCTTTCAGTGGACGTGGGAGTGTAAGGGAAAAGAGGACTTGGAAAACAGACAACAAGGCAAGACTTGATGATGTGAAGAGAAGTTTCTCTTTATTTATGCCAATCTTTCAGCTGGACTGTATTCAAAGAGAAGGGCAAAACGTGAAGGTAGCTGAGGGGAGAAGGACAGAATACCAGTGGAAATACTGTTTGTTTTTTAATGGCATTGGCAAGTGGGAAAGTGAAAAACAGGGCAAAGTTCAGGTTCTGTTTTACAAGTGCATCAGTGCTGCGGAAAGAAGAGATGTTTGTGTTTGGGGTGGGCGCATAACAAGAGCTAAGGCAAGAAAGACCCCTGGAAGCCTTACCTAAAAGCCTTGAATACCTTGTCAAGAAGGGGAGGCCTTTTAAAGGGAATGCCCTGTTCAGAATGGGATTTCAGGTCACAGTGGGAGGCAAACAAGGAAAGATAATCAGTTCAGATCTATTGACTAGCCTAGAAAACCACAGGAAGTAAAAAAAAAAAAAGAAAAAAAGGTGGTGAAGTGTAGAAACAAATCAAAGGAGCTTAAGGTAGGAAGAAGGGTGTATCAAAGAAAACAGGTTTTATCATCTCTGGGTATCAGGTTTATGTTCTCTTTAAAGGAGACCTGAAATAAAAAAGAAAAGTAAATACTTTTTGAAGTAAGAGAAGGAATAGCATTTTGTTAATTACCCATAATGGGCCAGGTTCTGAGTTTGGTCATTTAAACTGAGTTTGGTAAAGCATTTAATCTATGCACTATCCCTTGAGAAAGACAATATTATATCTATCTTACAAATGACAAATGAGGCTTAAAGAGGTCAAAAAGCTTCCCAGAATTATCAAACTAACACATTGCAGACTAGAACCCAATACTTTCTGACGCCAGGGAAAACGTGAAGAATTTCCAGTTTTCCATGTCTGTGTGCTAATTTGAGTAATTCTTGTACCCTCACTAGACACCATGTCCTATGGGCACAGGCCATGTGCTAGCTCATTAATGTGAAGTCACTCAGTCGTGTCCGACTCTTTGTGACCCCATAGACTATAGTCTACCAGGCTTCTCAGTCCATGGGATTTTCCAGGCAAGAGTACTGGAGTGGGTTGCCATTTCCTTCTCCAGGGGATCTTCCCAAGCCAGGGATTGAACCCAGGTCTCCCGCATTGTAGACAGACGCTTTACCCTCTGAGCCACATTAATGGCATATTGCAAATGCTCAATTATTATTTTTAAATTAATGCTGCAAGTGTGAATGAATGTATATTGAAATAGCACTCTTCTGACACATTAACACAAATAAGAATAAGGGTTTCATGAGGTAACTGCTCAGCAAAAACAATGACTAGCTCAAAAGACTACTATTGGACACAGAGAAGGCTTTAAGCATTTTTAAGAGGGCATCATATTGCTTTTCTCGCACTGTGACATCTCATCTAAGTTACAGGTACTTGGCCTTGGACAGTATCAACTGACTGTTCCAGGAAACCCTCCAAATTGGGTAATTGCTTACTTGGGGCAGCATAATAACCTCATGCTCATTTAACCACTAGGGATATTGTGTTTGTAAAAGAAGCGGGAAAGCACATCTCTCTATAGGACAATATTTTAACAGAGAAACCTAACATAAAGTGAGAGGTGCTCTTTAGCCCTATTGATAATGTCCACACTAGTAAATACACTCAGAACCTGGCCCCAGCCTACCAGCTTTCGCCACAAACTGGCCCACCTCAGCATGAAAGGACATGAAATAATGATCTACACCCCTGCCAGATCATCTCGGATTAAAACAGAGAGAACTGCCAGTAGTGAGAAATGCAGCCAACAGGAAAAAGAGTAAAAAGAAAGGCTTTCAAGAAATCAATACCTGTTATCTGAACTGGATCCACTGTCAATAGACAGAAAAGGCATGAATGAGTGATCCTAAAGAGCCCTAGGTTGTGAGTCATGCCTGGCAGCTAAATTCAAAGCAGAAGATGAGGACACAATTTTATCTTGCTTGTTTTATTTTTATTCTAGAGGAAATGCAGGAAAAATGAAGAATTGAAGCAAAAGGGAGTAGGATTCAACTCAATTCAAAAAAGAAAAAGCTAAAATCAAAATTAAGTAAAGTTAAAGGTCAAATGTAAACGTTAAGATCAAGACATTAACATTTCAAAGCATAAATTTATTAAAATCTAAATATAATCCTCAATAAATATATATTTAAAAGTACATTCTAAAGGAAAGTTAACTTTATCAGTCAGCCCTTTTCAAGAGAACTACTTAGGGCACTCAGGAGCAGTGGTCCTCAATTAACCAACTCAGAAACAGATCACAATGAGCTCATAAGGAACAGAATTCCAAATCAGAGCAGGTTCCTGGAAAACCAGACCGACAGACCAGGATGTGCATGGAGACCTTAAGCAGGTAACCCTGAAATCTCCGAACCATCCAGAGAATCAAAGGGGGCCGAAGAGGGTGCACACTCTCCAATGCCAGCCTGTATCTGATGGAAGAAAGAGAAGATGCCTTTTAACATTTAATCCTGATGATAGTGATGACGTGATAAAGAAAGAACGTGATGACGTGATAAAAAAAGGAAAGGATAGAAAGAAAGAGAGAGCAACCCCAGCACCATGCAAGGGAAGAAAAAACCAATTTGATGACACGGTGTTATTTTGCTCTGGTTTTCATGCATTGGAGAAGGAACTAGCAACCCACTCCAGTGTTCTTGCCTGGAGAATCCCAGGGACGGGGCAGCCCAGTCTATGGGGTCGCATAGAGTCGGACACGACTCAAACGACTTAGCAGCAGCAGCAGGGAGAAATGGGAAGAAGACAGAGGGAAAATAGAGGATTGAAACTAATATGCTCTAAACCTGAGGACTTCAGGGCTGTATTTTTTCTACGTTCACATTACGTCTTCATCGTAGCTATCCATTTCTTTCTCGTTAAGGCTATAACTCAGGCAGAATGACACTGCAATGTTCTGAGGAAATTGTCCTCTACAGTTGAGGCTCCCAGAAGGCAGACACCGCATTTATTAACTCATTCTACACACTTAGCTCATGTCTGCAGAGAAATGGTCTATACAAGCTCTTATTAAAGAGGAAGAATACAATCAATCATTTTAGAATGTCTAAAAAGAACTTTTCTTCCCATTGAGACTTCTAAATTATTCTGAGATTGTTTCTATAAAGACTATATAACTGGGGGAGGTACACAGGGAGCATCAATTTTGTTTTATTTCTTAAAATAAAATGATCTGAAACAAATGTGACACAATATTAAGATCTTAAAACACCCAATGTTCAGTCCACTAAATTATTATCTTTATTTATTCTCTAAATATCTCATAAGGAAAAAGGCTGTGGAACCTTACAATATTTATTAATATTTTTGGAGAAAAATTTTGACAATATATATCAGAAAGCGTATAATTCCTCTTTGACTCAGAAATCTAAGAATTCATCTGCAAGAAGGAAGGAAAGAAACAGAGACAGATGGACAGACACAGAGACACAAAGATCTTTAGAATGCTGTCTCCAAAGAAGAAAGTATTCTTTCAAGTAAAGAGAAACCACCTCAAAATCAACAGGGAGGGATTGTGAAAAAAATAATTTTACATTCACCCAGTATGTTTAAATATTCTGCATACATAAAAATCACAGAATAGAAGAACAGAGGTATGAAAAAAACCACAACTTACTCCAACTGGGAAAATAAGCTATCAAACAATATAACAGTATAACTCTATAGTTCTATATTTTTATAATTCTATTTCTCTGTAAGAAAAACAGTAGAGATCTAGAGAGTCAAACAAACTGACAAACAGAAATAGATATTAGATTTTTTAAAAGCACAACACATACACAAAACAAAACCTGGTGAATCTGAGTAAGTTGGTTGGTCAAGTTAATTGTATTGAACCAATATCAAATTTGTTTTGATAATTTACTATAGTCATGTAAGGTGTTGCCATTGGAGGGAGCTAAGTGGTGGGTATAAATGACCTCCTCGTACTATTTTTGCAACTTCTTATGAGTCTATAATTATTCCAAAATAAAAACTTAAAAAGAAAATGAAAGACTGAAGGGAAATATACCAACTATACCAAGATATATATGAGATTAGATATTGAACTATAATTGATATTCCATCTATTCTGGCTTTCCTGAGTTTACACAATTAAAATTTAAAGTAACACTGCATCTTTCTGGGGGGAAAAAAAAGCATAAACCTAAATTTCAGTCAGAATTACTTTTGAATAAGAAATGTCAATGAAAAGTTATTCAAAATCTATGTCTCAAACCAAGGCTTTTGGATGATAAAATCTCTGCTCTTTTAATTAAACCCCACTAAATCTCTTCCAATTTCCCACCTTCATTCTTGCCAAAACAACCTTAACACACAGCCGGAAACTAAAGCCAACTTAACCAACCAGATACCATTGAGTGTAAATTAAAACATTAAGAAAAGTAGACAAAATTGTTATTGTCTTTTCCCCTAGTCTTATCCTCAAAATAATCTAACAAGGTCACAAACTGTCTTAGCTCTATCCTTGCCAATTCCCTCACTGTCTACATATAATATCATAGATTAAACATTTTCCATTCACATTTCGTTAATTTGAAACTTGAATGCAGTGCAGCCTGCTCAATTATCCAAGAGTTCATTATCTAGCTGATTCTAACCAAGCCCATTATTTCTCTTTATTCTTTTTGTGTTACTTGTCTTTTCCTCACTTTTCTGGGTGTTAGCACTTCTAGCAGAAAATAAGAAGCTGCACAAAGGGATAAAATTAAAATTGGTTGATTATTTTATGTATCAAAGGATTTCTTAGTTAGAAAATGGCCACGGATCACCATAATGTGAGCCTGTATATTCTAGTTACTCACACCTCAATGGTCAAAGGTAATTCAGAGTAGACTTGATTGCAAAATAAAGCAAATTTTATTACCCGTATTTTCAGAAAATAACTCGATAGTCCATATCACTCATGATTACACTCCCTTTATTAAATAGGAAAATGAAAGCTATCTTATTACAAGCAAAAACACTTTTTTCCTTTGATGTATGAAATCACTCCTCAATGTTATACTCTACTTGGACTCTTATTCAGCACCTGGAATAGTGCCTGGCCTAGATGACCATTCAGTAAACATTAATGAGTGAACAATAGAAAGAAAGGAAGAATAAAAGAAGGAACAAACAGATTAAGAACTAATAAGTTCTAGAACCAAAAAAACGGAGAAGGCAATGGCACCCCACTCCAGTACTCCTGCCTGGAAAACCCCAAGGACGGAGGAGCCTGGTAGGCTGCAGACCAAGGGGTTGCGAAGAGTCCGACACGACTGAGCGACTTCACTTTCACTTTTCACTTTCGTGCATTGGAGAAGGCAATGGCAACCCACTCCAGTATTCTTGCCTGGAGAATCTCAGGGACGGCGGAGCCTGGTGGGCTGCCGTCTATGGGGTCACACAGAGTCGGACACGACTGAAGCGACTTAGCAGCAGCAGCAGCAGAACCAAAAAAAACCTCCACTTTTATAACAGGTCAGCAAACATGTCACCAAAAAACTATGGTAAGGAATATTACTGGTGCTATTCTTACTGTAATAATATATATTTGTGTTCTGTAATGCTTTAACACACTTAAGCAAGTACTTAAGTATTTAAAATGCCCCTCACCCATTTCACCTGCACCCAACTCCATCTCCTCTGACAACCACCAATCTGTTCTCAGCATCTGTGAGCCTGGTTTTTGTTTTGTTTTGTTGTTTGTTATGGTTTTTAGAATTTACATATAAGATTAGGGCTTCAGAGAAGACAATGGCACCCCACTCCAGTACTCTTGCCTGGAAAATCCCATGGATGGAGGAGCCTGGCGGGCTACAGTCCATGGGGTCGCTAAGAGTCGGACACGACTGAGCGACTTCACTTTCACTTTTCACTTGCATGCAGTGGAGAAGGAAATGGCAACCCACTCCAGTGTTCTTGCCTGGAGAATCCCAGGGACAGGGGAGCCTGGTGGGCTGCTGTCTATGGGGTCATAGAGTTGGACACAACTAAAGTGACTTAGCAGCAGCAGCAGCAGCAAGATCAGGGCTTCCCTGGTGGCTTAGTGGTCAATAATCTACCTGCAATGCAGGAGACATGGGTTTGATCCCTAGGTCAGGAAGACCCCCTGGAGGAGGAAATGGCTACACAGTTCAAATATTCTTGCCTGGGAAATCCCATGGGCAGAGGAGCCTGATGGGCTACAGTTCATGGGGTCTCAAAGAGTCAGACATGATTTAGTGACTAAACAACATAAGTAAGATCATATGGTATTTGTCTTTTATTACTTTTAAACAGTGAGTTTTCTTTTGCTTATCTGCTAATATGTTTACTAAATAAGGTGACTAAAACATGACAATCTGGTAAAATGACATGGATACAACTCTTAAACCTGAAATAGTTTGACAGACATATACAAGGTCAGGTGCATTCCATAGTAGAGACAGCAAAGATGACTGAGACCTGACCCCTGCCCTCTGTCACCTAGCTGTGATCTTTTAAGCTACTGGTAAAAGAAAAGTACCAGTGGAGGATGAGGTTACATAGTGGATTTATAGTGACTAAATGCAAATGGGAATTGAGCATTCTTTGCCAAACTAGTTTAAAGGGAAATAAGATTCAAGGTGATAGGCTTTTTAGGAAAGAACCATTTACCAAGAAGACAGGTACAAGTTGACTCTGGGAAAATAGTGAAGATTTAAATTCCACTAAAATGAGAGAAGAAAATGGAAGACACATAGAAACATAGGTGACAAATGAGAGAAAGGAAGTTACATCTCTGATTAAACAATTTTTGTAATTCAAACATTGCTCTCATTCCTTTGTACTTTCCAGGTACAGTCATGTGACAATCAGGCAAAAAGAATGTAGTCATAATTCATTACAGAAATTGGGCTCTTACAGTGTGACCCAATGGGTGTGAAAAATTAAGTCCACCACTATAATACAAGTCATTTAATCGCTCTGTCCTTCAGTTTACACAGTCATAAAAATGCATTATATGTATCTCATAGGGTGTCAGAAGGATTCAAGGTACACATATAGTATTAGCATAGAGTCTGACTCAGCACAAGTGCTCCATAGTGACTTTTGTTGTATTGCCATGATTGTTATTACTGTTATTATCATTATTGAAACGCATTCATCAGTCTTAAAGAAAAGAATGAATAACTCAGTCATGTGCTAGAGAACAGTCATGTGTGTTTTCTTCTCAATCTATTACAGACTCTTCAGATATTGCTGTGGCTAATCCCTTAGACACTCAAAGGAAGATTTAACATTTTCAGATTATTTGTTCCCTAAAATTTGGCAACACCTATGGAATAACACAGGTTAGTGAGAGAGCCCACAGTTCATGGTTCTTATACTGGATTTCAAAAATAAGATATTCATCTTAGAAACAAGAGAGATGGATGCAATATGATTCCTTGGGGAAAAAACTCATCTCTGCACTTAACATATGTTATGTATCAAGGTCTGTCCACGTGCATTAGGATCAAGATGAGAAGCAATGGAAGCAAAACAGCAAAGAATACTATGAATGCATTAAAAAGAATACTTGAATGCATTAAAAAAAAAGGAATCGAAACAAACAACTTCCATAATTACAAACATGTAACAAGTCCTATTATTTTTTCCTGAGAAGTTGGAGGAAAGGAAATTTTTCAAGTACTCATAATTAGATGAATTAATTAGGCTATTTATCACATGTTCTCATAAAAATAATGCTAAAGCACACTACAAGCAATGAGTAATAATGTGGTCATTAGATTTTCCTTAAGACAGAAAACCAACATAGCATTCTTAAGAGAAGGGATTAATATTGCTTTCTACTGTCCAGGAAACATTTCTAAAGTAGGTAACAATTAATATAAAGTCCCTCTCCCACCACTTGTGGGACTGTTGTATACATTTTAAATATTTTACATAAAACATACAGTTTATTTTTTCAAAGAACATCAGTCTATCATTCTAAATAAAATAGAGATACTTTCCAAATGCTTCTGAGATATAAATCCAGATTTTTAAAGTTACTTTTAGTAGTTTCAGTGGAGAAGGGGAAGAAAAAAAAAAAGCAAAAATTAACTAAGACAATTATTATGGAAACAATATAATGTAGTGTATATTTAGAGCACAGATGCTAAATTCAACCTGTACCGTGCTGTGCTATGTTGCTGTTTAGTCATATCCAGCTCTTTGAGACACATGGACTATGGCCTGCCAGGCTCCTCTGTCCATGGGATTTCCCAGACAAGAATACTGCAGTGGGTTGCCAGTTTCTTTTCCAAGGGATCTGCCCCAACCCAGGGACTGAATCTGAGTCTCCTTCATTGGCAGGCAGATTCTTTACCACTGAGCCACTTAGGAAGCGCAAATTCAGACTGCCTGGGTTCAAATCCTAGATCTGCTACTTATTAGTTTTATATGTTTAGGCAAGTTTTCTTAAACTCTCTGTATGTTCATTTCCATACACACTAAACAAGAGTAAAAGGTCCCCTACCTCACAGGGTTATTAGATATATTAAATAAATTCAAGTACTTAGTATTCTATCTGGCTCATAGCATAGATACCGTAAGCCTAGCTGTTTTCACTATATGCTGGACTGCTAAGTTGCTGCTAAGTCACTTCAGTCATGTTCGACTCTGTGCAACCCCAGAGACAGCAGCCCACCAGGCTCAGCCGTCCCTGGGATTCTCCAGGCAAGAACACTGGAGTGGGTTGCCATTTCCTTCTCCAATGCATGCAAGTGAAAAGGGAAAGTGAAGTCACTAAGTCGTGTCCCACTCTTAGCGACCCCATGGACTGCAGCCTACCAGGCTCCTCCGTCCATGGGAGTTTCCAGGCAAGAGTACTGGAGTGGTTCGCCAATGCCTTATGCTGGACACTTTCATTCAAAAAGTTCTATGTTATTATTATATGTTATTAATATATACATTAATGATGTCACAATCAATAAAATAGGCTGGATTACACACAGTAACAATAGCGAATACTCAATAACTTGAAACAATGTTCATTCCTCACTCATGCACCCTTAATGAGGCTTCAAGTGGAGTCCCCAAAGAACCATCACCGGCATGTGCTCGGTTCCCCAGGCTACACATGCTTCCACAGTGGCTCTGACTGACAGGGAGGACTAAGCATTGAAGCACTAGCCACTGATTGTTTCACAGGAAGTGACACGCCTTTCTCTGGCTGCTCTAGCCAAAGCTAATCACATAACCACCCCTGGGAGGGGAAGCCGGACCCTCCTGTGGGCTCAAAAGTAGAGAACAGACACTGCTGAACAGCAATACTCACCACGGTCCACATTTTGGTACAGTAAACTGCTCAAGGACTGGGGACCTAAGTTGTAACCCAGAAATCAATTTGTTTTTCTCCACTAATAACAATACTCAACAATTTTTCCCCTACCCACATTTTTACCCAAGGGGAAAATGATAGCATATGGTACAAATTTGCATCGGTAACAGTGGCAAACTTTATTCAGCCTTGATTAAGCAGGGAGAGTTGGGAGCAAGGCAATGTCAGAGCATTTGTAGCTTAGAAAAGCACTTAACTCACAACTGAGAATCAGTAAAACTGAAAATTTTAAAAAGTGTGGAGAGAAAGCAGAGAGATTAGTGCAAAAGTAGACTTTTCTAAGTTCCAGTGCTTTCACTTACGGTTATTTTAGCAAACAGTCAATAATAATGATTTTACATCCCTTTGGCTACTAAATTTTTTTTATCATTTTATTTTTTTTTTAATTTTATTTTTAAACTTTACATAATTGTATTAGTTTTGCCAAATATCAAAATGAATCCGCCACAGGTACACATGTGTTCCCCATCCTGAACCGTCCTCCCTCCTCCCTCCCCATACCATCCCTCTGGGTCGTCCCAGTGCACCAGCCCCAAGCATCCAGTATCGTGCATTGAACCTGGACTGGCAACTCGTTTCATATATGATATTTTACATGTTTCAATGCCATTCTCCCAAATCTTCCCACCCTCTCCCTCTCCCACAGAGTCCATAAGACTGTTCTATACATCAGTGTCTCTTTTGCTGTCTCGTACACAGGGTTATTGTTACCATCTTTCTAAATTCCATATATATGCATTAGTATACTGTATTGGTGTTTTTCTTTCTGGCTTACTTCACTCTGTATAATAGGCTCCAGTTTCATCCACCTCATTAGAACTGATTCAAATGTATTCTTTTTAATGGCTGAGTAATACTCCATTGTGTATATGTACCACAGCTTTCTCATCCATTCATCTGCTGATGGACATCTAGGTTGCTTCCATGTCCTGGCTATTATAAACAGTGCTACGATGAACATTGGGGTACACGTGTCTCTTTCCCTTCTGGTTTCCTCAGTGTGTATGCCCAGCAGTGGGATTGCTGGATCATAAGGCAGGTCTATTTCCAGTTTTTTAAGGAATCTCCACACTGTTCTCCATAGTGGCTGTACTAGTTTGCATTCCCACCAACAGTGTAAGAGGGTTCCCTTTTCTCCACACCCTCTCCAGCATTTATTACTTGTAGACTTTTGGATTGCAGCCATTCTGACTGGTGTGAAATGGTACCTCATAGTGGTTTTGATTTGCATTTCTCTGATAATGAGTGATGTTGAGCATCTTTTCATGTGTTTGTTAGCCATCTGGATGTCTTCTTTGGAGAAATGTCTATTTAGTTCTTTGGCCCATTTTTTGATTGGGTCATTTATTTTTCTGGAGTTGAGCTGTAGGAGCTGCTTGTATATTCTCAAGATTAGTTGTTTGTCAGTTGCTTCATTTGCTATTATCTTCTCCCATTCTGAAGGCTGTCTTTTCACCTTGCTAATAGTTTCCTTTGATGTGCAGAAGCTTTTAAGGTTAATTAGGTCCCATTTGTTTCTTTTTGCTTTTATTTCCAATATTCTGGGAGGTGGGTCATACAGGATCCTGCTGTGATGTATGTCAGAGAGTGTTTTGCCTATGTTCTCCTCTAGGAGTTTTATAGTTTCCGGCCTTACGTTGAGATCTTTAATCCATTTTGAGTTTATTTTTGTGTATGGTGTTAGAAAGTGTTCTAGTTTCATTCTTTTACAAGTGGTTGACCAGATTTCCCAGCACCACTTGTTAAAGAGATTGTCTTTAATCCATTGTATATTCTTGCCTCCTTTGTCAAAGATAAGGTGTCCATATGTGCGTGGATTTATCTATGGGCTTTCTCTTTTGTTCCATTGATCTATATTTCTGTCTTTGTGCCAGTACCATACTGTCTTGATAACTGTGGCTTTGTAGTAGAGCCTGAAGTCAGGTAGGTTGATTCCTCCAGTTCCATTCTTCTTTCTCCAGATCGCTTTGTCTATTCGAGGTTTTTTGTATTTCCATACAAATTGTGAAATTATTTGTTCTAGCTCTGTGAAGAATACTGTTGGTAGCTTGATAGGGATTGCATTGAATCTATAAATTGCTTTGGGTAGTATACTCATTTTCACTATATTGATTCTTCCAATCCATGAACATGGTATATTTCTCCATCTGTTAGTGTCCTCTTTGATTTCTTTCACCAGTGTTTTATAGTTTTCTATATATAGGTCTTTAGTTTCTTTAGGTAGATATATTCCTAAGTATTTTATTCTTTCCGTTGCAATGGTGAATGGAATTGTTTCCTTAATTTCTCTTTCTGTTTTCTCATTATTAGTGTATAGGAATGCAAGGGATTTCTGGGTATTGATTTTATATCCTGCAACTTTACTATAGTCATTGATTAGTTCTAGTAATTTTCTGGTGGAGTCTTCAGGGTTTTCTATGTAGAGGATCATGTCATCTGCAAATAGTGAGAGCTTTACTTCTTCTTTTCCAATTTGGATTCCTTTTATTTCTTTTTCTGCTCTGATTGCTGTGGCCAAAACTTCCAAAACTATGTTGAATAGTAATGGTGAAAGTGGGCACCCTTGTCTTGTTCCTGACTTTAGAGGAAATGCTTTCAATTTTTCACCATTGAGGATAATGTTTGCTGTGGGTTTGTCATATATAGCTTTTATTACCAGCACTGAAACCAAGCACCACACAAGGGCCAATAAGTTCCAGGGCAAGACATACCAAGCAAATTCTCCAGCAACAAAGGAACACAGCCCTGAGCTTCAAGATACAGGCTGCCCAAAGTCACCCCAAAACCATAGACATCTCATAACTCATTACTGGACATTTCATTACACTCTAGAGAGAAGAAATACAGCTCCATCCACCAGAACATCGACACAAGCTTCCCTAACCAGGAAACCTTGACAAACCACCTGTACAAACCCACACACAGCGAGGAAACACCACAATAAAGAGAACTCCACAAACTGCCAGAATACAGAAAAGACACCCCAAACTCAGCAATTTAAACAAGATGAAGAGACAGTGGAATACCTAGCAGATAAAGGAACAGGATAAATGCCCACCAAACCAAACAAAAGAGAAAGAGATAGGGAATCTACCTGATAAAGAATTCCAAATAATGATAGTGAAATTGATCCAAAATCTTGAAATTACAATGGAATCACAGATAAATAGCCTGGAGGCAAGGATTGAGAAGATGCAAGAAAGGTTTAACAAGGACTTAGAAGAAATAAAAAAGAGTCAATATATAATGAATAATGCAATAAGTGAAATTAAAAACACTCTGGAGGCAACAAATAGTAGAATAACAGAGGCAGAAAATAGGATTAGTGAATTAGAAGATAGAATGGTAGAAATAAATGAATCAGAGAGGATAAAAGAAAAACGAATTAAAAGAAATGAGGACAATCTCAGAGACCTCCAGGACGATATTAAACGCTACAACATTCGAATCATAGGGGTCCCAGAAGAAGAAGACAAAAAGAAAGACCATGAGAAAATACTTGAGGAGATAATAGTTGAAAACTTCCCTAAAATGGGGAAGGAAATAATCACCCAAGTCCAAGAAACCCAGAGAGTCCCAAACAGGATAAACCCAAGGCGAAACACCCCAAGACACATATTAATCAAATTAACAAAGATCAAACACAAAGAACAAATATTAATAGCAGCAAGGGAAAAACAACAAATAACACACAAGGGAATACCCATAAGGATAACAGCTGATCTTTCAATAGAAACTCTTCAAGCCAGGAGGGAATGGCAAGACATACTTAAAGAGATGAAAGAAAATAACCTACAGCCCAGATTATTGTACCCAGCAAGGATCTCATTCAAGTATGAAGGAGAAATCAAAAGCTTTTCAGACAAGCAAAAGCTGAGAGAATTCTGCACCACCAAACCAGCTCTCCAACAAATACTAAAGGATATTCTCTAGACAGGAAACACAAAAAGGGTGTATAAATTCGAACCCAAAACAATAAAGTAAATGGCAACGGGATCATGCTTATCAGTAATTACCTTAAACATAAATGGGTTGAATGCCCCAACCAAAAGACAAAGACTGGCTGAATGGATACAAAAACAAGACCCCTACATATGTTGTCTACAAGAGACCCACCTCAAAACAGGGGACACATACAGACTGAAGGTGAAGGGCTGGAAAAAGATTTTCCATGCAATAGGGACCAAAAGAAAGCAGGAGTAGCAATACTTATATCAGATAAAATAGACTTTAAAACAAAGGCTGTGAAAAGAGACAAAGAAGGTCACTACATAATGATCAAAGGATCAATCCAAGAAGAAGATATAACAATTATAAATATATATGCACCCAACACGGGAGCACCGCAGTATGTAAGACAAATGCTAACAAGTATGAAAGGAGAAATTAACAATAACACAATAATAGTGGGAGACTTTAATACCCCACTCACACCTATGGATAGATCAACTAAACAGAAAATTAACAAGGAAACACAAACTTTAAACGATACAATAGACCAGTTAGACCTAATTGATCTCTATAGGACATTTCATCCCAAAACAATGAATTTCACCTTTTTCTCAAGCGCACATGGAACCTTCTCCAGGATAGATCACATCCTGGGCCATAAAGCTAGCCTTGGTAAATTCAAAAAAATAGAAATCATTCCAAGCATCTTTTCTGACCACAATGCAGTAAGATTAGATCTCAATTACAGGAGAAAAACTATTAAAAATTCCAACATATGGAGACTGAAAAACACGCTGCTGAATAACCAACAAATCACAGAAGAAATCAAAAAAGAAATCAAAATTTGCATAGAAATGAATGAAAATGAAAACACAACAACCCAAAACCTGTGGGACACGGTAAAAGCAGTCCTAAGGGGAAAGTTCATAGCAATACAGGCACACCTCAAGAAACAAGAAAAAAGTCAAATAAATAACCTAACTCTACACCTAAAGCAACTAGAAAAGGAAGAAATGAAGAACCCCAGGGTTAGTAGAAGGAAAGAAATCTTAAAACTTAGAGCAGAAATAAATGCAAAAGAAACAAAAGAGATCATAGCAAAAATCAACAAAACCAAAAGCTGGTTTTTTGAAAGGATAAATAAAATTGACAAACCATTAGCCAGACTCATCAAGAAACAAAGGGAGAAAAATCAAATCAACAAAATTAGAAATGAAAATGGAGAGATCACAACAGACAACACAGAAATACGAAGGATCATAAGAGAGTACTATCAACAATTATATGCCAACAAAATGGACAACGTGGAAGAAATGGACAAATTCTTAGAAAAGTACAACTTTCCAAACTCGACCAGGAAGAAATAGAAAATCTTAACAGACCCATCACAAGCATGGAAATTGAAACTGTAATCAAAAATCTTCCAGCAAACAAAAGCCCAGGTCCAGACGGCTTCACAGCTGAATTCTACCAAAAATTTAGAGAAGAGCTAACACCTATCCTGCTCAAACTCTTCCAGAAAATTGCAGAGGATGGTAAACTTCCAAACTCATTCTATGAGGCCACCATCACCCTAATACCAAAACCTGACAAAGATGCCACAAAAAAAGAAAACTACAGGCCAATATCACTGATGAACATAGATGCAAAAATCCTTAACAAAATTCTAGCAATCAGAATCCAACAACACATTAAAAAGATCATACACCATGACCAAGTGGGCTTTATCCCAGGGATGCAAAGATTCTTCAATATCCGCAAATCAATCAATGTAATACACCACATTAACAAATTGAAAAATAAAAACCATATGATTATCTCAACAGATGCAGAGAAAGCCTTTGACAAAATTTTTTTATCATTTTATTGTACTACTTTTTTTGCACAGATTTCTATATTGATCATGTCTACAGAGCAATCTTTCTTTTCCCTTAATCTTCCCAAATTTCTTTTACTTAATTAATGTCACTTGGGAGAGACATCTCAAAAATTATACTTGGGAAATGTTGCTATTCTAACATCAAAACCTGGAGAAGGTATTCCTCTTGCCTAGAGTTATCTCTTAAGTCAAGACCTACAGACTTTAGACGCTTTTATCCCACTTAGAGCAACTAGTATTTTAAATCAGTAAAATTCACTACTTACCTAAAAGTTATAAATCGAACTCTCCTCTAACGTAGTTACCTGATCTGTTTTCAGCTATTCTAAGACTTTCAGCTGGACGATTTCAAACTGGAAATTCTTAAACTTCGATTTTCCTAGATAAGAATAATACTTCTCCTTTCTATGCATTGTCCCTTACCTCATTTGGCCATAATGCCATCAAAAGTACATATAATTCATATTTTTTATAAGTTCTCTAACCACATGGTTTACATAAAGAATGTAAGTTTTTCAGATGTGTTTCCTAAAACTGTAAAGAGGTTATTACATTCAGATACATGATCACAAATATTCATTAGCCTCCCACATGTTTCTCTCACAAATTTCACACAATAGAAAGAAATGATGCCGCCTTCACAAAGTCACTGCTTAAGTGGAAATTCTTAAAAAAAAAAAAAAAAGAAGGAGAAGAACAAGGAAGGATGTGGGGAAGAAGGGGAGGGGAAGGGGAAAATGAAAAAAAGGAAGAGTTGGAGGGGGAAAAGGAGAACAAGAAGAGAAAAATAACTTCAACTACTGGATTTTTTTTCTCAACGAATAGTATGTGGCATGAACAAAAGAAATAGTAAGCCACCTTCCAGGAGGTACTAAGAGCATGGACTTTACCCCACACTTGGTAGAAGGCTGGTCACAGCTGATTGAATTTCCATTGTGTACTGACTGTGCATTTGTCAGGCAATCCATCCCTGCTTATGTAATTGCAGCATTCCAGTAGTTCACTCTGTTCTGTCCTGAATCTTCAGCAGCATGACAGACTGAGAAAATTAGATACAGCACAGCACCAAGCTGTTGACCTTCAGAATATAAAATAAAGCCCATCTTTTTAAATTGGTCTTTCTTGATGAGTCTATCTGAGGGAGAGTATTGCTAACAGGCCATTTTTCATGCTTACCATGTACCTTCATAAAATATTTTTTGATTTCTAAAAAATGATAATTTAAAATTTAAATGTATCTGTACTGTGCACAATATTATGAATAAATTCATTTCATTTAGACTTTGTCAGAAGGGGATACATTTTTTTCATCCCCAGATAAAACTCTCACCTTTCAACTAGAAGTAAATACACTGATAAATATGAAGGAAATTTTATTAGAGAAAAGAAAGAGAGGGAGGGAGGCTGAATTTCCAAGACAGCTTAATGTGGCTAATTGTTTGCCAAAGAATCAAAATTCAGTAGAGGAATAAATTACTTTCTGATTATATAAAATCCACATTATATTTTCCTTATTTGTTTTCCTTTGAAAGAATGTCAGACTCAGAAAAGTTGCAAGTAAAAGATAAAGAACTTTTTTCCCTCTGAACCACTTACTGACAGGTCTGAAACCCCAGAATAATTTAACAAATCAACAAATATTAGTTCTTTCATCTTTTTTTTTAACTGTCTCTTTATCTTCCCTGTTAAACTCATCATCAAATGCTTAGCTATCTACCTCATGTAAATCTGTTAAGTAGCTTTTTATTCCATCTTTTAGACTTTTCCATTTTGTTTTTTCCATGAACTTCTGGCATCTAAAGAAAACAACAGATAAGAAACCACACAAAGTTCAACTTGTAAAAACAAGGAGTCCTGTTAATGAGGAACAGGTTTCAAAATAAGCAAAATTCCCTTCATTCCTATTTCCCAAATTTCTTCACTTCTTCCTTTAAACAAGAGATGCTCTTAAAGGGGGAGGTGGGGAAAGGAAAGATAATGAGGAAACTTCTTTTCAGGTAACCCAGACACCTCCACGTGCTGTCATCTCGCCTCCCCTTCCTGTCATTGTCCAATACGTTCCTGGACTGTTTTTGCCTACCACCAGTTCCCTCTGTATTTCGGGATCCTGGTTTTGGCCTTCACTTCTCCACTGACATCACATTATTAAAAATCACTGAAGATTTCTGCGTCAAGACTGTTATCTTTCAGTCCTCAATAGACTCAAAACTTCTCTAGAGCCCTTGACCACTATCGACCTTCCCTATTTTTATCTCTTCTCTCCCTCTTACTCCATGGCACCAAAATATTCTGCTCTTCCTTATCCTACTTCTCTGAACAAGCCTCATCCACTCTCACAAGTTTTCCCCCCTCTTCTATTTATCTCCCCAGTTCAGTTTTTAGTATTTTGTTCATTCTCTCTCTCTCTCTCTAAATTGCGCTCTCTCTCTCCCCCTACTCAACATTCACCAAGCTTTAGCTCTCACGTCTTTACAAATGTCAGTCAAACCTATAATCCTATAAGCTCCTGCCAAGTCTTCAAATCAGTATCTTTAATTCACAATCAATTCCTCCACCTGGGTACCTGAGTCAAATTCTCAGGTTCTCATAACTTCTTTACTTCCCTACACCCCACCTGGTGATCACTGTGTCTAATTTCACCTGGGACAGCAGCTGCTGAGTTCCAGCCAAGCGTTGCCATGCGAAAATGCTGACCAAGCGCTGACAGTTAATCTCTTTTTTTCAAAAGAAGACCCCCCCCTCCAAGGCTGAATCATTAAAGGAAATTTAAATTTTAGATGAAATCCTCCAATGTTTAAATACTGACAACTATTTCAAAAACAGACAAACAAAAAACCCAGCACCTAAGTCACACAAAACCTATCTGCAGACTTACAGACAGGTTGTGACGTACAGCTTAAAAAGCGAATGCAAATGTCTTAGCTTGCTATTCCAAGCCTTCCAAAACCATCGTGAAACTACCTTCTGGAGTACCTATAACTCCATAATAACCACTACAAGCCAACTGATCTCCTATCCATTCTGACCTACAAGCATATTTGGTTCTTTCTCTCCTCTATGCCTATGTCATGTTTGGTTTGGACACAAAAGTTTTTCTTTTGCACACAAGAAGTGTTTTTCTTCCTCTAAATCCTACTTTAAGATTGAGTCCATATGCTACCATTTCTCTGAAAACTTTCTGGTCCACACTAGCTTCTGGGAATCTCGCTTCCATATTTCAAAAACATCAGTAACGAGGACTGTGTGTCAGGCACAGTCCTAGACACTTTATGCTCCCACCCACCTCTATAATCCTAAGAAATTGATCCTATCGTTACTCTTATTTTACCAATACGGACATTGAAGCCTATCCAAAGGAAGTGGCAGAGCTGGGGTTGAACCCAAACATTTCTTGTTCCAGTGCAGAAAGAAGAGTAGGAAGTTCAAGTTTTGATCATCCACAATGGGACCCGTTTGTGCCAGGAAAAAAATTTTAAATCCTTAACATGACTCACCAGACCATTCACAATATGGCTTTCTCCTTCTGTTTCTTAATTATTACCTGCCAAGTCAGCCTTCTTTCAGTTCCTAGAACTTATTGAGCTACTTCATACCTCACGACCTTTTCATGTGCTGTTCTCTTTGTCTGGAATGTTCCCTCCTCCTTCTGAGTCTAATCCCTACACACTGTGATCTCAGTTTAACCATCATTTCTTCAAGACTCCTACTATGATCCTTCCAGAAAAGATTATGGCGAATCCCCTTATTATTTAATAGCATTTAATACAACTCTAAAGAAATAGTTTTGTAATAATTTACTGTATGTCTCCCATCTCTTTCATCATTTTCTTTATACTATACACACAATGAGTGAATAATTGATATCTTTAACACTTATAAGCCCTTTTAAGACTTGGAGACTTAAACAACCTTTATCTCATAGTCAGTCAGAAACTGAGATCTTGCATGTTAAAAAAAAGTACCTACACGATTTCCATTGTAGACATGTTAACCAAGCAGAAATCATTTTCTAATCATCTGCATTTAGACTTTTCTTTGTTAGCTTATGGTCACTGTTAATACATTTAAATTCTAAATCAAACAGTATGTGAGAGTCTGATCATTGAATGTTGTTTAAATATAAACAAACTAAAATAGGACTGCAATGTTTCCAGACAAAGGGATAATTAATGACCCAGACCGAAAAAATTAACCACAATGCATAATGCAAAAGTGAATTGCCTAATTCTTCCGAGAGGGGTAGCTGGATTTCACTTTCAGGAAAGGCAGTAGGATGTCTAATTCATCAGGAGAAAACAACCAAAACATCATTTCTGTGGTCCCAGGACTAGAGAAATTACTAGGGGTTCTAATTGCTTCACCATATAGTCAGTTCTCCACTGAAGCCTAATAGAGACTTTATTCTCCCCAAAGCTAGGTGTCAACAATGTGAATGAACCAACAACCTATGAGGAAAGGTAATTCTTCACATGTTCCTAAAGCACCTACCTGGAATTTGTTTTTCAAAGATCTCAGAGATTACAGTCCCAGAAATCTATTTTATAGGGCTATTCACTACAATGGAAGGTCCCTAATGTATCACTCAAAGACTTCGATTCCATGCTCATACTACTGCATGTGTAAACTACTATTGAGTCGTTTATGCCACTGTGAAAGCTAATATGCATTACTATGTATGTGTTGGGGTTTTTGGTAGGCCTGTAGATTCAGAGGGGAGTTTGCCTCCACGAAAAATAAACAGACAAGCGTATAATGAGGAAGAATCCGTTCAACTTCTGGGAAACCATGGGGCTTCAGCGATCTTGACTACACACCTCTGTCAGCTCCACCTCGAAGAGAACAGCTAGCTGTAGCAGCCCTTCCTCATTTTATTTAAGGATTGGTGGTCAACAGCTGCCTTCCCCAGATCCCAGCTTCAAAAAGTAAGCAAAGCACCTTCATATCAAATTGTGCCTGTATCCACTTGCTACCTCCCAAGACATGCAGAATCAAAAATCATTAAGTCCATGTATCCTGTTACCTATCACTTTTTAAATTCATATGTCTGTTCTGCCCTAGAATATAGGGGTATAAAGCGGGGCGGGTGAACATTTGCCCTGACCGTGAGTTTACCTTTGCAGAAAAATGTTAACCAACGAAGAATAACTCCAAATAGGATTCAGATTGAAACCATTTTTTGAATGGAGTTTCAGATTGGATGGATGGTCTCCTATGTCTACCTGCCTCTCCAACTCTGTTCTGCCAACCAAACTCCTTGGTAAGATTGAATCACACTGCTAAAACAAATACAGACTCAAAGACTTATCTGTTATTCACTTTGATCTGTTGGGCTGCTATAAAACAGGTACAGCCACGTGATTCCAAGAGTACAAAGATGAAGAATTTGGATACAATATTATCAAATACCGTGACCTACAATGTACTGAATTTTTGAAAATACATACAAAGACCCTTTGGCCAAAAACCTCTTTAAAAGTAGACATTTTATGCCTACAATTTTTAAAAATTCAGGCAAGCAACAAGAAATTAAGAAGAGAAAAAACATAGAGGGAAAATCTCCAGATCTTAAAGGTTGATTTGATGGACATTTTGAGTTCCACATTGTCTGTACTCCCTTGAGCCCTCCCCAACTTCAATTAATCCTCTAGAAACCTGTTCTTTGCATTGCCACTGCCACTACCTTAGGTCTGGCCCTCATTGGTTTTTATTTGGAGTATCCCAGTGATTTCTTGAGTTTTCTGCACAGTTTTATGGGACGGTGGTCACATAAATAATTTCAGTTCCATACTTTTTGACAGATATATGGACACAGAACTTTGAGAACACATTCTTAGGTGAGACAATAATCTCGGTGTTTTGATCTTCTCAGATCTAGAGATTTCCTGCTCTTAAATAATTGTGGAATGAGAGTACAAAGATAGCTATTCTTACTCTAACATTTATAGGGTCTATTTCTTTTAAGACTTGGTCTTAATCCTTTACTAAATTAATCTTACTAGTTACACATTTATATATGACAAAACTGAAGAACAGAGTGATTAAGCAACTTGCCTATGAACACACAGCCAGTAACTATAAGAGCCAGAACTCAAACACAAAATTCTGGCCCCAGAGAACAGGCTGTTAACCATCATGACACCTCCCCGCGCCCCTTGCCACATGCATACCACATGCTCGATTCGCTGATGGGTACATAAGAGAGGATCAATCAAACACTACTGGAAAACTTGAACTGGATGGGGAAACGTGCTAGACTCTAAAGGTAAAACCATGTAAACAGCTCCAAACAATCATGAGGGGACAGAGCATGGTGGTGACAGAGAACAGTCTCTGGTCGCGAGAGGTCATTCTCCTTTCCAGATTCCGACTCCCAACAAGAACACATTCACCAAATGCAAACCTGACCATGTCATTCTCCCATTTCACTGCCGGGGACTTGGAAATGGCAGTGGGAAACCCCACTGCAGTGCTTTGCAGACTTTTTTAGAGAAAACATCTCTCCCTCGGGGCTGCCTGAGGAAAGCAACCACATTCTTAAGGGCTAGGCACATGGCCCAAAGAGCAGCCATAACTCTTAAGTCCTCCTGTGTGATTCACCCTTAAGAATCTGACAAATTTGGCATTTATTCGACAAATGTATCTTTTGTTTGTTGTAACACAAAAACAATGTTTATAACTACTTACAATCATAACTCTAAAAGAAAAAGAAAAAAGCACCTTTATTCCTACCATGATTTCTAGCACCTCCTAGGCAGGTATATTACCTATTCTCTCTGAAATACACTGCAGCTTCATATACAGGATAGGGCTGTGGACCCGATCCCAGCTACTTGGAGTGATGCATAAATCCTTTCCCAAAGCAACCCCTGACTCACCAGTCCCCTTTCCCACCAACACAATTATTCGCAGCCACATCAACAGTCAAATTTCAACCTGTGTTCCACCTCCTGGACTTTAATAACTGGAGCCTTGTGAACTTTGAGAGGACATATCCATTTTTCCAATCTCTACTTAGGTGTGATCATACTGAAGTCTTTGACCAACTCTCTTCCTCCCCACAGCGTGAGGATACTTAGAAACCCTTAGTTCATCACTCTGCTTGCACCTGTTTCCGTGGTTGCTTCCCCTTCCAGACTGTGTGTCTCTCGGGGGCTGGCTCTTGCTCAACTAAGCAGAGCCTGGCCATACACGTAAATTTCGGGTCTACAGGAACCAGGGCTCTCACCCTAGGTAACCGAATCCCTCAAGACAAGGCAAGAGAGCTTGACTTATGAAGTTGAAATTAAACACGGATTTAAAAGGTGTGATCACACCTCCAGTCTCATTCTCTTTTCCCAAAAGAACTCCAGGTTCCGATGCAGGGGACGTCGAGCCTGGACGCCCAAAAGAGATGGGGGTGGGCGCAAAGTCACTCACCAACTGGTGGAAGGCGAATGTCTGTTCTCCAGCGTCTTGGTCCAGGGCTTGTACCAGCTGATCTGCTCCGCGGCTTTGCCCCAGAACCTCTCGGGGTCGGTCACCGAGGCCGCGAAGTGGGTCTTGTACTCGCCGCCGCCCGAGGACAGCGCCCTGCAGCCCCGGCCCCCGAGAGCGCCCCGCGGGCCGGGGGCCACGTACGCCCGGCGGGCCGGGCCGGCTCCGCGCGCGGGAGAGGACGCGGGCAGGGACCCGCCGAGGCCCCCCGCGCCGGTGACTTTGCGACACTGCAGCCAAGACGGCTTCATCGCTGCCGGCTGGGTCGCCCCTTCCTCCCCAACTCCTTGCAAGGCTCCGCCGCGCGCCGCCCGGAACGCACCACCCGTGGGGCGCTCGCGACTTCCTGGGGCCCCAAGGAGAGCAGGCGGGAGGCGGGAGAAAACCCCGAGGTGTGCCCAGGGCCCTGGGACTTTGGAAGGCACCACCAGAGTCGCCGGGAAAAACCGACCTGGAGCGGCAGGGGGAAGCTGGAGAGGGGGCGCGGAGTCGGGGAGGGGTGTGGGGGTCCCCGCGTCCTGGAGAGAAACCCGGCGCGTCAGCAGCCCCGCGACCCCGCCGGGAGGGGCGCCCCCGCCCCGACACTGGAGAGCCCCTAAGGCGAGGACCGCCGGCCCAGCCCCGCCTGTTTTCCAGCAAACAAGTTGTGTGCGGCTGCTCGGGGTCGGTCTCCGAGAACCGGCGGGAGGAGCCGCCTCGCCCCGGGCGGCGGGAGCCGTCGGCCGAGCCAAGCTCGGCGGCCCTCGGGCCCCTGAAGTCTCAGGTTTTTTAATTTACTTCTTTTGAAAACAAAGCTCCATCCCTGGCCACTTAGAAAACAAGTGGCTCCGAGGCGAGGGCGGCTCCAGGATTTCCTGACAGCTGAGAGAGGAGGAGTAGAGGGAGGTTGCCCAACCGAATTGGAAAGAGCCTCGTGGGGGTGACTGACAGGCCGCAGGGAAGGTAGCCCCCCACCCCCACCCTTGGGATGGGACCTTCGGATCGGACTCCCCACGCGAGCTCGGCAGAAATTAGGACGACCTGTTGCTTTCTCTCTCTTCCCTTTTGCCTCTTCGGAGTTTCTTTGGCCCGTTTTTTGTTGTTTTTTTGATGAGTCAAAAAACAAAAAACAAAAATTTAAGTCAAAAGGAAGAGCAAAGTCAAGATGAATCAAAAAAGAGGAAGCTGAGGAAACTTTAAAAAGAAAGGCAGGAGGTGTAAGTTACTGTCTGGCGGGCTTAACATTCTTTAAACTCCTCACTATTCGGTTTGGTTTGGGGTTTGAGTTTTGTTTTTCTAACATTGTGCTGGCACTTTCAGATATGTTAGCTCCTGCATTTCCCAACCAGTACTAAGAAGCAGGTGAAGAAGGAATTCATAGGGCCTGAACTCCGTCTTAGGCCTGTTCATGCTGATCATGCTCAGCCACCTTTCCAATGGACTCTGAACTCTGGGTTTAGTGCCTATGAAAACAACAGAAGGAGAAGACCCCCTCCAGACAGAGGAACCTTGAAGATTGTATCTAGCTTACTCATCGCCTAAGAGAAACCATACACTAATCACCCCTTCCTCCAGACAGGCCATAAATTTTTCTGTATCAATTGGAGTGTAACCTCGGCCATATTGATTATTGGCTAACTGTTTGACTGTTTGAGCACATGAGCACATAGCACGTGAATGATGGGGTTATTGGGATTGTATTTTCCTTGGTTTATGTAAGTCTCAAGGAATTTGGAGTGGTGGGTTCAGACACGTGCACATGGGGTATAAAAGATTTTCACAAATGCTGGTCGGGGTCCTTGACTAAGAGGAGACTCTGCCTTGGGCCCGCCCGTGTAATAAACTGCACTCCACTATCCGCATTGTCCTTCTGAGTGAGTTTGTTTCCCGAAACGCCTGGCTACAACATAGGAACTGTAATCCCCATGTTGACCACGTTGAGGCAGTGTGATGGATACCTTGGCACTCCTGTGATTCAAGGTGGACTGACTTGTCATGTTAGTGGTGCCACTTACCCCAGCATACAACACAAATACGTTTTCTCTCTGTGCCCCAACTTGGAAAAGGTGGGGAATCTGACTCCCAAGTCCACAATTTTCACACCAGGCTAATGATTCAAAAGAAGAAAGATTTTAGACTTCCGGCAAAATATAACAAGGTGACTACCCACATGCATTCCTCTTCTTCATCTTCCTTTTCTTTCTAAAAAAGAAGGGACAGTGGTGATGGTTGCGGTGGTGATTATGATGGTGGTGGTAAAAATCTGTAAGCATGAAGAAAACAGGAGAGGACAACGAGCCAAATGAGACAATGGAAAGAAATTAAATCAATGGTGTATGACTTAAGGGGGCAGGAGGGTGGCAGGGGGAAGCTGAGAGCAGAAAATGCATTTCCTTATCAGAAACCTGAAATGTTTCAGCATTAGGAGGCCCTGGGTTCCTCTGAAAGTTCAGGATGAAGTTTAAGGACTTAAAAACAAAAGGGCTGATTAAAAGATTGTGTAAGAAAAGTTAGACTCCCACACTGCTGGATTAAACTGTTTTTTCTGGACCCTGCATTGTGCTGTTTTGGTTTAAGTACTTTTTGAAATAGATTGTGATTACCAGTTTCATTTCAAGAAAAGGGAAGAGTGTAAGTGAAGGTCAGTCCACAGGAGGAGTAGTGGAGATGAGAACTGGAGTGAGCAATAAAACTAGAAACTTAAGCCAAGCTCCCCCATCCCTGGGATTCTCCAGGCAAGAACACTAGAGTGGGTTGCCATTTCCTTCTCCAATGCATGAAAGTGAAAAGTGAAAGTGAAGTCGCTCAGTCATGTCCGACTCTTAGCAACCCCATGGACTACAGCCCACCAGGCTGCTCCGTCCATGGGATTTTCCAAGCAAGAGTGCTGGAGTAGGGTGCCATTGCCTTCTCCGAGGAAACTAGAAAGTAGTGTGCAGGTCTGCCTGAGGTTAGACCATTTCACCTTTAACACCAAACATTATTTGAGGCTGATAATCCTTATCTCACAGGATTGTTACAAAATTTAAATATGTATAAACTGCATAGCTCCTAGGCATTAGCAAACCAACACTCAGTCCAAAAAATAAATCCCTCAAATCTCCAACTTCACTAACACCCTAAAATTTTAGTCAGAAATTTTTGCAAGAAATTATTTTAATTGAAGCATGCATGTACATTCTGTACTTCTTCAAAAAAAGCAAAATTATATTTTTAACTAATTTGGGGGCAATGTGGTTGCAGTCTTTTTGGTTTTCACGCCGTCTAAAATTCTAGCTTTTTGTAATAAGTACAATATTTATTTCATTGTATGGCAATAAATGGTATGTTTAATATGCTATTCAAGATGACATATTAAACACCTTGAGCAAAGATTAGTAGATCAAGATTATCTGAAACTTTCATATGATGAAGAAGCATGCAAGGAAAGCACATAGAGAATCAAAAAAGTGTGAAAGACTGCTCGAGAAAGAATGAGAGAAAGGAAGGAAATTGGAGTTGGAACACTTACTGCCTAAGAAAAAGATGCTGAAAGTTAGGAAGGCAGAGTAGAATTAGAATTAAAAGAGGAAAAAGATACAGGAATCCTACAACTTTTTCCTAGGATTATAACAGCCTCTGATCAGTCATTCTTAGTACAGGCTAAACTTGTTTGCAGAGTTGTTGTTCAGTCGCTAAGTCTTGTCCAACTCTTTGGAACCCCATGGACTGTAGCATACCAGGCTTCCCTCCCCTCCAGTATCTCTTGGTGTTTGTTCAAACCCATGTCCATTGAGTCTGTGATTCTATCTAACCATCTCATTTTCTGCCTTCCCTGTCCCCTTTTGCCTTCACTCTTTCCCAGCATCAGGGTCTTTTCCGATGAGTCAGCTCTGCACATTAGGGGGCTGAAGTATTGGAGCTTCAGCTTCAGCATCAGTCCTTCCAATGAATATTCAGGGTTGATTTCCTTCAGGATTGTCTGGTTTAATCTTGCTGTCCAAGGGACTCTCAAGAGTTCTCCTGCACCACAGTTCGAAAGCATCAATTCTTCTGTGCTCAACCTTCCTTATGGTTCAACTCTCATATGCATATTCATACATGACTATTGGAAAAATCATAGCCTTGGCTATCCAGGCCTTTGTTAACAGAGAGAGTAAAAGGAATGAAAAAGTACACAGTTTAAAAATAAGTGTAGACTACCCTGATCATGTATTCTGCTGGCTACAGAATTTTCACATAAATTTGTTTAGAGTTAAATGTCTACTTTTGTGTATTGGAACTAGTAAGATTTTTACTACCGACAAAAGTAAGAATGTTCTCATATATTAAATTTCCTGGATATTATGAAAACTTGGCATGGAAGTATTTGCATAAATTATTTCTGCAGCAAGTACAGACTGTGCTGAAATTTGAGCCTGCAGAAACACTGCAGATTAATTCTGATTTAGTAAAGAATTTCTGGAAAATATGCTAGTTTTCATAGCTCAGTAAATATTTTTAAAACTTCTGAAGTGAAATAGCTAATAGTAATTTAATTACAGACTCCTGTTTTGAAACTTTCTTCTTTTTTGCTCACACAGTAACTTCAGTAAAGTCAAGGAGGAAAAGGCAGATGAAAGAATTGTTTTAAAACAAATAATATTTCAGTGGATGGGAAGAGCTCTACAACTTCAATTCATCCTAGCAACCAAATGGGATTCATCGACCAGCTTAATTTTTATTTTTTAAAGACATTCCTTATCAGTTGCGTGAATGCTAAGTTGCTTCAGTCATGTCCAACTCTTTGCGACCCCATGGACTGTAGCTTGCCAGACTCTCCTGTCCATGGGGATTCTTCCTTCAGGCAAGAAAACCCAAGTGGGTTGCCTTGTCCTCCTCCAAGGGATCTTTCCGACCCAAACCATCTCTTAACGTTTCCTGCATTGGCAAGCATGTTCTTTACCACTAGCGCCACATTATCCATTTTAAATAACCAAAAAGGGTCTATTGTATAGCACTTGGAACTCTGTTCAATGTTATGTGGGGCAGCCTAGATGAGAGGGGAGTCTGGGGGAGAATGGATACATGTATATGTATGGCTGAGTCCCTTCACTGGTCACCTGAAACTATCACAATATTGTTTGTTAATCGGCTAACCCCAACACAAAATTAAAGATTTTTTAAAGTAAACAATAAAACATCTTAAAATTTATTTTTAGTTAGTAAAAGTTAATAAAAATATAGTTGTTTTATTTGAAGAAAACTGAAAAGGAACAACCTGGGAAAATACTTCTAATCATTTTTTTCAAGTTCTTGGGGGTTTTGTTTGTGTTTGTTTTTCTCTGTATAACAATTTACAGTTGGTGGGGGGGAGTCTCATCAGTGGAGCTGTGAATAAAAATGGTTAATATTTTAATCAGATCCCCCAGATCCTTGAAAGATCATTTTAATTCTTCTTTAGAGGTAATTCCTTAGAAAGTATTGTTTCTACTTTATTGTCTTAAACCAAAACCACTGCTTGTTACTCAATTTTTGTATTAATAATAAAACTTTATACAAGAAAGGATCTCATTATCAGGGAACAAATGATGAAAAGGAATAGAAATATCCTTTATAATAAAAGTTTTTGTAAAATGTAGTTGATTGCCTAACATTACTTCAGGTTCCCAGTTTGTGTGTGCATGTGTGTGCACCTGTGTGTGTGTGTGTGTGTGTGTGTGTATTTGGAAGATACAAAGTTAAACCAGAAAATGAAACAAGTCCAAAACAAGAGTTGCTCTTACATAACAAGGAAGTGGGTAATCACTTTGAGGTTTTAAAGACAAGTATTTCAGATGAAGTACTGTTTTAAAATGGAAGAAAATATGAAAACAAAGAAATTACTTTTAGTAGATCGTAAAAACAGATATCTCATTTATATGCATAAGACAGTTTTAAAGTATTTGGACATTTTTTCCAGCCATCATTCTGAATGAGAAGAGTTTAGCTGATTCTTGTGATACTAGTATGTGTTACCTGTTGATTCAAATCCCTACCTTTTAAAAAAGTAAACAACTGAATATTTAGAGTTCTAGGGTGTGTTCACAATCTCCAATGAAGATATTTTGTGTATAGCAAGGATTTCAGTGGACTTCTCTTTGTTACTTGATTACACTTGCTTTTTTGCTTAATCCAGATACTCCTGTAACTTGGTGTGAATATAAAATTTGTCTCTTTATATCTGTTTACTTATGTGGATATGATACAGGGTTTATTTCTTTATAACATTATACTGCTTCTTCCCATTGAAACTTTTATTAGCCTAGTATAAACCAACTCATAAGCTTTGAAAGAGTAAGACAACTGTTGTTGCTATTTTTACTTTCCATCACTTATTGGTAGCATTGTTTTATATCTACGAACCACAAGTAAGATTGCTGGGTTCTGCCAGACTATTCCAGCCACCAGAATTCTCTTCCTTTGATCTCTGCTCTGACAACACCAAGAGACAGTACAAAGGTTTAAGCTTTTTAATAGGTGATCGCACCTGCAAAGCTAGCTATTAGTGTGTGTGTGTGTTGTGTGTGAAATGACTGATTTCTCCTTTCTTCTCCTTTGACATCTCTAAAGGCCATTCCTTCATCATTCCTTCAGCAAGCTAATCTAGTCACTTGCTAGCCCAACTGCCTTTCTGCAGGCTCTACCACCTCCTATCACTCAATTAATTCGCAAGTGTTTACTGAGTCCTCTCCCTACTAATGCTCAGCAGAGTTCTAGGAGCACCAAGAATTATTTATCAATGACCAAGAGGTACTAGTAGATCCATTTCTGTCCCTGAGTAGCTCATAGTATAGTCAGGAAAATAACACAGCAAGTGTCGTATACTGTTAGGTTCTTCAGAGGCAGATGAAAAAGCAATAGTGGAGGAAGGACCCCAAAATGGAATGGAAAAGCCCTATAACTAAGGCAAAAGTAATCATCCTAAAACATGAATCAATTTTATCACTCCCTTGCCTAAAATCTGTCAATGGCTTCTCACCACCTGTAGAGAGGAGTCTGAAGCTGTTAGCATTGATCTGTCATTTTCACTTGGGATCTATTCTGCTCCCCTTAGAAGTCATTTGGAAATGAGTAGTATATTATTATCTATTGCTGTTTAATAAATTATTCCCTAACTGAGCAGCAACAGATGTTTATTCTCTCATGTGAGCGTCTCTGGATCAGGAATCAGGATGAGTTAGTTAGCTGGGTGGTTCTGGCTCTAATGAAGTGGTAGCCAGGCGGTCTCTTGTTCAGGACTAAGATCATCTCAATGGGCAGGAGGATCAGCTTCATGCTCACTAGCATGGCTGCTGTCAGGAAGCTTCAGTGCATGGGGCTGTTCAGAAGACACAACTGACTTCCCCCTGACAAGTGACTGAGTGATGGATTGATTGAGTGATGTGCTATGTGTGGGTGTGAGAGAAAGAGAAAGAGAGAGAGCAAGACAGACCCCCACAATCTTTTATATAACCCAGTCCCATTAGTTCTGCTGCTGCTGCTGCTAAGTCGCTTCAGTTGTGTCCGACTATATGCGACCCCATAGACTGCAGCCCACCAGGCTCCCCCATCCCATCAGTTCAGTTCAGTTCAATTGCCCAATCATGTCCGACTCTTTGCAACCCCATGGACTGTAGCACGCCAGGCTTCCCTGTCCATCACCAATTCCCGGAGCTTACTCAAACTCATGTCCATTGAGTCAGTGATGCCATCCAACCATTTCGTCCTCTGTCATCCCCTTCTCCTCCCACCGTCAATCTTTCCCAGCATCAGGGTCTTTTCCAAGGAGTCAATTCTTCACATCAGATGACCAGAGTATTGGAGTTTCAGCTTCAGCATCATCCTTCTAATAAATATTCTGGACTGACTTCCTTTAGGATGGACTGTTTGGATCTCCTTGCAGTCCAAGGGACTCTCAAGAGTCTTCTGCAACACCACAGTTCAAACGCATCAATTCTTCAGCACTCAGCTTTCTTTATAGTCTGACTCTCACATCCATACATGACTACTGGAAAAACCATAGCTTTGACAACATGGACCTTTGTTGACAAAGTAATGTTTCTGCTTTTTAATATGCTGTCTAGGTTGGTCATAACTTTTCTTCCAAGGAGCAAGCGTCTTTTAAGTTCATGGCTGCAGTCACCATCTGCAGTGATTTTGGAGCCCCCCAAAATAAAATCTCTCACTGTTTCCACTGTTTCCCCATCTATCTGCCATGAAGTGATGGGACCAGATGCCATGATCTTAGTTTTCTGAATGCTTAGTTTTAAGCCAGCTTTTTCACTATCTTCTTTCACATTCATCAAGAGGCTCTTTAGTTCTTCCTTGCTTTCTGCCATAAGGGTGGTGTGATCTGTATATAACAGGTTATTGATATTTCTCCCAGAAATATTGATTCCAACTTGTGCTTCATCCAGCCCAGCATTTCTCATGATGTACTCTGTATATATTCCATGAGCTAGTACCTCAGACACTAAAGAATCTGCCTGCAATACAGGAGATGTGAGTTCGATTGCTGGGTTGGGAAGATCCCCTGGAGAAGGGAATGTCAACCCACTCCAGTATTCTTGCTTGGAGAATTCCATGGAGAATTCTGGCAGGCTACAGTCCATGGGGTCTGAGGTCAGGGGCAGTGGCCAAGAGGAGCTACCCCATGCCTGAGGTCAGGGGCAGCAGCCGAGAAGAGCAACCCCACGTCCAAGGAGCGGCAGCTGCGCGGGCACAGAAGGGCTGTGAGGAGCTACTCCACGTTCAAGGTCAGGAGGGGTGACCATGAGGAAATACCCCTCATCCAAGGTAAGGAGCAGCGGCTGTGCTTTGCTGTAGCACGCATGAAGAGATACCCCATGACCAAGGTAAAAGAAACCCAAGTAAGACGGTAGTTGTTGCGAGAGGGCATCAGAGGGCAGACACACTGAAACCATAATCACAGAAAACTAGCCAATCTGATCACATGGACCACAGCCTTGTCCAACTCAATGAAACTAAGCCATGCCGTGTGGGGCCACCCAAGACCGGCGGGTCATGGTGGAAAGGTCTGACAGAATGTGGTCCACTGGAGAAGGGAATGGCAAACCACTTCAATATTCTTGCCTTGAGAACCCCATGAACAGTATGAAAAGGCAAAATGACAGGATACTGAAAGAGGAACTCCCCAGGTCGGCAGGTGCCCAATATGCTACTGGAGATCACTAGAGAAATAACTCCAGAAAGAATGAAGGGATGGAGCCAAAGCAAAAACAATACCCAGTTGTGGATGTGACTGGTGATAGAAGCAAGGTCCGATGCTGTAAAGAGCAATATTGCATGGGAACCTGGAATGTCAGGTCCATGAATCACGATAAATTGCAAGTAGTCAAGCAGGAGATGATAAGAGTGAACGTCGAGATTCTAGGAATCAGCGAACTAAAATGGACTGGAATGGGTGAATTTAACTCAGATGACCATTATATCTACTACTGTGGGCAGGAATCCCTTAGAAGAAATGGAGTAGCCATCATGGTCAACAGAAGAGTCTGAAATGCAGTACTTGGATGCAATCTCAAAAATGACAGAATGATCTCTGTTCGTTTCCAAGGCAAACCATTCAATATCACAATTATCCAAGCCTATGCCCCAACCAGTAATGCTAAAGAAGCTGAAGTTGAACGGTTCTATGAAGACCTACAAGACCTTTTAGAACTAACACCCAAAAAAGATGTCCTTTTCATTATAGACAACTGGAATGCAAAAGTAGGAAGTCAAGAAACACCTGGGGTAACAGGCAAATTTGGCCTCTTCCGACAACACAAGAAAAGACTCTACACATGGACATCACCAGATGGTCAACACCAAAATCATATTGATTATATTCTTTGCAGCCAAAGATGGAGAAGCTCTATACAGTCAGCAAAATCAAGATCGGGAGCTGACTGTGGCTCAGATCACGAACTCCTTATTGCCAAATTCAGACTTAAATTGTAGAAAGTAGCGAAAACCACTAGACCACTCAGGTATGACCTAAATCAAATTCCTTTAAGTGGAAGTGAGAAATAGATTTGATATTAAATCTATTAAATTAATAGATTTAATAGACTAGATCTGATAGATAGAGTGTCTGATGAACTATGGACAGAGGTTCGTGACATTGTACAGGAGACAGGGATCAAGATCATCCCCATGGAAAATAAATGCAAAAAAGCAAAATGGCTGTCTGACGAGGCCTTACAAATAGCTGTGAAAAGAAGAGAAGCAAAAAGCTAAGGAGAAAAGGAAAGATATAAGCATCTGAATCCAGAGTTCTAAAGAATAGCAAGGAGAGATAAGAAAGCCTTCTTCAGCGATCAATGCAAAGAAATTGAGGAAAACAATAGAATGGAAAAGACTAGAGATCTCTTCAAGAAAATTAGAGATACCAAGGGAACATTTCATGCAAAGATGGGCTCGATAAAGGACAGAAATGGTATGGACCTAACAGAAGCAGAAGATATTAAGAAGAGGTGGCAAGAATACACAGAAGAATTGTACAAAAAAGATCTTCACGACCAAAATAATCACGATGGTGTAATCACATCGTGGAATGTGAAGTCAAGTGGGCCTTAGGAAGCATCACTACGAACAAAGCTAGTGGAGGTGATGGAATTCCAGTTGAGCTATTTCAAATCCTGAAAGATGATGCTGTGAAAGTGCTGCACTCAATATGCCAGCAAATTTGGAAAACTAAGCAGTGGCCACAGGACTGGAAAAGGTCAGTTTTCATTCCAATCCCAAAGAAAGGAAATGCCAAAGAATGCTCAAGTGAAGTGAAGTCACTCAGTCTTGTCCGACTCTTTGCAACCCCATGCACTGTAGCCTACTACGCTCCTCCATCCATGGGATTTTCCAGGCAAGAGTACTGGAGTGGGTTGCCATTTCCCTCTCCAGAGGATTTTCCTGACCCAGGGATCGAACCCAGGTCTCCCGCACTGTAGGCAGATGCTTTACCCTCTGCACCACCAGGGAAGTCCAAGAATGCTCAAACTACCGCACAATTGCACTCATCTCACACACTAGTAAAGTAATGCTCAAAATTCTCCAAGCCAGGCTTCAGCAATACATGAACTGTGAACTTCCAGATGTTCAAGCTGATTTTAGAAAAGGCAGAGGAACCAGAGATCAAATTGTCAATATCCGCTGGATCATGGAAAAAGCAAGAGTTCCAGAAAAACATCTATTTCTGCTTTATTCACTATGCCAAAGCCTTTGACTGTGTGGATCACAATAAACTGTGGAAAATTCTTCAAGAGATGGGAATACCAGACCACCTGACCTGCCTCTTGAGAAACCTATATACAGGTCAGGAAGCAACAGTTAGAACTGGACATGTACCAATAGACTGATTTCAAATAGGAAAAGGAGTACGTCAAGGCTGTATATTGTAACCCTGCTTATCTAACTTATATGCAGAGTACATCATGAGAAACGCTGGGCTGGAGGAAGCACAAGCTGGAATCAAGATTGCCGGGAGAAATATCAATAACCTCAGATATGCAGATGACACCACCCTTATGGCAGAAAGTGAAGAGGAACTAAAAAGTCTCTTGATGAAAGTGAAAGTGGAGAGTGAAACAGTTGGCTTAAAGCTCAACATTCAGAAAACTAAGATTATAGCATCTGGTCCCATCACTTCATGGGAAATAGATGGGGAAGCAGTGAAAACAGTGTCAAACTTTATTTTTTGGGGCTCCAAAATCACTGCAGATGGCTATTACAGCCATGAAATTAAAAGATGCTTATTCTTGGAAGGAAAGTTATGACCAACCTAGATAGCATATTCAAAAGCAGAGACATTACTTTGCCAACAAAGGTCTGTCTAGTCAAGGCTATGGTTTTTCCAGTGGTCATGTATGGATGTGAGAGTTGGACTGTGAAGAAAGCTGAGCACCGAAGAATTGATGCTTTTGAACTGTGGTGTTGGAGAAGACTCTTGAGAGTCCCTTGGACTGCAAGGAGATCCAACCAGTCCATCCTAAAGGAAATCAGTCCTGGGTGTTCATTGGAAGGACTGATGTTGAAGCTGAAACTCCAGTACTTTGGCCACCTCATGCGAAGAGTTGACTCATTGGAAAAGACTCTGATGCTGGGAAAGATTGGGGGCAGGAGGAGAAGGGGATGACAGAGGATGAGATGGCTGGATGGCATCACCGACTCAATGGACATGAGTTGAGTGAACTCCGGGAGTTGGCGATGGACATGCTGTGATTCATGGGGTCACAAAGAGTCAGACATGACTGAGTGATTGAACTGAACTGAACTGAACTCTGTATATATTTTAATAAGCAGGATGAGAATATACAACCTTGATGTACTCCTTTATCAATTTGGAAGCAGTCTGCTGTTCCATGTCCATTTCTAACTGTTGCTTCTTGACCTGCATACAGATATCTCAGGAGGCAGGTAAGGTGGTCTGGTATTCCAGAACTTTTAAAGAACTTTCCACAGTTGTGGTGATCCAGATAGTCAAAGGCTTTGGCATAGTCAATAAAGCAGAAATAGATGTTTTTCTGGAGCTCTCTTGCTTTTTCGATAATCCAACAGATGTTGGCAATTTTATGTCTGGTTCCTCTGACTTTTCTAAATCCAGCTTGAATATCTGGAAGTTCACAGTTCACATATTGCTGAAGCCTGGCTTGGAGAATTTTGAGCATTACTTTGCTAGTGTGTGAGATGAGTGCAATTGTGTGGTAGTTTGAACATATTTTGGCATTGCCTTTCTTTGCAATTGGAATGAAAACTCACCTTTCACAGTCCTGTGGCCACTGCTGAGTTTTCCAAATTTGCTAGCACATTGAGTGCAGCACTTTCACAGCATCATCTTTCAGGATTTGAAATGGCTCAACTGGAATTCCATCACCTCCACTAGCTTTGTTCATAGTGATGCTTCCTAAGGCCCAGTTGACTTCACATTCAGGGTGTCTGGCTCTAGGTGAGTGATCACACCATTGTGGTTATCTGGGTCATGAAGATCTTTTTTGTACAGTTCTTCTGTGTATTCTTGCCACCTCTTCTTAATCTCTTCTGCTTCTGTTAGGTCCATACTGTTTCTGTCTTTTATTGTGCCCATCTTTGCATGGAATGTTCCCTTGGTATCTCTCATTTTCTTGAAGATATATCTAGTCTTTTCCATTCTATTGTTTTCCTCTATTTCTTTGCACTGATGACTGAGGAAAGCTTTCTTATCACTCCTTGCTATTCTTTGGAACTCTGCATTCAAATGGGTATATCTTTCCTTTTCTCCTTTGCTTTTCACTTTTCTTTCACAGCTATTTGTAAGGCCTCTTCAAACAACCATTTTGCCTTTTTATGTTTCTTTGTCTTGGGGATGGTCTTGATAACTGCTTCCTGTACAATGTCACAAACCTCTGTCCATAGTTCTTCAGGCATTCTGTCTATCAGATCTAACCCCTTGAGTCTGTTTCTCACTTCCACTGTATAATTATAAGGCATTTGATTTAGGTCATACCTGCATGGTCTAATGGTTTTCCCTACTTTCTTCAATTTAAGTCTGAATTTGGCAATAAGGAGTTCATAATCTGAGCCACAGTCAGCTCCCGGTCTTGTTTTTGCTGACTGTATAGAGCTTCTCCATCTTTGGTTGCAAAAAATAGAATCAATCTAATTATATATTATATATTGACCATCTAGTAATGTCCATGTGTAGAGTCTTCTCTTGTGTTTTTGGAAGAGGGTGTTTGCTATGATCAGTGCATTCTCTTGGAAAAACCCTGTTAGCCTTTGACCTGCTTCATTCTGTACTCCAAGGCCAGATTTGCCTATTACTTCAGTTATCTCTTGACTTACTACTTTTGCATTCCAGTCCCCTGTAATGAAAAGGACATCTCTTTTGGGTGTTAGTTCTAGAAGGTCTTATATGTCTTCAGAGAATCATTCAACTTCAGGTCCTTCAGCATTTTTTCTTGGGACATAGCCTTAGATTACTGTGATATTGAATGGTTTGCCGTGGAAACAAACAGAGATCATTATGTCATTTTTGAGATTGCATCCAATTACTGCATTTCAGACTCTTTTGGTGACTATGATAGCTACTCCATTTCTTCTAAGTGATTGTTGCCCACTGTAGTAGATACAATGGTCATCTGAGTTAAATTCACCCATTCCAGTCCATTTTAGTTCGCTGATTCCTAAAATGTTGATATCACTCTTGCCATCTCCTGTTTGACCATTTCCAATTTATCTTGATTCACAGACCTAACATTTCAGGTTCCTATGCAATATTGTTCTTTACAGCCTTGGACTTTACTTCCATAACCAGTCACATCAACAACTGGGTGTTGTTTTTGCTTTGGCTCCATCTGTTCATTCTTTCTGGAGTTATTTCTCCACTGTTCTCCAGTAGCATATTGGGCCCCTCCCCACCTGGCAAGTTCATCTCTCAGTGTACTGTCTTTTTGCCTTTTCATACTGTTGTTGGTATTCTCAAGGCAAGAATACTGAAGTGGTTTGCCATTTTCTTCTCCAGTGGACCACATTTTGTCTGAACTCTCCACCATGACCTGTCCATCTTGGGTGGCTGTACACAGCGTGCCTCATAGTTTCATTGAGTTAGACACGGCTGTGGTCCATGTGATCAGTTTGATTAGTTTTCTGTAATTGTGGTTTTCATTCTATCTTCCCTCTGGTGGATAAGGATAAGAGGCTATGGAAGCTTCCTAATGGTAGAGACAGGGAGAAACTGAATCTTGTTCTAATGTGCAGGGCCATGGTCAGTAAATCTTTAATCCAATTTTCTGTTGATGGGCAGGGCAGTGTTCCTTCCCTGTTGTTTGTCCTGAGGCCAAATTATTGTGGAGGTAATGAAGATAATGGTGACCTCTTTCATAAGGAGATCAGCATGCACTGCCAACCTCAGTGCCTCCAATCCACACCTCCATGGGAGACTCCTGAATATTCATGGGCAAGTCTGGGTCAGTCTCTTGTGGGGTCACTGCTCCTTTCTCCTGGGTCCTGGTGAGCACAAGGTTTTGTTTGTGCCCTCCAAGAGTCTGTTTCCCCAGTCCTGTGTAAGTTCTGGTGGCTCTATGGTGGGGTTAATGGTGACCTCCTCCAAGAGAGCTTATGCCATACCCAGGTCTGCTGCACCCAGAGCTCCTGCCCTTGCAGCAAGCCACTTCTGACCTGTACCTCCACAGGAGACACTCAAAGGTAGGTCTGGCTCAGTCTCTGTGGGGTTTCCTGGTGCGTACAAGGTTTTGTTTGAGCCTTCCAAGTGTCTGTGGCGAGTATGAGGTTTAATTATAAACGTGATTTCACCCCTCCTACCATCTTGCTGGGGCTTCTCCTTTGCCCTTTTATGTAGGGTATCTTTTTTTGGTGGCATCCAACGTTCTCCTATCAATGGTTGTTCAGCAGCAAGTTGTAATTTTGGAGTTCTCGCAGGAAAAGATGAGTGCACATCCTTCTACTCCACCGTCTTGTACTTGTACTCCAAGTCCCATCTCAGAAGGGCAATTTATCACTTCTGCTTTATGGTGTAGGTCACACAAACTTTGGTACAGTGTGGAAGGAGACTATACAAGGGTGTGAGTAGGAAGAGTTTGAATGATTGGGGACCATCTTGGCAGCTGGCTGCCAAAAGTAAGAGCACTTTTGGCTTTTCATAATTACTGGAGTCTACTTATTAACATGGGCAAAGACCAGGGATACCCTTAAGAAACTGGCATCTGGGTGAAGTCCATCGCCAGTCCTCTTCTGGGTAGGTCCCACACTGTTGTATTGGTTGGGCCAGCTGGGGTCTTCGAGCTCCTTGGGCATTGTTTGACTGGCAAGTGGGACAAGAGTAGACCACTTGCCTTATAGTGGTTTGGAGGCCTGTTCCTCTGAAGGACCTTTCTAGTAATCTTCGGAGGGCCTTTTCCCCTAAATGAGTGGTGGCATGTAAGAAGTTAACCAACTTCCACTGGAGGTTTCCAGACAGAAAAAGGCATCCTTCCTTTTGGAACCACCCCATATGATCTTGAAAGCCCTCACTCTTAGCTTTAAGAGTTTCACCTTCAGTATATGAAGGAGTTTCTGGCAAATTAGTCTGTGAAACTAAGGTAGCAACACCTGTTAGATCATTGTTCTGTAATGTTGCTCTCTTAGCTGCCTGATCAGCTTCTTGGTTCCCTTATGCCACGTCTGTGTTCCCTTTTTGGTGTCCTTTACAGTTGGAGACTGAGACCTCAGTGGGCAGATGGACTGCCTCCAAGAGCCTAAAGATTCGATCACCATATTTGATTGGGGACCCTCGGGTGGTCAAGTGGCCTCTTTCTTTCTAAACAGTGGCATGTGTAGGTAGCACCAGAAAGGATACTTGAAGTCATTATAAATGGCTACTTTTTTTCCTTTTCCCAGCTCTAAAGCTTGAGTCAGGGCTATGAGCTCAGCTAATTGGGCTGAAGTACCTGGTGGCAAAGGTTTAGCCTCTATGGTCTCAAAATTGGAGACTACTGCATATCTGAGTGTCTTTTGATCAGACATCCATAAATGGCTTCTCCCGTTCAGGAGTTGTTTCACTTGCTGGCTGGTAAAAATAGTCAGTTTGCACCCAAGAGAGAGTTTAAAAGCATCTTCTATCAGGACTGCAATATCTGCAAGATTCAAAGGCAGGGAAACATCTCTTCCCAATAAGGGACCAATAATAGGACCCAATAATAGGGACCACCAGAAACTGGTGGGAAAATATTTGTCCACCCCAGCAACAAAGAAGTGCTCAGGTGAATATTTTTGTAATTTTTTTTTTTTTTTTTTTTCTGTAGCACCCAAAATAGTACAGGTTTGGGAAGAGAAGGCTCCGGAGTAGGTCAGGACACAGTAGTTAGCCCCTGTGTCAACCAAGAAATTCTCGGACCTACCTGCCACATGCAGTTGTACCCTTGGCTCCAGCCCTGTGATGGTTCTCTGTGCCAGGCAGGCTGGCTGGAGTGGCTGCTTCAGCCAAGGTCTTGTTGAACCATCACAAGGGAAGTCTTGGTGCTTGACCTTGAAGCTGTTGGGTCCTGAGGGCACAATGCCACCCAGTGTCCCAACTGATGGCATTTGTAGCATCATTTTAGGAGGCTTGTTTTGGTTTGGACACTCTTTGGCCCATTGTCCTGCCTGTCTACAGATTAGGCATTTGCCTCATGCCTTGTCCTTCAAGGGGTGTGCCGTAGGGCTTCCCTGGAGGGCAGCCAGTGTCTGGGCATGCCTTATCTCTTTCCTTTTCTCCCTTTCCTGGGCCTTGGCCTCCCTCTCCTGTTCTCTGTTACAAAAGGTATTGGTGGCTGTCTGGACCATCTCCTCTAAAGAGGCAGCAGGGTTCTGCTGCTGTAGCTGTTGTAGCTTTATCCTGATGTCTGATGCACACTGGGACAGGAATTTGTCCTTTAAAATCACCTGTTCCTCATAAGAGTCCAAGTCCAGATTGGTAAACTTTTGGAGGGCCTCTTTTAGCCTTTCCAGAAAGGCAATGGTGTTCTCATTGGGCTCCTGAGTTATTGCTGAGACCTGGGCATAGCTGATTACTTTTTGCTGGGCTGCTTTCAGTCCTACCTTTACACAGATCAGAAAATGATCACTTTCCCAGATGTGCTCAGGGCCATTATAATTCCAATTAGCATCTGAGGAGGAGACCACATTCCCCTACTGGGCATTTATCGCTTGATGTGTGAAGCCCCATAGCATACCTTTGGGCTTCCTTTAAGATCCTAGCATGCTCAGTGTCAGATAAAGTTTGACTAAATATGACCATGATGTCCTTCCACATCAAGTCAAAGGCCAAGGTAATGTGTTGGAATGTATCTATATATTTGCCTGAGTCATGTGTATAGCTTCCCAGGTCTTGTTTGATCTGTCTTAGTTCTAAGAGGGAGAAGGGCTTACAGACCCGGGTTGGTCTGATTTCTGCTCCAGTTTCGACTAAGGGAGATACTCGAGTTGGCTTTTGTGGAGGGGTGCTCCCAGATATGGGGGGGGGACGTTTGGATACAAGAAAGGAGCACCAGGTAACTTGGGGGCCACAAGCTCCTTCTCTTGGTTGTCTGTGCCTAACACCATTTGCCTAGTACGTTCACTTTTAGGGCATACAACAACCCCATAAGTTAAGACAGAGTTCCTTCATGTCTCTTGAAGTGAAGTGAAGTTGCTCAGTTGTATCCGACTCTTTGCAACCCCATGGACTGTAGCTTACAAGGCTCCTCTGTCCATGGAATTTTCCAAGCAAGAGTACTCGAGTGGGTTGCCATTTCCTTCTCCAGGGGATCTTCCTGACCCAGGGATTGAACCCAGGTCTCCTGCATTGCAGGCAGTCATTTTACCCTCTGAGCTACCAGGGAAGCCTCCATGTCTCTTAGTTGGAAGAAAATTTGGATATAGGGGATCTCTGTGCATTTCCCTTGTCTTTTACAGAATAAGTCTAGCTACAGGATGGTTTTGTAATTTAAGCTCCCATCCTCAGGCCAGTGTTCCTTGTCCCCCAGAGGATACTGTGGCCACTCAGTGGCACAAAAGAATTTTAAGGAACTTCTCCTTAGAGATAGAATCTCCTTAGAATCTGCCTGCAATGCAGGAGACCCGGGTTCTATTCCTGGGTCAGGAAGATCCCCTGGAGAAGGAAATGGCAACCGACTCCAGTATTCTTGCATGGAAAATCCCATGGACAGAGGAGCCTGATGGGCTACCATCCATGGGGTCACAAGAGTTGGACACAACTTAGTGAGTAAACCACCACCACCACCCTTAGAGACAGAGGATCAATCAGCTTCCAGCTATTAAGGATGCATCTCAAGGCCGTCTGTCAAGAAGTAGATTGGTTATTTCCCCTCTGAAAGACAGTGATGACAGGGAGGAAAAGAAAAAACTAATAGGCCTCCTTCAATTTCCATGGGTGGACTTCCTTAGGGATAAGGCTTTTTGAAGCTTATCCTACCCAGTACTGTTGCAACCTGAGAACCAGGCATCCCCAGGTCAGGGTGCAGATCACTAGGCAAACTGAGGCATGACAGCCTACTGGAGATCGAATCCCCGGGCAGGTCGAAGCATGTTGACCTCCTGGGACCCCTGGACTGGCAGATCCCTGAGCAGGTTGAGGTATGACAACCTTTGAGGACCAGATCCCTAGGCAGGTCAAGGCAGGTCGACCTCCTGGGATTCCCAGGCTGGAGTTGGGCATCCCCAAAGTCTCCAATGTGACTAGTACTGGGTAGGATTAAGGGGTTGTAATCTTAACTTATTGCTGGCTTGTCCACCACGGATAGGAATAGATACCATGATGTAAAGCAACCCAAGCCTGTCCCTGAGACTGAGAACCTGGAGAAATAGCCATAAGCCTTATCCTCTTACTGCTCTGAGGGAATGTAAGTCACCAATTTCCTCCCCTAATCCTCCATATGAGCAGGTTAGGGTGTCTCCAATGGTAAACATTGTCATAGACCCACGCTAGGTAATAACAGAAGTAATGACAAAGGAGTGGGCTATCTGGTCCTGTTAAGGGCATTAAGAGTATTTTAATAATAATAAGCGGGGTGGAGCGATGTTGCCTACAAGTGGGCAGGGTCCTAGTTGTAGGAGTTAGTAAGTGGCTTAAGAACAAACTGATAAGAGGCAACAGACCAGATGTTCCATAAAAGTGGAGTGGAGATTTGATCCAGGGGTATTTTTGTAACTTTTAGGAGAAGTGTGGTAAGTGGGCCCAAATGGCCTGCAGGGTTAACTCCCAAAGTGGCAAACATCATCCCTGGAAGCCCAGTTGCCCTTGAAGGGTTGCCAACAGATGGACTTTTAACAGGCGTACCTGTCACCCATCCTAGCGGGTTCAATGAGAGATGCTGTTGTTGCACATGTTGTAGGAAACATGGAAGATGAAGGCCTGAATATCTAGAGAGACTGGATACAGTATTTTCCTCCCAAGGGCCAGCTATTTTCTGTTTGTTCCTCCAGAAGATTGTAGAGGCAATATTGTGGGCCCAGACACGGCTCAGGAAAAGAGCATGAAACAGGAGGGAAGGGGGCAGGGCACAACTTTTGAAAGAATGACATAGCACAAGGGCATAACGTAAATGGATTAAAATCAAATGGCTCAAAGATGACAAGTCAAATTCAACTAAGCATTGATCCTCAATCTGCAAGCTACACCCAGAGGTGAGAGGACATTCCAAGGAGTGGGTGGTTCCCTAATTGTTGGAATGATCCTCCCACTCATTAGCATATGAGATCACCCAGCTTGGAAATCACACCACATTCCAACACTGAAGCCCTCTCCTCCTGCAATGGCCCACACCCTGTGGGGTGTGTTTCTCTCTGATTCCAAACAAATCCACCTCTTACCTATGCTGTGTCTCTCACTGAAGTTTTGCAATGAGACATCACAGCCTGAGCTTCATTAGGTCCTGAGGCCAGGCACTGTGGGTTTTGGTTGGGCTCAAGTCCCAGGAGAGAGGAGCTGAAGGATGGGAGGAAAAACACAGTGGAAAAATGTGCCGAGGAATCCCTTTCATAACTTGCCAGAAAATCTGCTATATACCTGACCTGTGCTCACAGTTTTCATTGGCTTGATCCTTGGCATAAAGAAAAGTAAGGACAGAAGGGCCCCTACCCTCTTGGGCAATAGCTACTGGGGCCCAGGAGATAGTGGAGCCTTTGGGACACACTGAGGAGTAGCCCCTGCCAGAGTCCCTCAGTTGCACCCATTGTTGCTCATCTGTTCATGGGGGGGTGGGGGGGGGCGGGTTCTGTGAGGAAACAAGAGACTCAAGGTTGTAAAGGAATTAAGATTTTGTTAGCCATATGTCCTTCCAGCCATCAGAGCAAGGACCTCCTACCTTAACCAGAGGTCTTCTGGAATCTGAGACTGAGCCATGTGAGCTTTCTGCCAAGTTTGTTTTTGCTGTTCAGTTTCCAGCACGCTGGGCTTCTTGACACTTTCCCAGTGCTGGGTTTTCTTTGCATTCTGCTTTTACCGCGGGAGCTTTCACTGTGTTGGGCTTACGCTGTGCTTGGCCTCTGCCCCATGGGGGCCAAGCTGAGGTCGTTTCAGCCAGGTTAAATCCGAGTCATGGCACCATAGATGTCAGGGGAGTTTGTAATTTCCTCGGTTCTGTCTCGTCACAGCAAAAATTTGAAGCGACGGACGGACAAGTGTTACAGCCCCATATTACAGCTCAGTTTTATTTAGAAAGTAAAGGAAAATACATCCTAGAGGCGTGATGGCAGGTAGATCCAAAAGACATGAACAGAAGCGAATCCCCCAATCCTTCTAGGCTTCCTCCTTTTATACATTTGTCTCCTCTCCTCTGGGCTTGCCCTATGTAAATTGGGCTAGCCAGGAGGGCTGTTTATTTTACCTGAGGTTCTCACTCTGGTCCTCGGACCTTCCTTTGTTCTATTTTTTTGTGGGCTTTTCCCTTCTTTGTCTTTTAGCCAGAACCATTTTGGACTCCTTTTTCCTACTCTAACTATCTAACTCATTTATTCAGGTAGTCTTGAGAGGGTAACAGACAGGAAGGCCAGGGGTCTCAAAAAGGAGGAAATAGGCTGCAAGTGTCAGACATTTTTTATCTCTCTCTCAAGTGGCAGGAGGAAACAAACAAGTGTTAGATTTTTCCCCTTCTCCATAAGAATTTAAAAAGAGGTTTTGGTTAAAATTCTGTGTTGCCAGGATGACACCTGACTCCACCTGAACTTAACTTTTCTCACACCTTGAGCTAACCAATGTGTTTTTCTTATGGAAATGTTTTTCTTAAGCCATGTTAATGAACTTTGTATTTACCCTAGACTCTGTCTTTCTTCAGGTTGTTTCCACTGAAGACTCAGAACTGATAAGGGCTCAACAAACCAGTATGTTTTACTCATACATTGTTCTCCTAATCTATGTTAATGAAACTATATATTTACTTGGAAACCTGCCTCGCTTCAAGATTCATGCCAATTGTTTTATTGCCCGGAATGACTCACCTGGTGCCAATGTTATCTCAAAATGCTTGTTGTGGGTGAGGGGCCTGGTGCCACTCTGAGTTTTGAGACATCTCCTTTCCATAATTAACAGCTTGCTAGTAGCTCTATAACATCCAGCTAAAGACTAGTGGGAGGCGGGCACTCTTTCTGTCCCCTTCTGATGTCTATGTCAGACGCTTTCTCTATCTCTTTTATACTTTAATAAAACTCTATGACACAAAAGCTCTGAGCGATCAAGCCTCATCACTGGCACTGGATTGAATTCTTCTCCTCCACAGGCAAAGAATCCCAGGGTCTTTCATGATTCAGCAATAACTTTTCAGTCCTTTTAGCAGAGAGCTATTGAATATCAATTTATGTCAGGAGTATATGGAAAACAGACACTTTTTGTTAGATCTCATAGTGTTTACATTCTAGTGATCAGATATAGAAAATAATAACCTAGCATATACTATAACACAATACATAAATATTATTTGAGATAAAGATGTGGGCTGTGATTTTTAAAAATCTGCTGGATCATCGAAAAAGCAAGAGTTCCAGAAAAACATCTATTTCTTCTTTATTGACTATGCCAAAGCCTTTGACTGTGTGGATCACAATAAACTGTGGAAAATTCTTCAAGAGATGGGAGTACCAGACCACCTGACCTGCATCTTGAGAAACCTATATGCAGGTCAGGAAGCAACAGTTAGTACTGGACATGGAACAACAGACTGGTTCCAAATAGGAAAAGGAGTACGTCAAGGCTGTATATTGTCACCCTGCTTATTTAACTTATGCAGAGTACATTATGAGAAATGCTGGGCTGGAGGAAGCACAAGCTGGAATCAAGATTGCCGGGAGAAATATCAATAACCTCAGATATGCAGATGACACCACCCTTATGGCAGAAAGTGAAGAGGAACTAAAAAGCCTCTTGATGAAAGTGAAAGATCAGGAGAGTGAAAAAGTTGGCTTAAAGCTCAACGTTCAGAAAATGAAGATCATGGCATCTGGTCCCATCACTTCATGGGAAATAGATGGGAAAACAGTGGAAACAGTGGCAGACTTTAATTTTTTGGGCTCCAAAGTCACTGCAGATGGTGATTGCAGCCATGAAATTAAAAGACACTTACTCCTTGGAAGGAAAGTTATGACCAAAATAGATAGCATATTAAAAAGCAGAGACATTACTTTGTCAACTAAGGTCCATCTAGTCAAGGCTATGGTTTCTCCAGTGGTCATGTATGGATATGAGATTTGGACCATAAAGAAAGCTGAGTGCCGAAGAACTGATGCTTTTGAACTGTGGTGTTGGAGAAGACTCTTGAGAGTCCCTTGCACTGCAAGCAGATCCAACCAGTCTATCCTAAAGGAGATCAGTTCTGGGTGTTCATTGGAAGGACTGATGTTGAAGCTGAAATTCCAATACTTTGGCCACCTGATGCAAAGAGCTGACTCCTTTGAAAAGACCCTGATGCTGGGAAAGATTGAGGGCAAAGGAGAAGGGGACGATAGAGGATGAGATGGTTGGATGGCATCACTGACTCAATGGACATGAGTTTGGGTGAACTCCGGGAGTTGGTGATGGATAGGGAGGCCTGGCATGCTGCAATTCATGGGGTCTCAAAGAGTCAGACACGACTAAGTGACTGAACTGAACTGAAAAGACAAGTGAGTGAATTCTCTTAGAAGGTGATATTTAAATGAAGACCTGATCTATAGGGAGGAATTGCCAATATGAGTATCTGGGTGAAGATAGAAGAAAAGGAAGAACACCTGCAGGGTCTTCATGGATGGAACAAGCCTGAAGAATACGGGAGTTTGAAAGTTAACAGATGATGTTGGAGCATGTTAAAAGATGAAGAGATGCTGTTTAGAGACAGGAGGAGTTAGATCATAAAGGACCTTATAGAATACAGAAAGGAATTTAGATTTTTACTCTAAATGTGGTTGAGAGCTGCTGCATGGATTTTAAAAATAGAAGTGTGTCTGATTTATGCGTATAAAATTTTGGGATTTGGAGCCTCCTATTCTGGTCCTTGGGGCTTCCCAGGTGGCTCAGTGGTGAAGAATCCACTTGCCAATGCAGGAGACATGGGTTCAATTCCTGGGTCATGAAGATCCTGGGAAGGCAACCACTCCAGTACTCTTGCCTGGAAAATCCCATGGACCGAGAAGCCTTTCAGGCTACAGTCCATGGGGTCATGGAGAGCTGGACACGACTGAGCACACACACACATTCTGGTCCTCACGTCTATGACAAAAGGCCTTCAAAGAGGTGGCTTGGGGTTTGCTAGTGGGACACTGTCTCCTTTTATCTATGATGTTTGTATTTCATAAAATTTTAATACTGAGTCCCACCCTGACTCAAGTTTAGGAAGCTCTTTCTCCTAGACTCTGTATTCCAGTTTTACCTGTTGTATAGACAGGCACTTAATTCTTCAATCATTCTCAGCCTTTGCTGATTCTCTTGTCTTGTCCATATTAGAGAGCTATAAAGAAATTTTATTCTCCTCACTTGCAAAAACAAATTTAAAAACCTAAACAAACAAACCCCCAAACCTTCAACATCTCAAACTCCATTCTAGACTTCCTGAGACTCAAGAAAAGTTGAGTGCATTAGCACTGCCCTCCCAAAGTATATAATATTAATGGTGTTAAATAACGCCAAATGCCCTCTACCCCTTATTCATTCACTGTCATAACTGACAGTCATTTTCCAAATTGGAGTACACTTAATGGCTATTCTAGACCCAGGACATCTAGCCTGCTTAACAAAAGTCTTAGCCTACTAACCTAGGCAAAAGATCAGTGATTTTAAAGATATTCCTCACCTCTTTCCTCAAAAACATTTTCCTCAACATTATCAGTTCAGTTCAGTTCAGTCACTCAGTTGTGTCTGACTCTTTGCAACCCCATGAATTGCAGCAGGCCTGGCCTCCCTATCCATCACCAACTTCCGGAGTCCACCCAAACCCAAGTCGATTGAGTTGGTGATGCCATCCAACCATCTCATCCTCTGTCATCCCCTTCTCCTCCTGCCCTCAATCTTTCCCAGCATCAGGGTCTTCTCAAATGAGTCATCTCTTCACATCTGGTGGCCAAAGTATTGGAATTTCAGCTTTAGCATCAGTCCTTCCAAAGGACACTCAGGACTGATCTCCTTTAGAATAGACTGATTGGATCTCCTTGCAATCCAAGGGACTCTCAAGAGTCTTCTCCAACACCACAGTTCAAAAGCATCAATTCTTCGGTGCTCAGCTTTCTTCACAGTCCAACTCTCACATCGATACATGACCACTGGGAAAACCATAGCCTTGACTAGATGGACCTTTGTTGGCAAAGTAATGTCTCTGCTTTTGAATATGCTATCTAGGTTGGTCATAACTTTCCTTCCAAGGAGTAAGCATCTTTTAATTTCATGGCTGCAATCACCATCTGTAGTGATTTTGGAGCCCAGAAAAATAAAGTCAGAAGAGATACCCCACATCCAAGGTAAGAGAAACCCAAGTAAGATGGTAGGCACTGAGAGAGGGCATCAGAGAGCAGACAGACTGAAACCATAATCACAGACAACATTATCAAGACCATGCTTTTTGCATGTATGTTCTCTGTGATGAGAAAACACTGAAAACAAACAGGAGTCACTTTGTATAAGCAAGTACAGAAGAGGCAGAAACTCAGTTAAGTAGATGCCTCTTTTGTAATTTATAATTTAAGAGATCAGATGCACTAAGAACTGAATTAAACCTTTATTTTGTCTTTGAACAATACTGTTTTGAATGACACTTAGACCACAATCAATATTTGAATTAAAAGTTTAACTCAAAAAACACAGTTTTCTTAAACATACACATTTATTCTTTTCAGAATTAGGTAAGCAATAGTAGAAAAGTGACTAATTTTGCTCTGTGTTGTTTGTTACTTACTTCATGGGCAGTGCCCATTGAGTCAAACAATGCTACGCGTAGTAGCACTCTATTAGACTCTATAGAAGCAAAACAAATTTGAGCCTTCACACTGTAAGTGCATTTGTGGTAATTAGATAGACCAAACTATTATAATCAAGTTGTAATTAACATATGTAACAAAATTCTTAAATTTCTATGAAAATCAAAATACCTATGTAGAGCAGAGTAAAGATGGTTACTGTAAAAACTAAATTAAATCTATCCTAGGGATTTTAGTTATTGTGTATATAACTGAATGGTAACCAAATATTTTCGTGATTGTTATGATAACCCCAAAGTTGACTCATTTCTCCACAAATATTATTAGAAAGCAACATTTAAGTGACTTATTGCAGTACACTTTTAAATCAATTTAAAATAAATAATCCTGTGAATATTTAACTGAACTTGCTGCAGTTTTACTTTTGGCAATTTGATCAGGATTTGTGTGCCAGATCTAGATCTAAGAGATTTGGGATTTGCAGGCAATATTGCTCTGTTTCACAAAAATATGCTTAATCAGTTCCGGTTAGAAAGATAACAATCAGAAAAGCTTGCCAAGGAAAGAACGCAACCCACTTCAGATTTCTCTTTGGAAATGGAACATAGATTAAAAAGCATTTAAAAATAATAATACCATTGATATGCAGTCAAAACAGATTTATTAAGAGCAAAGGAGCATAACTCTTTTAACTCTAAACTTGGCTGTAACCTGTGCTCTTATTAAGAAAAAGAACCGAGAAGCTTAATAGGTAGCACTGGTGCTAGGTAAAGAATCCGCCTGCCGATGCAGGAGACACAGGTGATGTGGGTTTGATCCCTTGGTCGGGAAGATCCGCTGGAGAGGGGAATGGCTACCCACTCCACTATTTTTGCCTTGAAAATTCCATGGATAGAGGAGCCTGGCAGGCTATAGTCCATGGTGTCACGAAGAGTTGGACACAACTAAGCGACTGAAGCACAAAGCACACATAACAGGAAGAATAAGGGGGAAATTTTTATAATTGAGTGGATGAAAGTTCAGTTTCTTGAGTAAGATAGTCCTTGCTTTCAGTCCTTACTCTGTTGCTTACTAGCTGTATGATCTGAAACAAGTCTCTTATTCTAATAAGAATCCACCTGCAATGTGGGAGACCTGGGTTTGATCCCTGGGTTGAGAAGATCCCCTGGAGAACGGAATGGCTATCCATTCCAGCATTCTGGCCTGGAGAGAGTCAGACATGACTGAGCAACTTTCACTTTCTTATTCTAAGACTCAGTTTCCTCATGTGTAAAATGGCAACAATACTGGGGAGCTTAAGTAAGAGTGTAGATAAAGCAGTTGGCAAAATGCTTAATTCATAATTGGCACTAAACCGATGGTTCTTTCTATTCATTCATTAAACATATATATATTTTTTAGTTATCAGCTATATGTCAGGCATTCTGTTGGCTACTTGGAATACCACAGGACAAGATTCTTGTTGTCATGAATTTATAGTTTAATAAGAATAAATTAAAATAATCAATTACAAGAAAAGGGCTGTGGGAGTATGGAAGCACTTGATAATTCTTGAAAAAAGTTGGGGAAGGAGGAAAGCCAGAGAAGTCTGCTTGAACGAGATGATTTTTAAGCTAGAAATGCAGGGACAGACGGGTTGAGCAGAAACAAGGTGCCAGAGTGTTCCAGACAGAAGAAAAAGCTTATGAAAATGGCTGTAATTTTTTCAGAGGTTCGGATAGGCATATGCTTTTCTCATCTTCACCTCTGGCCATTTTCATGTGTTGTAATCTCTGTCTGGAACACACTTGAGCCTCGTTGTGATTTCCCCCTGTGTACTCGCTGTAACACAGAGGTTGTTACTAATTGTCAAGTGAAGATGTGACCAGGACTTATAAGATCGTATTAGGCCAGTGCAAACGTAATTGCAGTTTTGGACCATGAGTTTTAAATCATTATAACTGGGGAGGGACGTGGGAGGGGGGTTCAGGATTGGGAACACGTGTACACCCGTGGCGGATTCATGTTGATGTATGGCAAAACCAATACAATATTGTAAAGTAATTGGCCTCCAAAAAAAAAAAAAAAAAGACATAAAATATAACTAGGCTCAAATGCATCTTTATTAAACAAATAGGAGCTGTAAAAAGCAACACATTTTTGCCAACAACAAATAAGTCTGTTTATTCCTGTAGCATAAAAATCCATGCCTCAGGATTCAACAAACTCTTGCCAAGTACTTTCTGAATCCTGCTGATTGTGTAAGACTTTTCGGTGCCAAAAGTTGTTGAAATGCCTGAAGAAGCAGTAGTCAGTTGGTGAGAGGTCATGTGAATGAGTGAATACGGGTTGCTAGGAATTTCCTAGCCCAATTCCTTCAACTTTTGGTTGTGCAACTTACTGTAGGGTGTTGTTGTGGAGAAGAATTTGGCCCTTTCTGTTGACAGTACCGGCTGCAGGCATTGCAATTTTCTATGCATCTCATTGATTTGCTGAGCATACTTCTCAGATGTAATTATTTTGTCAGGATTCAGAAAGCTGTAGTGGATCAGACCAGCAGCAGGCCACCAAACAGTGATCATGACCTTTTTTTTGGTGCAAGTTTGGGCTTTCCTGGTGGCTCAGATGATAAAGAATCTGCCTGCAATGCAGGGGACCTGGGTTAGATCCTTGGATTGGGAAGATTCCCTTGGAGGAGTAAATGGCAACCCCTCCAGTATTCTTGCCTGGAGAATCCCATGGACAGAAGATCCTGGTGGGCTATTGTCCATGGGGGTCACAAAGAGTCATACACAACTGAGTGACTAACTTTGGCTTTGGGAAATGCCTTGGAGCTTCTTCTCAGTCCAACCACTGACCCTGGTCATAACTGGTTGTCATATAAAATACACTTTTCATCAAAATCACAACCCAATAAAGAAATGGCTCATTGTTGTTGTGTAGAGTAAGAGAAGACAACACTTCAAAAGAATGATTTATTTTATTTGTGGTCAGCTCATGTGGCACCCACTTATCCAGCTTTTTCATGCCACTATGCTCTTCATCTCCAAGGCTCTCATCTCCTTTGCAAAACTTCTTGAACTACCATTGCACTGTATGTTCATTAGCAGTTCCTGGGCCAAATGCGTTGCTGATGTTGCCGGTTGCCTCCACTGCTTTATGGCCCATTTTGAACTCAAATAAGAAAATCGCTCAAATATGCTTTTTTCTAACATCATTTCCCTAGTTTAAAATAAATATAAAATAAACATCAAGAAATAAGTGATTCAAAAAAAAATAAAGCAAGAAATATACATTAAAATAACATAACCACATTCACTTAAGCATGTATTCCAGTATCAAATGGCAAAGTTCAACAATGCAAAAACTTCAATTACTTTTGCAGCAACCTAATATTAGTGCCTTTTAAGCCACTTAAAATTATATGGAATTTATCTATAAAATCACAGGAAATTGAAATTTTGTTAAATACATGTGCATGTACTTCTGTGTGTGTGATAGAGTAGTTTCCTGGAGGGTTATACTCCCCATTATACTTTATTAATTACCTTGAAGAAAGGAGAAATGGATCTTCCTGGGCTGCTGAGAAAAGAGACTGATAGGTGGAATGGTCCAGAAGCTTCAAGTAAAAGCATTAAGTTTCAGATAGCCCCAGGGTCAATGTGAAAAATGGTATCTGCTGTGATAAGAGGCCGATAACATGAATCAGGAAGGAAAACTGTACCCAACAGGATGTAATGTTTAAGTGTGCAGAATATATCAGTTCAGTTCAGTCGCTCAGTTGTGTCCGATTTGCTACCCCATGGACTGCCGCATGCCAGGCTTCCCTGGCCACCACCAACTCCTGGAGCTTGCTCAAATTCATAGCTTGGACTATATGGACATTTGTCAGCAAAGTGATGTCTCTGCTTTTAAATATGCTGTCTAAGTTTGTCATGGATTTTCTTCCTAGGAGCAAGAGTCTTTTAATTTCATGGCTGAAGTCACCATCTGCAGTGATTTTTTGAGCCGAAGAAAATAAAGTCTGTCACTGTTTTATTGTTTCCCCATCTATTTGCCATGATGTGATGGGACCGGATGCCATGATCTTAGTTTTTTGAATGGTATGGCAGTGACAACAGACACATGACTGTATCCTGAGAAAACTCACAGAGGACTTTATGCTAAAGCGAAAGCAAAAGTGTTAGTCACTCAGTGTTAGTCGGCACACTAACTAACACAAAGAGTGTGCCGACTCTTTGTGACCCTGTGGACTGTAGCCCAACAGGCTCCTCTGTCCGTGGGATTCTCTAGGCAAGAATACTGAAGTGGGTTGCCATTGCCTTCTCCAAGGGATCTTCCTGACCCGGAGATCAAACCTAGGTCTCCTGCATTGCAGGCAGGTTCTTTACTGTCTGAACTACCAGAGAAAGCTAAATTATGACCCAAGATATGCAGGTCAGAGACAGAAGAGGAACTGGAAAAATGCTTTGATTTGCCTATTCCACTCCTTGGATGGACATCAAGAGGATAAGACCAGTCAATCTTAAGGGAGATCAACCCTGAATATTCATTGTAAGGACTGATGCTGAAGCTGAAGCTCCAGTATTTTGGTCACTTGATGCGTACAGCCAACTCATTGGAAAAGTCCCTGATGCTGGGAAAGATTGAGGGCAGAAGGAAAAGAGGGTGTCAGAGGATAAGATGGTTGGATGGCATCACTGATGCAATGGACATAGACTTGGGCAAACTTCGAGAGATGGTGAGGGACGGCGAGGCCTGGCGTGCTGCTGTCCATAGGGTCACAAAGAGTCAGACATGACTGGGTGACTGAAGAACAACAACATTGCAATCCAAATAGACTAAAAATTCTTCAACCTAACTTACAAGGTCCTCCATGACCTCGCCTCTCTTTAGGTCTCCTTCCTTATCTCTTACTACATCTCCAAGTGGTTCCCTGGACTTTTAGTTTCTTTATGGCTGGTTCTCATACTTCTCTGCTAATACACAGTATTTTGTTTTGCCTGACTTATTTTTTTTTCTGAGATAATTCCTAAATAGCCTTAAGATCTCTCCTTATACATTGCCTCTTCCAAGAAGCTCTAAGTATAGGAGATGCCTCTGCTTCCACTGTCTTAGCACTCATCACACTCCACCCTCTGCCAGAATAAACTCCATCTTGTGAGGGTAAGGATCAAGCGTACCTTGATATCCATTATATGTAGCATGGTACTGTTACATAGTAGATATTTAGTAAGTGTTTTTGGAGAACATATCTGATTTGCCAACTGAGTTAATGGGTGAGTGAATTGATAAGGCAAAAAACAAACAAACAAACAAAAAAACCCACACAAAAAGTCAAAAATCAAAATGACAAAAAAACTTCAAGACCATGGATAAAAAAGAAAAGCAAGACACTCTTGAGCTTTGCCCATAGTGTTTACAAAGAGTTTACCACTCATCTTATTTAAGTTTTTTACAAAACCTTGTTAAAATGAAAGGTTTATCCCTATTTTATAGGCAAGGAATTTAAACCTCAGAAAAATAGTTGTTCAGTTCCCAAGTCATGTCCAACACTTTGCAACCCGTGGACTGCAGCACACCAGGCTTTTCTGCCTTTCCCTATCTCCCAGAGTTTGCTCAAATTCATGTCCATTGAGTGGATGATTCTATCCAACCATCTCATCCTTTGCCTCCTCTTTCTCCTTTTGCCTTCGGTCTTTCTCAGCATCAGGGTCTTTTCCAACGAGTTAGCTCTTCAGGTGGTCAGAGTATTGGAGCTTCAGCTTCAGCATCAGTCCATCCAATGAATATTTGGGGTTGATTTCTTTTAGGATTGACTGGCTTGATCTCCTTGAAGTCCAAGGGATTCCCAAGAGTCTTCTCCAGAACCACAATTCAAAAGCATCAATTGTTTGGTGCTCAGCCTTCTTTATAGTCCAACTCACATCCATACATAATTACTGGGGAAACCATAGCTTTGACTATACAGACCTTTGCTGGTAAAGTGATGTCTCTGCTTTTTAATATGCTGTGTAGGGTTGTCATAGCTTTGCTTCCAAGGAGCAAGTGTCTTTTAATTTCATTGATGAAGTCACTATCTGAAGTGATTTTGGAGCCCAAGAAAATAAAATCTGTCGCTGCTTCCACCTTTCCTACCTCTATTTGCCATGAAATGATGAGACTGGATGCCATGATCTTAGTTTTTTGAATGTTGATATTCAAGCCAGCTTTTTCACCTTCATCAAAAGGCTCTTTACTTCCTATTCAACTTCTGCCATTAGAGTGGTATCTGAAAAATCAATACCTTACTAAAGACTAAACTCATAGTATTAGAAGAGCTTGTCAGTCAGTCAGTTCAGTTGTTCAGTCACGTCTGACTCTTTGTGATGCCAGGCCTCCCTGTCCATCACCAACTCCCAGAGTTTGCTCAAACTCATGTCCTTTGAGTCAGTGATGCCATCCAACCATCTTGACCTCTGTCATCCCTTTCTCCTCCTGCCTTCAATCTTTCCCAGCATCAGGGTCTTTTCGAATGAGTCAGTTCTTCACATCAGGTGACCAAAGTATTGGAGTTTCAGCTTTAGCATCAGTCCTTCCAATGAATATTCAGGACTGATTTCCTTTAGGATTGACTGGTTGTTCTCGTTGAAGTGCAAGGGACTCTCAAGAGTCTTCTCTGACACCACAGTTCAAAAGCACCAATTCTTTGGGATTCAGCTTTCTTTATAGTCCAACTCTCACATCCATACATGACTACTGGAAAAACCATAGCTTTGACTAGATGGGCCTTTGTCAGCAAAGTAATATTTCTGCTTTTTAATATGCTATCTAGGTTGGTCATAACTTTTCTTCCAAGGAGTGTCTTTTAATTTCATGGCTGCAGTAACCATCTGTAGTGATTTTGGAGCCCAAGAAAATAAAGTCTGTCACTGTTTTCATTGTATCCCCATCCATTTGCCATGAAGAGCTTGGTCTAGAATCAAATCAGAAATGAAAAGGTTTTGAGTTAGAGAGTAAAATGTAAATACAAAAATATTGTTAAGTGCTGTAGAACTTCGATTACTAAGTAGACTCACATGTATTGATATTTACAGTGAAATAAATATGGTCACCTTTGATGTGAGTATAAACTTTGGTTCTCCACAGTTTTATGGACATGATAAAATTATTGCATTTTTTAAAGTTTGAAAATATGTAGGTAAAAGTATTGTAGTCCACCTAGTATTTGGATGAGTAAATGCTTTACCCAAACAAACAGTGGGTCGTGGACCACACGATCCAAAGCATACAGTGAGTCTTGTGGCCATGAGTTATTTCACTGTGGGAAAGCTGAGAGTTGGAAATTCAGCCCCAGATAGCTTACATCTCCCCTTCTTGGATCCCCGCTTCGTCATGGTAAAGGGGTTTGCATAAATCAGTGAAGCTATAAGCTAACTCTTGCAGGGCCAAGTGTAGGCAGAGGACCCAGAGGTCAAATTGGCAACATTTTTTGGATCATAGAGAAAGCAAGGGAATTCCAGAAAAAAAAAAAATCTGCTTCTGCTTCATTGACCATGCTAAAGCCTTTGACCATGTGGACGAAAACAAACTGTGGAAAATGCTTAAAGAGATGGGAATACCAGACCACCTTACCTGTCTCCTGAGAAATCTGCAAAAGCAACAGTTAGAACTGAACATGGTAACAACAGATTGGTTCAAAATTGGGAAAGAAGTACGGCAAGGCTGTCTGTTTATTGTCACCCTGCTTATTTAACTTTTATGCAGATTACGTTATGAAAAAGCAAGGCTGGATGATTTACCATCTGGAATCAAGATGGCTGGGTGAAATATCAACAACCTCAGATATGCAAATGATACCACTCTAATGGCAGAAAGTGAAGAGGAAGTAAAGAGCCCCTTGATGTGGGTGAAAGAGGAGAGTGAAAAAGCTAGCTTAAAACTTAACACTCAAAAAACTAAGATCATGGCATCCAGTCCCATCACTTCATGGCAAATAATGAAAGTTGCTCATTCATGTCCATCTCTTTGTGACCCATGGACTATAATTCCAGTCCATGGAATTCTCCAGACCAGAATACTGGAGTGGGTAGCCATTCCCTTCTCCAGGGGATCTTCCAAACCCAGGGATCAAATCCAGGTCTCCCACATTGCAGGTTGATTCTTTACCAACTGAGCCACAAGGGAAGCCAAATAAAAGGAGGGAAAGTGAAAGCAGTTACAGATTTTACTTTTGGGGGCTCCAAAATCACTTTGGACAGTGACTATAGCCATGAAATTAAAAGACGCTTGCTCCTTGGAAGGAAAGCTATGACAAACCTAGACAGCATATTAAAAAGCAGAGACATCACTTTGTTGACAATGGTCTGTAAAGTCAAAGCTATGGTTTTCCCAGTAGTCATGTGTGGATGTGAAAGCTGGCCCATAAAAAACACTGAGTGCCAAAGAATTTGGTGCTGGAAAAGACTCTTGAGAGTCATTTGGACTTCAAGGAGATCAAACCAGTCAATCCTAAAGGAAATCAACCCTAAATATTCATTGTATGGCCTAATGTTGAAGCTGAAGCTCCAATACTTTGGCCACCTGACCCAAAGACTCTGATGCTGGAAAAGATTGAGGGAAGGAGGAGAAGCGGGTGACAGAGGATTAGATGGTTGGATATCATCACCATCTCAATGGACATGAGTTTGAGTGAACTCCAGGAGATACTGAAGGACAGCAAAGCCTAGCATGCTTCAGTCCATGGGGTCACAAATGGTCTGACATAACGTAGCAACTGAACGACCACAACAAATCTACATCTGCTGATAAACAAATATCACCATTTTTAACCAACAGCGTTTGCCCAGTTTTTCTGAGTAAACATATTTTTAGGAGTGGAGATTTTAAAAAATCTATATCTCTAATATTTTTAATGCACATTAATTAAAATAAATGTAAATGGCACCTCCAAGCTTGAGTGACTAGACTATTGAGAGAATTAAAGTTCTTGATACAAATATTTTGCAAATGCAAATCAATGGGCCAGGCTTTAACATCTGGTAAATAGTAGTACAATAGATGATGAAGAATATCTATACTTCAAACACCTTTAACTTAGCAAGGTTTGGGTATTGTTCCTTTTTTGTTAGATTCTGTCATCATAAGATTTATGTCTTAAATATAGTATGTCATATTTATGTCAAATAGAGTATGTCAAATTTCTGTCATAAATATAGTAATTTATTTGCAAGAAGATCTCTTATGAGATTTTACTTTTATGATTGTCATTTTTATTACTAACCTTGAGCTTTGATGCTTGTTTACTTGAGTATTATGGAAAATTGTACTTAATCTTTGTGGATTCTTTTTAGGAAATTAGATTTTTAAATCATTCATATTTAACCAGCTGGCAATTACTTAACTGATCTTGTTGTAACAGATGTAATCTCTTTACAATAGAATTAAGTCCATATGTATATAAGGCTGTTTAGAATCTCACAGAGTTAGAAATGAATGAATTAATATCAATTATGATTAAATAAAAAATTTATGAATGTAACAGAAACATCTGTAAAAGAAACAAAAATCAATAAGAATTTTTGAATTTAAACCAAATCCTGAATTTCTATAGAGGATTAGCAGAGCCCATCCAGTTGGGACTAATATCAACGTTCTTATCTTTTTTTTGAATGATGTATACTATCCTCTTGAGAAATCTGTACGCAGGTCAGGAAGCAACAGTTAGAACTGGACATGGAACAACAGACTGGTTCCAAATAGGAAAAGGAGTTCGTCAAGGCTGTATATTGTCACCCTGCTTATTTAACTTATATGCAGAGTACATCATGAGAAACACTGGGCTGGAAGAAGCACAAGCTGGAATCAAGATTGCCGGGAGAAATATCAATAACCTCAGATATGCAGATGACACCACCCTTATGGCAGAAAGTGAAGAGGAACTCAAAAGCCTCTTGATGAAAGTGAAAGTGGAGAGTGAAAAAGTTGGCTTCAAGCTCAACATTCAGAAAATGAAGATCATGGCATCTGGTCCCATCACTTCATGGGAAATAGATGGGGAAACAGTGGAAACAGTGTCAGACTTTATTTTGGGGGGCTCCAAAATCACTGCAGATGGTGACTGCAGCCATGAAATTAAAAGACGCTTGTTCTTTGGAAGGAAAGTTATGACCAACCTAGATAGCGTATTCAAAAGCAGAGACATTACTTTGCCAACAAAAGTCTGTCTAGTCAAGGCTATGGTTTTTCCAGTGGTCATGTATGGATGTGAGAATTGGACGGTGAAGAAGGCTGAGCGCCAAAGAATTGATGCCTTTGAACTGTGGTGTTGGAGAAGACTCTTGAGAGTCCCTTGGACTGCAAGGAGATCCAACCAGTCCATTCTGAAGGAGATCAGCCCTGGGATTTCTTTGGAAGGAATGATGCTAAAGCTGAAACTCCAGTCCTTTGGCCACCTCATGCGAAGAGTTGACTCATTGGAAAAGACTCTGATGCTGGGAGAGATTGGGTGCAGGAGGAGAAGGGGACGACGGAGGATGAGATGGCTGGATGGCATCACTGACTTGATGGACTTGAGTCTGAGTGAACTCTGGGAGTTGGTGATGGACAGGGCGGCCTGGCATGCTGCGATTCATGCGGTCGCAAAGAGTCGGACATGACTGAGCGACTGAACTGAACTGATACTATCCAAGGGCTTTCCATGTGGTGCCAGCAGTAAAGAGCCTGTCTGCCAGTGCAGGAGATGTAATAGATGGGGTTCGATCCCTGGGTCAGGAAGATCCCCTGGAGGAGGACACGGCAACCCACGCCAGTATTCTTTCCTGGAGAATCCCATGGACAGAGGAACCTGGTGGGCTACAGTCCTTGGGTTGCCGAGTTGGGCACGACTGAGGCGACTTAGCATGTACGCAGGCATTCTATCTGAGCTGGGTCCCAAACCCTTGGATGAGATACTCTCGATATTTTTTCTTATGTCTGCTGTCTGCCTGCAAAAGTTCTGTGGAAGGCTCCAAGACCTTAGAAAATGCTAAAGCTGCCTGACAGGAATCTATGTCCTAGAAGTCTACCACTTCCTAGGTTAGATGGAACGTGAGTGAGAAATAAACCTCTGTTGTGTCAGGACATTGAGATTTAGGGATAGTCTGTTTTGGTAGGTAGTCTAACCTGAATAATAGAGAGGATGTGGGGAAAACCCCAAAGATTCAGTGTGTCTCATGTTTTCCTCTCAACATCCTCAACCTTGCTGCATATTAAAGTATCATTAATTATGCACCAATTGGTCTAAATAAGAGTAGCTTTGATTTGGATATTGCTAGGAAATCTATTTGTCGCTTGTTTCCAGCATTTCTGCAATAAGAAATGTAAGTCTAAATTATAATTATACAGTGCTTGCCACAGGGCCAAAATATTCCCTTTGTCCCACAAAACATTGAAATGATTTGTTAATGATTACTGATGTTTTCCTCTCCCACAAGCTCCATATTTTCTGCTAAGACAATTTCCTATCAGTAGAAAAAGCACAATTTGGAATTCTGGGGAGTCTGATTTAATGAAAAGCTGTATTGATAGTTAAAACTCATTTCAATTACAGTTAACCCTCAACTTATCTGCACTTATAAAATGAATATATTTTGTATTAGAAAACCACAATTTTATGCTAGCTATCAGACTGATTTATTTTTAGCAATATAAAGTTTCTTTTTCTTTAAATGTACACCAAAAATTTGGTCCTGAAGGCTAACAAAAATAGTACAGATATTTCTGAAGCAGTGTGCACTACTTTGACTTAATTATACACAGAACCCAAATAATAAGTCTCTGTTGTTCTGAAATAGCATTTTTGACTTATTGATTTTATGGGTAAATGAAGTATTTCTCTTAATTAATTCAACCTAAGAGGATAATGAGCATTTTACACTGTCATTTTACAGATGAGAAAACTGAGATTCAGAGAAGGAAGGAAACTTCCCCAAGGATCCACAGCTGGTAAGGGGGAGAGCTGTGATCTGAGATTGACTCTGATGGTCTAAGCTCTTAATGACAGTCCATTAACCAAAATTTCTCAGACCTGAGGCCCTGCAGATTGTTGAGAATGTTTCTGTGGATCCCAAAGAGTCTATGGACCCTAGATTGAGAAATACTATAATTAAATATTAAACACATGTTTGAAATTTCTACTCAGCACATATGTCTCATTTGGTAATATCTTGGTCTAGTAAAACCAGAAACACAAATTTACATGGAAAGTACAACACAATTGCATGATGACAAAATAGTCTATCAGATGAAAAAAAATAATCAGATGATCTAAAATGTGTGTATACATACATGCAAATCTGTCTATTTTTTCAGTTACTGAAGACTCTAGACTTCGTTGGGCACAAGTAGAGAGCTTTAGTTTTCTTAAATCACTGGCTTAACAATACTCTCTGGAGCAGTTTTTAAACCTCGGTATGCAAACCACTATAATGCCAAGACTTTAAAAGGAATAATGGAGCAATAATGTGTTCTTTCCTGAGACAGATATAGCTGAGGGTGACTGTAGAAAAGACTTCGAGGCAGTTTCTTCCCTTCCATTTTCCTCTCCCTAGCTCTTCTATCCTGCTTCACAGAAGAAAGGCACACCTCTCAAAAATCTCTCTGGACATCCAAGAAAGTGACTTCAAAATATTGGTGTAAGAGAACAAATCAGTATCAATGGATAGCCAAGGAAATACAGACCACCCCAGGATGTATGTCTCTTTCGGTCTTGCAGATATTTCTGTTAACAAGTTACTACCGACAGGGGAATTTTTGCAGAAACTAATGCCTACGACATTAATATGCCTCAGCTCAATAATGTGTTACAAGTGAAAAACTGGTGTTTAAAAGGTATCAGTATTGATAATTGCTGTTTAAAGATTTCATTTCTTCCAACTTTTCATATTGTCAAAGAAAGCATCAATTTTTGAGGTAGTTCCAGAAGAGCAAAGCAAATAACATAGTTAAGAAACATTAAAAAAAGAAAATAGCTTTTTTTTTCATGTATTTAAATATAAGCAGTTCTTTTCAGCTGTTCTTAAGACTCATCCTTGGGAAACATCATTAGCTAAAAAAAGAAAAAATACTTTGAAGAGTTGGAGCACTCTAGCTTAATGAAGTAGATCATAATTGGAATATTTTTAACATAATTGGAATATTTTTTGAGATTACCAAAATTTTCAAGATACACTGGATAAAACTCATGGGCAAAATCTTTATGCTTTCTTTCAGATTAGGTATGTATTATTGAAATATTTATCATAATTGGAATTTTTTTGAGATTATCAAAATTTTCAAGATACACTGGATAAAATGTCATGGGCAAAATCTTTATGCTTTCTTTCTGATTTGGTATGTATTATTCAAAGTAGTTAAAATCTACTTTATCAAGTCAAGTCATATTGTGAGATATTTAATTCTCCTCTTATTTCATCTTATGAAATGACTATATTTTCTACAGTCTATTAATAAAAAGTAAAAGTAAATACTAGCCAGACTTGTTAGTTATGGCTAGAGAGAAGTTTCTCCGTTTAGATACAGGATAAGTTTGTAGAGTTCCTTCTGGTTTTACACATTCTTTATTTATTCAAATGACCAAGCATCAGAGTTTGATACATGTATACATAGATTTAACAAGGAAATATTTCTAGGTAAATAAATTACTTATGATCTGAGCTATGTAATACATTGCATTATTAAAAATAAGTAATAAGAAATAGTATATTGCTTTATAAATTTATTTTATGAATTATAAAATTGTATGAATTAATCTTGTCTTAAGAGGATGCTATCTTACATGTTCTACACTCTATTTCTCAGTGGTTTTGAAATACTTTTCAAAATAAGTATTGACATACTTATTTGACTAGAAAAATAAAGTTAGGCTTTCCATGATAGTGGCTTTTTATTTTGACAATGAGAACTGACTTTACTAATTAAATTGCTTGGTAATCAAGTTTAGCTAAATCTGCAGCTCCAAAGTTTTTTAAAGTCTATTTAAAGCATATGGCAATATAAAAACCTTTTATCAAAAAATATTATATTGGTAAGTATGTATTGAAATTGAGAATGCTTTTATTTTCCAAATATTTCTGAGTACACCAAGGAGCAACTTTTAATTCAGTTGATAAGAGAACAAACCAGAGTAAGATGACCTGAATTCACATTCTGAATTTATTGCTTTTTATCCAAGAAAAATTAGGCAAATGACTTAACCTCTCTTTAGTTTTTGTCTTTAAAATGGAATATCAGCAGGACCTATCCATAAGGCTGTGACGAGGAGTGAAAGGTTAAGATATAGGTTAAATTGCATGAAATTTCTGTGTTCAATCACTTTTGACCTATAATTACAGCAATTTCATATGATTCCTGATATAGTTAGGAATATAATTAGTATTCCTAATATATTTCCCAGAAATGGAGAAAGTAAATGATTTTGACCATGAGGTAATAAATCCTTTTGGTCCGTGTTTTTCAAATGTTTAGATTTTGACAAAATTGAAGGAGGACCTAATTGAGCTATGAGAAAATAGGTTATTAACAACAATTTTTGATAATAATGTTATTTTTACTTATAAAAAGAATTGAAATAATTGAGAGATATTTATATTAAAAAATAATGTCATTCCAACCAAAATGTTTATAAAAGCCATTTTTGATTCATACAACTATAAAACTTTGAAATAGAACTGATGTGAACTTGTTGCATTCTAATGCTAAGAAATATAAAAAATATTCTAACACTAAGAAATATGACATAGTCATCTCTGCATACATTAATATTTTGAAGTAACTTAATCTCACTGAGACTCATTTCTAAGAAATTATTATATATTTTAATAAAATTTTACATTTAGTTATTGTGTTTTGATGAATTACAGATCATATTGAACCAACTGGTTCCAGAAAAAATACATGTTAAGTGTACAATTATAAGAAATTTAAGTAAATGACATTCACTTTATATCCATAACCTAGTTCTCTTACCTCTGAACAGATATGCATAAATCAACAAGCATGCTGCATAAGAAAACAACTCACCTGGGTAGTAAGATACCAATGTTGCTGAAGATAGCAGTGTTGACTTCTCGTTTCTGGTGGTGGCATTCTCGAGACTTCTCTCATGGATTTGGTAAACACCATTTCTTCACTCTTAAGGCAAGGAAGTGAAAATCCATAGTTTCTTCTTTAGGTCAGTAATTCACAACTTAAATACATTTCAGCTCTCCCTGTTTGCCCGGGTTGTGCTTAAAACAGCCTAGAGTTGGGATAGAGACCAGGAATGATGAGTAGCGGGAACCAGCCATCAGAGAGCTTGAAGCCCCTGTTATTTTCAACATTCTTTAAAATGCAGAAAATTGATTCTGCTTTTTTCTCAACCTTCATTTTTTTTGCTGTTGAATTTAGGACTTAATAAGAACATTGCTACTCATCACACATACACAGAATGCAGCTCAATTTTTTTTTAAATTGAGCAGTGAAATGATTGTTAAAAACCACAGAATACATCCTCAGATCCAGGTGGGCTGAAGATCCCAACTTCAGGTTCTATAAGCAGAATGCTTTCCAATTTTTAGACTGATGTCATCTAAATCCAAAACACTCATGAACTAGAGATATATCATTCTCCACAGAATAAGTCTATACTACTGTTCATAAAATGAATTTCACTGGAGATGCATTAAAAATATCAAAACAGATATGACCATTTCTAAGTAATCTGCCATTTTATTGAGAAATTTCAAGAAAAATCATGAGGAAAATTAAGATTATCAAAATCAACATTGTAGGTTAAAATTCAGAACAATTTTTAGTACTTCAGTATCAATTGATTCTTTAAAAACTTTATTAAAGAATAAATATACCAAAACCACAAGAGAATGAATAAAAACATAGAAATATAATTGTTCTAATTAAATTCTATTTTTGTAGGGACTCCAACAACCTAGATGAAAAGAATATTGCTTCAGTACACAAATATTTTCTAAAAATAATTATCTAAAACATTGCTTTTTTTGACTTGTTTTTGGTCACTGTTTTCTAATTTATCACCGACTTAATCAAGTTAACATCACTAGCTTCTGGGAATAGTCTTCAAGTACATGAAAACAAGTTTGGGAATATATAAAGAAACCTAGAGAGTTCCCGAAGGATGCTCACTAATCACAGGTTTCAACTTATATACCACATTATCCTCTCAGGGTACCACTGAATACAACTGATTCTGGCCCCACACACAGAAAGACAGCAAATTGTAAAGTTGATGTGTGAGTTTTCTTTATAGCTAAATCAATAACTAAATATAAAAATCATTTAAGGCAAAGCATAGCTCAGTCAGTAAAGAATCCACCTGCAATTCAGGAGATCCAGGTTCAATTCCTGGGTCGGGAAGATCTGCTGGAGAAGGGTTAGGCTACCCACTCCAGTATTCTTGGGCTTCCCTTGTGGCTCAGCTGGTAAAGAATCCACCTGCAATGTGGGAGACCTGGGTTTGATCCCCGGGTTGGGAAGATCCCCTGGAGAAGGGAAAGGCTACCCACTCCAGTATTCTGGCCTGGAGAATTCCATGGACTGACTATACTGTCCATGGGGTCAGAAAGAGTTGAACACGACTGAGCGACTTTCACTTTCACTTTTCATATACTTGTTAATAATAGTATTCCCCAAGAGCACTATGTATTATTTCCACGTGTCATTTCTCATTGATAATAACGTCTGATTTATTCAGTGATCAATCTTTGGTAAATTCAACATCTAACAAATCTGAGAACTTGACAGTGAATGGATAAAGTTCTGATCGACTGAAATACCCGGTATTGAAAGATTCATGTGACTTGTCTATGGGCTAGACCATTGAGTCAACCTTAGATATATAATGAATGTACACTTTCAACACTTGGGTATCTTACTTCTCTGTCCACATTACATTAGTAAGAGCTTCATCTGAGAATTCATGTGTTAATTCCATAAATATTTTTTTTAAACTCCTCATGTGCTCAGCACTTCACTGACAAACTAAATTGTTATTTAATAACTAAATAATAGTAAGAAATGAACTAGTAACCATACTAAAGCCAAGCCTAAAACTGATGATTGTAAAAATGACTCTAATTGTTGAAAGAAAACCTAAATTATGCTTGATATTTTCTGCTTAAAAAAAGCAGGTAAGTGTGTTTATTTTAGTAAAAAATAATATTGTATTTTCAGGTTAGTAGAATCATAACTTGAAATACATATTATTTTAAAAGGTTATTCTTTATACTTAAAGAAACAGTTTGTTATCTGAAGTTCATTTATTGAAGCAAAGTAATTCGTAACAGCAGCAGGTGTATGACGTTAGTAAGAGGCAGTGTCTCACCGCTTCTTTAGGAACTTTTAGAATGTATTCTTATAAAAATAGTCACCCCTAAAGGCTGGTACAGAAAGTTAATAAGCTTGAGATTAATGATGATTGCATTATGTGTCAGAAAATGGACACTGTGAGACAAAGCACAGCTAGGTTCCCTGGAGAAACCACAGTGATGATTTTCAATTGGCTATTTCTATTAGATACAGGAATAGCATTGTGAAGCTTTGAAAATTTAATAGTCTCTGTCCTTCCTAGAGGACTAAATCAGCACATTGAAATGAAATGTTATGCTGGATTTCAAAATAGAATATTGGGAATTATGAACACAAAATAATATTAGTGGTCATTCGGAAGAACAGTCAAACATGGCACATGTTAAACCAACCATGTAGACTGGCATGGGTTCATAAGTTCAGGGGCTTCATAAAATACTGCTGTGTACAAGTAAACGTTTAAATCAAGATGGAAACTATATCCTTCAGATCTGCAGCATCGTGTATTTTTCAGTCTGAGCTATATATGCATTAACCCATTTTGTGACCATATAAAATACACAGGTTCCCGAAATAAACAACAGTTACCTCCAATCAAGTTATTAACAACCCAGTGAAACTGAATTTGGCTAAAAACCAAAATTGTCAATCTGATCTTCTATAGATGTCCTTTCTTCCCTGTACAATATATCCATTGTTTTAACCTAATGACATGCACCAGTACTAATCATTAACAAAAACAACTCTGCATGAGCATCCATATATTTTGATATGTAAAGCTGACAACGGTTTCTGAGCAAATGTTTCATATTTTACTTGCCACCTACTGATTTCTAGACTTTTCCCAGAAATGGCAGCTTTGAACTAATAATCCTACATTGTTATTATTATGTTCCTATAAAAACACTCTAACTGTTCTTAGCACTCCATTATATATAATTATAGTTATAAGTTCAAATGAAATAAAAATAAAAATTCTACTGGACGTTTGATTCATCCATTGGTAAAGCAATTGAATAAAATGAAAACCTGCCATCTGTTCTATGGATTAAAAATCCACACATTTGTAACATGGCCTTTTATATAGCTTTTTGATAGCTATGATTTCCAGAGGGAATGTATTAATATAATTTTTGTTATACTTCTTAAGTTATTTTGGATTCCCAGCAGTTTTATGAATTTATGTTTCTTGATCTGATGAGTTTTTATTTCCATTCCTTATTTTATATTATGAATCATATAGGTATTTTAAATAATGAAAATAAACTTTTAGCTTATTTTGTTTAATGCTAAAAAAGAATTAAAGAAAAATGTGTTTTTCTGGACCCTATCACTGAAATCTCAAAAGAATGAGTTTTTAGACCTATTTCAATTGGGGAAAATAGAGTTTTTTTCAGTACTGATATTGTATAAAGTCACCAGATGGAATCTTCTAGTCAGAAGATTTCTGTTCTCTTGCTAGACAAAACATTTAAAAGAACAGCAGAAAAATTATGCTATACCAAAAAGGAGCCATTTCCATGTACTAACTACTTGTTTTGTATTGTACTTTCCTCACTTGTTAGTCTCTTGCTTCCATTTGTACTGATTTCAAAAAATATTTATTGCCTATGTAAACTGTAAGGTTTATAGACAAGGAGAAGTCTCAAATCAATCACTAAAATTCTCTTCTTGAAATCTCTCTCCAAGGACATTTAAGTCCAGGGTGAATGTCAAGTATCTTTCTAAAGCTCATAATACGATAATGGTACTTCTAATTTAAAGCTGAGCTTTGCTACAAGAGACAGAGCCCAGAAGACAAAATTAAATGCACAGTGTCTAAACTGAGCTCACTGATCATTCTTCTTTCCCTCTGAGAATCTCAAGGTGTGGTTTACAGACAGTTTTCTTGCAGGAAGTGCTGTGAAATAGCAAATGGAATTTAACTTATCTGTTACCTTGGGGCTGTGTTTACTTTCCTAAATGGAGAAGCAGCAGGATGTAAAGAAAGAATCCTGGAAAAGTACACCATCTAGAACTGTTTCCCAACCACTCTTCCAAAGAAAAACATTATTATGGTCAAATATATTGTAGAAATAACTGATTAAACACAGATAAACATTTTTGTTTATCTGCTTGTTTGAGATGGCTCAGGTACAGTTCAGTCACTCAGTCGTGTCTGACTCTTTGCGACCCCATGGCTCAGGACTTCTATTCTAATGTGTCTGGTGAATTTCTCAAAAGGAAATATGGATTGAAAGAGTATAAACAGTTCTTTCACCCCAGTATATGTATTTTGTTGATTTCTTGTCAAGATTTTTATTCAAATGAATATACTTTGGGAAAAGTTGACCAGGAGGAAGGTAATATTAATCATCAGTTTTAAGGGATCAATTATAAAAGTTTTCTACAGTATCATTTATGATGTAATCTTTTTGCTTGCAGTGTGATGTTAATGAATGAGCACACTTGAAATAATTTTCTATTCCAACTTTTATTGCTATCTTCTTTTGCTGTTTAAAAGTAGAATGTTTCTGTGAAAACTTTGGTTAGCAGAAATAGAGTAAAATAAAAAAGCAATTACCCTAGGGCACATCTTGTTAACAGCATACAAAAATAAATAAAGATAAAGCACAGATGCCCACAGACAGTTCAAAGCTATGGCGGCCTGACAAGGAGATGCTGAGTGTAGTCCCAGGAAAGGAGTTTCAAGGTGCCCTTTTGCTGCCGGGGGCGGGGGTAAGCGCTGCCTCTACAACTGGATCCCTGGAAAACAAATACTGAATACTTATGTCCGTTTTTGCCTTTTTTCCTAAAAAGGAAAACCCTCTTCAGATTTGTTTCAGTTAGCAAAAACAAGTGTTAATGTGGGTCTTTTGTAAAAGCAAAGTGGTATAAAGCAAACTTGAAAAGAGGCAGATACCTGTATGTTGTATTCCATTTAGGTATTTTGTATGGTATCGTGTGTTTTCTCAAAGAGAAACTTCCCTACATTTGAGAATACCTGAGTAATTGAACTTTTTACTTTTATGTGAGATGTGTTGATGTAAAGTGTGACACGGTGCACTTGCTCAAATAGATTTTCTTTTAAATTTCCTGCTAAATCATACAGAACGTTAAGTATGAAGATATCAATGGGGCTATCTTAACAACGTTACCTCCATCATTGTAAGGAAATTCCAGCTCAGGGAGGTAAAATAATATGTTCAAGTTTGAGTATTTTTTAAAGCAAAATGGCATAAATGAGACAAGTTTAAGTCTTTCACACATCCAGAGAGCCCAGAGGTTTCCAGCCTAGGCTCCTGTCTTGTTACTATGCTAAAAAGGACTCCCATTCCCAAGGCCACCTCAAGGTCCCTGATAACTGTTAGAGTCTCAGCATTTAGGTGCTTATTTTAACCAGCAAGAAGAGAAGGATAAAAAGATCCTCTTTAAAAGCATTTTCTAGAAGTTGTGCACCCTGTTATCCTTAGAGTCATTTGCTAATACTTAGACATACGATCATACCTAAAGGCAAGGAAGCTCCGTGCCCAGCTAAAAATTGAGAATAAAGTAAGAATAGTAATCAGGAGATAATTAGAAGCCTCTGTACTCAGGTAGCTGGTGAAGGCAGAACCTGAGATTTAATTCAGCTCGTTAGAAGGCCTGTCTTTCCTTTCTTTCTCACATTTCCACTTACTATGTGAATATACTCAAGGTTCTTTTTTGTTACATTCTTCAAACTGTAATTCACATCTCTCCTACTTCAAGAAGTTTTTCCTAACAACCATATCTCAAAATGAGGATATAACTCTTTAATTTTGATGTTCAGTCTCTACCGCAAAGTCTGAGCTGTATTGGATTGTAGATGGTTCTGTGTCTGTGAGGCCTTTCTATAAGAGCATTGCAACTTTCAAGAAGCAAGGCAGTATAACTTTATTACAGGGTTGTGGCTGGCCCTAGGTTTTGATTTGCTGGATCAATCCAATGGTCTTTGAGTCCGCATCCTAATTTACTGGGTGTAATCTTATCTTATCCCTTGGCTTCTGTGGCATCACTGCCCAACTCTTCTTATAAGTGCCAACTAATGTGGTAATTTTGGAACACTGTGTACCCAAAATCCACAGGAAAAGAGATCTTTAACTCTGATCGCCCTCAGTGTTCATTTATAGGATATTTTATTCAGTACCATCAAAGTTTGTAGACTATTACCCTGTAGACTGGATCCAGCTTGGACACATATTTTGTTTGACTCTTATAAGGTCATTAAAAGAATGATTTAATTGCCAACATATAAAAATCAGAGCTATCAAATTTTAAAGAAAACTGAATTTCTATCTGCTCTTAAAAAATAGAAAGGTCTGGCATCACAGGTCAGCATTCCCACATGCTGACAGCTATCATCTCTTGTGGAAGAGACAATGCTTTGTGCTCACTAAATCTCATTTCTTTCCCTGTGCACACAACTAAATTACATTTCCCAATAAATTAGGTATGGCTGTTTGATTGAGTTCAATCTATCAAGTGTAAGATTAGTAACTTCAAGGACTGGCTATCGAAAAAATTACCCATAAGATGCTCAGTGCTCACCTTCTCACCCAGTATGTCAGAATGAGGTGCTTTTACTTTGATAGTTCCTAATATCAAAAACAGATACATAAGCTTTTATGTTTTTTATGTGAATTCCCTCAAAACAGGTCCCATAACTATACAGTATAGCCATGTTTAAATTTCATGCTGATTTTTACAGAATTCCATCATCAAGATATAAAATATTTTTAAGTGGCTTTCCTACAATAATTCCTTTACCCAAAAGCGTCAAGTATTTCCACACTTCTATCCTTCTCTGTACTTTTTCAATCTGTATGACCTAATTTGAAATGAAAATGTGAAAGATACAGTTGAAGTCACTTCACTTCTTCTCCAATTTTATTCATATCTTTCTGTCTCCAGAAATAACTGTTAGCCTAAATTTGGAATTTATCATTCCCATGCATTAAAAATTATTATTATGTAAGCAAGTATCAAGTTGCATATTATTAATTACATACTATTATTGAGTTATATATTGTTGTTGTTCAGTCACTCAGTCTTGTCCAACTCCTTGCGATCCCATGGACTGCAGCACACCAGGCTTCCCTGTCCTTCACTCTCTCTCTGAGTTTCCTCAAACTTATGTCCATTGAGTCAGTGATGCCATCTAACCATCTCATCCTCTGTAGCCCCTTCTCCTCCTGCCCTCAGTCTTTCCCAGGATCAGAGTCTTTTCAAATGAGTCTGATCTTCGCATCAGATGGCCCATCATCAGTACTGGAGCTTCAGCTTCAGCATCAGTCCGTCCAATGGATATTCAGGATTGATTTTCTTTAGGATTTACTGGTTTTATCTCCTTGCTGTCCAAGGGACTCTCAAGAGTCTTCTAGAGCACCACAGTTTGAAAGCATCAGTTCTTTGTGGTCCAACTCTCACATTCATATGTGACTACTAGAAAAACCATAGCTTTGACTCTGTGAGCCTTTGTTGACAAAGTGATGTCTCTGCTTTTTAATTCACTGTCTAGTTTTGTCACAGCTTTACTTCCAAAGAATAAGCGACTTTTAATTTCATGGCTGCACTCACTGTCCTCAGTGATTTAGGAGCCCAAGAAAATAAAGTCTCTCACTGTTTGCATTTTTTCCCCGTCTATTTGCCATGAAGTGATGGGATCTGATGCCATGATTTTAGTGTTTTGAATATTGAGTTTTAAGCCAGCTTTTTCACTCTCTTTTTTCAGCTTCATCAACAGGATCTTTAGTTCTCCTTCACTTTCTTCCTTTAGGGTGGTGTCATCTGCATAGCTGAAGGTTTTGATATTTCTCCCTGCAATCTTGATTCCGGCTTAGTTTGGACTATTAATTTTACTGCTGCTATTATTTAAGATGCAACAAGTGCTGTTTTAGATCTTGATCTAGGCAAGGAGAGAGGACACAATAAGAGCAGAATCGGGAGTGGACAGTGAGAAGTCAGAGAAGGATGGGCTGGTGAGTGGCATCAAAGGATTGGGCAGTAAGTAGAAAGGACTGAAATGAGGACTGGAAAATGAGAAGGGGGGCACAGGAGTAATAAGCCTTACATATATCCAGTAATGTTACTTATATATTACATAAACAAGTGTCAGTAAGTTATATAATGTTTGCCTATTGTAAAAACATATACATGCACCACACAGAATGCAATTTTCTTTTTCTTATTCAATTTTATGTTTTGTTTTAGAAAAAGAAAATGAATTTCTGTTAAACATTTTACTTATTTTTCCCTTTAAGCCTTTAAACATTTAATTAATTCGTGAAACAGCTAATTCATTCACATAGATTCCAAAGTCAATTAGCATAAAAAACTATAGAGTTGAAAGTCTCCCTCCCACTTCTGTACTTACAGCCACTCAGTTTCCACCCACCTCAGTCCCCCAAAATAGGTACCCATGGTTACTAGTTTTTTCTGTATCTTTCCAGAACAGTTTTATAGGCATAAATAAATGTTAGCATGTGATGTATTATTTTGTACATTGCTCTTCCATTTAATAACTTATTGATTATCTTTTCATATCAGTGCATAAAGAGCCTTCTTATCCTTTTTTGGTGTAGCAGCATGTTTTATTTTTGAATGAACCTCCACTTATTTAACTATTATTCTATTAATGTACATTTAGATTGACTCTATTTTTTAGCAATTATAAATAATGCATCAACATATAACATACATATATAATTTTGCCTATATGAGTTATGGATGGGTGCTAAATCACTTCAGTCATGTCCAACTCTGTGTGATGCTATGGACTGTAGCCCACCAGGCTCCTCTGTGCATGGGATTCTCCAGGCAAGAATACTGGAGTGGGTTACCATGCCTTCCATGTATGAGTTATATCAGCTATTTATTATAACATAATAAATTAGCATTCTAAAATTGATAAGCATTGATTATCTCACATTTTTTTGTGGACCCAGAATACAGGCAGAGTTTATCTAAAGTCTTCTGCCTCAGTAAGTCTCACAAGACTGTGAAAATTTGGATCTGCCAGTTCTGTGTCTTCATTTGAAGGCCTGCTTGGGGAGGATCTGCTTTCCAGCTCATTCACACAGTTGTCAAGATTCAGTTCCCTAAAGACTTTTAGACTGAGGGCCTTGGTTCCTCATGGATTACTGGCTAGAGGCTTTCTTTACTTCCTTGCCAGATTAGCCTCTTTATAGGGAAGCCAATAACATAGCAGCTTGCTTCTTCTAGAACAAGGGCTCTATGACAGAGAGAGAATGTAATGTAAACAAGGAGCTACACAGAATAAGAAATACATTAATAAATGCACATGCACGGGTGTGTTTGTGTATGGATGAAGAGGCTGCCGGTGGAGGGGAAGTAGAAGCAAGCAGTGGAGCCACGGGCAGGGCATGAGAAGGGAAAACCCTACAAGATAGTCTCAACCAGAACTGACACTGGGAGGGGGGTTGGGCATGCTCCAAATGTCGGTAAGTGCAAGAGCTTGTAGCAAGGAAGTCTGAAAGAGAGGGGACATTCTATCTCTAAGAAGGCTTGAAATTGACCCGCCAAGGCTAGCTTCCAGGGCAGGGCCCCCAGGGAGTAACTTCTGGAAGTTGAACCCAAATTTAGCATGATGTAAATAACAGAGAAGAAGGAAAAGGGGTGTTCAGGTAATAGTTGGGGAGAGAAGAGAGCCAGGTATGTCAGGAAGCAAGTTGCTACAGCAAATGACAGAAGAGTGAGCTCTGTGAGATTGGAGAACCAATCAAATCAAATCAAAGCTTCCTTTAAAAATTCAAGAAAATTAATTTCACAGAAAAAAATGAGTAAGAGAAAAATAATGCGTGAATTTCATAAGTAAAAAGAATAAAAAAGAAATGGAAGAACATCTACACATTCAAAGAACCCAGAAAAGACATACAATAGATAAATATTAAAACCATGCTGAGTGAGCTAGAAGATATCAAGAAAAAGACATAATAAATAAACTAATAAAGATGCAACATGGAATCAGAATTAGAAACTCTCAGCAATGATATGACAGAACTAAAACAACTCAGTTTGACTTTTTAAAGGCTCTTATAAATATTTTGTACCTTTAACTTGGAACACATGTGCTAGAGTTTCACTGAGGCGTGTGCCTCGATGTGAGATTGCTCTATCAAGGTATGTGAACATCTTGAAATTTGTTTCAAATGTTCCCAAATTACTATTTAAAATGGTTGTGCTAGTTTACATTCAATCAGTATCTTGGAGAATCAACAGTTCTGTTTTATTACCCACCTCTTTTGTCAGCCTGTTGTGGTTTTTTCTATCTATTATCTAGTATCAAAATATTATTTAAAGTTTTATCTCTGTGATTACCAATGAGCATTTTTAATGTAATTTTATCAAGCTTTTTCTGAGTCATCTGCTCATTGATTTAGTGATTGATTCATAATAATTTTATTGATTCATAATAATTTATTGATTGATTCATAATAATTCTTTTATTTATTCTGAAAAACAGTATATTCTGTTATATAGATTTTTAAGTATTTTTTTGATTGATTGATTCATAATAATTCTTTTATTTATTCTGAAAAACAGTATATTCTGTTATATAGATTTTTAAGTATTTTTTTAAGCTTTATTGATTCATAATAATTCTTTTATTTATTCTGAAAAACAGTATATTCTGTTATATAGATTTTTAAGTATTTTTTTAAGCTAAAGATCTATCCAGTCCAGATTCGGTGCATCATACAGGGTGCTCGGGGCTGGTGCAGGGTTGAGGATGGGGAACCCATGTAATCCTGTGGTGGATTCATGCCAATGTATGGCAAAACCAATACAATATTGTAAAGTAAAAAAAGAAAGAAAGAAAGAAAAAAAACCCTAAAAAAAAATTTGTTAGAAAATTAAAAAAAAAGATACATTGTTTTAGTTTACAATATCTCTTCTCAAAATAAACCTTGTAATTTTAATATAGTGTATATTTCAGTAAGTTTTCATACATGGTTTGTGGTATAATGTTTTTGTGCTTTTTTTCTCTTCTACCTCAGTAACCAAAATAAATGCTCTCTAAATTCTTGAACATTTTTATTAAGTTTTGCTTTTACATTAGAATCTTTAACCCATGTGGAATAGATGTTAGGTATAATGTAAGGTATGGTTCTAATAATTTATGTTTTCATATCAATAACCCCAACCTAGACAGCACATTCAAAAGCAGAGACATTACTTTGCCAACAAAGGTCTGTCTAGTCAAGGCTATGGTTTTTCCTGTGGTCATGTATGGATGTGAGAGTTGGACTGTGAAGAAGGCTGAGCACCGAAGAATTGATGCTTTTGAACTGTGGTGTTGGAGAAGACTCTTGAGAGTCCCTTGGACTGCAAGGAGATCCAACCAGTCCATTCTGAAGGAGATCAGCCCTGGGATTTCTTTGGAAGGAATGATGCTAAAGCTGAAACTTCAGTACTTTGGCCACCTGATGTAAAGAGTTGACTCATTGGAAAAGACTCTGAAGCTGGGAGGGATTGGGGGCAGGAGGAGAAGGGGACAACAGAGGAAGAGATGGCTGTATGGCATCACTGACTCGATGGACGTGAGTCTGGGTGAACTCTGGGAGCTGGTGATGGACAGGGAGGCCTGGCGTGCTGCAATTCATGGTGTTGCAAAGAGTCGGAGACGACTGAGCGACTGATCTGATCTGATCTGATCAATAACCACATTGAAACCAATTTTCACTAATACAAACAATGCTGAATCTGGTACCGCTGTGCTTCCTTTTGGGAACACCTAGAAATGGAGGCGGAGAAGGCAATGGCACCCCACTCCAGTGCTCTTGCCTGGAAAATCCCATGGACGGAGGAGCCTGGTAGGCTGCAGTCCACGGGGTCGCTAAGAGTCGGGACACGACTGCGCGACTTCACTTTCACTTTTCACTTTCATGCATTGGAGAAGGAAATGGCAACCCACTCTAGTGTTCTTGCCTGGAGAATCCCAGGGATGGGGGAGCCTGGTGGGCTTCCGTCTATGGGGTCGCACAGAGTCGGACACGACTGAAGCGACAGCAGCAGCAGCAGAAGTGGAGGGCTGGGATGAAAAGGATGCACATTTTTTTTATTCAGTAGCTGCTATTAAGAAATTATTCTCCTAATGGAATTTTTGAATTGACACTGTCACCGACGAAGTGTGAATTCTGCTTCCCTATGAGTGTCATCAGACATTAATTTGAACCCATCTGATAAATACTAATTGCTTTATCAGTAGTCATTTTACAAAGATTTTTTCTTTCAATTTGTTTCCTTGAACTATATAATTACTTCATATTCAAAGTGGGCTGTCTGTTTTCTGAAGTTGTATGATTTGTGAATCCTAGTCTATTTCTTTCAGAGTGATAAGCAAATATCCCAAAGAAGGTATTAAGCATTCCTCCCCTGCATTGTTACCTTGTATGTAAGACACTATTTTACAGAAGATCAAGGAAAAGGAATTTGATTATTTATTTGAATTTTCTCATGCCCATGCTTTAAATATTCATACTACTATTACTAACATATCTGCATGGGCACTGGACAATTTTTTCAAAAAAATATTTAATTGGAGGGTGATTGCTTTACAATGTTGTGTAGGTTTCTGCCATACAACATTGTGGATCAGTCATAAGTATACATATAGCCCTTCGCTCTTGGGCCTGCCTGCCACCACCCACCCCAGCCCACCCCTCTAGGTTGTCCCAGAGCACTGGGATGCGCTCCCTGTGATACACATCAGCTTCCCACTGCTTGTTTCACACATGGTAACATATATGTTTCAATGCTACTCTCTCAATACGTCCCACCCTCTCCTTCCCCTGCTGTGTCCACAGCACTTGACAATTTTAAAGACTTCTAGAGATGGCTGGATGGCATCACTGACTCGATGGACATGAGTCTGAGTGAACTCCGGGAGTTGGTGATGAACAGGGAGACCTGGTGCGCTGCAATTCATGCGGTCGCAGAGTCGGACACGACTGAGCGAGTGAACTGAACTGAACTGAACATTCATTTGGACAAGAATTTAAAACTCAGATCAGAATTTCTCATAACTAAATCTTAAGAAAAGTGATAAAATGTTCTTTTTTTGTGTCAATGAGTCACTTCCAGTTTTCAGCTACCTATTATTTTATATTTTATCAAAAATGTTTGCATATTTATATCAACTTTCTATTTACCCCTTAGATTATTCATGCCTGAGTGGTGTGCCAGCTGTAGAAATGGAAGTTTAATGAGTTTCATGGGAATACCTCATTCCAAGAACAAAAACTAGAAAAGGAATAAAACACAAGGGCTTGCATACTAATACGGCCCCTTGTTAGAACCAATCTCAGAACACAAAATGATAGATAGTCCCTACATAGTATACATTTCCTTTAGAGAGGCCTTTACTTCCAATCTGGCTTTCTTCATGTAAATTAATCTCCTGCAGACACCACACTAATTCCAAGTACATAAATGATGACAAATACCCAAAGACAGAGGTTACTGTATTTCTCTGCACCTGCTCAGGTTTTATTTTATAGACTACTGCTTTGTTCTGCTGCTTTTTTCCTTCTTCTTTTTTATTTTTAAAGAACCACTATTGTTTGTAATAGAAATGGTTGCCATAAAAACAAACATTAACTTATTAGCATTCTACACAGACATTCTTGTCCATTGGAAGAGAGCCTTAATTTACTTTGGTGAAGATAATGCATTATAAAGCACCTGTTTTACATATTTAATATATACTAGGTAGTACTAGTCTATTGGGACAGCAAGCAAAGTTAATTTGAAAGAGTAAAATTTAAAGTTGATCTATGAAATGCATAAAAATGGAGAACTAAGGTAATTACTCATGCTTTTCAGATTAAAAATTCTGATATACATATAAATAAAAAGAGAAAGACTTTAGATCTCTATAATTTAGACACATTATTTTATGTATAGTTTCCTTTTTGTGTGTGTGCGTGGGCATACACAGCAAAATATATGGAATTATAATCTTGATATTCTAATACTCATGATAAATTTGATCTTAAATTTTACAGTAAATAAAAGATTTTCAAAGAACTCTGCATTTCTTAAACCCAGGATAGTTTTGGAAGCAATATTATCCAGTGGTATTTGGAAGAAATCCATTAATTTGTCTTAAACATAGGGAGAAATATTGTTTGATTTAGTTTTGGTCACTTTGAACACTTTAAGTGGGTATCTTTAAGATGGATAACTCTAAATTTTCCAGTTTCCTTAGATTTCAAAGAAAATAATTTTCACTCATTAAAGGAGAAAAGTGCTGATTCCTCCACACATTAAAAAAATACTCTGATGTGGTGCTTAGGTGACAATGGGGAAGGAGATAGACAAGAGAGACAAACAGAAATGAACATTAATGACTAATTTATGGTGAGAACTTTATACATATTTATATTATTATTGTGTAATATCTCTTGTAATCCACTCATTTCATTAAAAAGAAAAAAGCATTCTTCTTTTTTTGACAAAAGACCTGAGACAAGTTAGCAATTCCTCTGTTTGCATGGTTGGTATTAGAGTTGGGATCAGAATCAAGATTTGAACTATTTAGTCTGTATGAGTACAAAGTCTGTGTCCTATCCTATCTAAAACATCATGCAACAAGGAGAAGTAAATAGGAAATTTTGACTAAGGGTGATAATATGTGCAAATGTGTTCATTAAGAGCATAAGTGTGCTCTTAAGGCTATTCAATATTGTAAAGAAGGAATGAATGTATGCCAACACCATTTACCTAAGGAACACAGGTGGCTCAGACAGTAAAACCTCTGCTTGCAATGCGGGAGACCTGGGTTTGATCCCTGGGCTGCGAAGACCCCCTGGAGAAGGAAATGGCAACCCACTCCAGGACTCTTGCCTGGAAAATTCTATGGATGGAGGAACCTCGTAGGCTACAGTCCACGGGATCTCAAAAGAGTTGACTTCACTTTCACATAGCGATATATTGCTGCTGCTGCTGCTAAGTCGCTTCAGTCGTGTCCGACTCTGTGCGACCCCATAGACGGCAGCCCACCAGGCTCCCCCTTCCCTGGGATTCTCCAGGCAAGAACCCTGGAGTGGGTTGCCATTTCCTTCTCCAATGCGTGAAAGTGAAAAGTGAAAGTGAAGTGGTTCAGTTGTGTCCGACCCTCAGCGACCCCATGGACTGCAGCCTACCAGGCTCCTCCGTCCATGAGATTTTCCAGGCAAGAGTGCTGGAGTGGTGCCATTGCCTTCTCCGAGTGACATATTAGGTTGGCACAAAATCAACTGTGGTACTTTTAATCTACTAGAATTTACAAAATCTTTTATGATTTAGATACCATTTACTGAAGGCTCATTTTCTGCCAGTTATAGTGCTTTTATCACATTTCATCTGTTCAACAGGCCAGTGAAGAAAAGAAAAAAGTATTAAAAGTATTATTAACCACTCTTTATAGAAGATACTGAAGTTCAAAGACTAATCAACATCATAGAGCCTTTCAGGGGTTTATCAGAATTTAATCTAAGGTCTCCAAACTCCTCTAAACTCATGCTCTTTCCACTATTTCAAATCAATTGCTCAATACATCAAATAGAGAGGACTTGCAAAACCCCAACAATGATTCCAAGTTAGAGAAATGGAAGAAGTGTTATGACTGTTCATACTTTGAAAATTCCTTTTTTTATACGGAGTGGTCCAACTATTTGGATTCCAAAGCATCCAAATTATTATGTCTATCCTTTAGTTCATGTTGCTCCAAACAAAACAAAACCAAAAAACTCAAAACCCCAAACAAAAACCAACCTCACCATCAAAATTTTTTCAGTTAGGTGAAGAAATAATAAAAAATACTTCTTTAAACTTTTTTGAACGTGATAGTAAATGCCACAGTGTTTCCCAACATCATTTAGGAAGACCATCTATTGTAATGGTTGCACACTATAACTCTAGAGTTCTGATTTCCAGAATCCAAATTCTACTTTTAGAACTTACATTCTTAGGCAATGACATAGCAAACTTAATTTTCCCCATGTGTGTAATGGAGATAATAATACATCTCTGAATCATTTTGGATTCTTGATTATAAGTTTCAAAAAACTACCCCCCCCCCCAATTTGAATAGCCAAAATGTATTAGCTCTTGGAAATTGAGAATTCAGAAGTTTCAAGGATGCTTTGCTCACAGCTCTGGCTCCATTTCTATGAGGTTGTGTGCCAGTGTGGCTGGCTGTGGACTAGGCAAATGTCTAGCCATTGAGATCCTCTTGTTTCACCCTGTTCCCTCCAGAGTAAGAGAGCCCTACTCTCCCCACAAACGTCAAACACCAGCCCTTCAGACTTCATCTGGATTTAATCATCCAGAGGCTCATGCCTACCCTTTAAAATCATTTCTATCAGAGGAAAAATGGCAAAGAGTGCTCTTACAGGTTTAGAGCAATGTGTTGATCTGGGGCTGCCTTCAGTCTTAAACAGACCACATAGCAGCTTCACAGTGACGGAAGAGAAACGATGGCTGGGGATGCCAAAATCAGTGTCCCATGTAGCCTGCTTTATTAGGGTAGTTGTAGACTGAAAGAAATGATGTATGTAATGCACTGAGCAGAGCTTCCGATACACAGTAAAAGACACATAAATGTTATATAATATCCTTCTACTGTTTTTATTTTATTTTTATTTGATTTGATAATTTTATTAGTAGGCAAATGAAAATATTGAAGGAAAGATTAGATACAGTATCTTAAAAATAATTGTTCTGGGTATAATTCTGCTGCTGCTGCTGCTGCTAAGTCACTTCAGTTGTATCCGACTCTGTGCGACCCCATAGACCGCAGCCCACCAGGCTCCCCTGTCCCTGGGATTCTCCAGGCAAGAACACTGGAGTGGGTTGCTATTTCCTTCTCCAGTGCATGAAAGTGAAAAGTGAAAGTGAAGTTTTTCAGTCATGTCTGACTCTAGCGACCCCATGGACTGCAGCCTACCAGGCTCCTCCGTCCATGGGATTTTCCAGGCAAGAGTACTGGAGTGGGGTGCCATTGCCTTCTCCGTGAGGATAAAATTCTATACAACCAAATTAGACTGTTGTAACTTTATGTGTTGAATTTGGTCTTAGAAGAAAACCAAATCATATATCTTGATTTCAACAATTCCTTTCTCTCATCCTCCTTCATTTTTTTCCATGAAAAATATTTATATATTGCCGGGGTCCAGCCCCGGCTGATCCAGGGTATTCGAAGGAGAGACGGCTAGGCGACCTATTCAAATGTTAATTAGAGATAATAAAGAGGAATAGAATGAGGATAGCTCAGTAGGAAAATTCAGTGGAGAAAAGAAGCTGAGTGGCTTGGTTTACGCGGAAAATCAATATAACCCGTGACACCAGGTTAGCTCTGACCACGGAGGCCACAGGCACCCTCTCGAATAGCGGAAGGTGCCCCACCTTAGACACCTTCTCGAGTGGGTCTTAGAAGCCCAGGCAAATAAATGGTCGCAGAGGATATCCACGCTCCAGATGGACACTCAGCTGGAAGTTAAAGGGAAGAATGACATGGGGAGACCAAGCGTTGGTGAGCAAGGCCCATAGCTTTATTTTCAACAGGGGCTTTTATACCCTAAGTTACACATAGAGGATAATAGGGGATGCAAAGTCAGCAGTCTTTGATGCTTATCAAAAACCAGGGTTTCTTTCCTGCAGATTTATCGTATACAAATGGTTTAGGTGATTTACATCATCTTCTGGCCAGAGGCCTATTAACATTTTATGACTCTTGACAAGGACTTATCAACAAAGACTTATTTTCTCTAAGAGTAATTATTTTAAGGTTTGGCGCCATCTTCCGAAGATAAGATTACGTTCCTATAGGGTGGATGTGTAATGGGTTTACAAAGGAAAGAATTTACTACCTTAAGGGTCTAAAGTTACTAACACCAGGCCACTACTTATTTTTTCTACATACCAACTATATTAATTAATGCACATTCAAGGATACAATTCAGGGGATGTGAAAACTTGGCAACAAACATTGGCTCATCAATGAAATCTTTTACTAGTTTTATTCTGACAGTTTCTAATTTTCTGAGAGGCTCTAAGCTATTTGAATATCTTAAGCTTCCCCTGCCTCTGGAGGCTGGGAGACTGTAAACAATCATATGCATAGCTGTAGGTGTCCGGGTAAACTTGTCAGGCGAGTTAGAGAGCCATCTGAGGGGTTTGGATTTAAACACTCCTAATTGCCCAGGAACTTTATTAATTGGAGCTGTAAGTTAACTCTTTGACAGAGAGAGTGAGATGGTGGTGGGGGACAGCCCCCAGTAAAGTCAGAGGTGAGAGCACAAAGCAATAAAGTAGGCAGACTCTGGTCTTTTGGGGGGTAGATGCTCGAGAATATCCGGGGGCACTCCCGAGGCTCGATCCCGCCTTTGCGTATGCCAAGCCTCCTTCCTCATGACCTTTGTCACGAGTGGAATGTCTCTCGCTGGCTCCCGGCAATATATTAAATTAATCTTTCAGCAACAGTTGCTTTGCCAATAAAAACCACAGTAATTTCATTAACTAGTCTGTTGGTTCTCAAACTGCATGTATTCATGATACACTTTCAAATGCATTAATTTTGGCCGAATACTTAAAGGGATTAAAAGAAAATGGGGGATTTTTTTTAAAGCACACTTTAGAAAATTGAAGGGAAGAAAACCCTCATTTCACAGTTATACAGCTATCCACTTCAGAGCTGAGCCACTGTGTGGTTTTATTTTCTACTGTGACCACCACACTGTCATAAACTTGCAGGGCAAATTTGTCACATGTTCTGATGAAAATGTCATTTTTTTCTTCTTCACTTTCCCTTTCCTTCTTATGCTTATAAGAGATTCACCAAATCCAGTTTTTCATAACGATGATAATAGCTAAAATTTATTGAGTGCCCATTATTTCTCACAGACCGTTTAAATTTTTTTATATGCATTAATTCCTTTAAGCCTCAAAATGGTGACCTTTCTTGTGAAAGGTTTTTATGGTCCTTTATTTGTGATCCTTGAGTATGCCTGTCTTTTAATACAGTGTATGCTTTACGAAGTTATCTTTATAGTTTGAATAAAATACTATGAGAAAGAATGCTTTCATAGTCATCCTCTAGCACAAACACAGACACACATGCACACATCTATTCTATGTAGTAAGTCTTAAGCTCTTTATTTATTTTTATTGGGGTAGTTTCTTTACAATGGTGTGTTAGTTTCTGCTATACAACAAACAACTAAATAAGGTGTATGAATACATATACCCCTTCCCACTTAGGCCTCCTTTATACCTCCACATCCCACTCATCTACGCCATCACAGAGCTCCCTGTGATATACAGCAGGTTCCCACTAGCTATCTCTTTTACACATGGTACTGTATATATGTCAGTCCTAGTCTCCCAATTCATCCCACTTGTGCCCAAATGTCTGTTCTCTGTGTCTGCATCTCTATTCCTGCCCTGCAAATAGATTCGTCTGTACCATTGTTCTAGATTCCATTTGCATGTTTTAATATGTGTTAATTGTGTTTCTCTTTCTGACTTACTTCATTCCAAGTTTCGAGCTCTTTAACTAGTGTCGATCTCCATACACAGGTGCTCTGCAGTTCCTGAAGTTACAACTTTGGATTCATGTGCACATGAAGAATTGATGCTTTTGAACTGTGGTGTTGGAGAAGACTGTTGAGAATCCCTTGGCAGCAAGGAGGTCAAACCAGTCCATCCTAAAGGAAATCAGTCCTGAATATTCATTGGAAGGACTGATGCTGAAGCTGAAGCTCCAAAACTTTGGCCACCTGATGCAAAGAACTAACTTATTGGAAAAGACCCTGATGCTGGGAAAGATTGAGTGCAGGAGGAGAAGGGGATGACAGAGGATGAGATGGTTGGATGGCATCACCAACTCGATGGACATGAGTTTGAGCAGGCTTTGGGAATTGGTGATGGCCAGGGAAGCCTGGTGTGCTGCAGTCCTTGGGTTGCAGAGATTAACCTTGAGTAACTGAACTGACTAACTGACACATCAAAACTGCCTACCTGTCTCTGAATCATAGTTTCAAGTTCCTGGTAGAGAGAATCTGATTGACCTAGCTAGGGTCAAGTGTCCATATATGAGTCACTCAGCTATTTACAGGAGGAGGAATCTTATGGTTTAAAAGAAGAAGAAGACGGAGAAGAAAGGGGACAGAAAGGAGCAGGATGAGGAGAAAATACATTATAGATTCATCAGTTTTTGCTGTTAGTAATAATGCCTCTGATATAAGGAAGCAATTTTATATCAGTGCTTAGTGGGACTGTAGGAAATTGGTACATACAAGAAACCAGCAGAGCCTGAACAAAGGAAAAGGAAAGATACTTTATAAGGTAGGGTCCTTCATTTTATGTCTAAGGGTCTGAGCAAGTGCTTTAGTGATGAGCGTGGAAAATGTGCGAATTATTTCAAGTAATTTAATTGTGTTTAACTGCACAGCACACTTGTTTTCCTCTGTAGTGTGAGTTGAATCATTCTCATTCAGTTTCTCACAATTTGAGTCAAAGAAACAATCCTAATATTGTCATAAACCTATATTGGAATAGAAACTTCCATCAGAAATTATAGTTAATATTCTTATACTAGCACAGATCACATAATTAGCAAAATTTGTAGAACACTGCAGTAATGATACATTGCTGTCTGCAAGTATTCTGCCATTATACTTATTTGACTTATTGACTTATTGACTTTGCCTCACATTAAAAACTCATCCTGTTGGAAAAAAAAAATTTAGTTATTTCTATAAGAAAAGAATTGAAGAAAGACTATAAAGGCAAACAAAACACAGAAGTGCAATAATCAGTTCCCTGGACATGATGTCTCTAGAAGCTTCTTCACATCATTTCATAGAGAGTAATATGTGCTATAACTGAGTTCTGTTTGGAACTTTCTATGAACCCCTCTCTTCTTGTCTTGTTTGTGCTTTCTCCCCACTGTACTGAAGAATACCATAGTTTTCTTTGTTAACATGAAGAACCACAGACTTTCTTCCAAAAAGCTTACTAGTTAATAACTGTAATGTTCCCTGGGAATATTAACGTGTGCAGTAAAAGAAAGAATAAAACCCTGCATTAGACATAGAAAACAGACTTACAAACACAGCTGGGGAAGCAGAGGGGGGGACAAATTGAGAAAGTAGCATTGAAATATATACTCTAACATGTGTAAAATTAGATACCCAGTGGAAATTTACTGTATGATGCAGGGAGCTCAAGCCTGATGCTCTGTGACAACCTAGAGGGTGGCAGGTGGGAGGAAGTCTCAAGAGGGAGAGGACATACATATATCTATGGCTGATTGATGTTGATGTATGGCAGAAACCAACACAATATTATAAAGCAGTTATCCTCCAATTAAAAATAAATAAATTTTAATAAGACCCTAAAAGAGCCTGAATTAGCAATTTAAACTGAATCTCAAATCAAGAATCTGAAGTTTATCTCATATCCAAGTTCTTTTAAAGAAGGCAACATTTGGTATTATTAATCTTCTAATTTTAACAATTCCAATTCTGTGCAGTGATACCTCACTATATTTTTAATTTGCATTTTGCTGATGACTAATGATACTGAACATGATTTCATGTTTTTGGTCACTTGGATCTCCTCTCTTTGTAAACCTTTACCTTATCCCCATTTATAAAATCGTAATGTGTGGTTTTCTTATTGATTGATTTTCTTAATCTTATTGATTGATTTCTATTGAATAAGAGGTATACGTATTCTGAAGACAAGTTTTCTGATGGATGTATGTGAGGCAGTTATCTTGTTCCAGCCAGTGGGTTAGCTCTCTACCCTCAAAACAGTGTCCTTTGTGGAACAGGTATTCTTTCAAATTTCATCAAAACCAACTTATCATTTTTTTTTTCTTTCATCATTTGGTTTTTGTGAACTGTTTCAGGGATATTTGAGTACCTCAAGGACTTGAAGACCGCCTATATTTTGTCTTGAAAGGTTTATTATGATCATTTTATAATTATATCTATGATCCATCTCAAATTAAATTTTTATGGTAAAAGTTTGGATAAAGGTTTATCCATGTTATTTACAAATATTCAATTGACCCAGCACCATTTATTGAAAAGAATATTTTTGTACAACAAACTTCAGTGACGTTCTTATCCCCAAACATGAGCATTGAGTCGTGCATGAGTCCTCAGTCGTATCCAACTCTTTGTGACCCCATGAATTGCAACCCACCAGGCTCCTCTCTCCATGGTATTTTCCAGGCAAAGATACTGGACTGGGTTGCCATTTTCTTCTCCAGAGGATCTTCCTGACCTAGGGATAGAACCCATGTCTCTTGCATCTCCTGCATTGGCAGGTATATCCTTTATCGCTGAGCCACCTGGGATTTCAATGAGCACACACATGTGAATCTATCTGAGAACTCTCTGTTGTGTGTTTTTAATTTGTATGTCTATCCTTACACCAATATTTCTGTAGATTTATGTATTGATGTCTAAGAATATAAGTAATCCAACTTTATTCTTTTTCAAGATTTACTTGACTCATTTTTTTTGCATTTTCTTAATAAAGTTTTAGAATTAGCTTGTTAATTTTAATTTTTTAAAAAGCTGCTAGGATTATTATTGGAATTTTGTTAAATTTATAGATTAATTTGGGTGTGATTTAGAAATTTTAGTTTGGGTTTCTATTGCTGCATAACAAATTACCACAAATTTGGGGAATTAAAATGACACCCACTAATTATCTCATTTTCCATAGTTCAAAGTCTAGGCATGATTTATATGGGTGCTCTACCCAGGGCAAGGGCTCACAAGGTTGCAGTCAAATTGATGCAGAGTCTGGGATCTGATCTTAAATTCAGGGTCCTCTTTTACGTATTCATTTCTTCTTCCTTTGTTTTCCATTTTTGCTGCACAGAGCACTTTATTTGACTGATTGTTGTAACAATTGAGGTAGCATTACAGTTTGCTCTGGATGTAAAATAAATTGGAAGATAGGGGATGGAATGGGGAGAGGGAAAAGACAAATGAAGAGACAACTAAATAATCCAGGAAGAGAGGAGCACAAAAGAGGAAAGGGATTTACAGCAAAAGGAAATGTATAAGCCCTGGAGAAAGCCACCCACCAAGAGTGCCCTGAATTAAACACTTTCAACAGGTTAAAGCTGGTTCAAATTTTTCAAATCTGCATTTGGTAAGTCATACATGGCGGGTGGAGTAGTTAAATAACCAGCATAAAGTAAAGAAGCCAGATACCCTCTAAGATGGGGGTGGGAGGGCAGAAAGCTACTAACTTGAGGGGTGGAGGAGTCGGATGGAGGGAGAAACAGGTTCCTGCTGCCCTCCCTTACCTCCTGATCTTGTTCTTGGATGAGTTTAGAAGTAAGCAGGTAGGCAAAGTATTACAATGAGGTTTTGACCAACAGTTTCATCAACATAAGCTTTCCCTTTTAGATTAGTCCTGTCCCAAGGCCAGATACCCCTAATCCAGTTGGCTCTTCAACCTCACAGTTTGTGAATGTGTGAAAGTGGTCCCAAACTTATGTCAATCCTCTGGATCAACTCAAATATTAATTTCACATGGGTCTCATAGACTTGGACTGTGATTTTATTGTTTATTTCTTGGATATTCCTGGAGCCCTAAGGCTGAAGGTGGACTAAGTTGAAGTGGTAGATGCTCGTGGTGAGGTTCATTTAAGTGTCAGCTATCTGGAACACCCAGTAGTGACCACAGAACTGGAAAAGGTCAGTCCTCATCCTGATTCCCAAGAAAGGTGGGGCTAAAGAACGTTCAAACCATTGGACAGTTGCACACATCTCCCATACTTAAAATGTTAAAATGATGCTTAAAATGTTGCATGCTAAGCTTCAGCATTACATGAACCAGGAACTTTTCTAGACATCCAAGCTGGATTTAGAAAAGGCAGAGGAACCAGAGATCAAATTGCCAACATTTGCTGGATCATAGAGAAGGCAAGGGAATTCCAGAAAAACATCTACCTCTGTTTAATCAACTATGCTAAAGCCTTTGACTGTGTAGTAGTAGAAGTAGTAGTTGTTGTTAAGTCGCTAAGTCGTGTCTGACTCTTCAAACTGTGGAAAGCTCTTAAAAAAATGGGATTACCAGACCATCTTATCTGTATCCTAAGAAACCTGTATGTGGGTCAAGAAGCAACAGTCAGAACCCTGTGTGGAAGAGCTGATTGGTTCAGGAGCAGGACAGGGCTGTCTCCTGCCACCCTGTTTGTTTAACCTGTATGTGGAGCACATCATGAGAAATGCCAGGCTGGATGAGTTACAAGCTGGAAGATACATAGGAGAAGCATCAACAACCTCAGATATATGGATGATACCACTCTAAGGGCAGAAAGCAAAGAGGAAATAAAGAGCCTCTTGATGAGGGTGGAGGAAGAGAGTGAAAGAGCTGGCTTAAAACTAAATATTAAAAAAAACTAAGATCATGGCATCTGGCCCCATTACTTCATGACAAATAGAAGAGGAAAAGGTGGAAGAAGTGACGGATTTCCTCTTCTTGCTCTCTAACATCACTGTGGATAGTGACTGCAGCCATGAAATCAGAAGATGATTGCTTCTTGGCGGGAAATTTATGACAAATCTAGACAGTGTGTTGAAAAACAGAGACATTACTTTTCTGACAAAGGCCTGTATAGTCAAGGCTATGGTCTTCCCAGTGGTCATGAACGGTTGTGAGAGTTGGGCTGTAAAGAAAGCAGAGTGACAAAGAATTGATGCCTTTGAACTGTGGTGCTGGAGAAGACACCTGAGAGTCCCTTGGACTTCAAGGAGATCAAAACAGTTAGTCTTAAAGGAAATCAACCCTGAATACTCATTGGAAGGACTGATGCTGAAGCTGAAGAAGCTCTAGTATTTTGGTCACCTGATGCAAATAGCAACTCATTGAAAAAGTCCCTGATGCTGGGAAAGATTGAGGGCATAAGGAGAGGAGGGCATCAGGATGAGATGGCTGGATGGCATCACTGATGCAATGAACATGAACTTGGCCAAACTTCAGGAGACGGTGAGGGACAGGGAGGCCTGGTGTGCTGCAGCCCATGGGATCACAGAGTCGGACATGACTGAGTGACTGAACAACAACATCTGTGTTACAGTAGTAAATACAGTAGTAGTTACGGGCTAAGACTGACCTACAGGAATATGGATTGCATGGTCTGATAGAGCAGTTGGTAGCCCAAAGCTAGGTCATCAAATTGAATGATGAATAAGGGTCAAAGGCATTCAACATGTGGAACTGAACACAGTAAACAGAGTTCTTAATGAGCTTTAGGATCTCCTGAACTGAGAGTGTAGGGTATGTCTGGGACTTGATTGTGACCTGAATCATTGGGAGCAAAAATACTTACTTGACCCCTGCATCAAACATGGCAAATGTTATGAAGGGCCTTATCAGCTCATTGGTTATGTGATTTCTCTTTATTAATTTGAGACCTTGGTCTCTTTCTATATTAGATCTGCCTCAGGCTCACTCAGAGGTCAGGAATCAGTATCTGTTCTTTCACCATATAGAAATCAAGACAGCTTGCTTCGTCAAGACCAGGAGGAATGAGTTTCTTGACTTCTTCCTTCTTTGCTGTCTAAACTCTTTTTAAATGGTTCATGGTGATAGCCAGATCCACTCAGGACAATGACCCTTTAAAAAAAATAGAGATGTCGATTATATCTGTAAAATCCCTTCACCATTGCCATCAGTTCAGTTCCGTTCAATCACTCAGTCATGTCCAACTCTTTGTGACCCCACGGACTGCAGCACGCCAGGCCTCCCTGTCCATCACCAACTCCCAGAGTTTATTCAAATCCGTGTCCATTGAGTCAGTGATGCCATCCAACCATCTCATCTTCTGTCGTTCCCTTCTTCTCCCACCTTCAATCTTTTCCAGCATTAGGGTCTTTTCAAATGAGTCAGTTCTTTGCATCTGGTGGCCAAAATATTGAAATTTCAGCTTCAGCATCAGTCCTTCCAATGAATATTCAGGACTGATTTCCTTTAGGATGGACTGATTGGATCTCGTTGCAGTCCTAGGGACTCTCAAGAGTCTTCTCCAACACCGCAGTTCAAAAGCATCAATTCTTTGGTGCTCAGCTTTCTTTATAGTCTAACTCTCACATCCATTCATCTTCTATAGATTAGATGCAATTTAAAAGTCCCACCCATTGTTTCAAGAGGAGGAAGTAATGCAGTAGTGTAAGTCATTGGGGCTGTTTAAAAAATTCTACATGGTACAAAGTAGTGAGTTCCAATGCAGGAATGTGGCGTTCTTTCTATTCATTTTTGTTATTTTTAATGTGTCTCAACCATATTTTGTAGTTTTAGCACATCCATTGGAAGACTTATTTCTAGGAGTTAGATTTCTGGTGTTATAAATGATATTTTATTGTTATTTTCCTTTTTTTATTAAAATTTTTGTTTTGTATTCAAGTATAACCAATTAACAAATATTGTGATAGTTTCAGTATTATTTTCTATTTTTTGTCTTCAACATATAGAAATAAAATTTACCTTTGTATATTATTATTAGTTTTGAATCTTGATAAATTTATACAGTAATTTTTCCTAGTTTATCTGGAAATATTACTAGATTTTATAAAGATACACAAGCATGTCATCTGTTTCCCTTTATCCTCTCCACCTTTATCCTTTTTCAATACTTTTTGACCTGGACAGAAGCTACAATTCAGAGTTTAATAGAAGTGGTAATAATGGCATTCTTGCCTTTTCCAACCTAAGGAAAAAATGTTAAATATTTCATCATTAAATGTAATCATAGCTGTGGATTTTTAAAATAAATATCCTTTATGAAATTTAGGAAGCTTTCCTCCATTGCAATTCATAGAATTTTTTTTATCATCATTGATGTTGAATATTGTCAAACGGCTTTTCTGCATTTATTGATTTATTGATATAGTTAAATTATTTTTATTCTTCATTCTCTTAATGTGGTTAGTTATATTAACTCCTATAATATTGATGCAAACATGCATTCCTGAAACAAATCACAATTCATCATGATAACACATCATATATTTTATATATTACTTTATTTGACTTGCTAATGTTTATTTAAGGATTTTGCCTACATGTCATGAGAGATTCTGGCCTGTAATACATCTTTGTTACATTGTCCTTGTTATATTTTCATATCAGATTTATTCTGACCTCATAAAATACACTGGAAAGTAGTCCCTCTCTCTATATGCCAAGGAAGGTTTTGCTTTGATTAATGCTATGTGTTTTTTGTATATTTAGAAGGACTCACAAGTAATGGCTGGTATTTACATTTTTGTGAATGTTAATTTACAGATTCAGTGTCTTCCATAGATATAGAACTGTTCAGAAACTGTTTTTTATTATGTCATTTTTGGTAAATTATCTTTGTTAAGGAATTTTTCCTGTTGTCCTTCTGTGTTAGTCTCAGTCCAGGCTTCTAGAATCTCCACCCCTACTCAACTACCAATAGAGAGTAAGTTAATTATTGGCACAAACTCTTTTGAAGCTGTTAAGTAAGCTTACTATTAATGGTTGATATATTTGAAAATTTTCCATTTCTGTCTCATAACTAATTGACCATAAACAATAATCAAGTAAATTTTGTTTATATTTCAGTTCAGTTCAGTTGCACAGTCGTGTCTGACTCTTTGCGACCCCATGAATTGCAGCACGCCAGGCCTCCCTGTCCATCCCCAACTCCCGGAGTTCACCCAAACTCCTGCCCATCGAGTCGGTGGTGCCATCCAGCCATCTCATCCTCTGTCGTGCCCTTCTCCTCCTGCCCCCAATCCCTCCCAGCATCACAGTCTTTTCCAATGAGTCAACTCTTCGCATGAGGTGGCCAAAGTACTGAAGTTTCAGCTTTAGCATCAGTCCTTCCAAAGAACACCCAGGACTGATCTCCTTTAGAATGGACTGGTTGGATCTCCTTGCAGTCCAAGGGACTCTCAAGAGTCTTCTCCAACACCGCAGTTCAAAAGCATCAATTCTTTGGCGCTCAGCTTTCTTCACAGTCCAACTCTCACATCCATACATGACCACTGGAACACCATAGCCTTGACTAGACGGACCTTTGTTGGCAAAGTAATGTCTCTGCTTTTGAATATGCTATCTAGGTTGGTCATAACTTTCCTTCCAAGAAGTAAGCATCTTTTAATTTCATGGCTGCAGTCACCATCTGCAGTGATTTTGGAACCAAAAAAAATAAAGTCTGACACTGTTTCCACTGTTTCCCCATCTATTTCCCATGAAGTGATGGGACCAGATGCCATGATCTTAGTTTTCTGAATGTTGAGCTTTAAGCCAACTTTTTTACTCTCTTCTTTCACTTTAATCAAGGGGCTTTTTAGTTTCCCTTCACTTTCTGCCATAAGGGTGGTGTCATCTGCATATCTGAGGTTATTGATATTTCTCCCAGCAATCTTGATTTCAGCTTGTGCTTCTTCCAACCCAGTGTTTCTCATGATGTACTTTGCATAGAAGTTAAGTAAGCAGGGTGACAATATACAGCCTTGACATACTCCTTTTCCTATTTGGAACCAGTCTCTTGTTCCATGTTTATATTTAGTGTCTTTTAAATCCTTTTTTTAAAAGAGATTTTTGTTTCTATAAATTTTGCTAAGTGAAATCTCAGTAGCTAAAGTCAGAGAGCTACTAAAAAGTCTGAAAGGACTTCAAGCTGTTCTTTGCATGCTACTCCAGCCACTGCAGTTTGTCATGAATTAGTCATCTAAATATCCTCTCGATAAATCACCAAATGTGGATATACCTTATAATAAAAATGAATTTTTTCATGTCTTCATAATGTCAAAACATCCTAATAAAAAGTGAAAAATCTGAATAACCATATGAATATTGATAGCGTCCACCTAAAATACATGGTGTTTTGACTAGTTCATTCATTATATGGATATATATTTTTAAGTAGTCTAGAGACACTTTTGTACATGGGTACTAGAATATTAGGAAATATACCCAAAATTGGGGAAATCTGGAATTAGTTACTATATGTTGTTGTTTAGTCGCTGAGTCTTGTCTGACTCTTTTGTGACCCCAGGCTCCTCTGTCCATGGGCAAGATTACTGGAGTAAGTTACTGTTTCCTATTCCAGGGGATCTTCCTCATCCAGAGATTGAACTCACGCCTTTGCATCTCTTGCATTTCAGTCAGATTCTTTACCATGGAGTCACCTTAGCAAACACACTTGAATTTGGGGAAATCTGAAATTTGTTACCGTGTGTGTGTGTGTTAGCTGCTTAGTCCAACTATTTGCAGCCCCGTGGGCTGCAGTCCTCCAGGCTCCTCTGTCCATGGAATTCTCCAGGCAAGAATCCTGGAGTGGGTTGCCATTTCCTTTTCCAGAAAATTACTATCCGGGAATGGAATTCGGGTCTTCCACATTGCAGGCAGATTTTTTTGCTGCCTGAGCCACCAGGGAAGCCACTTGTTATCATACAGTTAATGCTTATGTAAATACTATTTTAATATTTTTTAAGGATTGGGAATAATTCATGAATCTGTGAAATGACAGTATTAGACTAAACATTTGGGAATTTTCAGTTTTAATTCTTTATTATCTCTTTTAGTTTTTACTTATTACCAACACTTATAATTGTACCAAAATTTTACTTGTTTGAAACTAATCTTAGAATACTATATCATCCTCTTGTCTAATCAACTAGAGAGATACTTATTTTTACAAAGCATAAAGAAACAAGGTTTCAATTTATACTGTTCTGCATAAAGGAAAAAACAAAAATCAGGCAAATAAAAATTGTCTGATTTTGTTCATTGGTTGATTGGTGTTTTCACTCTCTTGCTTGTTTTAGGTACTCTTGGAAGGATATAGCAAGCAAGCTATTGGAGGGGTTAGTGAGGGATCAGATTGAGGGTATGCATACTCAGACAACAACATGTATGAGTTAAATATTCTGTGCTGTGTAATAAGCGTGATCAGTGTTTCACACACTGGGTACATATACTGTGTTTGCTCTGAAGTCTGACAGAAGGCTGTCCCATCTGTACACTTCAGTGCTTTATCCCCTCTCTCTGCCTAAGTAGGTTCCGGCTGATACTCAGCTGACATGCCAACTACTCTTTCCTCTTGCTGCCAAACATTCCTTTGTGGCCTCTGTCTAGACCTCAGTCCCTCATTACCCATATCTTTAATGCTTAAATAGTTTACACCATTTATTTTCTTATGCCAAGGTAAACCTGAATTGGTGCCTAAAACCCAAGAAAATAGATCTATAACTGTTTAATATGGAGGTGCAAATGTATGCCCAGCTTTCTCTGGGAGTATCTATTTGGTGGTCTGATGAACGAGAACATTGCTTAAATATACTATAGTATTCAGATTCCACCACTTAAGTACCCATCCCCTTTTGGTCCTCATTGTTAAAATCCATGTATATTTCACAGGGTAGGTTCATACCTTACACTGCTGAACACTTGCCTTATAGAGAGGAATTATTTGAAAACTAGTGTCAGTGGGCAAAAGAACCTTATTGCCAAGGTTAGAAAATACATTGTTAAAGGAAGAAGGAGCCCAGCGTGAAGACTAAATGTTTGGGATGCAGAAAGCTGTCTTCCTATAGATTTGTCATATCTTTACCTATGTTTATTTTGTCAAAATACATTTATTTTGCAAATGGGATCAACTGAAAAAGACACTTTGATAAAAGGTGCAGATTATATTTTTAATCCTTTCATATGGGTTATTTTAAATGAAGAGAAGAGCTATTTCTCCTGTCTGCTATATTTGAAAGATTTTCAGTTAAACAAACACCTCTTCTTTGTGCATAAAAGATTTTTTTCTAAACACAGTAGATATATACAGACTGAGAGTAAACTATGGGAAAGAAAAAGATAAGACACACAACTTATCTTCTGGCAAACCCTTTGTATTTTCCACTAAGCCCTTGTTTCAGAATCTTTGCATTCTAGTATCAGCATCATGAAACTTTAGAGCTGATAGACAATCTAATTTACACCCCTCATTTCTCAAGTGACGAACAATCTCCTAAATCCCAGTTCAGAGGTGATTCCATAACATCAAATGCCATTGTCTCCCTTACATATTTATTTTTATTTATAGTTGTTTCAGGGATGGAACTAATATCTGTAAGACAATAATGTTCAGATTAGTTAGCGTATTTGGGTAATTTTTGAGTAAGTGCTTTAGACAAAGCAGTGTTGACTAGCTATTAGTATCAAAGGTCATATGTTTTAGTGTATATTTTGTTCAAAGACTAAGTATTTATTTTCATGTCATGTGAAGATGCTAAAATGACATTGTCAGTATTAAATGCATATAAATTAATATAAAATCTAGTCAAAATTCTCCCTTGGCTAAGTGGACTTATACATAACACATATATCATTTGGAATTTCCATTTTAAAAAGCATAAATCCAAGTATTCAAGTGAGACGTATTAATAAACCATCTGTCTTTAATTACAGTTCAAATTACTTGCACTTTAAAGCATGAAACTTTACTAAAAATCCTTAGTTTAAATTCACTCGGTGCTTTTAATTTTATGCAGCTTTAAGTATTGAGTGTCCTGCAGCTCTGTATCCTTCTATTCATTAAATGAAGATTTTGAACAAAGAACTGACTCCTTGAAATGCATGTTGTTACATTTTACTAAGTGAATGACTAAGTAGATCAAGAAATAAACTTAAATTCTTCTGACTTAACACACTTAGCACTAAAATATTTTAGTGCACTGTATTTTAGAAGTTATATTAAGTAAGAATAACTGGGAGGAAATATTATCATAAAGTACATAGACATAGATGTGTAAAATTGTCAGATTTATAGGGTACTTTCTGGCAATCTAGCAGTTAGGACTTCACACTTCCTTCACACTGTTGGAGGGCCTGGGTTCAACATCTGGTTGGGGAACCAAAATCTCGCCAGCTGTGTGGAGCTTCCAAAACATAAAAGTAAAAATATTAGATTTATAAAATTTCTAGATCTATAAAATTTAATTGTAAGAACATTTATTAGTTAGAAAGACTCTGTCTTGAGCAATTTTCCCCTCCCCTTCCAACTTCAGAAAATGGAAAACTATGGCAAAAATAAAGTAAATGAAATTAAAGAAATATTTAAAAAAAAAATCTGACCACTGTTCTTTCAGGTTAGCTGTATTTTGGTCACTACTTCCTATGCTCATCTAAAATTGTGGGACCACATTTCAAGAATCACTGAATCACTTGATTTTTATCTACTTTTTCTTCATCTCTTTTCCAATTGCCTGTTATTCTAATGCTTTATTTGTCATTCTGAAAAGTGGAATCCTTGAAAGTTTTCCCCTCTTCTGAATAACATATTATTTTGATACATGAATGTATTTATTATCTGCTATTGTTTTGAATCATATAAAATTGCCATTTGACTAGACAAACCATTAAAATATTGGTAGTTTTATATAATTCAAATTAATATATGCCAAGCAGTTCATGTATGCTTTCAAATGTGTGATTTACTTCATTCCGTCACATCCTCATTGTATATCACATTTTACTTTATTATATGTAATTAAATATGTATCAATTTCCCATCTAACTTATAAACTCCCAAAGAAAAGAATAGTTACATTTTTTGTTTTTAATAAAGAAGAGCCAAAAAAAAATTTTTGTTGAATGAGCAAGTAGAAAAGAAGTAAATGCTATTATTGCATTAACAAATGCACTTTTAATATTTCTTAGCCTGAGTTCTGACTTCTTATATAGCTTCTTATTGGTTAAGAAAAAAACAGAGAAGCAATATAAAATTTCTTCAATAAGTGATATGTATCTTTTAATACAGAAACATAGGTATTCATTCATTCAACAATATGTTGTCTGCACCTACAATATTTTAGACATCATAATCTAGGCATGAGAGGAAAATAATATCAAATATTTATTGAGTTCTTGTATGCCAGGCTCCATTCTACTGGTTTACGTATTTTAAGCTCACATGGAAACTATGAAATACTATTGACAATTATCATATGGTGAAAATGAGGCACAGAGAAGTAACTTTTCAAGGGTATTTAGCTCGTAAATAGTAGAGATGGGCTTCAAACAGTGCAGTCTAGTTCCAAAGTCTGTTCTCTTAACCACTGTCTAGGTACTGCTTCTCAAGACAAATTCTGAACACCACACCCAATACATTCTGTGGTAAAATATCATTTCTATTATTTTCCTCATGGTATCCTGAGCACCTATACCAATACCTCTTACATCTTATGTACAGCCAATACCTCTTACATCTTATGTACAGAATAGCTCTTGTTGAATAAATGAATAATGTTCAAGAATTTCACTAGAGAACTGGTATGATGAGATAAAATCTGTTATAGACGCATGAAAAAAGTATTGTTGAGGGTCTCAGGATGCAGGACCTAACCTTGTCTAATAGAATTACGACATGTTTTTTTGAGTAATTTGTGAGTAGTGTTGAAAAGATATTAGCCATAAGCCTATTCTTGGTGTAGAACACAGCATTTGCAAAAGTTTGAGTTTTGAGCAGAGTTAGGTTCTACTGCTGGGTGTTAGAAGACAGAAGAGACTGGGAAACTGGAAAGGTGCTCTGAGATGGGACTATAAAGAGTGATATATCTCAATTTGGGGAGATTGCATTTATCCCAAGGGCAAGGGGAAGGCAACCAACTTGTTTTCTTTCTTCTTTTCTCTCTTTCTATTTGAATACCTTTTTTTTTTTTAATTTTTTTTTTGCATTTTTTTAATTTTTAAAATTTTTTTATTTTAAATTTTATTTTATTTTTAAACTTTACAAAATTGTATTAGTTTTGCCAAACATCAAAATGAATCCGCCACAGGTATACATTTGAATACCTTTTAAAAGTGATTGTCAAGTCTTCCACTAGTGTTATTGTTATTGCTCTCAACTACATCTTACTTAGATTTACTGAAATATCAGTCATTAAAATGACAAGTTTCAGATTTTAAAGCAAAGTAGTAATGTATTAAACCAAGCCTCCACAAAGTCAAGGTGAATGAACAATAATTTAACTGTTAGAACAAAAGTAAACACTTTCAGAGGAAGATGACAGAATTCAGTTTTTACATCTTTCCCCCACAATGTCTAACACTGTCTAACATCTAATAAAGATGTTAGATGTCTAACATCTAATAAAATGTACTCAACCTCAAAGAATCAGGGAAAAGTGATTCATTGTCAAGAAAAAAGAATTTTAAATATTCAGTAGGAAAAAACTCTAAGATGGCTGATGTATTGAAAATAGCAGATAAGGGTTTTACATATGTTCAGTGGGCTTAACAGCAGATTGGAGACAACAGAAAAAGATGTCAATGAAATTGAACTTAGGTCAACTGAAATTCTCCAGTATGAAGCTGGAAGAAAAAAATGTAAGATAAATAAATAAAGAGTATCACTGAACTGTGATAAATGCTACGTGGTCTGACATACATGCAAATGAAGTTCTAGAAATATAAGAGGGAGAATAGGGCAGATTAATTGGAGAAATTTTTCACAAGCGTGGAAACCAACAAGAAGTTCAGCTAACTCCACACAGGATAAATACAAAGAAAATACACTGAGAGACATCATAATCAAACTACAAATGAGTATGAAAAACAAAGAAAGTGTCTTAAGTAGCAAGAGGGGGGAAAACATACAATCAGAGGAATAGCTCTATGAATTAAGTGGACTTGTTTCTCATTAGGAAAAAAAAAAAAAAACAAAGAAAATGCAATAGCATCTTCGAAATCAGAATTTGATGTTATGAAAATTATTCTTTTAACAGTAAGAATAAAAAACACTGTTTTTCAGATAAGCCGAAACTGAATTCATTTCAGATATCTACACTAATGGAAATGCTGAAGACCGTAAAGTGTGGCTGGGCAGACTGTTTTTCTTCCTTTGTGCATTCTTCCTATTGCATGTTACAATACCTTACAAAGGTAATAATAATCTTTTCAGAATCCATGTTTGCAGTTAATTAACAAATAAAAAGTAGTTTCGGATTAGTTATCTGCACTATCGATCCTATCATTCTTCAACTTCCACAATTTTGTTTTCCTAGTCCAGTTCTGTTTTTTTTTCCTGGCATTTTTAGGTTTTGATTTACTTATAGTCTTCAAAAAACTACTAAAGTTAGGTCAATATTTAAATAGAAAATGAGATTTGTGACAGCCAAACAAATTCTGAACAACCAACAATTTTCCTTGAAAGATTCATGACTTCATTTAATCATTCTTTATGCCTGAAGCATCCAAGTAATTGCCTTTTGTTTAGACTTACACTTTATCATGGTATATTTAAATATCTGTACCTTTATTTTCTGAGCTAAAATATGATTTTAAAAGTATTAGTGTGCATTTTTCTGGAATATGCTTTAAACTACGGTCTGGGAGAAATAATTATGAAAAGTGTTTGCTGCATGTGCATGCATGTATGTGTTTGGCCTGGACAAAATTTATTATACCCCTATTCGGAGAGGGCAATGGCACCCACTCCAGTACTCTAGCCTGGAAAATCCCATGGACGGAGGAGCCTGGTGGGCTGCAGTTCATGGGGTTGCTGGGAGTCGGGCGTGACTGAGTGACTTCACTTTCACTTTTCACTTTCACGCATTGGAGAAGGCAATGGCAACCCACTCCAGTGTTCTTGCCTGGAGAATCCCAGGGATGGGGGAGCCTGTTGGGCTGCCGTCTATGGGGTCGCACAGAGTCGGACTGAAGTGACTTAGTGACGACTGAAGTGACTTAGCAGCAGCAGCAGCAAACCTTCTATTATGTATTTTTATTATCTTAATTTCCAAAACTGGAATACAAACTCCTCATAAGCAGAATATAATCTGGAATCCTTTGCTACAGTGTTTTCTCCCTAGTAGCTGCTCAGCTGTTAATGAGTGAATATGACAGATGATAGAATCTCTAGTTGGGTGTACAATCCTCTAAATTCTAGTTATTCCAAATTTGATATTAAAGTAGTTGTATTGTTTGCCACACAATCCGATTATTTGTATGTTTTTGACCTCATAGCCAATATCATAGAGTTATCTATATTTCCTTTCTGTGTTTGTACTCTACTCTCCCTTTTTTTAAGCCCTGCATTCCACTGAAACTCTGTTTATCTTGGTCACAGTACTTGCCATCTTAATGCAATTGCTTTCTTTCTATCTTCATAATATTTCAACTTTTAGAACCAAAACCCAACCCGTTACTGAAACATTTTTCTCTACATTTCTATAATGCCATATTTGCCTAATTTTCCTCCTGGTTCATCAACTTCTAGATGTGTAATTCTATTATATAGTTTTGGTAATTTATTGAGATGGTGATTTTTTCTGTAGTACATTGATGATGTAATATCAATATCTTTCCCAATATTAATATATCCTTGAATTCCTATGGATAACTCTATGTGGTTGTAGAGGGTTATTAGCTTGTTGTGATTTTTTTTACTGAAGCATGTGCTCAGTTGATCAGTCGTGTCTGACTCTTTGCAACACCACAGACTCTAGCCTGCCAGGCTCCTCTGTCCATGGAATTATTCAGGTGAAAATACTGGAGTAAGTTGCCATTTTCTACTCCAGGGGAACTTGCTGCTGCTACTGCTGCTAAGTCGCTTCAGTCGTGTCCGACTCTGTGCGACCTCAGTCTGGCAGCCCACCAGGCTCCCCCGTCCCTGGGACTCTCCAGGCAAGAACACTGGAGAGGTTTGCCATTTCCTTCTCCAATACATGAAAGTGAAAAAATAAAGTGAAGTCGCTCAGTCGTGTCCGACTCCTAGCGACCCCATGGACTGCAGCCCACCAGGCGCCTCCATCCATGGGATTTTCCAGGCAAGAGTACTGGAGTGGGGTGCCATTGCCTTCTGACCCGGAATTGAATCCCGATCTCCTGTGTCTCCCTTGGTGGGCGGATTCTTTACCACTGAGCCACTGCAGAATGTTGAGTTAGTTTCTGATGTATAACAAAGTGATTCATTTTCTTTTTCCATTATAGTTTATTACAGTATATTAAATATAATTCCCAGTGCTCTGCAATAGGGCCTTGTCGTTCCTCTATTCTCTGTATGATGGCTTGCATCTGTTAGTTCCAAACTCCCAATTCGGTCCTCCCCCCTTCTCCCTCCCCCTTGGCAACTCTCTGTGAGTCTGTATCTGTTTGTGTTGTGATTTTTTAGTGAATCCCGAAGGTGCTTTTTTTATTCTACGTATTCATAAGCAGGTTTGCCTACAGTGAGTGAGGGAGAGAGAATTTTCCTATATTCTGAGCTCAGGAGGATGTTCACTTCGAAAATGACAGAAAAACGTTCTATGTTTCTAACCTGTGGTAGTTTGTATAGAATCAGTTGCATCTACAATTAAGCCATTAAGGAAAGAATTCTTTAATAAATTTAATAATGTATTTTTTTTATTTTTCCATGGTTATTATTCAATTTTTTTTTACTCTGGAGTGAGTATTGGTAATTTTTCAGAAAATTGCCACTTTCAGTAATATTTTCAAATTTATTAGTGGGTCTATGAAAGGTCTCAAATTTCTTATCTCTGATTTTATCTCCTATTATATGTTTAAAATTAATTTTTCTTTTGTCACATTTGTTATAGAGTTTATGTTCTATGTGTTACACATTCTTTCTATCCCTACTCTCCACAAACATGTAAGAACAAAGATAAGTACAACAGAAATCACAAATTTTGGATTTACTTACGAATTGTTTCTCTTCTAATATTTAAAACTTTTTCATCTTTCTACTTTGATCCCATTTATTTTCGTTCTCATATTTCTATAAACTATTTTCATCTCTTCTATATTCTTTATCTGCATAATTTATTAATATTTTCTTTTTTAAAACATGATGCCCTCTTTGAAGCATGTTATTTTACTTCTGAGTATACATTTGGTTGTATCCCCTAAGTTCTCATTTTTCTTTTTATCTAAGTAGTTTTTTCATGCAGATTTTATTATCTATTTGAACAAATAGTTGCTTTGGGAATTTTTTAATTAAAATTTAAATTCTTACCCTTTGAAGGGCTCTCTCCTGAGAGAGATTATTTCCTATCAATGTTTAATACTTGCCAATCAGAACTTCCTTTTCTCCCCTGACATCCTGCACCCAGCAGTTTCTCCTTTAGATTCCACAGGTCTCATATGCTTTCTTTATATGTACATGTGGTTTCCATAATCTCCATGCTTCCTAGTTTTGTAGAAAATATAGTTTGCAAATTCCTCCTTTCCCCCTCTCCATTCTCCTTGATGCTCTCTATGGTTTCTAGAAGAGCAATGAGAAGATAAATAACTAAACCATTGCTGCTATATTTTGGAGACTGAATTTGTAAAATATTTATAGCAACTTAATAAATCTGCTACAGCAAAAAGAATCTTTTCTCTCCACCAAAGTCTCTGCTCATTGAATATATGAATATACTTTTTATACTGTCTCATTACTACTAAAGTTAATTTTAAATTAAACTTTTTCATCAACTAATCTAAACTTAATTAATGTTCAGGCATCCTGTATCTGTTCAGAGAATGTATGATTAACATTTTAAAAACTAAATTGATTTTATACCTATTATTGGAATTATACCAACAGTGGTAGCTAGATTATAAAGCATTTTGCCTGAATGTTTTTAATACTTAGAAAACTAAGTAAATGGCTAGAACAATCTATTTTTTATCATGGACTCAGTTATTTATATGACTTAGTGAAGTATTATTGTTTGACTTATTTTCTGAGTTTGATTTGATTAATTTGTATGTATGATATGATCAAATCACCATATATTTTAGACTCTTTGAGCTTTTAAATATAAAATGAAAGTCCATCCAGATTTCTAAATAGAGGAAAGTATTAATATTTATTAATGTAAGTTTAAAAATATCTTTCATTAGAAGAATATTATTGAGATCCTGATTTTCAAGTTTTAAGTTACAGGCTATAAATAGTGAGATGGCACCCCACTCCAATACTCTTGCCTGGAAAATCCCATGGACGGAGGAGCCTGGTAGGCTGCAGTCCATGGGGTCGCGAAGAGTCGGACACGACTGAGCGACTTCACTTTGACTTTTCACTTTCATGCATTGGAGAAGGAAAGGGCAACCCACTCCATTGTTCTTGCCTGGAGAATCCCAGGGATGGGGGAGCCTGTTGGGCTGCCGTCTATGGGGTCGCACAGAGTCGGACACAACTGAAGCGACTTAGCAGCAGTAGCAGCATACACAAGATCCACTCTTACCGAAGGTACAAGTGAGCCTGCTACATATAAGCTTATTATTCATCACAATAGCATAGTCTCTCTTCCAGCTAACAAAATTGTCTTTAAAAATTCTGGTGGTAGATATATTCGTGAGCACTAACCTGTCTCATAATACTAAATTGCATGTACATTTCAAACTATCATATATGATTACCTTTAAAAGTTGCTACCTTTTGCTTGTCTCATTTCCAACACTATTTTGGTTTCAGTTTTTTTTTTTAATTAATTAATTAATTTATTTTTGGTTGCACTTGATCTTCATTGCTGCACATGGGCTTTCTCTACTTGTGATGACTGGGGGCTCTTCTTGGTTTCAATACACGGACTTCTTATTACGGCCTCTCTTGTTGTGGAGCCCAGACTCTAGGCAGGAGAGCTTCAGTAGTTGCAGCACATAGGCTCAGTAGTTGTGGCTCCCGGGACAGGAGTGCACAGATTTCAGTAATTGTGACACAAGGGCTTTAGTTGCCCCAGGCACATGGAATCTTAACAGCACAGGGATGTTAATCTTAACAGTGTCCCCTGCATTGGCAGGCGGATTTCTATCCACTCTACCAGCAGGAAAGTCCTTGGTTATAGTTTTGAACACAGCATATTGTGTTTTGTTTTACACTTATTTTGCAATTTTAATTCATACCTTTTATGGTTACTTGCCTGGGGCTTCCCAGGTGGCGCTAGTGGTAAAGAATCCACCTGCCAATGCAGGAGACTCAAGAGAGGAAGGTTCAATCCCTGGGTCGGGAAGATCCTTGGAGTGGGAAATACAACCTGCTCCAATATTCTTGCCTGGAAAATCCCATGGACAGAGGAACCTGGTGGTCTGTAATCCATGGGGTCTCAAGAGTCGGACTTGACTGAGCATACATGCATACACATCCATGGTTAACTTGCTTAATAGTTTGCAGAGGCTCTATGGACTCTGCTAAGAGTAAACTGGGTACTTCTGTCAAAAGTATTACAGTAGCATTGTGGTAATTACATTAATAATTTCTACATTACTACATTTTCATGTAGTTCACACCAACCGCACAAATCCATTTTCTTACTAATAACGTAACTGTGATATCTACAAAGTTCAAGCCTTCTCTTCTTTCATGCCGTAACTCAAGTATTATCTTCTTGGCAACATCTTTCTTAGCCATCCTATTTAAAAATATACCTCCAATGTCCCGTATCCTCTAACCTGAAATATTTTGCTCCATAGCATTTAAAAAATTTTTTTTATTTCTTTACTTTTTTTTGGCTTTACTGGGTCTTCCTTGCTGTGAGGACTTTCTCTAGTTGTGATGAGTAGGGGCTGCTCTTGATAGCAGTGTGTGGACTTTTCACGGCCGTGACTCCTCTTGTTGCAGATCTCAGGCTCTAGGGCACGCAGGCTTCAGTACTTGCGGCACAGGGACTCGGTGGTTGCGGCTCCCAGGCTCGGGGGCACAGGCTCAGTAGCTGTGGTGCACAGGCTTCGTCGCTCCATGGCACATGGGGTCTTCCCAGACGAGGGATCGAACCCCCACGTCTCTTGCACTGGCAGGTGGATTCTTTACAATTGAGCCACCAGGGGAGCCCGCTCCATAGCATTTATCATCCTCTGATACTGTCTGTTTTACTTATCTGTTGTCTGCCTTTCCTCTTTAGAATTTACGTTTTCTGATGTCAGGTCAGGAATAATATGTGCCCTCTCCATGTTCCGGTCTCTGCTGCCAGAATAGTTTCTGGAATGCAGTAGGTGCTCAATAAATATTTGTTTAATAAACAAACAAACAAAAAAAAAACAGAATAATATGGACCTTATAGAAAAAGATACATAGAAAGTGTTAGGGGTGTTATAAAGTAACGTTTGGCATAATCTTGAGATAGAAAATAAGAATGGAGTCTCAGCAATCTGGATTCATGTTTACAATAAAGATGTTAAATTAGTAGTGAAATGATGATTTGAGCATGGGTTATGAAGGGCTGAGAATGTAGTAGGAGCCAGAAAACGGAGTCAGTTATGTTCGTGCTAGGTTGCTTCTCCATTTCCCTTCAGATGCTGGGTCCCATTCAGTCATCCGCACTGTGACCTGACTCTCACCGTGAAAAATACTCTGCTTGAAAGATTCAAGACAGCTCCGATCCGGCTGGTTGTTTTCCTGTCTTTGGCATGGATGGTACTCTGGGGAATAAAAAAACCCTTGATATAGTTGGTTTCTCTACTATTTAAGGTGCTTCTCAGTGTTGCACGAAGCAAACTCTTCTATAACTGAGAAGGCAGGCACATCACTACCAAAGCAGCTAAAATCATAGCTCATTTTGCCACTAGTACCTGAAGCAGAATGAAGAAAGCAGCAATATGCCAGGTGGAGAATAGTCACTTAGCTGGCTGATTACATCAAATTACTCCCAATGTAATCAGCCGGGACACATTTACCAAATTGGTATTTTAAACCATTATAAGGAAGTTGAATTAACTACCTCGGTATGTGGTTTTAACATTATGTATTTGGTATGTACTCATAGCAGGCACTTAATAAAAATAGAATAAAATCATAACTGATTTCTTGGTAATGCTAGACTTATCTTTACATTATGACTCTGCGGTATTGTCCTAATCATAAACTCTGTTAGGTATCAATGAATGTTTTTGATTACCCGAAAATCTGTACTGAGACAAAACAGGCTACAACTTCCAACACTTAGCACCTGAATTTCCTTGTGTCATTTTCCATTTAGAGTCAATCAAAACTGGATTACAACTCGTTTTTAAATGTCCCTGGTTCTTCACTGCTAAATGTCTGCCAGCCCCTGAATCACACCTCAGTTGTGCTATGTCCCGAATACAGTTCCCTTGATTAAAAGGCTTGTTAGTTGGTTGTGATGAGGTTTTGATGTGGGATCCCGTGACCCCACAGAGCTCACTGTCCTGTCCATTTTACATTTCATTACATGGAGAAAACGAAACTTGGGAAAGATTGGGGCATAATATACATCATTTTTCTAACCTTTGAAACTGATGACATGACAAATGGCAATAAAAATGCATCTTAAATCCTGGTACAGTGACACTGAAATTAATATAAACGGTAAGTTCCGTGACTGTCTTCCTCTTGCACTAAAAATAATTGTTGAATACCATTGCCTTTATATCATAACAAAAGATTTTTAATGCTTTTTTAAAGCTGTTTCCAAAACTAAATTATCTTTTTCTTAGCAATGTTAAAATTCTTAAAACATCAAAATTACAAAGATAAAGAATTTATGAAGGCTTTTTAATCACTTCAAAATAATTCAGTCAGAGAGCCTCTAAAATTTTACTCCTGGCACAGAAAAAAATAATCCTACCAAACTATTAACATTGGCAACCTTATGAAGGATTGTGATTTTTAAAAATTTGACTTCTTAAAACCAGAAATATAATTTTTTAAATTTAAAGTATTTAACAACATGCTACTGCTGCTGTTTAGTCACTCAGTCATGTCTGACTCTTTGCAACGCCATGGGCTGTAGCCCACCAGGCTCCTATGTCCATGGGATTTCCCAGGCAAAAATATTGGAGTGGGTTGGCATTTTCTACTCCAGGGGATCTTCCTGACCCAGGAATAGAGCCCAAGTCTGCTGGAAAAACTATAGTTTTGACTATATGGATATTTGTCAGCAAAGTGATGTCTCTGCTTTTTAATATGTGGTCTAGGTTTGTCATAGCTTTCCTTCCAAGGAGCAAATATTTTTTAATTTCATGGCTACAGTCACCATCCACAGTGATTTTGGAGCCCAAGAGAATAATATATGTCACCACTTCCACTTTCTCCCCTCCTATTTACCATGAAGTGGTGGGACTGGATGCCATGATCTTATATTTTTGAATGTTGAGTTTTAAGCCAGCTTTTTCACTCTCCACTTTCACCCTCATCAACAGGCTCCTTAGTTCCTCTTCACTCTCTGCCATTAGAGTGGTATCATCTGCATATCTGAGGCTGTTGATATTTCTCCCTGAAATCTTGACTCCACCTTGTGAGTCATCCCCCTGGGCATTCCTCATGATGTACTCTGCATATAAGTGAAATAAGCAGGGTCACAACACACAGCCTTGTAGTACTCCTTTCCTAGTTTTGAACCAGTACGTTGTCCCATGTCTGGTTCTAACAGTTGCTTCTTGACCTGCATACAGGCTTCTCAGGAGACAGGTAAGGTGGTCTGGTATTCCCATTTCTTTAAGGATTTTTCACAGTTTGTTATGATCCACACAGTCAAAGGCTTTAGTGTAGTCAATGAAACATAAGTAGATGTTTTTCTGGAATTTCCTTGCTTACTCCATGATCCATCGAGTGTTGGCAATTTGATCTCTGGTTCTTCTGCCTTTTCTAAATCTCCATCTGGAAGTTCTTGGTTCAAGTACAGCTGAAGCTTAGCTTATACATCTGGAAGTTCTTGGTTCAAGTATAGCTGAAGCTTAGCTTGAAGGATTTTGAGCATAACCTTGCTAGCATGTGAAATGAGCAAAACTGTACAGTAGTTTGAACATTCTTTGGCATTGTCTTTCTTGAGAACTGGAATAAAAATTGACATTTTCTGGTCCTGTGGCCGCTGCTGAGTTTTCCAAATTTGCTGGCATATTGCACTTTAACAGCATCATCTTTTAGGACTTTACTTCGTTCAGCCAGAATTCCATCACCTCCACTGGCTTTGTTTGTGGTAATGCTTCCTAAGGCCCGCTTGACTTGACACTCCAGGATGTCTGGCTCTAGGTAAGTGATCACACCATCGTGGTTATCCAGGTCATTAAGACCCTTTTTGTATAGTTCTTCCATGTATTCTTGCCACCTCTTCTTAATCTTTTCTGCTTCTTTTAGATCCTTATTGTTTCTATTTTTTTCATGCCCATCCTTGCATGAAATATTCCCTTGGTATCACCAATATTCTTGAAGAGATCTCTGGTCATTCTCATTCTATTATTTTCCTTTATTTCATTGCATTTTTTATTTAAGAAGGCCTTCTTATCTCTCCTTACTATTCTGGAACTCTGGAACTCTGCATTTGCTTGAGTGTATCTTTCTCTTTCTCCCTTGCCTTTTGCTTCTCTTCTCTCCTCAGCTATTTGTAAAGCCTTCTCAAATAACCACTTTACCCTCTTACATTTCTTTTTCTTGAGGATGGCTTTGGTCACTGACACCTGTAAAATGTTACAAACCCCTATCCATAGCTCTCCAGGCACTGTGTCTATCATATATTTGTCTCACTCTGTCTGACTTGCATCACTCAGTATGACAATCTAGGTTCCTCCATGTTGCTGTAAATGACATTATTTCATTCTTTTTTTTATCACTGAGTAATATTGCACTGTGTATATGTACCACATCTTCTTTATCCATTCATCCGCTGATAGACATTTAGGTTGCTTCCCTGTCCTGGCTATTATAAATAGTGCTGCGGTGAACATTAGGGTGCAGAACTCACGTTTCTGGCTCAAAATTTATGGCACTGGTTCAGAAAGAGTAAAGATGCAGTGGGTATGGTTATATAAGTGAGATTATTAGGATTTGAAAACATACCCTCATTATCCAATCCTATTAACCAGATTTTAAAAATCCTTTTCATCTGCTTAACAGCTAATCGCCTTGCATGAGAGTATCCTGTAGACAATTAAATCAATTTCCTCATATCCAATGGCCCAATCATACTCATGATCTCCAGGCTTCCAACTGGAGCCATATATCGGCATGTTTCATACAGACTCAGAGAGCTTCAGAACTTTGATATTTATGTGTGTAAATGTGTGAAAACAGAGGGTGCTCCACCAAAGAGGGAGCGATGTAATTTGAAACTGTGCTGAAGGGCTCACTATGAGCACCCTTTTCAGAGAGTCCTGATTCATTCAATGTGTTACCTCAATCTGCTTATATGGGTCTACTTATTTGCTCCCCTAAGATGACGTTTGACTGGTTACCCAATTGAACTGAGCCACGTTAATGCCCAGTACCCCAGACTTCCCCTACAGAGAGTGAGAATGAGAGTTTACTGCAGTCAGATGGTTGGTTGAGTTCTGGCTAAAGTCTGCCTCTTGGTTGGCCCAACTGAAGACAAGTCCATGGTGATTTTATTTCACAGTTCCTGACACTGTTCTGTCAATTTCATTTCTGCTGAAGTTAATCGGAGTTTATTTCTATTGCTTACAATAGAGGGCACTCACTGGCTGATGCAGATCTGTGGAACTTATTGATGTCTTTCATTGATTGGAAAAGGGACTGGTGTTAATATGAATACACCTACTTTTTTTTTTAACTTTTTTTTTTTTTTTACTGCCTTTCATTCTGTTTCAATACAGTCATCATTTTAGAAAATAATTATTTGGCCATACCAGGTCTTGGTTTCGGCAGGCAGAGTCTTCGATCTTCACTGTGGAGTGCGGGATGTTCAGCTGCATCATGTGAACTCCTAATTGCAGCATGTGGGACCTAGTTCCCTGACCAGAGAGCGAACCTTGGACCCCCTGCATTGGGAGCTCAGAGCCTTAGCCACTAAGCCACCAGGGAAGTCCCCTCTACTTTTAATTTCAGCTTTGAAACTAAATAATGTGTGACTTTGAACACCTACTTTCTTCACTTGTAAAATGAGTAGATTTGACCATCATTTGGCTTGCTCCCAAGCCTAAAATTCTTGATTCTTTACACCATAACTGAGTCTACATGTAGCATCTCCAAACTACTTTTATTTTTAACCCAGTGGTTTGACAGCTCCCAGATATTAATGTGCCAATAGAATTAGAATTATTGATAAATCCTGCTCGAAATCTGGGTGTTTTTTTTTTTTTTTCCACTTTCCTGCTCAGTGATATAGTCACCAAAGTTCTAAAACATAAACCTACGTTCACTAGTTTATCCCCTGAAAAAGTCTTTTTTCCTGTTTATTTTCAACCATATGATTATTGTCTTTGATTGTTAATTTACAGCAGTTACAACTAGATCAATTTCTTTAGTCTACAGTAGAACATAATCTCCAGGCCAAAGAGGAGACAAATACAAAGAGAATAATTTTAGAAATAGAACAACTGTGGCAAGTGCCACAGAGTTTAACAGGGAGCTGTGAGATCACGTAATGAGACAGACACCTGGCAGATAACTGCCTCTGCGAGAAGCACTGTGTGTTTCCGGGGAATGCTAAGATGAAATCTGGATCACTCTAAGGCTGGCAGCTGACGGGTACAGGGCTTCTCCAGCTAGTATGTTAAAGTAAAGGGAAGTCACTCAGTCGTGTCTGACTCTTTGCAACTCCGTGGATTGTAGCCTACCAGCCTCCTCAATCCACAGAATTCTCCAGGCAAGAATACTGGAGTGAGTTGCCATTTCCTTCTCCAGGGGATCTTCCCGACCAGGGATCGAACCTGGGTCTCCAGCATTATAGGCAGACGCTTTACCGTCTGAGCCACCAGGGAAGTCCCACTGATATGCTAAATGCAGATCATAGTGAGGTACAGGGTAATGTGTGGTGTGCCAGTTTGCTGACATCAAAATGCTGTATTAATCCTCACTTCCTCTTGAAGTTCTGGAACCTGAAACTTCAAAGAGCTAAGATCCAGGTTTCTTCCCCTCACCAGCCCCAAATAGGTGTTCATCTCACTTGAGAAGGAGAGAAATGGAAAGGCAAACGCATGCCTTCTGCTTCAAACATCAAGATATCTGCAAAACTCTGCCTTATATCTCTGCAGCCTCCTCTGGTTAGTTCTACTTTCTTTAAACTAAGCAAATAAAAGTTCTCACCTACACGGAATAAATCCAAAATTCTCCTTAAGAAGCAGTGTCCTATAAAAATCCACTCTCCACAAAGCAGAAAGTAGATTTTCTTTTAGGCCTCCTGTCCTCATTTGCTTTGCCACTTTCATTTAAATTAGGCCCTGGGCATGAGTTTATTTTCGCAGAGGTATTTATAAAGAGAAGAAGAAAAGAGAGAGAAGTTTACACTTTAATTTCTCCAATGCCTTCAAGATGCTGGGGCTTTCTCTAAGACACATAAATGTATGGATTTCCTTCCTGGTGACAGTTTTCTGAACATGATAGCCTGATTAAGTGCCAGGCTCTGGAGAGAGTAGGCTGGGTTATTACTGATACTGTCATCTACATGGAAAAAGCACTCAATCACCTAAGCCTCAACTTTTCCAGTCTGTGAAATGAGAGCAGTAATAAGGTTGAATAACACACATTTTTAAAATGCTTGGCATGGTACCTGGCCAATATCTGCTCAATAAACATTAGTTTTTAACATAGTCATCATCATTATTTTTTTAATATAAATTTATTTATTTTAATTGGAGGTTAATTACTTTGCAATATTGTATTGGTTTTGCCATACATCAGCATGATTCCACCACAGGTGTACACGTGTTCCCCATCCTGAACCTCCCGCCCACCTCCCTCCCCGTACCATCCCTTTGGGTCATCCCAGTGCACCAGCCCCAAGCAACCAGTATCATGCTTCGAACTTGGACTGGTGATTCGTTTCATATATGATATTATACATGTTTAATGCCATTCTCCCAAATCATCCCATCCTCTCCCTCTCCCAGTTCAGTTTAGTACAGTCGCTGAGTTGTGTCCGACTCTTTGTGACCCCAAGAATCGCAGCACGCCAGGTTTCCCTGTCCATCACCAACTCCCAGAGTTGACTCAGACTCACATCCATCGAGTCAGTGATGCCATCCAGCCATCTCATCCTCTGTTGTCCCCTTCTCCTCCTGCCCCCAATCCCTCCCAGCATCAGGGTCTTTTCCAATGAGTCAACTCTTCACATGAGGTAGCCAAAGTACTGGAGTTGCAGCTTTAGCATCATTCCTTCCAAAGAAATCCCAGGGCTGATCTCCTTCAGAATGGACTGGTTGGATCTCCTTGCAGTCCAAGGGACTCTCAAGAGTCTTCTCCAACACCACAGTTCAAAAGCATCAATTCTTCAGTGCTCAGCCTTCTTCACAGTCCAACTCTCACATCCATACATGATCACAGGAAAAACCATAGCCTTGACTAGATGGACCTTTGTTGGCAAAGTAATGTCTCTGCTTTTCAATTTGCTATCTAGGTTGGTCATAACTTTCCTTCCAAGGAGTAAGTGTCTTTTAATTTCATGGCTGCAGTCACCATCTGCAGTGATTTTGGAGCCCAGAAAAATAAAGTCTGACACTGTTTCCACTGTTTCCCCATCTATTTGTCATGAAGTGATGGGATCGGATGCCATAATCTTCGTTTTCTGAATGTTGAGCTTTAAGCCAACTTTTTCACTCTCCACTTTCACTTTCATCAAGAGGCTTTTGAGTTCCTCTTCACTTTCTGCCATAAGGGTGGTGTCATCTGCATATCTGAGGTTATTGATATTTCTCCCAGCAATCTTGATTCCAGCTTGTGCTTCTTCCAGCCCAGCGTTTCTCATGATGTACTCTGCATATAAGTTAAATAAGCAGGGTGACAATACACAGCCTTGACGTACTCCTTTTCCTATTTGGAACCAGTCTGTTGTTCCATGTCCAGTTCTAACTGTTGCTTCCTGACCTGCATATAGGTTTCTCAAGAGGCACGTCAGGTGGTCTGGTATTCCCATCTCTTTCAGAATTTTCCAGTTTATTGTGATCCACACAGTCAAAGGCTTTGGCATAGTCAATAAAGCAGAAATAGATGTTTTTCTGGAACTCTCTTGCTTTTTCCATGATCCAGCAGATGTTGGCAATTTGATCTCTGGTTCCTCTGCCTTTTCTAAAACCAGCTTGAACATCTGGAAGTTCACGGTTCACGTATTGCTGAAGCCTGGCTTGAAGAATTTTGAGCATTACTTTACTAGCGTGTGAGATGAGAGCAATTGTGCGGTAGTTTGAGCATTCTTTGGCATTGCCTTTCTTTGGGATTGTAATGAAAACTGACCTTTTCCAGTCCTGTGGCCACTGCTGAGTTTTCCAAATTTGCTGGCATATTGAGTACAGCACTTTCACAGCATCATCTTTCAGGATTTGAAATAGTTCGACTGGAATCTCATCACCTCCACTAGCTTTGTTCGTAGTGATGCTTTCTAAGGCCCACTTGATTTCACATTCCAGGATGTCTGGCTCTAGGTGAGTGATCACACCATCGTGATTATCTGGGTCATGAAGATCTTTTTTATACAGTTCTTCTGTGTTTTCTTGCCATCTCTTCTTAATATCTTCTGCTTCTGTTAGGTCCATACAATTTCTGTCCTTTATTGTGCCCATCTTTGCATGAAATGTTCCTTTGGTATCTCTAATTTTCTTGAAGAGATCTCTAGTTTCCCATTCTGTTGTTTTCCTCTGTTTCTTTGCATTGATCGCTGAAGAAGGCTTTCTTATCTCTTCTTTCTATTCTTTGGAACTCTGCATTCACATGCTTATCTCTTTCCTTTTCTCCTTTGCTTTTCGCTTCTCTTCTTTTCACAGCTATTTGTAAGGCGTCCCCAGACAGCCATTTTGCTTTTTTGCATTTCTTTTCCATGGGGATTGTCTTGATCCCTGTCTCCTGTACAATGTCACGAACCTCTGTCCATAGTTCATCAGGCACTCTATCTATCAGATCTAGGCCCTTAAATCTATTTCTCACTTCCACTGTATAATCATAAGAGATTTGATTTAGGTCATACCTGAATGGTCTAGTGGATTTCCCTACTTTCTTCAATTTAAGTCTGAATTTGGCAATAAGGAGTTCATGGTCTGAGCCACAGTCAGCTCCTGGTCTTGTTCTTGCTGACTGTATAGAGTTTCTCCGTCTTGGGCTGCAAAGAATATAATCAATCTGAATTCGGTGTTGACCATCTGGTGATGTCCATGTATAGAGTCTTCTCTTGTGTTGTTGGAAGAGGGTGTTTGTTATGACCAGTGCATTTTCTTGGCAAAACTCTATTAGTCTTTGCCCTGCTTCATTCCGTATTCCAAGGCCAAATTTGCCTGTTACTCCAGGTGTTTCTTGACTTCCTACTTTTGCATTCCAGTCCCCTATAATGAAAAGGACATCTTTTTTGAGTGTTAGTTCTAAAAGGTCTTGTAGGTCTTCATAGAACCGTTCAATTTCAGCTTCTTCTTTAAGCTTCTTCTCCCTCTCCCACAGAGTCCAAAAGACTGTTCTATACATCTGTGTCTCTTTTGCTGTCTCACATACAGGGTTATCGTTACCATCTTTCTAAATTCCATATATATGCTTTAGTATACTGTATTGGTATTTTTCTTTCTGGCTTACTTCACTCTGTATAATAGGCTCCAGTTTCATCCACCTCATTAGAATTGATTCAAATGTATTATTTTTAATGGCTGAGTAATACCCCATCATTTTTAACAAATAGCCAATACCAGTATAATGGTGGGAGTCAAGAGAAGGGGGGTGCAGAAAGACAGGCAGCTTCTGCTGCTGCTAAGTCACTTCAGTCGTGTCTAACTCTGTGTGACTCCATAGACGACAGCCCACCAGGCTCCCCTGTCCCTGGGATTCTCCAGGCAAGAAACAAAACAATAGAATGGGAAAGACTAGAGATCCCTGAGAAAATTGGAGATACCAAGGGAAGTGAAGTGAAGTGGCCCAGTTGAATCCGACTCTTTGTGACCCCATGGGCTGCAGCCTGCCAGGCTCCTATGTCCATGGGATTTTCCAGGCAAGAACACTGGAGTGGGTTGCCATTTCCTTCTCCAATGCATGAAAGTGAAAAGTAAAAGTGAAGTCATGTCCGAATCTGTGCGACCCCATGGAAAGCAGCCTACCAGGCTCCTCTGTCCATGGGGTTTTCCAGGCAAGAGTACTGGAGTGGGGTGCCAAAGACAGGCAAAGGAGCATAATTATGTTACAAGAGACAGCCTCTGAAAACATTCTAACTTAATATGCTCACCTACATTATACATTTTAACTACTTTTATTGGCTATACCTCTTTGGATTCACTTTTATTTATTGCTTGTATAAAAAAGCAGAACATTACAATGGTTAAAAGTAAGGTCTCAGTAAGATTTTCTGTTAGGTCCTTGCATTTTTGTCCTTTATTGTGCCCATCTTTGCATGAAATTTTCCCTTGGTAGGGCATCCTAGATAACTCAGTTGGTAAAGAATCTGCCTGCAATGCAGGAGACCCTGGTTTGATTCCTGCGTCAGGAAGATCCCCTGGAAAAGGGATAGGCTACCCACTCCCATACTCTTGGGCTTCCCTTGTGGCTCAGCTCACTGTAGAGTTAGCTACCATCATCCCATGGATGGAGGAGCCTGGTGGGCTGCAGTCCATGGGGTTACTGAGAGTCAGGCACGACTGAGCGACTTCACTTTCGCTTTTCACTTTCACGCATTGGAGAAGGAAATGGCAGCCCACTCCAGTGTTCTTGCCTGGAGAATCCCAGGGACGGGGGAGCCTGGTGGGCTGCTGTCTATGGGGTCGCACAGAGTCAGACACGACTGAAGGGACTTAGCAGCTACAGAAGTTTATTTTGACGTCCCTGGTAGCTCAGACAGTAAAGCGTCTGCCTACAATGCAGGAGACCTGGGTTTGATCCCTGGGTCAGGAAGATCTCCTGGAGAAGGAAATAGCAACCCACTCTGGTATACTTGCCTGGAAAATCCCTTGGACATAGGAGCCTGGCAGGCTGCAGCCCATGGGGTCACAAAGAGTCGGATTCAACTGGGCCACTTCACTTCACTTCCCTTGGTATCTCCAATTTTCTTTTTTTTTTTTTTTTTTATTTAATTTTATTTTATTTTTAAACTTTACATAATTGTATTAGTTTTGCCAAATATCAAAATGAATCCGCCACAGGTATACATGTGTTCCCCATCCTGAACCCTCCTCCCTCCTCCCTCCCCATTCCATCCCTCTGGGTCATCCCAGTGCCAATTTTCTTAGAGATCTCTAGTCTTTCCCATTCTATTGTTTTCCTACATTTCTTTGCATTGTTCAGTTAAGAAAGCTTCTTTATCTTAAGAAAGCTTCCTTATCTCTCCTTGCTCTTCTCTGGAACTCTGCATTCAGTTGGCTATATCTTTCCCTTTCTCCTGTGCCTTTCATTTCTCTTCTTTTCTCAGCTATTTGTAAGGCCTCCTCAGAGAACCACTTTGTCTTCTTGCATTTCTTTTTCTTTGGGATGGTTTTGGTCACCACCTCCTGTACATTGTTACAAACCTCCATCCATTGTTCCTCAGGTACTCTGTCTACCAGATATGGTCCCTTGAATCTATTTGTCACCTCTGTTGTATAAACATAAGGGATTTGATTTAGGTCATACCTTAATGGCCTAGTGGTTTTCCCTACTTTCTTCAATTTGAGCCGGAATTTTGCAATAAGAAACTGATTATCTGAGCCACAGTGAGCTCCAAGTCTTGTTTTTGCTGACTGTATAGAAATTCTCCATCTTTGGCTACAAAGAATGTAATCAGTCTGATTTTGGTACTGACCATCTGGTGATGTCCATATGTAGAGTCTTCTCTTGCATTGTTGGCAGAGGGTGTTTGCTATGACCAGTGCATTCTCTTGGCAAAACTGTTAGCCTTTGCCCTGCTTAATTTTGTACTCCAAGGCTAAATGTGCCTGTTATTCCAGATATCTCTTCACTTACTACTTTTGCAAGAATGCACAGAAGAACTGTACAAAAAAAGGTCTTAATGACCCAGATAACCACAATGGTGTGGTCACTCACCTAGAGCCAGACTTCCTGGAGTGTGAAGTCAAATGGGCATTAGGAAGTAGTACTATGAACAAAGCTAGTGGAGGTGATGGAATTCCAGTTGAGCTATTTCAAATCCTGAAAGATGATGGTGTAAAAGTGCTGCACTCAATATGCCAGCAAATTTGGAAAACTCAGCAGTGACCACAGAACAGGAAAAGGTTGGTTTTCATTTCAATTCTAAAGAAAAACATGGTAAAGAATGTTCAAATTACCACACAGTTGCACTCATTTCACATGCTAGCACTATTTTGCTCAGAATCCTTAAAGCTAGGCTTTATTGGTACATGAATTGAGAACTTCCAGATGTTTGAGCTGGATTTGGAAAAGGCAGAGGAACCAGAGATCAAACTGCCAACATATGCTGGATCATAGAAAAAGGAAGGTAATTAAAAAAAAAAATCTACTTCTGCTTCACTGACTATGCTAAAGCCTTTGGCTGCATGGATCACAACAAATTGCGGAATATTCTTAAAGAGATGGGAACCCCAGACCACCTATCTGCCTCCTGAGAAACCTATATGCAGGTCAATAAGCAACAGTTAGAACTGAACATGGAACAAGGGATTGGTTCAAAATTGGGAAAAGAGTACATCAAGGCTGTATATTGTCACTCTGCTTATTTAACTTGAAATAATACAAAATGCTGGGCTGGATGACTCACAAGCTGGAATAAAGAATGGCAGGAGAAATATCAACAACCTCAGATATGCAGATGACACCACTTTAATGGCAGAAAGTGAAGAGGAACTAAAGAGCCTCTTGATGAAGGTGAAAGAGAATGAAAAAGCTGGCTTAAAACTCAACATTCAAAAAAACAAAGGTCATGGCATCTTGCCCCATCACTTTATGGCAAATAGTTGGGGAAAAAGTGGAAACGGTGTTAGATTTCATTTTCTTGGGCTCCAAAATCAATGTGGACAGTGACTGCAGCCACAAAATTAAAAGATGCTTGCTCCTTGGAAGAATAGCTATGACAAACCTAGACAGTGTATTAAAAAGCAGAGACATCACTTTGCCAACAAAGGTGCATATAGTTAAAGCTATGGTTTTTCCAGTAATCATCTACAGATGTGAGAGTTGAACCATAAAGAAGGCTGAGTGCCAAAGAATTGATGCTTTTGAACAGTGGTGCTAGAGAATACTCTTGAGAGTCCTTTGGATTGCAAGGAGATCAAACCAGTCTATCCTAAAGGCAGTCCTGAATGTTCATTGGGAAGGACTGATGCTGAAGCTGAGGCTCCAACACTTTGGCCTTCATTCATGGGAAGAATCATTCATGGAAAGAATGATTCATTGGAAAAGACCCTGATGCTGGGAAAGATTGAGGACAGGAGGAGAAGGGGACAACAGAGGATGAGATGGTTGGATGGCATCACTGACTCAATGGATATGAGTTTGAGCAAAGTCAGGAAGAGAGTGATGGACGCCTGGAGTGCTGCAGTTCTTGGGGTCGCAGAGTCAGACATGACTTAACTGAACTACAGCAACAAGATTTTCTAAAAAAATATTTTAAAATCATCACATCACTCTTTTGCCTTACTCCAACTTTTCTAGCCTTCTTTCAGCTGCTTGTAGTCACTGTGCTCTCGCTCGCCAAAAGATTTCTGTGGCTGGCAACCTTCTCTTTCTGCTTTTGCTAGTAAATGCCCATTTATCCTCAGGTTTCCACTCAGCTTTACTTCTTTTAGGAAGCCTTCCTCAGTCACTCTAACTACCTCAAACACCTTCTTATGAGTTTTTATAGTGCTAGAGACTTTTCCTTTGAGAAATATTAAGGGTTGAATTGTTGCCCCTCAAATTCACATGCTGAAGTCCTAATCCCAGTACCCCAAAGTGTGACTTTATTTGAAGACAAGGTCATTACAGAAGTAAAGTTAAAATGAGGTCACTAGGGGGATTCCCCAAGCCCCTTCCTTTTTTGGGGGTTTCCCAAGTGGTGCTAGTGGTAAAGAACCCACATGCCAGTACAGGAGATGTTAAGAGACATGGGTTCAATCCTTAGGTCAGGAGATCCCCTGGAGGAGGACACAGCAACCCACTCCAGTATTCTTGCCTGGAGAAAACTATGGACAGAGGAGCCTGGCTACAGTCCCTAGCTACAGTCAATAGCATCGCAGAGTTGCAACTTAGCATGCACAGGGGCTTCCCAGGCGGCACTAGTGGTAAGGAACCCATCTGCCATTGCAGGAGACACAAGAGGCTCGGGTTTGATCCCTGGGTCAGGAGGATCCTCTGGAGAAGGACATGGCAACCAACTCCATTATTCTTGCCTGGAGAATCCCATGGACAGAGGAGCCTGGCAGGCCACAGCCCATGAGGTCGCAAAGAGTCAGACATGACTGAAGCCACTTAGCATGCACGCACAAGGTCACTAGGGTGCTCCCAAATCCAACAGGATGGGAGTCTTTTAAAAAGGAGAATTTGGACACTGAAACTGTCAAGAGAGGGAAGATGATGTGAAGAGACACAGGGAGAAGATGTCAAGGAGAGAGACGTGGAACAGATCTTTCTGTCAGAGCCCTCAGAAGGAGCCAAACCTCTTGACACCTTGATTTGAGACATTTAGCCTTCGATCCTCCAGAACTATGAAGCAATAAATATCTGTTTTAAAACCAACATAATAATAATAATAATAAATGTAAAAAAATTTTAAATACAAGTCATGTCTCTGGAGTCACAATACCTGGATACAAATGTAGTCTGTACCATTTTCAAATTCTACAATGTCAAGCAAATTACCTATCTGAGCCTCTGTTACTACATCCTTAAAATAGGAGTAAAAATAGTGCCTGCTTCATAGGATTGTTGTGAGGATTGTAAAGCTTTCAGAAAACAGTCCAACACAAAGTAGGCATTCAATAAGGATTAACTCAATATAATTATAAAGTATCATAGATTTTTTATATTCTTCCCCAAGAATCAGTAGTGTTATCTCATTTCTTACCCTGCAAAGCCTGTTTAAGGATTTTGTTTAGTGTGGTAAGAGTTGATCTATAAAATTTTCATTTCAAAATTGAGGCTAAAACAAGCAGTATTGCCAAATCTCAAAATTTTTAAATTGACTTAAGCAATTGCGTGGTATCAGTCAGAATTCAGTCATAAAAATGAAGAGACCAGTCTGGTATTGCAAGCATGAAGACATTTAATACAGTGAACTAGTGGCTTAAAAATACATCGGAAGGGCTGGAGAAGCAGCGACCATAGAAGGCATTCATTATTAGTCACTATGGCGTCCCCAGCCATAAGGGCATTAGGAACTTCCAGGATCCCAGGCAACTTCCAGCGATGATCTCAGGTCACTGCTACACCAGACGAACAACTTCCAGGAGGATGCAGTGGAGCTGCAAAGCATCTCTTGTTGAAGACCAGGAGGTCTCCTGATTGGATGAAGAGCTATGGTTTCTGTTTCCCTTGGCATTTCAAACTTTGTGGCCTCTGCCTGGTGGACTCTAAACCAGAAACCTACTGATAAGAGATTCTGGGAAATGTATTTCCTAGGCTTCCAGCCACTGTGGCATAAGGCCAGCAAGGAAAAGAAATTAGAGTGCAGGCTGGTTGGTTCCCCTAAAATAATACACTACACAGTCATTGCTTTGGCTATTCAGCATTCATAGAGAACCTTCTACCTATATTCAAATTTTAAAATAACATTATTAATTCTAACATATTATAATTATTTCTTCTTCAAATAAATATATGCTAGCTCTCTCCCTAGCATATGCTCTCTCCATAGCATAGTAAAGGTATGGTCCCACATTCTATCAGTTACTTTATCCAAATCAGATGATATACTTATCCTTCTAGTTTGGTCACAATTCTTTTGGTATAAATAGCCCAAACTTTAAAAAATAAGTGATAAAATTAATCACCCACAAAAATAATTTAAATAGGAGAAAGTGAAAAAATGACATAGGTTAATATACATAAATATATTCATAGCAAATTAAGCAAGAAAGTATACCATACCTGGGCACTACAGTGATTTCTGCATCTGGATGTGAATCAATAGTTGATATTAGTTACTTCCTTTCTCTGGTAGCTGTTCTTTGTCCCCTTATCCCTTGGCTGCTCTTCTGGCTTTTTATCTGGTGGAGTGCCAGGTAAAGAATTCTGTGGTCCCCACCTTCATTTGGCGGCTGTAATCCTCCATTCATTTCTTCCACCCTCAGAGAGATCAGAGATCAGTCACTCAGTCGTGTCCGACTCTTTGCGACCCCATGAATCGCAGCACACCAGGCCTCCCTGTCCATCACCAACTCCCAGAGTTCACTCAGACTCACGTCCATCGAGTCAGAGATGCCATCCAGCCATCTCATCCTCTGTCGTCCCCTTCTCCTCCTGCCCCCAATCCCTCCCAGCATCAGAGTCTTTTCCAATGAGCCAACTCTTCACATGAGGTGGCCAAAGTACTGGAGTTTCAGCTTTAGCATCATTCCTTCCAAAGAAATCCCAGGGCTGATCTCCTTCAGAATGGACTGGTTGGATCTCCTTGCAGTCCAAGGGACTCTCAAGAGTCTTCTCCAACACCACACTTCAAAAGCATCAATTCTTTGGCGCTCAGCCTTCTTCACAGTCCAACTCTCACATCCATACATGACAGCAGGAAAAACCATAGCCTTGACTAGACGAACCTTTGTTGGCAAAGTAATGTCTCTGCTTTTGAATATGCTATCTAGGTTGGTCATGACTTTCCTTCCAAGGAGTAAGTGTCTTTTAATTTCATGGCTGCAGTCACCATCCGCAGTGATTTTGGAGCCCCCCAAAATAAAGTCTGACACTGTTTCCACTGTTTCCGCATCTATTTCCCAGGAAGTGATGGGACCGGATGCCATGATCTTCGTTTTCTGAATGTTGAGCTTTAAGCCAACTTTTTCACTCTCCACCTTCACTTTCATCAAGAGGCTTTTTAGTTCTTCTTCACTTTCTGCCATAAGGGTGGTGTCATCTGCATATCTGAGGTTATTGATATTTCTCCCAGCAATCTTGATTCCAGCTTGTGTTTCTTCCAGTCCAGCGTTTCTCATGATGTACTCTGCATATAAGTTAAATAAACAGGGTTATTCCACCCTAGATGGAAGCAAGAAGAGTTGCCTAGAGAATCCCTTCTATATCACAGGCCACTCCACTCTGTAGCAAAGACCTATTTTTCCTAAATTATCAGGACCCTTCATCTAAGACAATTCAGTAAACCTCTCCTTTGCCTGTTGGTTCATTGGCAATCTCAACTTCTAGTTTTATAGAAATGTTGTTTTGTTCCAGGGTAGGAGTATTCCTGCCTTAGGTATCAGGGAGCCCGAAGTTATCAGGACAGGAATTGAAACAATAGTACTGATTTGACTCATTCCCACTTATTCCATTAGTTGCACACCTACATGTTCTCATTGTACTTTTAGATGATTGAGGACCGGTAAGGTCAGTAAATCCTAGGGTTTTATTTTATTGCATCACACTGCACAGTAAATGAGTTTCTTGGTCAGAAACAATGTTTGAGATTCCATGACAATGAATAAGACATTCAGGGGCCCAAAACTTTGTGAAAGGATTACAGAACTAAGGAATATTCATATACAGTTACAGACTATTTTTGTGGGCTTCAAAATCACTGCAGATGGTGACTGCAGCCATAAAATTAAAAGACACTTGCTTCTTGGAAGAAAAGCAATGAGCAACCTAGACAGCATATTAAAAAGCAGAGACATTATTTTGCCAACAAAGGTCCATCTAGTCAAAGCTGTGGTTTTTCCAGTGGTCATGTATGGATGTGAGTTGGACTGTGAAGAAAGCTGAGTGCTGAAGAATTGATGCTTTTGAACTGTGGTTGTTGGAGAAGATTCTTGAGAGTCCCTTGGACTGCAAGGAGATCCAACCAGTCCATCCTAATGGAAATCAGACCTGAATATTCATTGGAAGGACTGATGCTGAAGCTGAAACTCTAACACTTTGGCCACATGATGCAAAGAACTGACTCAACTGGAAAAGACCCTGATGCTGGGAAAGATTGAAGGTGCAAGGAGAAAGGGATGACAGAGGATGAGATGGTTGGATGGCATCACTGACTTAATGGACATGAGTTTGAGTAAACTCTGGGAGTTGGCAGGGATGCCTGCCGTGCTGCAGTCCATGGGGTCACAAAGAGTCGGACACGACTGAGCAACTGACCTGAACTAAACTGAAGTGTCTGTTCCACAGAGCACAAATTGCTACCCTTAATAAGATATAAAAATTCAACATGTCAGTTTGTTACCAGGTGAGTGGCTGGTCCTGGGAAATGGTGCCATACTAGGGACTCAGCTTTCATCTCAAGTCTTGACAGACTGCATATTCAGCAATAGTGTTCACTGGCCAGATCACCCTTAGAGAACGTACGCCCATGTGGCTTAACTTTGGTACTTCCATCTGAATGGCCTTGGACACTGTTCTTTAATCATTGAGCAAACACTGGGGTGGCTGTTGAGAGAGACTGATTAACATCTATAGGTCATGTCATCATATCTACTTGATTATGGAGAATCTTGGCACTGTATGCCTTTTGATGATACAGGGTATATATGGGATACAAATTTGTTCTCACTCAGTAATTACCTAAAAGGTTCTCTTCTGTTGATTTCCCATTCTTTCTCCTCTGACTTCCCTATTACCTATGCTCCAATTACGTTCCTTCCATATTCATTATTACTCAGTAAATTCATTGAGACCATCTATTAATTGGTAAATACAGACTTATGATGGTTTGACTTATGATTTTTCAACTTCATGATGGTGCAAAAGTGATACACATCCAGTAAAAACTCTACTTCCGATTTTGAATTTTGATCTTTTCCCAGGCTAGTGATATGCAATCTGATACTCTCCAGTGATACTGGTCAGTCAAGTGAGGATGAAGGACGGACACTTTTACAGCCATCCTGTGTCCATACAACCATTTTGCTTTTCACTTTTACCACAGTACTCAACACATTATCTGAGATATCCAACACTCTATTATAAAATATACTTTGTGTTAGATGATTTTTTTTTTCCAGCTGTAGGCTTGTATAAGTGTTCTGAGCACGTTTAAGATAGGCTAGGCTAAATTATGATGCTGCAGTCCATGGGGTCGCGAAGAGTCAGACACGACTGAGCAACTTCACTTTCACTTTTCACTTTCATGCATTGGAGAAGGAAATGGCAACCCACTCCAGTGTTCTTGCCTGGAGAATCCCAGGGATGGGGGAGCCTGATGGGCTGCTGTCTGTGGGGTTGCAGAGTCGGACATGACTGAAGCGACTTAGCAGCAGCAGCAACCCCATTATAAGTCAAGGAAGGTGTGTTTCCATGTATCTTGTTATTTCCATTACCAGCCAAGTAAAACACTAAATGTAGTGTAGCTCAAGCTGCTGCCCACTAGGCAGGTCTCGCTGTGTCTTCTAGGACCCCAGCTGAGGGGAGTTGTTATGGTATATGGTGTCATTCCGACTGGCTGAGTTCTGTTTTCTTGTGTAAACCATCCTTCAGAGTTTCTTTTCTCATACAACTGGCTGTAAGAACCTTCCCATGAGGTCACAAAGCATGTGGAGGGAGTTGTGGCAATGCAGGTTGCCTATGAAGTTTAGAGGGGCCTTTTTCTCAATGATAAGGGGTGAGGTGCAAGATGAAGCCATGTGTCTTTTACTCTGGAAGGACTGTGTCACCATGACACAGGCCAATGACACTTTAGAGAATTCACCAAGATAGCAAGCCCTGGAATAATCCTGGAAATTATTACTCAGCTTCTGGCACATTGTAATGCCAAGGCATCTGAGATATTTGTTGATATATCAACCAACTAGATGTTCAAAGGATGTTATCAGTTAGTAAACTCCAAACGCTATGGGTTGAAAAGATGATTAAGATTTCTATAGAAAATTCCTGTGGTGAGGTAGAAAATTAAAATAATCCTATAGGTGGAAAAAAAAAAAAACTGCTACTAGCAATAATTTTTGAGTTTAACTTCAGACTACAGGGTTTTAATTTATGTGAATTACTGCTTTAGAAAGATTCAAAATTGGATGAAAAAATATTTTCAAATCTAATAAGCAGATTTATAAAATAAAGCCAGTGAATAAAAGTGATATCTAAGAATAGGATAAAAGTATTATGTAAAAAGAAAAAGTAAGCATGTCAAATGGCAAGAGCTAACAAATAGGATCATAGGATAGAAGTTAGAAATTAAAATAGAATTTTAGAGAGATAATGAATATGAGTTTGGAGAAGACTTTTGAGAGTCCCTTGGAATGCAAGAAGATCAAACCAGTCAATCCTAAAGGAAATCAACCCTAAATATTCATTGGAAGGACTGATGCTGAAGCTGAAGCTCCAATACTTTGGCCACCTGATGTGAAGAGCTGACTCATTAGAAAAGACCCTGATGCTGGGAAAGATTGAAGGCAGCAGGAGAAAGAGATGACAGAGGTCAAGATGGTTGGATGGCATCACCGACTCGAAGGACATGAGTTTGAGCACACTCTGGGAGTTGGTGATGGACAGGGAAGCCTGGTGTACTGCAGTCCATGGGGTTGCAGAGTTGGACACGACTGAGTGGCTGATTGAACTAAACTGAACTGAATGAATATGAGGCAAAAGTGCGGATAAGGCAAGGGGAAAAAAGCAATGATTATAAAGAATGCTGGGATAATGTACTTATGAATTATTCTGTCTACTATAATAATTTTTTTTAAATTAGTATCTATGAAAGCAAAAATATCCCTGGTGCTAAAAGCAAATATGACTGGTATAGAAAAAAATAACATTTTGCTACAATGCTGATGCAGCAAAATCATAGGTTTTATTTGAAATTTAAATGTGCCCAGCATTCATCTTTATGTAGATATTTAAAACTGAAATATGCTGATGCATTATTTCATTTTCTTAGTTGCCATTGTTCTAAAATTTTTAAATATTTCTCTTGAATAATTCAATGTCATTCTCTCCTAGTAAAGTTAGTCACCTTCGTGCTACTGTTTTAAATCAGAAAGATATTGCTAGTTTTAAAAATAGATTTCTTTAGTTCAGCTTTAACATAATAAATACTAAAGCATATTTTCTCCCAGTTTCTTCCAATTTAATGCTATTTAATAATTATTTTGTTTCTTTTAAAATTCACATTTTATACCTTTATTTTATGTTAATGAGCAAATAACAGACTTCTTAAAAATCAGAATATATTTCTAGATTATTTAATTTCACTAAGTCTAAAAGTTTCAGAAGTTCACATTCTTAATACTGCAGTGCTGGAAGAAGTTCAGAGAGAATTCATCATTAAAAGTTTGTATTAGGCATCCATATTGTAGAGTTGACACCATGTTAAATATAATATAAAGCATAAGTGCTCATTTTCATCTGGTAGCGTGTAATCTAATTTATAAGCCACTCCATATCCCTCCTCATTTTATATAAAATGAGTAAATAAAATTTTAGAATCTCATTTCATTGTTTTATAGTTTGTTTTGTGTTTTATAGCTTACAATTCTAAGTGTCAGAGTAGAAGTTTAAATGACTAGCATTCTGTTCTTTGTTTTTATTTTCAGATTTCAGCTTTGCCATTTTAAAAATTACAATTATATTGAAATATAATTCACATATCATGAAATTCAGTTACTTAAAGTGTATAATTCAGTAGTTTTTGGCATATTCATCACTATCTAATTTTAGAACATTTGATTATTCCCAAAAGAAACCTGGTAGCAATCATTACTCATTCCTCCTTTACCTCAGTCCCTAGAAATCACTATCTATTTTTTGTCTCCGTGGATTTTTCCATTCAATATATTTCATGTAAATGAAATCATGTATTTGTTGTTGTTCTGTCATTCATTCGGGTCTGACTCTTTGCAACCCTATGGACTGTACCACACCAGACCTCCCTGCCCATCACCAACTCCCAGAGTTAACCCCAAACTCATGTCCATCGAGTCAGTGATACCATCCAGCCATCTCATCCTCTGTCGTCCCCTTCTCCTCCTGCCCCCAATCCCTCCCAGCATCAGGGTCTTTTCTAATGAGTCAGCTCTTTGCATCAGGTGGCCAAAGTATTGGAACTTCAGCTTCAGCATCAGTCCTTCCAATGAATATTCAGGGTTGATTTCCTTTAGGATTGACTGGTTTGAAATCATGTATCTAGTTTCACTCACTTACAATGATATTTTCCAGATTTATCCATGCTCTAGCATGTATCAGTACTTTATTCTTTTTAGGATGAATAGGACTATAGGATTATACCATGTTTTGTTTATCCATTCATCAGTTGATTGACATTTAGGTTGTTTCTAGTTTGACTACCATGAATAATGCTGCTATAAGTATTTATATGCAAGCTTTTCTGTGGACTTGTGTTTTCAATTGTCTTGAGTATGTATATATATAGGTAGGACTGGACACGCTACATCAGATTGTAACTCTATGTTTAACATTTTGAGAAAATGTGAAGCAGTTTTTCAAAGTGGTTGTAGCATTTTACAGTCCCATCAACAGTATATGAGGGTTCCTGTTCCTCCACACTGTAACCGATATTTGGTATTATCTGTTTTGTTTAAGCCCTCCTAGTGTGTGTGCAATGGCACCCCACTCCAGTACTCTTGCCTGGAAAGTCCCATGGACGGAGGCGCCTGGAAGGCTGCAGTCCATGGGGTCGCTGAGGGTCGGACACAACTGAGCGACTTCACTTTCACTTTTCACTCTCATGCATTGGAGAAGGAAATGGCAGCCCACTCCAGTGTTCTTGCCTGGAGAATCCCAGGGATGGGGGAGCCTGGTGAGCTGCCGTCTATGGGGTTGCACAGAGTCGGACACGACTGAAGCGACTTAGCAGCAGTGTGTGTGAAGTGGTACTTCACTGTAATTTTAATTTACATTTCGCTAATGAGTGGGCATTTCCCTGGTGGCTCAGATGGTAAAGAATCTGTCTACAGTGCAGGAGATTTGGGTTCAATCCCTGGGTCAGGAAGATCCCCTGGAGAAGGGAAAGGCTACCCACTTTAGTATTCTTGCCTGGAGAATTCCACGCAGAGAAGTGCCTGGTGGGCTACAGCCATGGGGATCACAAAGAGTTGGACACAAATGAGTGACTAAGACATACACACAATGAATGAATGACAGTGTTGTGCCTCTTCATGTGTATTTTTTTTCTCATTGGTTTATCTATATTAACATTTTTTTTGCCTTTTAAGAATTAGATCATTTGTCTTTTTATTGTTGAGTTGTAAGAGTCTTTTGTATATTCTTGATACAATTCCCTTATCAGATACATGATTTGCAAATTTTATTTCCTCCTGCAAATATTTTTTCCTCCTCTTTGGGTGGTCTTTTTACTTTATTGATGCTGTTTTTTTGAAGCTGAACATTTTTGTTCTGATGAAAATGAACTTATCCGTTTTCTTTCTCCTGCCGCTTATGCTGCTGGTGTCATGTTTAAGAAACCATTGCCTAAATCCAAAACTGAAGGTTTACTCTTGTGCTTTCTTCTAAGAGCTTTATAGTTTTAGCTGTTACATTTAGGTTTCTGATCCATTTTGAGTTAGTTTTTGTATATTATGTGAGGTAGGGGTTCAATGTCATTCTTTTGCATGTAGATATCCAGTTTTCCTAGGGTTTTTCTATTGAAAGACTATCCTAATTGCTAATGCCTACAATTAGCATTTCTATTTGATTGTTATTCACCTATGAAATATATATATATTTTTAACATAACAGTATAAATCAATAAAACTGAAAATATGTGTATCAGTAAATTTCACTCTTTTTTTTTTTTTTTTTTAAAGGCCAGGCTAAAAACTTTGTGAATGCCTTTATCTCACTTAGCGTGTACCTACTTGGATTAGTATAAATGTCATTTTCCCTCATCTATGTTAGTTGGAAACTTAGGACCATTTCTGAATCATTCTATTTGCTGTCTGTTTCCCTTGCCAACGAGATTGTGGCCTAGATTTACCAAGAAAGGCTCTCATGTGAGAAACAAAAAGCATTGCTCCCGGTCAACAGTGGGATATATTTGAGCTTCAGTGGATGTGAAATTTTGCAATAACCTCTAAGAATTTTTCTGCAGATTATCTGCCTTGGAGCTTCAGGCAACTGTAAACCTACATAGTAGATCCCCACAATTTCCTTAAATGGCCTGAGTCTCAAGCTAGCAGTGACTACAAGTTACGGTAGCTTTTTCTTACCTTTACTCTTCTAACATGGACAATGGTTTTCCAAGCTTCCAGTTCTTTATACTAAATCTCTTCCTCTTAGATTATGTCAAGTAATTTTTGTGTTTATTTTGCAAGTATAACTGATATATTTATGTTGGAAGATATGCCACATACATATTTTTAAGTACCATGAGTCAAAATTATACTCACACATTTAAGATTTTTTTTAAGCCTTAACTATCATGAGATTCTTTCTCTTGCTGCCATCTCCCTTGCTTTGATACTGCTGTAGCTTCATCTGGAATATCTACAAAAGAGCAAAACTTTTCCACTCATATGCCTTACTGAGATCAGTGTCTTAGTCCCTGTGGCATAATGGGTTTTGCTTCCTATCCCCTGAAAAGCCATAGCCCCTAGAATGTTCTTTCTATTTTCATCAGATGTTTCCTCATGGATGATATATAGAACCTTCTCTGACTTCTTATGGGAGGACTGAGTCTATATTTATGCCTTTATTAAGGAAGTTTATGCCTTCCTTCTATATTGTTCCAATCCATCCTCCATTACCATGGGATGCTTTTTTTCATAAGCACCCAATATAGTCCCCTTTGCTCATAAGTTTTCAGAGGTTCCCTACCACCTACACTCTTTCGTATGGCTTAAATTTCATTCTATACTATACATACCACACTTGGTTATTTGACCCCCAGAACCTACTGTCTTACTTCCTTTTCTTCCTCCAAACTGTATCTTATTCTACCATGTTTTCCCTCTGTCTTGCAATTCTTACATGACTGGCAAGCTCCTAATCATTCTTCATGTCTTGCCTCCAAAGAGCACCTTCTCTGTGAAGGTTTTTATGATTTGATTTCTTCAGGGAAACTTGGACAGAACTTTTCCTCTGCTCCCATAGCTTCTTGCATATGTGTGTAAGCAAAGTATGCCTTGGTAATAAGTTCACTGTGGAAATTAATTATCCATGTGAAAGACTCAACAGAATGCCTAGCACACAGTAAATGCTCGTCGAAATATTTGTTATTATTTTTGTGTTTTTATTACTAAGCATTATCCAAAAATATAAAATTAGCACATTGAAATTCTTAGTTCTTATTATAGCTTTCCATTTTTAAATTTTTCTACCTTTTATATTATAAATTCTTTTTACATAGTATTTGTGTTTCTGACCAGAGAAAATCCTGGGAATATTCTAGGCAGGGCTTTATGGCTAATAGTTACCTCTTGCCAAAGACTGTCTAGTTGGTTGACAAATTTGGCAACTTGAAAAATTTTGAAAAAGTCCTTAGGCCCCTGTTTTTGTAATGTTTATTTATTTGGCAGCGTTGGGTCTTAGTTGTGATGTGTGGGACCTCGGTAGCATCACTCGGGGTCTTTTATTGTGGTGCATAGGCTTAGTTGTCCTGCGGCATGTGGGATCTTAGTTCCCAGACCAGGGATTGAATCCATGTTCCCTGCATTTGCAAGGTGGCCCCCAGGAAAGCCCCTTAGGCTCTTCCTGAAGACAGTTTGTTATGATGATGTACATGTCGCTTTGTATTTAAATTGCATGATGGACTGGGAAAAGCTGAAGTGAACCAGCTGAGCATCTCTGGTCATGGCAGAGGAGAAACACAGTTTCAATTGCTCAGCTATCTGAAAGGTGGTGGTGCCAGGCCTGCTTTCAGGAACAGCTTAATGGAGCCACACAAGCTCCTTGCCTGCTCTGTTGGCTGCCATGACAACATGCTGATAAAGGTTTCATCATTTGACTAAAGCATAGAACTTGACACAGATATGGAGTCAGGTCTGTAACCAGAATAACATCCTTAGACATCACTAACACACTTTAAAAAAAATCTTTATAACCATAATTCTTAGCAATATATTTGTACCACATCAGACATTGGGTGAAAGATAAAAGGAAAAAGGAGGGGGGGGAGAGAGAGAGGTAGAGGGAGAAATGGAAAGAGAAAGAAGGAAGTAAGGAAGAAAGAAAAGTAAGGAAAGGAAGGAGGAAGTAAAGAAAAAGAAAGGAAAGTCAACGTAAAGAAAGGAGGAGATGGTTGGAGGTGACATTTCTTGCTTTTACTGAATTCACCATGCCCATCTTCACTTTCCTGTTGCCTATACCTCTGGATTGTTTGCTAAAGAGTGTTTTTTTCCCCTCCACATCTTTTTACATTATGCTACCCTGCAACAGCCAGTTTCTATTGTAACTATTCTTTTATACTTAGAGCTCTTAGGGCAGACATAACTAGAACTTTCTTGGATAGACAAGAAGAAAATCAGTTCAGTTCAGTTCAGTTCAGTTGCTTAGTCGTGTCTGACTCTTTGCGACCCTATGAATCACAGCACGCCAGCCTCCCTGTCCATCACCAACTCCTGGAGTTCACCCAAACTCATGTCCATCGAGTTGGTGATGCCATCCAGCTATCTCATCCTCTGTCGTCCCCTTCTACTCCTGCCCCCAATCCCTCCCAGCATCAGAGTCTTTTCCAATGAGTCAACTCTTCGCATGAGGTGGCCAAAGTACTGGAGCTTCAGCTTTAGCATCATTCCTTCCAAAGAAATCGCAGGGCTGATCTCCTTCAGAATGGACTGGTTGGATCTCCTTGCAGTCCAAGGGACTCTCAAGAGTCTTCTCCAACACCACAGTTCAAAAGCATCAATTCTTCGGTGCTCAGCTTTCTTCACAGTCCAACTCTCACATCCATACATGACCACTGGAAAAACCATAGCCTTGACTAGATGGACCTTTGTTGGCAAAGCAATGTCTCTGCTTTTCAATATGCTATCTAGGTTGGTCATAACTTTCCTTCCAAGGAGTAAGCGTCTTTTAATTTCATGGCTGCAATCACCATCTGCAGTGATTTCGGAGCCCAGAAAAATAAAGTCTGACACTGTTTCCACTGTTTCCCCATCTATTTCCCATGAAGTGATGGGACCAGATGCCATGATCTTCATTTTCTGAATGTTGAGCTTTAAGCCAACTTTTTCACTTCTCCTCTTTTACTTTCATCAATAGGCTTTTGAGTTCCTCTTCACTTTCTGCCATAAGGGTGGTGTCATCTGCATATCTGAGGTTATTGATATTTCTCCTGGCAATCTTGATTCCAGCTTGTGCTTCTTCCAGCCCAGCGTTTCTCATGATGTACTCTGCATATAAGTTAAATAAGCAGGGTGACAGTATACAGCCTTGATGTACTCCTTTTCCTATTTGGAACCAGTCTGTTGTTCCATGTCCAGTTCTAACTGTTGCTTCCTGACCTGCGTATAGGTTTCTCAAGAGGCAGATCAGGTGGTCTGGTATCCCCATCTCTTTCAGAATTTTCCAGTTTATTGTGATCCTTGGAAGGAAATGACCAACCTGATAGCATATTGAAAAGCAGAGACATTGCTTTGCCAACGAAGGTCCGTCTAGTCAAGGCTATGGTTTTTCCAGTGGTCATGTATGGATGTGAGAGTTGGACTGCGAAGAACGCTGAGCGCCGAAGAGTTGATGCTTTTGAACTGTGGTGTTGGAGAAGACTCTTGAGAGTCCCTTGGACTGCAAGGATATCCAACCAGTCCATTCTGAAGGAGATCAGCCCTGGGATTTCTTCGGAAGAAATGATGCTAAAGCTGAAACTCCAATACATTGGCCACCTCATGCGAAGAGTTGACTCACTGGCAAAGACTCTGATGCTGGGAGGGATTGTGGGCAGGAGGAGAAGGGGACGACAGAGGATGAGATGGCTGGATGGCATCACTGACTCAATGGATGTGAGTCTGAGTGAACTCCAGGAGTTGGTGATGGACAGGGAGGCCTGGCGTGCTGTGATTCATGGGATCGCAGAGTCAGACACTACTGAGCAACTGAACTGAACTGAATTGATTGTGATCCACACAGTTAAAGGCCTTGGCATAGTCAATAAAGCAGAAATAGATGTTTTTCTGGAACTCTCTTGCTTTTTCAATAATCCAGTGGATGTTGGCAATTTGATGTCTGGTTCCTCTGCCTTTTCTAAAACCAGCTTGAACATCTGGAAGTTCTTTGTTCATGTATTGCTGAAGCCTGGCTTGCAGAGTTTTGAGCATTGCTTTACTAGTGTGTGAGATGAGTGCAATTGTGCGTTAGTTTGAGCATTCTTTGGCATTGCCTTTCTTTGGGATTGGATTGAAAACTGACCTTTTCCAGTCCTGTGGCCACTGCTGAGTTTTCCAGATTTGCTGGCATATTGAGTGCAACACTTTCACAGCATCATCTTTCAGGATTTGAAGTAGCTCAACCGGAATGCCATCACCTCCACTAGCTTTGTTCACAGTGATGCTTTCTAAGGCCCCCTTGACTTCACATTCCAGGATGTCAGGCCCTAGGTGAGTGATCACAGCATTGTGATTATCTTGGTCGTGAAGATCTTTTTTTGACAGTTCTTCTGTGTATTCTTGCCACCTCTTCTTAATATCTTCTGCTTCTGTTAGGTCCATCCCATATCTGTCCTTTATCGAGCCCATCTTTGCATGAAATGTTCCCTTGGTATCTCTCATTTCTTGAAGAGATCTCTAGTCTTTCCCATTCTGATGTTTTCCTCTATTTCTTTGCATTGATCGCTGAGGAAGGCTTTCTTATCTCTCCTCGCTATTCCTTGGAACTCTGCATTCAGATGCTTATATCTTTCCTTTTCTCCTTTGCTTTTCACTTCTCTTCCTTTCACAGCTATTTGTAAGGCCTTCCCAGACAGCCAGTTTGCTTTTTTGCATTTATTTTCCATGGGGATGGTCTTGATCCCTGTCTCCTGTACAATGTCATGAACCTCCATCCATAGTTCATCAGGCACTCTATCTATCAGATCTAGTCCCTTAAATCTATTTCTCACTTCCACTGTATAATCATAAGGGATTTGATTTAGGTCATACCTGAATGGTCTAGTGGTTTTCCCTACTTTCTTCAATTGAAGTCTGAGTTTGGCAATAAGGAGTTCATGATCTGAGCCACAGTCAGCTCCCGGTCTTGTTTTTTTGACTGTATAGAGCTTCTCCATCTTTGGCTGCAAATAATATAATCAATCTGATTTTGGTGTTGACCATCTGGTGATGTCCATGTGTAGAGTCTTCTCTTGTGTTGTTGGAAAAGGGTGTTTGCTTTGACCAGTGCGTTATCTTGGCAAAACTCTATTGGCCTTTGCCCTGCTTCATTCCATATTCCAAGGCCAAATTTGCCTTTTATCCCAGCTTTTCTTGACTTCCTACTTTTGCATTCCAGTCCCCTATAATGAAAAGGACATCTTTTTTGGGTGTTAGTTCTAAAAGGTCTTGTAGGTCTTCATAGAACCATTCAACTTCAGCTTCTTCAGCATTACTGGTTGGGGCATAGACTTGGATTACTGTGATATTGAATGGTTTGCCTTGGAAATGAACAGATATTCTGTGGTTTTTGAGATTGCATCCAAGTACTGCATTTCGGACTCTTTTTTCTGACCATGATGGCTACTCCATTTCTTCTGAGGGATTCCTGCCCACAGTAGTAGATATAATGGTCATCTGAGTTAAATTCACCCATTCCAGTCCATTTTAGTTAACTGATTCCTAGAATGTCGATGTCCACACTTGCCATCTCCTGTTTGACTACATCCAATTTGCCTTGATTCATGGACCTAACATTCCAGGTTCCTATGAAATATTGCACTTTACAACAAGGGACCTTGCTTCTATCACCAGTCACATCCACAGTTGGGTATTGTTTTTGCTTTGGCTCCATCCCTTCATTCTTTCTGGAGTTATTTCTCCACTGGTCTCCAGTAGCATATTGGGCACCTACCGACCCGGGGAGTTCCTCTTTCCGTATCCAATCGTTTTGCCTTTTCATACTGTTCATGGGGTTCTCAAGGCAAGAATACTGAAGTGGTTTGCCATTCCCTTCTCCAGTGGACCACATTCTGTCAGATCTCTCCACCATGACCGGCCTGTCTTGGGTGGCCCCACATGGCATGGCTTAGTTTCATTGAGTTAGACAAGGCTGTGGTCCATGTGATCCAGATTGGTTAGCTTTCTGTGATTATGGTTTCAGTGTGTCTGCCCTCTGATGCCCTCTCGCAACACCTACCATCTTGCTTGTGTTTCTCTTACCTTAGACGTGGGGTATCTCTTCATGGCTGCTCCAGCAAAGCACAGCCGCTGCTCCTTACCTTGGACAAAGGGTTCTCCTCACTGCCGCCCCTCCTGATCTTGAACGTGGAGTAGCTCCTCTCAGCCCTCCTGCGCCTGAGAAGTAAATAGGTCCTCTTAAAATCAGGAACGTCCATGTGACTTGCTTAGGTCCGTTATGTATGAGCAGCAGTAATGAGTGTCTTTTTTTTTTCTTTTGGATAGAAGCATTTCCAAATGGAGAGCAAATGTTCATTACGTCTTCCCTGCCAGGGCAAATGTGGAAGCATCATGTTAAGACAGCAATTTGTAAACTAGCATATCCTTGTGTCACCATGATATGCCCAGCTTTCTGGCTAACCCAAATTCATATATATAACATAAATAAGGAGTAAACATTATTGAAACTTCCTAGACATATATATCTTTCGTAAAGTTGATCACTTGGGCTACACAAGTCATTAGCTACACTGAGTTTCAGCCTGACCTCACAGTATTATTGGTCCATCTCTCAGTGTCTTGGCAGAAATTCTTTATCAACCTTGTTGATACTTGTGAGTGAAAAGGAAAGTTGCATGCCCCCATTAAAGTAATAATATAGAAAAATCTTTGGCTTACAATGGACAGCTACCACAAGTTAAATGGCCACTATTTCTCTCTATTGATATTCTAACTTTTACCCTGATAAAAGACAAATCCTTATGACTGAAAGAGTGTTTTCCTATCCAGCACCCTTCTTACAAATAAATTCTACCTTCTCAAAATAATTACCATCAATCTTTTTTTTTGGGTTCCTTGCATTCCTAATTATATTCAGTTCCAGCCTAGCTCCTATGATCTGATATAGCCCAGCATTCCTTTGGTTTCTGTTTCATAGTACTTAAAAGTAGCTGTAGTTACTCACAGATTTTAAGAAATGTAGAAGGCTAGGTCATTCTGGTTTCCTTTTTCTCACTGCAGGAAAATGAAGGGTGTAATAGGAGCAGAACTGTTCCCTTGTTTCCCAGGGATGTGTCTATAGTTCTGTTGGGGGAGTTTGTAATTTCCTCAGCTCTGTCTCGCCGGAGCAAAAATTTAACGCAACAGACCGGACCAGTGTTATAGCTCGGTTTTATTGGCAAGTAAAGGAAAATACATCCTAGAGGCATGAGGGCAGGCCGACCTGAAAGACATGAAGAGAAGAGAAGCCCCTGGCTCAATTTTAGCTCCTCTTTTTATATGTTTTTTCTCCTCCCCATGAGCCTACCCTATGTAAACTGGGCTAGCCAGTAGGGCTGTTTGTTTTACCTGAGGTCCTCACTCAGGTCCTCAGACCTTCCTTTGTTCTATTTTCGTGGGCTTTTCCCTTCTTTGTCTTTTAGCCACCACCATTTTGGATTCCTTTTTTCTATTCTAATTACCCAACCATTCTAAACTAAATTAAACACATCAGCCTGACAACAATAATTACTTTCCTATGGAGGAAACCCTTAAAACCCTTTGCAGTCTTCATTTATTTATTTATTGAAATAAATATTTACTCTGTAATGATAGTAGTTCAGGTGGTTTTTTAAGTACTGGTGGCCCTGCCCTCATGGAGATAACAGATAAATGATATACAAGAAACCAGAGGAACTAGAAAATGTCAGGTAGTGACACGGGTTACAAATAAAATGGAACAGTTATTGGACTAGGCAGTGCTTGGGGGTGGTCACTTAGATTGGGTGGTCAGCAAAGACTCCTTGCTTTATTTGTGGGCTCATCCAGGTGACTACACACCTGGAAGCAAAACAAAAATAGTAGTGGATAGAAAATGACCCTCCAAGATATTAGTGAATTGGGGAAGAACTAGGACCAGATTGACTCCAGAGAATCTGTGTTACTACGCACGCCAGGACCCCCCTTCCAACAGTCAGGCCTGAACCAAATCCAGCCACAAATTTCCACCAGAACAAGATCAGGGTTTATGAAAGTGGTGAATCATACTGCCTTCTGACCCTGCATTTGGCTCTGAGTGATGCCTCAGGCCTGGAGACATGTAAAGCCAACTCACTTCAGATCTGAAAATATCATCAGTATTATATTCACTAAAGAACCTCACTTTCATCACAGAGCTTTTATTGACAGATATGAAAAGGCAAATTAGGCTAATCAAAACCAAAGTTTTTAAAAAGTTAATGAAAAAAGTTCAAGTGCCTTGGGGATACCAAAGATATTTTGTTCTGTGTCGACAGTAAATGAAATAGTCCTTTAGAAAAGCTAATAGCATGTGGGTTACATGGTCAACAAAGACTAATGCACAGTCGATTTGAGTCTTTCATTAACATCTAGGAGGGCAGTTATTGAGCCTCAGTGTGTGGAAAGCTAAAAAATCTCCCTCTGAATTTCTCACTCATGCTCATACAGAGGATGACTTTCCAAAAGCAGGACAATCATTTAGCTGACACCTACAGACTGAAGGAAAGAAGGAAAAGATAACAACGTTTTATTTAGTGTTTCTGGTGGCTACTCATCCCAGGTGCCCTTCCATTTCCAATATTGGAATATTTTACCAGGGTATCAACCTTGGCCCTTCTACAGACTCCTCAGTTGTGTTCCGGTCATTCTGCAGCATTTACTGGGACATAAACAGGGAGGCTCCATTGCTGTAGTTATAGCTTATCAGTTCAGGAGAGCAGTGTGCATATTCCCATAAGACAAGTAAATACAAACTCATAAAAGATTAAAAGTACATATTTACAGAATCAATATAGAGACTGTATTTAAGAGATGGAGAATTCTGTGCTGTAACCATATCCAAATTATACATGCATAATATCTCTGATAAAAGAAATAGAAAACAAAGGACAAGAAAGAAAGTAAGCAAAGAATTCTATTGTCTTGCCTCTGATTTTTTTTTTAAAAGCATTTTATAAGGTAAGATCAGCAACGAAAAGATAATGTCAATACTGGGAGGAGATGAAGGGAAGAACCAGACGCTGGAACGCAGGTTGAGAGCCTCTGCGGCGTACACCCTTAGGCTAGGACATGAATTAATCTATCCCCCAAGGGTTGCCTCACAAGAGCAGACTGTCTATTAACGCAAGGTTGAGAGACTGTCTTATTTATCGTCTGGGCTTTTGTTGTTTCTTTTTGTAACTATAGCATAACGGACTTTTTTCTCCTATGTTTTCACTTGAACCAAGGTTATAAAAGTGATCTGAATTGTATAATAGCCATTTTACATCCTCATGAAATCTCTCAATATGACACTTTTGAAAGTAAATGATTGTGTGAGATATGTTTAGAATAGTAAAGTCATACTGGGAAATGTGGACTGCATTTTTGACATTTATCCATAAATTAATTACTCAAGTATTCATGCATAAGGAAAAATTGTTGAATTATCTTCTTATGTTAATTATTGACCAAGATCTTGTTAATATTAAGATATACATCATTCTGGCTTTATTTTCTTATGTGCAGTATGTCTCCAGAAATAAAATAAAAGCCTCTAGGGAAATTGAAATGCCACTACAGTTTACAATTATCAGATAAAGTCTAAATGACAAATATTGCTTTTAAAATGCCTGGGAGACTATAATTTCTAAAAATAAATTGTAAACTAAACATGATTTTATTTTGCAGGGCTTTGAAGCTATGAATCAATTTATGCTTGCCTCTATTAATTTAACCTATTGTTCCCTCACTTTCCTGTTTCCAAGGAAGTGATAATAATAACCCCTCTGTATCTCCTAGGTGCTACTATAAAGATAACTGGAATAATATATGTGAGCATGCTTTGGGACACTTGAATGAGCATACTTTTGGGAAAATTTGAAAGAATATATAAATTAGAATGTGGCTAATGTTAATTTTTGTTGAGGAGCTATAGAATGAGCATTTAATAAGATTTTTATACTTTAAATAAAATTTCATAAATATATTCAACATATTTCAGTAAAAGAATCAGTGACTTAACATATCCCCTGATTCAGGTGATTCAGAATAAATGCTGTTGATTTCTTCCTGACTTTGTTATTTCTGATCCTTCTAGGAAGTCCTCACAGGCCAACATTCACTAGTACATTTTATGGTCTGCTGAGCCTAGATTCAGAAACACACCCATACCCTCCTACCCTGTGTTACAACTATAAACAGTTAAGTCCGTGGCTATCTAGAGTTAACAAATTATATTCTTCATGTTAATTTTTAAAAGTCATTGTCTTATTGTCAATCTTAATTGTGTTATTTAAAATCCACCATTTTATTCCTAAATAGAGAGAAATAATGATGTAAGTTATCAAAAACAACAGATAATCCATTGATCCTTTTCACAGAATAAGCAGTTGTGTACAATGGGAACCATTATGGGGACTGTAAAAATGTGGCTGTTACTAGGATGAATTTCTTCTTTCTATGTCTTTAGTATATTACTGAAAGGGAGTCCCATCTGTGCTCTTCAACCCCCTTGCCAGTGGCTATTCATGGTTTCAAGGTCATCAACAGTCAGCAAATGAATGCAGATTAATATAGGGAATTGAATTTAATTCTCATTACTCTGGAGAAATAGCATGGGAATGGATGTTATGCCCGCTTGTCTAATAGACCCTTCTTCTGTGTTTCCTAGGCACCTTGCCTACAGAAATATTTTCACTTGGACAAATAAATAAGTCAGACAATGGCATATATCCTTTAAAAGATCAAAAACATGGATTGTGACGTTTAACCCCCAGAAACTAGAGTAGTTGTGGGATAGAATTAATGTAATATAAAATATTTGAATGAATGAATAAAAACATTCATTGACCATTTTATATCTCAATTTGGAAAAAATGTTACTCTTTTATTCTGTCATTAGATAAAAGTAGAAAAAGAGACTTGGAAAGGAACTTTGGAGAAAGTGACGGAATTTAAATAGTCCTGTAAAACATTGATTGCTTTCTTGGAGAAGGGAAACACCTCATTAAGCTATTCAGTTACACAAAAATAAAGCAAGCACTCTGCCTCCTATTTTTCATTCTTGAGGGAAACTGGTACAATTATTTGGACCTTTTAAATCAAAGCTCTACTTGATTTTTCTTTTGTCCAAAATGTCTTTCTTTCTTTTGTTTGAATATGTCTACAGCAAGATGCCCTGCAATGCCAAAGTATTTGCTTTGTAGACATGGTGTATTCTTCTTTGGAAAGTTACTTATGAAATAAAAAGATGAGTCAGGGTCACATAAGATGATGATAGTTTCTGTGGAGTATTAATTTTTCAAGTGTTACCTCCATTACACTATTCAAACATGAAACTTTATAGACTAATTCCAAGTATTGCGTTATAACCTTATAAACAATTTCAGACAAAATTTTCCAAATTGATGTTTTTAAAGCAAATAAACATATTTAAGAACTATAATGTTCAGCCAAGATATAATTTGGCATTACTGTCAATAGAATACAAATTATATGAAAACCTTGATTATAACAATGTAATAAGTAATTTTGCTGAGGGCTAAAATATTAAATTATATGAAATAAATATATAATTTGCAATTTGCTTTACTTTATTATTCATCCAAATATCTTCCTCTTTTCAACGGACTAACCAAGTATGCATCATAATATTTAAACTTGTTCATTTTGGGTATTTTGCTGACCTTCAGTAATGAAAATTACCAGAGCCTAATGGATATTTTTCGATGTGTTTATTATAAAGTAAGGAAGTGTTATTCATCCAGTTACGTCTGACTCTTTGTGACCCCAAGGATTTTAGCCTGCTAGGCTCCTCTGTCCATGGAATTCTTTAGGCAAGAATACTGGAGTGCGTTGTCATTCCTTTCTTCAGGAGATCTTCCCAAACCAAGGTTTGAATCCAGGTCTCTTGCATCACAGACAGATTCTTTACTGTCTGAGCCACCAGGGAAGCCCTATTATGAAGTGACACTTGTCAAAGGAGGAGAGAAGAATATATTTCATTTAATAGACTCTAGTCATAATTTATGTTTCAAACATTTAGTCTTACTGTATATGGACCTACATTCGTAATATTTTCCAAGTCCCACAAATATTAGGTATAAATCCGAGGATGATTTGCTCTGAAGGAAGTAGTCATTTCTATTTTTACTAATCTTGTGAAGAAGCTGATCAAAGTATCAAAGTATAATTTTCTAAAAGTTAAAAATATGTATACCTGTGGCAAATTCATTATGATATTTGGCATAACTAAACAATTTTGTAAAGTTTAAAAATAAAATAAAATTAAAAAAAAATAAAGTAGCAAGATGTTAAATCAGCTTTAAATTAGAAAATATCAAATACTAACCCTAATCTTCCAGATACATCTCCTAGGAGACGTGTTCTACATGTTTTATCTATGTGAACCACTCTGGGACTTTGTTTACCTTATGAGACATTTGCAAACTTCCATGTCTATAATTTCAGTCTTTCATCTGTTGTTTGTGATTTACAGTGTATGAAAATTGTTTTCCCAGTGTTTATATATTATACTATAGGAGAAAAATTAGGATAATTACAAATATTAAGTTTTTCTGGGTGTTGAATATATTAGAGCCTGTTTCTCAATTTAAAATGGTGTTTGATCTTATAAATTTAATGATCTTATAAATTAAATATAAATATATATATATATAATTCACAGAAACAAAAAGTAAACTCAAATCAAAAACATTAGTGAGGGATTAAGCCAAATGTTAAACTGACTCAATGCAATACAAGAAAGGGCAAAGTATATACTACAGTCAGGGGAAACAAACTGCTGAAATGACATTGCTGAATGAAGTGCAAAATTGTTTAATAGCTTCCATGACCATAAAATGTAACCTTTTAGGTTATCTTTTCAATTAGACTGAAATCATTTGTATCTCAAATGAACAAAAATCATTAACAATTTAACAATCTTCTAAGGGTTAACAAGGGCTTCCCTGGTGGCTCAGACAGTAAAGCATCTGCCTTCAATGCAAGAGATCCAGATTTAATCCGTGGGTCAGGAAGATCCCCTGGAGAAGGCAATGGCACCCCACTCCAGTACTCTTGCCTGGAAAATCCCATGGACGGAAGAGCCTGGTGGGCTACAGTCCATGGGTCGCAAAGAATTGGACACGGCTAAGCAATTTCACTTTCACTTTCACTTCAAAGGTTAACTTCTAACTGCATAGAGTGTGGAACTTTATCAATACTAAATAGTTAATCAGACAAATCTGAGTCCTCTTAGAGAATTAGATAAGCCTTGAGCAGACCTGTTAAATATTGCATCCCAAGTTTTGGATACTTTTTTTTAGTAAGGCAAAAGAAACAAAAGCTGGGAATTCAGTCTTGAGAGGGACTTCTCTAACTGGTTTGGAAACTGGGCCAGGACTCTGTGAATGGAGATAGACACATAAACATGCCACATTGTATGAGGAAGCTGGACCCAGCCATTTAGAGACAGGTCTGAGACAATACTGGTCATAGCAAAAACACCCTTTTCCAACAATACAAGAGAAGACTCTTGTATTGTTGAAGACTCTACACATGGACATCACCAGACGGTCAACACCAAAATCAGATTGATTATATTCTTTGCAGCCAAAGATGGAGAAGCTCTATACAGTCAAAAAAACAAGACCGGGAGCTGACTGTGGCTCAGATCATGAACCCCTTATTGCCAAACTCAGACTTCAATTGAAGAAAGTAGGGAAAACCACTAGACCATTCAGGTATGACCTAAATCAAATCCCTTATGATTATACAGTGGAAGTGAGAAATAGATTTAAGAGTCTAGATCAGATAGATAGAGTGCCTGATGAACTATGGATGGAGGTTCATGACATTGTACAGGAGACAGGGATCAAGACCATCCCTATGGAAAAGAAATGCAAAAAAGCAAAATGGCTGTCTGGGGAGGCCTTACAAATAGCTGTGAAAAGAAGAGAAGCAAAAAAAAAAAAAAAAAAAAAAAAAGGAGAAAAGGAAAGATATAAGCATCTGAATGCAGAGTTCCAAAGACTATCAAGAAGAGATAAGAAAGCCTTCTTCAACGATCAATGCAAAGAAATAGAGGAAAACAACAGAATGGGAAAGACTAGAGATCTCTTCAAGAAAAGTAGAGATATCAAGGGAACATTTCATGCAAAGATGGGCTCGATAAAGGACAGAAATGGGATGGACCTAACAGAAGCAGAAGATATTAAGAAGCGGTGGCAAGAATACACAGAAGAACTGTACAAAAAAGATCTTCACAACCCAGATAATCACAATGCTGTGATCACTCACCTAGAGCCAGACATCCTGGAATGTGAAGTCAAGGGGGCCTTAGAAAGCATCGCTACAAACAAAGCTAGTGGAGGTGATGGGATTCCAGTTGAGCTACTTCAAATCCTGAAAGATGATGCTGTGAAAGTGCTGTACTCAATACGCCAGCAAATTTGGAAAAGTCAGCAGTGGCCACAGGACTGGAAAAGGTCAGTTTTCATTCCAATCCCAAAGAAAGGCAATGCCAAAGAATGCTCAAACTAACGCACAATTGCACTCATCTCACACGCTACTAAAGTAATGCTCAAAATTCTCCAAGCCAGGCTTCAGCAATACGTGAACCATGAACTTCCAGATGTTCAAGCTGGTTTTAGAAAAGGCAGAGGAACCAGAGATCAAATTGCCAACATCTGCTGGATCATGGAAAAAGCAAGAGAGTTCCAGAAAAACATCTATTTCTGCTTTCTTGACTATGCCAAAGCCTTTGACTGTGTGGATCACAATAAACTGTGGAAAATTCTTCAAGAGATGGCAATACCAGACCACCTGACCTGCCTCTTGAGAAACCTATATGCAGGTCAGGAAGCAACAGTTAGAACTGGACATGGAACAACAGACTGGTTCCAAATAGGAAAAGGAGTATGTCAAGGCTGTGTATTGTCACCCTGCTTATTTAACTTATATGCAGAGTACATCATGAAAAACACTGGGCTGGAAGAAACACAAGCTGGAATCAAGATTGCCAGGAGAAATATCAATAACCTCAGATATGCAGATGACGCCACCTTTATGGCAGAAAGTGAAGAAGAACTAAAAAGCCTCTTGAGGAGAGTGAAAGAGGAGAGTGAAAAAGTTGGCTTAAAGCTCAACATTCAGAAAACGAAGATCATGGCATCCGGTCCCCTCGCTTCATGGGAAATAGATGGGGAAAGAGTGGAAACAGTGTCAGACTTTATTTTTCTGGGCTCCAAAATCACTGCATATGGTGACTGCAGCCATGAAATTAAAAGACGTTTACTCCTTGGAAGGAAAGTTATGACCAACCTAGAAAACATATTGAAAAACAGAGACATTACTTTGCCAACAAAGGTCCATCTAGTCAAGGCTATGGTTTATCCTGTGGTCATGTATGGATGTGAGAGTTGAACTGTGAAGAAATTTGAGCGCCTAAGAATTGATGCTTTTGAACTGTGGCATTGGAGAAGACTCTGGGGAGTCCTTTGGACTGCAAGGAGATCCAACCAGTCCATTCTAAAGGAGATCAGCCTTCTGGGTGTTCTTTGGAAGGAATGATGCTAAAGCTGAAACTCCAGTACTTTGGCTACCTCATGCAAAGAGTTGACTCGTTGGAAAAGACGCTGATGCTGGGAGGGATTGGGGACAGAAGGAAAAGTTGACGACAGAGGATGAGATGGCTGGATGGAATCACTGACTCGATGGATGTGAGTTTGAGTGAACTCCGGGAGTTGGAGATAGACAGGGAGGCCTGGCGTGCTGCAATTCATGGGGTCGCAAAGAGTCGGACACGACTGAGTGACTGAACTGAAACAATACCAGTAGGGCCCCTGGGACTGGGACTCTCCAGAGATGTGCCTGGATGGGCACACTCCAAGAGCAGCTTTTTTATACTGTAATTATCATTCATTCTGTATTTCCAAATCCTTTATCTCCAGCCTTCAATAAAATCCAGCCAAGTGGTATTATAGTGTCGTATTTAGCTGTGTTGTGGGAACTCGACAGGGTCTCTTATCTGTTTGTGTGTAAGGCATGTAAGGCATGAAGTAAAAGGGGAAGGGCAGTGGTTTTCTTCATGTTGATGCCAGAATAGTGAGAGCAGCAGTGGCTGAAGGGGATGACTAGCAAGAGAAATTACTCACCATTGAAATTGTTGGCCATGCAAAAAAAAGGTGCAGTGTTGATCAAATGTGGCTAACAGCAGCGAATATCAGTCATCTGAAATACTTGGGCAGACATGTATCTGAGATACTTGGGCAGGTACGTATCAGAAATACTTGGATGGGGGTCCTGGGAAAAATTAGCGTTTACTTTGGATAAATGAAACAGGGTCCAGAACACCTGGCTTGTTGAATTGTAGTACCATGATTATAGGTATGAACACTAGAGTTATATTTCCTGGTTCAAATCCTAATTCCACCTCTTAATAGTTGTATGATACTATCTAGCTTCTTTATGCCTCAGTTTCCTCATCAGTGAAATACGTATAAAGCATATCTACTACACAGGGTTGTTATGAGATCTAAATTAATATTTGTCTATCTGAAAATAGTTAAAATGGTACCCATCATATTGTATGCATTTTGGTAATCTCTTGGTATAAGTTCCATTTTTGCCTTCCTTCATTCACTTTTGAACTGTAGAAATAGGAGCCTGCAAACTGTATTGCCCTTTTTAGTTGGGTACAGAATGTTGGAAAGCAAGAAGAAGAGAGATGCTGTCTTTCTTTGCTTCTGGAGATGCCTTCAGCAGGAGTAGTGGCATTAGGGCCACACAGGCTCTGCAGTGGGAATGTGGCTCCCAGGTTCCCACTCAGCTGCAATAACAATGGGGACATAGCCTCTGTCAGAGCAGTGGCATGGCAAGGCTTCAGCCCAGGAATGGTACCAGCTCTGTATCAATGGATAGAGCACTAAACTCTTTGGTTCACCCAGCTTTTCCAATATTTTTATAACTAATTCTGTGCATTAAATCCCTTTACACTTGAAATATCTAGAGAGGTTTTTGTGTTTCTGACTGATGGACACAGTCACTACTGTGTCCATTATTATATTATATATATTATATTTTTCCATTATTAATGTCAATTATACTATTGATGTTATTATTAATATCCTCTGAAATATCTAGGAACCAAAATTCTAAAAATATAATGACTGAACTGAACTGACCCAATTTTTCCAATCTATCACTCTAGTCATTTTTTCTACAGATTTCATCCTTGAGCCAGAAGCATATAGAGTGAATGATCAATCGTTATATGAACTGGTTTATTGTTTAAATACACCACTATAGGTGTATATCTGTCACTGATCGATGACCTAGTAGGTAGGGAGATTTATTTCTTAGACACTAGTCTAAGAAAGATCATATTATTTTGGAGAATGGACTATGAACAACTAAAAAAATGTATAATCAATAACAGGAGAGTTCTTATGTCCTATATAAGGCATATTATGTGATTAACCTTTAATACATTATCTTTCTCCAGCTCTTTATTGATTACCCATGACTTATAACAGTTTGAAGGAGAAAACATATACCATTAACTAATTTCGCTTCACAGCTAAAGCTAATGTAGTAAGGGAAAATGCCTTGGTAAGAGAAACTATGATCAATGGATTTACATCCAGAATTATAAATTCATAGAAGAATTCATGAATGTGAGAGCTTAAAACTGGGGAATGATTTGGAAAATGGTCTGTAAAAGACAGAATTGATATAAAGGGAAAGTACCTCAACGATTACCTTGAAATGTTTAAAGAGATCAATCTGGCTCACGTTTTTCCTTTATTTTAATTCTTCCTTTTCTTTAAGGGTTGAGTTCTGTTCTGAAACAGCCACACTCATCTTTTCTTGTTGTCTTTCTCTGTTAGTCTCTGGAGAAGACTACTGTTGAACTGTCATCTCTTTACTCTGGTTTTTGCTGGCAAGCAGGAGACTCCTCATTACACAGTTACCCAATATAGCTGGTCAGGAACCATGTCAGTTGGAAGATGTCTTTACTTTGAATGAAGTTTTTCCAACAGTTTATTTCAGCAAACAGCTTGCTTGGCTATGTTGACCTCTTTATTAATAACCTAGAGTTTGTAACTATACAACGTGTGACTAAAAGTAAATAAGACTGATATCCAGCTATGACATGTAAGCCAGCATCATTACTATAGTTATACCACTTGAGGCACTTGATTAGTCTATGCGTGAGACTTTCTGCAAGCTGGAAAAACAAAATACAAGGAACTTCCGGGATATAATTTGAAGGATCATTGATTAGAAGACAGCATGTATGCTGTTCTAAGTCGCTTCGGTCATGTCTGACTCTTTGCGACCCCATGGACTGTAGCCTACCAGCTTCCTCTGTCCATAGGATTCTCCAGGCCAGATTACTGGAGTGGGTTGCCATGTCCTCCTCCAAGGGATCTTCCTGACCCAGGGATTGAGCCAGTGTCTCTTACATCTCCTGTACTGGCAGGCACTGGGGGAGCCCAGAAGACAGTATGGCAAAAGAAAAATAACTCTGTCTTTGTAATCAGACCATTTGACCTCAGTCCCTAACTCTTTAAGGACGAATTCACATCTTGTTTATCTGCTTCTCTTTTCCCCTCTATCCCCCTCCTTCTCACACACACACACCACACAGGCCACACCTACAGCTTATTTATATCTTAAGTTAGGTGACTATGATCCACAGGCCAAATTCAGCCTGTCACCTGTTTTTGTAAATACAGCTTTGTTAGAAAATAGTCACATCCATTTGTTTACATATGGCCTAAGGCTGTTTTTTCCTCATCAAAGTCAGTTTTCACAACAAAGTCATTGTGAGAGATGATACGTTGCAAAGGCTAAAATATTTACTATCTGGTCCTTTACAGAACATATTTGCTTATCTCTGGCTTAAATAATAGTAGAAGCTCAAGAAATTTTAGTCTCATTTCTTTAGCTAGAAAAATAATACAACAGAACATCTAGTGCCCAGATCTTGCTTTCTAATAAAAGGATCCAGAGTTCCTTGGAGAAATGTCTGATTCTATGTGCTGAGGCAGGAAATACATGGCATGAGCCTGGAGCATCTTGTAGTGCCAGAAATTAAAGAAATGCAAAAAATACAAACTAAACAGACAAAAGCAGGAGTGTGTCAACAGGACACAGGAGACATGAGACAATTCCCAAAGCTAACAACTTGAGTAAATAAATAACTAGATTTCATCTAGTTATAACTCAAAGTCTAAAATAAATCTCCATGAATCCATACTGATATCAATAAGTGATCAATACATAAATAATGGGGGTGATAGAAAAATCTACAGTACGGAAAACTTCCAAATACTTTATGTAGATACTCTGTTCTTGAGAAGTGAAACATAACTGTCCACTTCTCAAAGTGGGCTGTGCATGGTAACTTCCTTCAGAGAGTTACAGTAGAGAACAGGGAAAGAACAAAGAGTAAAATTAGAGAAGCTTGAAGAACACTCTGAGCCAGATGATCAAGGTCAGCATCCTCAATAATAAGTCAGATTGATGTGAATGTACTCTTGATATGATATAATGAGAATGATATTTTGCCTCTCTGGTCTTTCATCAGACAAATCCCCTTAGAGGGATATTTTGCAAAATATCTGACTAATATGCCTCAAAACTGTCAAGGTAATCAAAAACAAGGAAAATCTGAGAAAGTGTCGCAGCCGAGTAAGCTAAGAAGATATAACTTCTAAATGCATTGTGTTTTTCTGGATGGAATTCTGGAACAGAAAAAGAATATTGATGCTTTTGAACTGTGGCTGTTGCAGAAGACTCTTGAGAGTCCCTTGGATTGCAAGGAGATCCAACCAGTCCATCCTCAAGGAGATCAGTCCTAGATGTTCATTGGATGGACTGATGCTAAAGCTGAAACTCCAATACTTTGGCCACTTCATGCGAAGAGTTGACTCATTGGAAGAGACCATGATGCTGGGAGGGGTTGGGGGCAGGAGGAGAAGGGGATGACAGAGGATGAGATGGTTGGATGGCATCATCGACTCGATGGACATGAGTTTGGGTAAACTTCTGGAGTTGGTGATGGACAGGGAGGCCTGGCATGCTGCAATTCATGGGGTGGCAAAGAGTCAGAAACAATTGAGTGACTGAACTGAACTGAAGGAAATCTTTAGCTATAGACTTTAGTTAATGATAATGTTTTGATTTTATTCCCACATTAATTGTAACAAGTGTTTAATACTAATATAAGCTATTAACAATAGTTGAAACTAGATTTGGGGTATACATGAACTCAGCTCTATTCTGTAATTTTTCTGTAAATCTAAAACTATTGTAAAACAAAATGTTTTAATATTTGACAGAATGCTTGAAAAGTTATTATATTTTGATGACCATAAATTATACATTTTTTGATACATTTTGATACAAAATATACACTTTGATACAGAAATTATTTCACCATATAGAGCCAACAAAGCAGAATAAAATGAAGACAAAATTCCAAATATGTTTATTCTTTCACAGTCATTATCCATACTAACATGTTTTACATGAAAAATGTGTGCCTTTTGAATATATAACTAATGGTCTCCAATCCTAAAAATCCTAGAGAAATAAGAAATTCTTTTTCAAGTAGAAAAGACAAAAATAAAGGAAATAGCAGTCATACGCTGAAATATAGTAAAGTCATTGAAAGGTTCTATATAATAGCAGTATAAAAAGGAGAGAAGGACACAGCTAAAGGGTAAAATCTACCGGAGACACATTTAATCCAAGTATTGTATTTTGGAAACTATCCAAAAGCAATAAGAGAGTTAGCATAACATCTGGGAAATCAGAGTGAGTGCTACAAGAGAATGGCGGTTCATTTGTATATTTGCGGGGGTGGGGGGATCAGCATAATAAGAAAGAAAACAAGTTTTTCCACATTTAAAGGAAAAAAATAGTCTATATCATGAACATATTTCCCAAATAAATATCTCCCAGGTAGAAAATATGCAGCTTATAATGTGCTGCTTGAAATGCAAGGGCAATTCTATGTCAAGAATACATCTAAAATTGACACGCAATTCATTGAAGAGATTGCTAAAGTTTGAATACTTCAAAAAACTTAAGCAAAGAAATCCAAAGCTCTCATCTGAAGCATTTTAAATCTGTGACAATATACTTAGTTATAAAATGATGATTCGAAGCCAAATTAAGTGATACTGGCAATCTTACTGAAAGAGTAACTGATACTTCACAAGGGCTATGTCACATCAAGTTGGAATAAGGTATCACGGATACCCTGGGCTTCTGATACTAGAAGCAAAGTGATAGATCCTGAGTTAAACCTCAGCAAATATCTTTTTCAATCTTGTTGTTCAGTCAATCAGCCGTGTCTGACTCTTTGCGACCCCATGGACTGCAGTACACCAGGCTTTCCTGTCCTTCTCCTGGAGTTTGCTCAAACTCATGTCCATTGAGTCGGTGATGCCATCCAACCATCTCATCCTCTGCCATCCCCTTCTCCTCCTGCCTTCAATCTTTTCTAGCATCAGGGTCTTTTCTAATGAGTTGGCTCTTTGCATCAGGTGGCCCAAGTACTGGAGCTTCAGCTTCAACATCAGTACTTCCAATGAATAATCAGGACTGATTTCCTTTAGGATTGACTGGTTGGATCTCCTTGCAGGCCAAGGACTCTCAAGAGCCTGCTCCAACACTACAGTTTGAAAGCACCAATTCTTTGGCACTCAGCCTTCTTTACACTGCAACTCTCTTTTCAGTCTACCTGAAGATAGGCAATATAATCACTTAGAAGACCTATCATAGTCCTTTCAAAAGACATATTATTAGGAATGTAGTTAACCACAATGAGTGATTTCAAGGGTTTCCTCTGACATAACAGGAAAAAAAAAAATTAGATCCACCCTGCCATTGTGTAGAAAATAGATTTTTAAATGGATAGTCCTCAAGCACATCAAGCAACTTAACTGTATCTATTTTGTGATGCTAGATCAGAGAATATCTGTTAAACAGAAAATATTTATTAGTTTATTGGTACTCTATGCTAATAGTTAAGCATAGAAAATCTATACAATGTGCTATTATGAACTTAATTATCAAAGTAATTTTCAAAATCTGATTTTACTGATTAACTCCAAATTGAATATATAAATTCTACATATGCTTGTTTTGTCCACATGTGGCTTGATGTCCACAGTTTGAACATTTTTTTTTAAGCAACTGATATTTCTTTCAATGAAGAGTAAAGCATTAAAGGTGAAACAGACAGACTGATTCCTTTGATTTCTTGGTTATGTTGTTTAACTTCTTGGCTTAAAGGAATTAATTTTGCTTATTCCATTATGGCCTTAAAATAGATCACTTATTAACATTCATTTATTTAGCAAATGTTTATTGATGGCAAAATTTGCATTAGCTATTGTGATAAAACTCCGAGGATGCAACCGTAAACAAAATCAGAAAGAATTTGGACCATGGATAAGCTTTGAAGGTCATGGTAAAAATGTTTGTTTTTAAGAGGACAGGGAAAGTGTTTAAGAGTTTTACCCAAAGTTATATAATTATTTTTGCATCTAAAAAATGTCATGCAGTCTATGTGTGGATAAATGGTGAGACGAGGCTGGGCTGGATGCAGGTAGATTGCTCCAAGGGTCATTATAGCACTTAGAAGTCAGTTTTTTAGAAGAGGAGGCACGATGTTTCTACTGGAACTGCTAAAAATGGATAGATTTGAGAGCCATTTAGGAAATAATATACACTGGACTTGCTGATGGATTGAATATGGTGGCGGGAGATAAAAGAGACTTCTGGTTAGTACAGCCTCATGGGTATTGAAGACATGAAGACATAATCTTCCTATAAAAGAAGATTATTAAAATGTGGGGAAATGTGATGTGTAATTAATGATTCAATTTTAGGATGTTCATTTTAAGATACCACTGAAACACACACGAAGGGATGACCCAAGGAGAACTTCCAGAATGACAGAGTGAAGATCTCCAAAAATCTGCTCCCTATAAAAACAATGAGAACATTAGCAATTATTCTCAAAGGCAACTTTTTAAAGATTCCTGAAATTAACTAAAGGCTTGCAGCAATTACAGAAGCTGTTATGCAATAAAAATGACTAGATCTCCTTAAGAAGAATAAGCATTGTGGCATTTTATACCTTGTCTGGCTCCCGTGACCCCCTTTTCAGCTCTGCTGTAGAACTGAAAACCTGCAGACTCACAACCAGACAGCTGGAACAACCAGAAGTCTAGCAGCCACTGGAGGGACAGATTTTCCTAAATCTGGATTTTGATAGAAAATTTAGGAAAATCTGGTTTGGATTTTCCTAAAATCTCATCTCCAGAGAAATGTTATTATTTGACCTTTCTGGGAGAAGGCAATGGCACCCCACTCCAGTACTCATGCCTGGAGAATCCCATGGATGGAGGAGCCTGGCAGGCTACAGTCCATGGGGTCGCTAAGAGTCGGACACGCCTGAGCGACTTCACTTTCGCTTTTCACTTGCATGCATTGGAGAAGGAAACGGCAACCCACTCCAGTGTTCTTGCCTGGAGAATCCCAAGGATGGCGGAGCCTGGTGGGCTGCCGTCTATGGGGTTGCACAGAGTCAGACACAACGGAAGCGACTTAGCAGTAGCAGCAGCAGCTCCTAGGCAAAGTTTCATTCTTAGAACTTGCCTTTATTTGACTCAACCCAGAACTCTCTCTGTGTGACTCTTATCTCCAGGATATTTGTAGAAAATATTTAATAGTAATTGTTTGATATTATAGCCAGCTGAGGCAGTGATACCATCTGGAGCTAACAAGAGGTTGACCAGAAATCTCAAAAAAGAAAAGGGGAATGAGATATTCATTGAGGGATTTGAAAGAGTCCAAAAATTCCTGAAAATATAGGTGATGTTCATGTGCAGGACTGTGCATATCCCCAGGAATGACCTTGGAATGCCCTAATATTGCACCTTTGGCTGATACTGATGCTCTGCCTAGCTACGAGGTAAAGACTAAGCCATCCCTGGTAGCTCAGTGGTAAAGAGTCTGCCTGCCAATGCAGGAGACATGGGTTCAATCTCTGGTCTGTGAAGATCCCACATGCTGTGGAGCAACTAAGCCTGTGCTCCACAAGTATTGAGCCTGTGCTCTAGAACCCAGGAACCACAACTACTGAGCCCACGTACCACAACTGCTGAAACCCAGGTGCCCTAGAGCCTGGGCTCAGCAGCAAAAGAAGCCACCGCAGTGAGAAGCCATACACTGCAATGAAGAGTAGCCCCCGTCTGCCGCAACTAGAAAAAGCCCACAGGCAGCAATATATATATAAATAATTTCTATATTAAAATATATTATATTTTATTTAAAAAAATATAAGGATAGTGTTTGCCAGTAAAAAGGAATTAAGTACTTGTGCTATAACATGGATGAACCTTGAAACACCATGTTAAGTGAATAAAACCAAACATAAAAATGCATATATTGTGTGATTCCATTTATATTATATGTCCAGGTTAGTATATCTAGAGAGGTAAAAGTTTAGTGGTTGCTAGGGGCTAGAAAGGTGGTAATGGAGAGTCGTGATGAACATACTCTAAAATTATATAGAGAAAATGAAAGTGCTAGTCACCCAGTCGTGTCCGACTCTTTGTGACCACCTGGACTGTAGCCCACCAGGCTCCTCTGTCCATAGAATTCTCCAGGCAAGAATACTAGAGTGGGTTGCCATTCTCTTCTCCAGGGGATCTTCCCAACCTAAGGATCGAACCCAGGTCTCTCACATTGCAGGCAGATTCTTTACCATCTGAGCCACCAGGGAAGCCCAAAGTTATATAGTAGAGATGGCTGTACAACTTTATGAATGTGCGTAATTGAATACTTTAAATGGGTAAATTTTAAGGCATATGAATTATATCTCAATGAAACTATTATAAAAAAATTTCACATTGAGGAAATAAAAAAAAATACAAAAAAAAAGGATGAAATTATAAACTTGACTGTTTGGCATTTACAGGACAGATAATTTGACTGCAAGTTAAAAAGTTTTCTGTTAACTATTTTTGATATGTTGATACATAAAATTTCATAATTGTCTTAGTTCATTCAGACTGGTAATAGAATATCAGAGACTGGGTGACATATTTAGAAATATATTTCTCACAGTCCTGGAGTCTGGGAAGTCCAAGATCAAGGTGCTAGCAGATTCTATCTGTGGTGAGGGCCCTCTTTCTTGTTCTCAGATTGCCGTGTTCTCTCTGTATCCTCACATGGTGGAGGGAAAGAGGGAGCTTTCTAGGATTTCCTTTATAATGGTGTGGCTCTCATTCATGAGGTCTCCATCCTCATGACCTAATCACTTCCCAAAGGCCCCACATCCAAATGCCATCATATTGGGGGTTAAGATTTAAATACATGTTGAATTCATTCAGTGCATTCATAACAATAATGAAGTTACAGAGTACAATGTTTAAAAGAATATGACAGTAAAGATTTCAAATAAAATTGATATAAATGCAAAAAAAAATAAGGTAGGAGAGATATGAATAAGGGATTTTATGAGGAAATAGTTTTAGAGAACATCTTGGAGATATTACATCTATGTCCCTGCTTTATACTGGTTTAAAGCTATTACGTTAGAGAACATAAATATGACAAAAGTTACTTTGAATCCAGACAAGAAATATTAAGATAGAAGGAGCCAGCTAAGAAAATTAAAGCATCTGGTCCTTTGCTAAACTTTTCAAAGCAATTTGGGTAACAGAACAAAGCATAAAGACAGAGCAAAAACTAAAGGAAGTCATTCACAGTAGTTGAAATAGCTGAATGTAAAATGCAAATAATTTTTAAGGCATTGGTTCTGCATTTTGAGAATACTTGAAGGTTTTGCAACAGAAGCTAGAAGATGGACACTGTTTAAATGAGTAAAGAGATAGAAATGTAAAAGAAACAAGATTTTCCTCCATCTATGTGGTGCATTCAAACCGCTAGGCAATTCTTAGGACGAATTATATACATCTTTGATGGTGGTGGTGGTGGTTGTTTAGTCACTAAGTAATGTCCAACTCTTGTGAGTCCATGGACTGCAGCCCAGGCTCCTCTGTCCATGGGATTTCCCAGGCAAGAATATTGGAGTGACTGTCATTTCCTCTCCAGAGGATCTTCCCGACCCAGGGATCAAATTCAGGTCTCCTGCATTGCAGGTAGATTCTTTACCAACCAGGGAAGCCCAGGTACATCTGTAACAAAAGCTAAGAAAAACATTTTTGAGAGTGTTAGTTTTCCACAAGTAATACACTGTAGCATCAAATAAATCAATCTCCTCACTGATTTACATTGTTATATAATTACAGGGTCTCTATCTGCTTTGTCCACATTAGAGTCTTATTCAAAAAAGTGTTTATATCAATTCAGATCCTCTTGGCCAGGCAACCTGCGGGCATTTAAATAATTGCCAACCTTGAATATTAATATCAGAACTATCAACATGAAACAGACTGGGATGGCAATAGATAAATTAGTTTTTGAATAGTGGTGAAAAGTTGATATGGTCCATAGCCAGTCTTTAAATGTCATTTTTGGAGGGGGGGACAGGTAATGCAGAATGAGAAAAGGTAAGCTTTGAAATCAGGCTCATGATAAAGCCTGGTTATCTTCCTTAGCTTTTATGGGTATTGATTTTATTATCTGTAAATAAAGAATAATTATATCTTCTTCCTAGAGATTCAGCAAAGATTAAATGAAAAATAGTTACTATTTGTGTGTCCCTGCCACATAATGTGCCCGCAGTCACTATCACTATCATTATATCTGTTATTTTGGAACCTTACTTTATAACTAAAAAGCATCAGTTAAAAGAGAAACACTTTGTGATGTTATAAGATGTCCAGATATTTATAAAAAATCATGATCAGCTTTGGCCAACAGTTCCATATCCTAAAAACTTGGCTCCTACCTGCATGAGAAAAAGTGAGGAAAAAATAATATCTCTATTCAAATAGGCCAGAGGTACAGTGTCCATGAAACAGTGTCTTCTTCATTTTCTCCTTCAAAACAAAAAAGAAATCAGATCAGATCAGATCAGTTGCTCAGTCGTGTCCAACTCTTTGCGACCCCATGAATTGCAGCATGCCAGGCCTCCCTGTCCATCACCAACTCCTGGAGTTCACTCAGACTCACGTCCATCAAGTCAGTGATGCCATCGAGCCATCTCATCCTCTGTCGTACCCTTTTCCTCCTGCACCCAATCCCTCCCAGCATCAGAGTCTTTTCCAATGAGTCAACTCTTCGCATGAGGTGGCCAAAGGACTGGAGTTTCAGCTTTAGCATCATTCTTTCCAAAGAAATCCCAGGGCTGATCTCCTTCAGAATGGACTGGTTGGATCTCCTTGCAGTCCAAGGGACTCTCAAGAGTCTTCTCCAACACCACAGTTCAAAAGCATCAATTCTTCGGCACTCAGCCTTCTTCACAGTCCAACTCTCACATCCATACATGACCACTGGAAAAACCATAGCCTTGACTAGACGAACCTTTGTTGGCAAAGTAATGTCTCTGCTTTTGAATATGCTATCTAGGTTGGTCATAACTTTCCTTCCAAGGAGTAAGTGTCTTTTAATTTCATGGCTGCAGTCACCATCTGCAGTGATTTTGGAGCCCAGAAAAATAAAGTCTGACACTGTTTCCATGGTTTCCCCATCTATTTCCCATGAAGTGACGGGATCAGATGCCATGATCTTAGTTTTCTGAATGTTGAGCTTTAAGCCAACTTTTTCATTCTCCTCTTTCACTTTCATCAAGAGGCTTTTGAGTTCCTCTTCACTTTCTGCCATAAGGGTGGTGTCATCTGCATATCTGAGGTTATTGATATTTCTCCTGGCAATCTTGATTCCAGCTTGTGTTTCTTCCAGTCCAGCGTTTCTCCTGATGTACTCTGCATATAAGTTAAATAAACAGGGTGACAATACACAGCCTTGATGTACTCCTTTTCCTATTTGGAACCAGTCTGTTGTTCCATGTCCAGTTCTTCCTGACCTGCATACAAATTTCTCAAGAGGCAGATCAGGTGGTCTGGAATTCCCATCTCTTGAAGAATTTTCCACAGTTTATTGTGATCCACACAGTCAAAGGCTTTGGCATAGTCAATAAAGCAGAAATAGATGTTTTTCTGGAACTCTCTTGCTTTTTCTATGATCCAGTGGATGTTGGCAATTTGATCTCTGGTTCCTCTGCCTTTTCTAAAACCATCTTGAACATCAGGAAGTTCATAGTTCACATATTGCTGAAGCCTGGCTTGGAAAATTTTGAGCATTACTTTACTAGCGTGTGAGATGAGTGAAATTGTGCGGTAGTTTGAGCATTCTTTGGCATTGCCTTTCTTTGGGATTGGAATGAAAACTGACCTTTTCCAGTCCTGTGGCCACTGCTAAGTTTTCCAAATTTGCTGGCATATTGAGTGCAGCACTTTCACAGCATCATCTTTCATGATTTGGAATAGCTCAACTGGAATTCCATCACCTCCACTAGCTTTGTTCGTAGTGATGCTTTCTAAGGCCCACTTGACTTCACATTCCAGGATGTCTGGCTCTAGGTCAGTGTTCACACCATCATGATTATCTGGGTTGTGAAGATCTTTTTTGTACAGTTCTATAGCCACCCCAAATGAGATCATATAACAACTGGTAGAATGAGAAAAAACTCAAACTGTTTTGGACCTTCTCTTCTTCATAGATGAAAAGTGGAATGCAGAAAAATGTTGATTTTTCAAATGACTACACTTGCCACTCAAATACAAATAGTGCCTATATCAGAATACTCACAAGTATTTCATAATTATGCAGGATGTATTCCAGTCTTGCTATCCTACAAAAGAAAGTTAGCTAAAGCTTTGCTTTGATGACATATATTATGGCAAATTGTCACTAATATAATTTTCATTCTTTCTTCCCAGCTCAAAGGTGCCATGAGATCAGTGTACCTTCTTCACCTATCAGTGTCCTAAGTGTACCATATCATCCCTGGTGTGCTGCCATACTGTCTTAATACTGGTTGAATGAATGAAATATTCAGACTAGGTATGCAAGGAACACATCTGCTACCGTGTTTCAGGAGGAAAAGATACAGGTTGTCCTTATACACATGCAAAGGCAGCACTCCTCAGGGAAAAGCTCAGTGGAGGTGATATGACAAAGGGGTAGAAGTCTGGGCTTCCTAGGTGGCGCTAGTGGTAAAGAATCTGCCTGCAAGTGCAGAAGACTCAAGAGATGAGGATTCAATCCCCAGATTGGGCAGATCTCCTGAAGGAGGACATGGCAACCCACTTCAATATTGTTGCCTGGAGAATCTTGTGGACAGAGCAGCCTGGAGGGTCACAGCCATAGGGCTGCAAAGAGTCTGACACGACCGAAGCTTAAGAAACTACAGTTACAGAGGGTGTGTGTGTGTGTGTGTGTGTGTGTGTGTGTGTGTGTCTGTGTTAGGTAGGGAGGTGCAGAGTAGATAATGGAACCAGAGACTTTAAAGGCAGAACACCTAGAGAAAACATTTTTTGGAATTCTAGCTGGGGCTAATATGTGATTGAAACTTGGCCAGGTTGTAATGGTAGAGGAGGCTCTTTGGTCAAGTAGCCAAAAAAAATATATGGAGGAGTGAACTGGTACATTTTAGTGCAGAAGAGTTATATTAATAGGAATACAACTTTTGAGTAGGATTTAGAACCTAACCCTCATTTAATTTGCATTTAATGCCTAAGCACATGAGACTGATTCCTGTTCAGTGAGGCCTCAATAGGTACTGACAGTCTGGAAAGACAGATGTAAGCTGTCAAGGTCATCGCCCTATCTTTTTCAAAAATGGTATGCATGTCCAACCGCTCACATGCAAAATTTTGGTTAAAATCCAGTGAGCGTTGCCTACTGTGTGCCAATGACACTTTATTTTGTTACTTCCTCCTAAGACACATTTATTTACATTCATTAAGTTTACAGAGGCTGATTTATTAAAACAGAATGGAGTAAATCCTTCAGGCAAACAAAAACATTTTATAATTCTCATCCATCATTTGTTCTCTATTAGGAATTTTATAGTTGTCATAAAGTCAGGAAGAATAGCAAACACACTTACTGCATGCCAGACTATTTCAGTTTACACAGATTATCTCACTTGACCTTCATAACAACCTATTAGGTTCATAACAACCTATTAGGTAATCCAGTTTTGCAGATGTGGAAACAGAGCAAGACATACTGTCATTTAGCCAAGGTCACACAGGTTCTAATCACTGGACCTAGGATTCACACAGCAGGCTGGTATCAAAGCAGAGACTCTTAATCTTGAAGCCATCCTCTCACTGAGCACTGAGTCATTCACTCCTGAGGGTTTCAACTTTGTTTTGACTTAAGTTTAGCACAGTACTCCTAAAATTTAAATGCATTTAAGAACTACAGTATCAGGGTGAAAGTGTGTTAGTCACTCAGTTGAGTCTGACCCCATGGACTGTAACCTGCCAGGCTCCTCTGTCCATGGAATTATATAGGCAAGAATACTGGAGTGGGTAGCCATTCTTTTCTCAGGGGATTTTCCTGACCCAGCAATCAGGCCCGGGTCTCCTGCATTGCAGGCAGATTCTTTACTGTTCTGAGCCACCAGGGAGGCCCACTATATAAGGATATAGACCCCAAATCAAGTTTTATAGATGATAGAAAGGATTTTTTCAAGGGCATTTTTTGCCTTAGTAGCTGACTTTAGAACTTAACCCTAGAAAGAAGCAATCTCACTGTAATTTGCAAGATCACTGCCAGCCTGTGAAGAAAATGAAACATAAGTGGAAGTCAGTCCTCCCTAATAGGGTGCTGGGATATGCCAATTACAGATAACTTATCTATTCATTGGGGCTCAGAAGTTTTTAGGTAACACTAGTCTACTTGCTGTATTGCACTTAGTGTATATTTAAGATATAAAAGAAATACTTAGAAATATTTTTATTAGCAGTGTTGCCTTTTCAGACAAGTTTTGATCACTCTTCATTTGTTTGTTCATTCATTTGTCCCTTTCCTCTTTTCCTTCCTTTATCTATTTATTATTCATTCACTACTATATGTTAGGTATGCGGACAAATTAAAACAAAAGAAAATGAAACTCAAACGTGGTCTTGTCCATGTTCAACTTATGTCCTTTAAAAGAATAAGGAGCTTTCATATTTTTCAGCATTGGCTTAACTCTTAGAAACATGCCTAGTGTTCATTAATGGAACTGGATCCTTTGCCTAAAACCACAGAAAAATTTTAAATGCATAGGATTATGCTTTCATATTAATATTTTAGAACTCTGATGGGTAAAAACCACAGAAAAATTTTAAATGCATAGAATTATGCTTTCATATTAATATTTTAGAACTCTAATGGGTAAAATTCTGGTACAAGATAAGGATTATAAGAATCTTATTTGAATTTGGTAAATGTATTTGTCTGTCATCACAATATTTTCTTTTAATTCTAGATAGTAGAAATAATGTGTTTAGCCCTAAAAATGTCCATCTTTTATCAAGCTAGGGAAATTAGTTTCAGTTGTCTATATTCTGTTTTTATATTTCTACATTTAAAATTTTCTTAATAAAAATTCCTGGATTTTAGCTTCTAAACTGTTCCAATGATACAAATAAAATCAGACAAGTTTGATGCCCAAATGCTACCATGTACAAGTGAAAATTTCTAGGACATGAGTGACATGAGTAACATTAGAATATTATTAAATAAACTCTGTAGGAGATGGAGATTCTAGACCAATAAGATGAGGAAGTTCAACCTACATCTCATTCTGGAGGAAACACAATTACAGTTCTTCAATGCCATAAAGTAACGCCCATCTGAGAAGATCTCATTTAATGGAGGTGTTGCCAAGTTTTAGAAAGACATCTTAACATATTTAATTTGTTTAAATTTTACAATGAGCTTATATGTTGTATATCCAGGAAAACGAATGTATGACTTATGGATTCTATGAAGTTAAAAGAAAAATGAAAGTCACCGATAAGCCAGTGACACAAATACAACCCTTTTTACAATAAAATACATTCAGGTTTGTTAAAATTAAAAGACAATTTTCATTGATATTTTAAAAATCAAAATAGACTTTTTCTGTCAAAAACTTAAATTGTGTGATAAGCAAGGTAATGATAAATTTATACACATGTGCATTTAATGCTTAAAGCTAACAAACTTGGTTTGTGTGATTGTTTCACTAAATTACACAATAAAATTTGTAACTTGATGGAAAGTTGTTTTCCAGAGCTCTCTTTGAAAGGTGAAGGCACAAAATAAAGTTTTGTTTATTCTTCTTTAAGAGGACTTTTTGCATTTAATAAGCATGACAACTTAACAGTCCATAAAAGGTTTTATATTTCTTTCTGATACCTTCAGTTCTCTCAGGATTTGTATAAATGTTTTCCAAATTTAGCAATGGAATATCTCAAAAAATTTTCGAAAGACAGTATTCATATTGGTAAAATAACCTGAGTGAAAATAAAAGCAAACACAGAAGTCGAAAATTTGAAGAGTGAGAAGAATAAAATGATACTCAAGAAGACAAGACGCAAAATACAGGCATTCTTAATCTACACAAATGTTAACTTTCTACATTAACAAAGTAGTGAAAGAACACTGATAACAATTTAAAGTCTCAAATGTGAAGACAATTGCTACCTGGAGCTGGTGATAATTAGGCAGTAGTATCCTTGACACATTATTGTACTATAACCCAGCTCTAAATCACACTGTGAAGATGAGAGGTCAGGGAATACAGAGGCCGAGTTCCTGAGGCTGCATATTTGGAGTCAGAGGTTCTTTCCTTACATAGAAGAAACTAATAGTCATTGAGAAGGTGGATCCCAAAGGACTAGAAAACTACTAAAAAAGAAAAATGACCTGTTGGATTATAATTAAAATACCTGCAGGCCTACCAGTGACGGCATACCGCAGTCCCTCGCTTGCCAGAGAGGCATGTAGGAAAATACCTCTTTCCTCCCAAAATCTACTTTTCAATCAGATTACTTGGCAATATTTTCTGAGGAACTATATTTCCAACACTGTATTGAAAATGAATCGATGACTGGCATTTTCTTTATTTTTAAAACACCTTGAAAGTCAACTTTATGGACAGTATTTCTTCAATAACCTAAAGGAGTCAAGGGAGGAAAAACTTCAGACATGGGAAATAAATAATAACGAGTGAAGAAAACACAAGTATAGAGATGAAGGAAAATTGAAGGGCAGAAATATAAATGCTGCAATTTTATCTCCACTTTTTCTCCTGAATGATGTTGAATGCAACAATTAACCTGGCTCTAACCCCCACCCACACCTCCCATTGACTCAGTGGGAGCTCTTCACAGAGCTACAATTATGAGCTGCACATAACACAAAATTCTTAACTTGCTCATTTACCATCTCCCCTATTCCCTAAATATTTTATCTCATCTCCTACTGTAAAAGTTCCACTGATATCAAATACAGATACTTTAAGTCTTAAGAGTTATAACATTTATATATACCTCATATGAAAATGGAGAAGGCAATGGCAACCCACTCCAGTACTCTTGCCTGAAAATCCCATGGACGGAGGGGCCTGGTGGGCTGCAGTCCATGGGGTCACTAGGAGTCGGACATGACTGAGCAACTTCACTTTCACTTTTCACTTTCATGCATTGGAGAAGGAAATGGCAACCCACTCCAGTGTTCTTGCCTGGAGAATCCCAGGGACGGCGGAGCCTGGTGGGCTGCTGTCTATGGGGTCGCACAGAGTCAGACACGACTGAAGTGACTTAGCAGCAGTAGCAGCATATGAAAATAGAAGATTAAAAATCTCATATCTATGCTTAAAATATGTCTTACACACCTATGAATCTTAATTTTCTATGACAACTAATCTGGATAAAAATGCCAGTCACTATACACTAACACTATGACGCTGAAAATCAAGGGTGGGAATGTTGTTCAAAAAGACTTGGGGTAAAGAAAGGAAGATACCTCCCACCTGATGTTATAATTTCTACAGGCTCAGTGACATATTCCATATTTTTCTTCAGGGTTTGTCTCTAATTTTAAAACTGGTGTTAATAATCATTACAATGGACATAAATGCCAGTATAGACACCACCATTTAAATCCCTATAACTGCTCCCTGTCCTCATCTAGTTCATTTCTTCAAAACATCTCAACTCAATGAGCGTATTATTACTTCAAAACTTATATTGGAATGAACAAGTTTCCTGAATTAGTCCCTAAAATCTGTCCTAATGAATATCTTCTTATTGATGTAATAGCAGTATCTGCATCACATTCTATCTATAACAAAATCTCTCATATTTTTTCCTGTTACTTCATTGTTCTTTTTAGACTACTTGAAGATAAGCTAGTTAGTCAGATCAGATCAGATCAGATCAGTCGCTCAGTCGTGTCCGACTCTTTGCGACCCCATGAATCCCAGCACGCCAGGCCTCCCTGTCCATCACCAACTCCCAGAGTTCACTCAGACTCACGTCCATCAAGTCAGTGATGCCATCCAGCCATCTCATCCTCTGTCGTCCCCTTCTCCTCTTGCCCCCAACCCCTCCCAGCATCAGAGTCTTTGCCAATGAGTCAACTCTTTGCATGAGGTGGCCAAAGTACTGGAGTTTCAGCTTTAGCATCATTCCTTCCAAAGAAATCCCAGGGCTGATCTCCTTCAGAATGGACTGGTTGGATCTCCCTGCAGTCTAAGGGACTCTCAAGAGTCTTCTCCAACACCACAGTTCCAAAGTATCAATTCTTCGGCACTCAGCCTTCTTCACAGTCCAACTCTCACATCCATACATGACCACAGGAAAAACCGTAGCCTTGACTAGACGAACCTTTGTTGGCAAAGTAATGTCTCTGCTTTTGAATATGCTGTCTAGGTTGGTCATAACTTTCCTTCCAAGGAGTAAGCGTCTTTTAATTTCATGGCTGCAGTCACCATCTGTAGTGATTTTGGAGCCCAGAAAAATAAAGTCTGAGACTGTTTTCACTGTTTCCCCATCTATTTCCCATGAAGTGACGGGACCAGATGCCATGATCTTAGTTTTCTGAATGTTGAGCTTTAAGCCAACTTTTTCACTCTCCTCTTTCACTTTCATCAAGAGGCTTTTGAGTTCCTCTTCACTTTCTGCCATAAGGGTGGTGTCATCTGCATATCTGAGGTTATTGATATTTCTCCTGGCAATCTTGATTCCAGCTTGTGTTTCTTCCAGTCCAGCATTTCTCATGATGTACTCTGCATATAAGTTAAATAAATAGGGTGACAATATACAGCCTTGATGTACTCCTTTTCCTATTTGGAACCAGTCTGTTGTTCCATGTCCAGTTCTAACTGTTGCTTTCTGACCTGCATACAGATTTCTCAAGAGGCAGATCAGGTGGTCTGGTATTCCCATCTCTTGAAGAATTTTCCACAGTTTATTGTGATCCACACAGTCAAAGGCTTTGGCATAGTCAAAGTTCATAAAAGAGCAGAGAGTTAATTGGGGTATAAACAGTGATGTTTTAGGAAAGATGTGTGGTGTTAAGAAATCCGGAGTCCTCAGAATTTCAAATTTAAGCCACTGATCACTTTTCCTTTGTATACCAGCATTACTTCTATTTTTTGTTGTTGTTTAGTTGCTCAGTCAAGTTCAATTCTTTTGAGACCGTGTGGACTCTAGCCCATGAGGCTCCTCTGCCCACAGGATTATCCAGGCAAGCATACCAGAGCGGGCTGCCGATCTGCCACGATGACAATGAAAAAGATGGCACTGAGCGCTCTCCAACCATTCCACCAAGCTATAGTTCTGTGTGAAGGCCTGTCTGTGTGACCTCAGAATGGATCTGTTCTCTTTATATGTGACTAGAACATCATCAGTTGATATGGATAGTTTTGACTTTCTGCTACTCTATTCAGCCTTCCCTGGTGGCTCAGACGGTAAAGCGTCTGCCTACAATGTGGGAGACCCGGGTTCGATCCCTGGGTCAGGAAGATCCCCTGGAGAAGGAAATGGCAACCTACTCCAGTATTCTTGCCTGGAAAATCCCATGGATGGAGGAGCTTGGTTGGCTACTGTCCATGGGGTCACAAAGAGTTGGACACGACTGAGCAACTTCACTATCACTATCACTTTTCAGCATTTATAATCATTTTTCTATAATAAATTTTAATATACTATTTCAAGAAGAACCTCATACCACCTGCCTGCTTAAAAAGCTTTAATGGCTTTCTGAACACATTCTGAATTTTTTTGAGTGACTTCACAAGCCCTCCAGGGTACCTGCCATTCCTTTTCCCTACCAGCTTCTTCCTGATTTTACTATTTTGCTACTTCCTTCACGTCTTCATACTGTTTCAATAATAATCTACATGCCATTGCTTTCTGATGCATACATTTATACATTCTGTTCAGTTCAACCGAAAGTCTATTCAGTTCTACCTCCACCTAAGAAATGCTTTTGTTGGGATTTCCTTGGTGGTCCAGTGGCTAAGACCCTGCCCTCCTAATGCAGGGGACCTGACTTCAATCTGTGGTCAAGGAGTAAGATGCTACATGCCACAGCTAAGAAATCCCACATACAACTAAGACCTGAGGCTGCCAAATATACAATTTTTTTTAAAGAAGGCCTTTTGTTTTTAAAGACCCAGGATAAATGCCTTCTCTTTCACGATGCCAACCATGTTCCATGAAATCCTTTGTTCATGTTTTACTGTTCTGGCATTTATCAAGCCTTACATTTCTCAGGAGAGACAGAGCCAAAGCAAAAACAACACCCAGTTGTGGATGTGACTGGTGATGGAAGCAAGGTCTGATGCTGTAGAGAGCAGTATTGCATAGGAACCTGGAATGTTAGGTCCATGAATCAAGGCAAATTAGAAGTGGTGAAACAGGAGATGGCAAGAGTGAACGTCAATATTCTAGGAATCGGCAAACTAAAATGGACTGGAATGGGTGAATTTAACTCACATGACCATTATATCTACTACTGCAGGCATGAATCCCTGAGAAGAAATGCAGTAGCCATGATAGTCAACAAAAGAGTCTGAAATGCAGTACTTGGATGCAATCTCAAGAATGACAGAATGATCTCTGTTCGTCTCCAAGGCCAACTGTTCAATACTGTGGTAATCGAAGTCAATGCCCTGACTAGTAATGCTGAAGAAGCTGAATGGTTCTATGAAGATCTATAAGACCTTCTATAACTAACACCCCCAAAAGATATCCTTTTCATTACAAGGGACTGGAATGTAGAAGTAGGAAGTCAAGAAACGCCTGGAGTAACAGGCAAATTTGGCCTTGGAATACAGAATGAAGCAGGGCAAAGGCTAATAATAGAGTTTTGCCAAGAGAACGCACTGGTTGTAGCAAACACCCTCTTCCAACAACACAGGAGAAGACTCTACACATGGACATCACCAGATGGTCAACATTGAAATCAGATTGATTATATTCTTTGCAGCCAAAGATGAAGAAGCTCTATACAGTCAACAAAAACAAGACCAGGAGCTGACTGTGGCTCAGATCATGAACTCCTTATTGCCAAATTCAGACTTAAATTTAAGAAAGTAGGGAAAACCACTAGACTATTCAGATATGACCTAAATCAAATCCCTTATGATTATACAGTAGAAGTGAAAAATAGATTCAAAGGATTAGATCTGATAGACAGAGTGCCTGAAGAACTATGGACAAAGGTTCATGACACTGTACAAGATACAATGATCAAGACCATCCCCATGGAAAAGAAATGCAAACAAGCAAACTGGCTGTCTGAGGAGGCCTTACAAATAGCTGAGAAAAGAAGAGAAGCAAAGAGCAAAGGTGAAAAGGAAAGATATACTCAATTGAATGCAGAATTCCAAAGAAGAGCAAGGAGAGATAAGAAAGCCTTCCTCAGTGATGAATGCAAAGAAATAGAGGAAAACAATAGAATGGGAAAGACTAGTGATCTCTTCAAGAAAATGAGAGATACCAAGGGAACATTTCATGCAAATATGGGCACAATAAAGGACAGAAATGGTAGGGACCTAAGGAAGATAGTAAGAAGAGGTGGCAAGGATATACAGAAGAACTATACAAAAAAATCTTCATGACCCTGATAACCACGATGGTGTGATCACTGACCTAGAGCCAGACATCCTGGAATGTGAAGTCAAGTGGGCCTTAGAAAGCATCACTACGAACAAAGCTAGTGGAGGTGATGGAATTCCAGTTGAGCTATTTCAAATCCTGAAAGATGCTGCTGTGAAAGTGCTGCACTCAATATGCCAGCAAATTTGGAAAACTCAGCAGTGGCCACAGGACTGGAAAAGGTCAGTTTTCATTCCAGTCCCAAAGAAGGGCAACACCAAAGAATGCTCAAACTACCACACAGTTGCACTCATCTCACACGCTAGTAAAGTAATGCTCAAAATTCTGCAAGCCAGGCTTCAACAGTACGTGAACCGTGAACTTCCAGATGTTCAAGCTGGATTTAGAAAAGGCAGAGGAACCAAAGATCAAATTGCCAACATATGTTGGATCATTGAAAAGGCAGGAGAGTTCTTGAAAAACATCTATTTCTATTTTATTGACTATGCCAAAGCCTTTGACTGTGTGGATCACAATAAACTGTGGGAAATTCTTCAAGATATGGGAATACCAGACCACCTGATGTGCCTCCTGAGAGATATGTATGCAGGTCAAGAAGTAACAGTTAGAACTTGACATGGAACAATAGACTGGCTCCAAATAGGGAAAGGAGTATGTCAGTTCATTTCAGTTCCTCAGTCATGTCCGACACTTTGCGACCCCATGGACTGCAGCACTCCAGGCCTCCCTGTCCATCACCAACTCCTGGAGTTTACTCAAACTCATGCCCATTGAGTTGGTGATGCCATCCAACCATGTCATCCTCTGTTGTCCCCTTCTCCTCCTGCCTTCAATCTTACCCAGCATTGGGGTCTTTTGAAATGAGCCATATCTTTGCATCAGGTGGCCAAAGTATTGGAGTTTCAGCTTTAGCATCAGTCCTTCCAATGGATATTCAGGACTGATTTCCTTTAGGATGGACTGGTTGGATCTCCTGCAGTGCAAGGGACTCTCAAGAGTCTTCTCCAACACCACAGTTCAAAAGCATCAATTATTTGGCACTCAATTTTCTCAGTAGTCCAATCCTCACATCCATACATGACTACTAGGAAAACCATAGCCTTGACTAAACAGACCTTTGTTGACAAAGTAATGTCTCTGCTTTTGAATATGCTGTCTAGATTGCTCATAACTTTCCTTCCAAGGAGTAAGCGTCTTTTAATTTCATGGCTGCAGTCACCATCAGCAGTGATTTTTGAGCCCCCCAAAATAAAGTCTGTCACTGTTTCCACTGTTTCCCCATCTATTTGCCAGGAAGTGATGGGACCAGATGCCATGATCTTAGTTTTTGGAATGTTGAGCTTTAACCCAAGTTTTTCACTCTCCTCTCAAGGCTGCATATTGTCACCCTGTTTATTTGACTTATATGCAGAGTACATCATGTGGAATGCCAGTCTGGATGAAGCACAAGCAGGAATCAAGATTTCTGGGAAAATATCAATAAACTCAGATAAGCAGATGACACCACCCTTATGGCAGAAAGCGAAGAAGAACTAAAGAGCCTCTTGATGAACGTGAAAGAGGAGAGTGAAAAAGTTGGCTTAAATCTCAACATTCAGAAGACTAAGCCATGAAATGAAAAGATACTTGCTCCTTGGAAGGAATGTTATGATCAACCTAGGCAGCATATTAAAAAGCAGAGACATTACTTTGCCAACAAAGGTCCGTCTAGACTTTGCCAACAAAGGTCCGTCTAGGCAAAGCTATGATTTTTCCAGTAGTCAAGTATGGATGTGAGAGTTGGACTATAAAGAAAGCTGAGCATTGAAGAATTGATGCTTTTGAACTGTGGTGTTGGAGAAGACTCTTGAGAGTCCCTTGGACTGCAAGGAGATCCAACCAGTGTATCCTAAAGGAAATGAGTTCTGAATATTCATTGGAAGGACTAATGCTTAAGCTGAAACTCCAATACTTTGGCCACCTCATGTGAAGAACTGACTCACTGGAAAAGACCCTGATGCTCTGAAGGATTGAAGGTGGGAGGAGTAGGGGACGACAGAGGATAAGATGGTTGGATGGCATCACTGACTCTTGATGGACATGAATTTTAGTAAGCTCCAGGAGTTGGTGATGCACAGGGAGGCCTAGTGTGCTGCAGTCCATGGGGTCTGCAAAGAGTCTGACACGACTGTGTGATTGAACTGAACTGATGCAAGTCAATGCTTTGAGCAAGAAGTAAAATTAAAAATCTCTGAAAGAGGAAATTTCTCAGGGATGGTATTTCAGTAAGTGGATCTACCTTGCATAACCGTGGACTCAGGGAATGGCACAATAAGACTATAGGCAACAGAAAGATTCACCTGCATGAGAAAGGGGATGAGAGTTATTCAAGGACCAGGAAAGGAGGGAAGACAGAGAAGCAGAGAATTGGGCATTTAGTTTAATAAAAGCATAATCTCACCCTACTGAGAAGTTTAGGAAATTGATCTTTATGCTTCAGTTTGAGCCCCAGAAAGATCATATTAAACCAATTAAATTTGTAATCATTTTTGCTTAGAGCATTGGAGGATAAAAACAAGAGTTTATAACTCTCTCCTGAACATGCTGTCCATGCTAATGTTGCATTTTGCTCTCAAGCTTGCTAATTCCTGGCAGTATGGCCCTCAGCACACCTACAGTAAATTCTGTTACTGCCTTAATTACTGTACACTGTCACAATCTGGGAAGAACTTGAAGATGCCCTTTTCATCTGTTCCTACTATTTCTAACTAATTCCATAATACCAGAATTTGAGAGAAATGAATAAGTTGGGCAGGATTAAGAAAAAAAACGAAAATCAGGAATTAAGTTAAAAAGAAAAAGCCATCGAAACCATATTTTAAACAAAGCCAAAGTCCGAAACAACTAAGCCTTAACCATCCTTAGTGTCCTTTTAAGGGTCAAGGCAATAGAGTTCTCCCCTCACCATGGTAAGATTCTCTAGCAACAAAGACACTCAATTATAATAATCATGTCCCTCCTTTTCTTTAGTTCTCAGAAAATCCTGTAGAAGATCCTGGTCCACTTGTTTAGCAATCTTTTGATTCAAAATCGCACAGTGTAGCTTTCTCCTCAAAGATGTGACATTTTATTATCTGCATACAGGAGAGAAAATACCTCCAAGTTTCCTCTAAAAGTGCTTGTAAACTGCCTCCAGGAAGCATTCAAAGAATCTGGACTTTCCTTTGATTCTGTATGCCTTTAACACATAGAGATTTATACTACCATTTATTCTTGTTGATATATCATTGTGTAATTAAATCTTTGATTTTCCATTGATGCTTCTATTTTCTTTCCAAATATTTTGTAATTCCTCAAAAATAACCTGAATGTCTCCTATTTCTTCTAATTCCATCCCAGGTCCAGCATCCTAGTCAATACTCCATCAAATACTGGATGGATATGTTATTTTTGAAAATTTTCTATCAAGCACAATGTGACTTATTTTCTGATCATTCTAATGTTGCCTTTTCCCTGCTGCATATTTCATCACAACTTTCTATTTTATTTTCTTTGTGGACTTTATGGTATGCTGGTAAATATTTAACAACCAGCTTTCCAGAAGAAAGAAAGCAAGCTAAATACTCCTACCTTGGCCAGATTAAAGACACCAATGTGATGTCACAAAAAATGATATTGGGACAAGAGGCACACATTATGGGCCTTACATAACAGTGTAAACAGGCATGCCACTGTTTCTGGTTCTTACCATTGCCTAAAATTATCTTGTTTATTGTTTACTTATGTTTTATCTGTTTCCTTCATAAAAACTAAGCTCCATAAGGAAAGGCATTCCCTGCGTTTATCATTGAACATAGAACAGTGTCTGTTATATACCAGGTGCATCATAAACATTTGCTGGATAAAAGCATAACTATAGACTCAAAATTGAATATACTAAAATTTTTTAATGTATTGATAATAAAAATATTTTTAAAAAACCATTAAAATTTGTGGGTTCTAAAAGTTCAGAAATATCTCCTGAGTAGATGTGAGAAAGAGATGGGTCCAGTATCACCTTTGAAAGTCATTTTATCTTGCCTCTCTGTGTCTATTAGGCTTTCCCAAAGGTGGAAATATGAGGATAGAATGCATAAAGAAAATGAAGAAAATGATAAGCTTTGAATTTAAATTCATTATAAAATAGCAATCATAACTTCTAACTGTGAAGGTAGAAAAATGTTCATTTCAAAATGAAACAAAAACATCATTTTATATTTTATGAGTTAAACAGGCATAAGTAAAACATTTTATTACCAGGAAGCCTTTGCACTTATTATATGTGGTATTGCCTACAGAAGAATTAGAGCAAACATTATTATATTCATTATTTGTATAACAGATAATGTAAAATGATGCAAATAAGACCCTCAAGTGAAGATTAATTATTCAGATTTCATATTTCTTTCAGAGTTTTAAAAAATTTCTTTTGAAGGAAATGAAAAATAATTAACATTGACATTTTATATTTTTATTGCATCTTCAGTTTTCTAACATCCAACACTGAATTAGTAACTCATTCTGATGTTAGTAATTTTTAATCTAGATGCTACAACACAATTCTTTCCTTCTTAGCCTAGATGGTCTTTGTACGTTTCATTGTATGATGGGCACAAAGCAATTCATGAAAGGTTCATTACATTTCTGTTAATTACATTATCTGTCACAACCTGACTCTCCATGGCCCTCTCTAGGCTCGTTTCTTATGCTCCAAATTGAACTGGCTGCTTTGCCCAAGCATACACCATGTCCGCTTTTCCATCCCTGGCTTTTCTCTCCTGTTTCTCAGAATGCCCCTTTCCCTTATCTCTGTCTTTTGTAATCCTGACATTTTTCTAGATTTAATTCAATCTTTATTCATTCTTTGCACAACACATAGTCACTAATTAATCTCTTTCTTGTTTGTTTCTTAGTTTGTTTATTGTCTTTCTCCCCTTATAGAATATAAGCCATGTGAGAACAGGGCCTTTTCGTGTTCGCTACAATATAGCAGTGCCTAGAACAGCATCTGCGACATAGTAAGTAGAGTATTTACTGAATGAACAAACAGATAATAGTTATTAAACAAGTCTAAGATTCAGATATTTTGCCATGAACATATTTGCCACTCAGTTTTAAAAAAGTCTAAGGAAAAATAAATATAATAAGATTCTCAATGATTATTTAAAAAACACACACAAACATTTATATTCCAAAGTATAGGTTGGCACTTCATCTTAATCTAGCACTATTTTGACTAAGCTGTGAGAATTAAAGAAGATAACGTGATATCTTGAATCAGTCAAAAATAATTTCTAACACCCAAGGCTGAAAGAATTCCAGTTTGAAGGTGCTATTTTCTTCATATGAAACTGTGCTTATTATACTACATTTATAGTCTAACTAAACACATTTTCTTAGTATGCTAATGCTTTATGCAAACCTTCTCTTGATTTTGTCATATAATTCACAAAGATTCAAATAAGTGAAACAGACCTTAACGTAACTTTGAATGAATTTTTTAACAAGAACAGATTTTATATTCAAAGCAGATAGTCATTTTAATATTAACCTGTATTTATATAAAATGCAACCAGTATTGTAGTTCTTTCGTTTGACCTAAATTTCCTCCATGCATTTCTCTCTTTGAGTATATCTCAAGCATAACATGAAAAGATAAAGGATACACACACACACACACATATGCACACACTCTGAAATAAAAGGCTGAAATCACTAAATCTTGAATAGTGCAAGATGAAGTGTGTTTTTCAGTAGAACAAACAGGGGCTCTTGAATACAGGTGCCACTATTTTTAAGCAAGTTGCTTAGCCTTTCTGAGTCTCAGTTTATTTATCTATAAAATGGGATAATAATACCTAATCCTCTAGGCTGAAAAGATAAGGAAAGAGAAACCAACCTAGCCCCAAGCCTGGCACACAGAAAGTGTTCAGTAAGTATTTCTGAATTAATGAATTTCATTGAAAATAAATATGCCACAGAAGTATATATATGCTACATATAATTTATTCATATGTATAATTTATTTATAATTAATTAATTTATAATTATATGCTACATATAATTTAATGAAAAAGTGCATTGACTGTGTAACCAAATAGCTAAGATAAAAGTATAATCACAGGTGTCTTTGATAATTTCCTAATTAATACACAATCAGCAAAGCATATTCAGTATACTTGAATAGATCAAGTGTACTGACGTTGATGAAACACTGTGGCTGGTACAGGAGTGATCCAGACAGTTATTCAAGCAACCTAAGTATGGCTTCCCTGGTGGCTCAGACGGTAAAGAATCCCCCTGCAATGCAGGAGACCTGGGTTTGACCCCTGGGTTGGGAAAATCCCCTGGAGGAGGGCATGGCAACCACTCCAGCAGTCCTGCCTAGAGAATCCCCATGGACAGAGGAGCCTGACCAGCTACAGTCCATGGGGTTGCAAAGAGTTGGACACGACTGAGTGACTAAGCACAGCACAGCACACAGCACAAGAATGGTAATTATCTACCAAAGCAATAAAAGAGATTAAGGACTTTTTTAAAATGTTTATACATATCTCAAATCAGTTCAGTTCAGTTGCTCAGTCGTGTCGGACTCTTTGCAATCCCATGGTCTGCAGCATACCAGGCTTACCTGTCCATCACCAACTCCTGGAGCTTGCTCAAACTCATGTCCATTGAGTTGGTGATGCCTTCAAAACATTTCATCCTCTGTCATTCCCTTCTCCTGCCTTCAATCTTTCCCAGCATCAGGGTCTTTTCCAGTGAGTCAGTTCTTCACATCAGGTGGCCAAAGTATTGGAGTTTCAACTTCAGCATTAGTCGTTCCAATGAATATTCAGGACTGATTTCCTTTAGGATACACTGGTTGGATCTCCTTGCAGTCTAAGGGATTCTCAAGAGTCTCCTCCAACACCACAGTTCAAAAGCATCAATTCTTCAATGCTCAGCTTTCTTTATAATCCAACTCTCACTACTGGAAAAACCACAGCTTTGACTAGATGGACCTTCGTTGGCAAAGTAATGTCTCTGCTTTTTAATATGCTGTCTACGTTGGTCATAGCTTTTCTTCCATGACTGAGTGACTTTCACTTTACATTTATACATATCTCAAATAGAAATTCACAAATGTTATTGGAGAGACAGTAGCTACTCATCCTTCATAACAGATAATAAATTATTTACTATTCATTTTCTACACCTGTGCAGACATAAGCTAAAAGCATTGAATTTGCCACTACTAGAAACAACAATGAAAATGTCCAACTCTTTGCAAAGATACATGGTGATTTGTTCTTCCTCTTACTTTCTCTTTCAATTCTTAAAAGAACTCTCCAGAGTCAACACAGAGGGAGAATGGTAGAATAAATTTTCAATTAGGGAGCTCAAAGCCTAAGTCCAGAAACATGCTATTAAATATTTGGTGCTGAGAATACATCAGGAAACCAAAAGACAAAAAGCCAACTTTCTTGGACTTCACAGTCTGGGATTTGCATTGAAATGGCTTTTAGAATTATGAATCAAGCCACTCAAATACATATTCATGATACCATACGTTTTTAAGAACTACTCAAGTGGCCAAAGTATCTGTATTTTCACCCTAAATGATTGAATGAGGTTTGATATTTTGTGCAAAGCCCTGGCACATACTCTGTTGCTATTGTCCAACTATTCAACTTCTTTCTATTGTTTGATTTAGGGGATGTGAATAATGATAATCAGGCAGAATTGTTGCTTCTTCTCTCTCTCCCAGTATAGCCTTTCCATGGTGCTTAGAGTACTTACTGCTCTCATTTTTGCTCAGAGCTTACTCATATTCTCACAGCCTGCTCATTATTTGTCTCCCAACTTGTACTGAGCACTGTCTAGAAAAAGGGCCATGTCTTATTCATCTTTGTTTGGCTAGCACCTAGCACAGTGCTTGCCATACAGTTCAGGTGGGATGTGTGTTTGTTGTATGCATATATTTGTATATATTTTACTGTTTTCAAAGCACATACATGTGCATGATCTCATTAGACCCTCACAAAACTCAGTAAGCTTGCAGGCAAGAATTAATTCCCTCATTTTACAGACTCTCAATAAGCTTGAAGATTAAAAGTGTCCTTGTTTGACAGATGAAGAAACTGGGGATCAGTGAGAGATTATGTGGTTTCTGGAGAGCATATAACTAAGACTTGAATTTCAAGATCAGGGTTCTTTCTAGACACTAAATGAAAATATAAGCACGCTATTATAAGCAAGAACTATTATTTTAGGTATGTCTTTAAGGTCTGTTAGGGTTTGACCAATCATCTTTGACTTTCTCAAATCACTCGTGACATCTTGTTTGTTTGTTTTTTCAAACATAAACCATGAGATGGGAAAGGTCTTCAGAAACCATCCATATTGTAATCAGAAGACAATGATGTAGATTATGTGCAAATATTTTGCTATAAAACAGTGTCTGTCTTCAGGAGTATACTGCTAGCCAAAACAATTCTGCTCTGTCATAATGACAGGGAAGGAGGCAGCTTTGTCATTTTCAATCCTGAACTCATAGTCATCACCATTTTGGTTACATAAGATATCTATATCTTAGTTTCTTGATCAAAATGAGAGTCCCCATGTGGCAAGACAGTGAAAGCAATCTGTTAGGTGAAGGGGTCACAACCAATATTTGAAAGTTCTAGTCATTGAATCTTGATTGACTGACTCTAAAGTCACCCTTTTAAAAACATCCTCTCCCACTAGATAGCTGGCTACTGGAAGGCAGGGACTGTACTGAATTCCCCAATTCCTGTCAAATATGTTAATTAACCAGCAAGTGGCAACTCTGAGTAACCACTGGCTATAGAACAAGCTGGAAAAGTGCTAGGTACGTGTCTTTCAAACTTTGTGATAGAAACTTCTCTTTGCGATTTTTAATTTAAAACCATTTTAAAGAAGTTTACTTGTAAAATAAGTTGTTTTCTAGGCAATATACTCAGGTCCTTAATGGAGACCTAGTGGTGATGGAACCCTGGCTTTACGTCAGTTATCTTGTGTACTGTTAAGAGTCAACGTTCCAAAATAAACTTTAACAGAAATTAACAGCAACCACAATTAAAACCCAACATTTCTGAACTAGAAGCATTTTCTCTCTAGGGGGATGGGATTACATCCCCTCGATTACAACTAGAGGATTGACAAACTCTCTTAATTTAAAAAAAAAAAAAAAAAAAACCCAAAACCCATCTCTCTGCCTCCCTCCCCTCTATCCCCTTTCATTCTTCTCCTTTCCCCCGAACGCCCGCACGCCGTTACCATTTTATTCGAGTGGAAAGTTGAAAGAAAGCAACACACTAGCTACACCCATCCGGCGCTCCTCGGGTGGAACAGCAAAGTTCCTTTCCAGAGCCAGCGAGGCATTCGCTCTCCGATACCTGCTCAGCTTCACGCCGCATCTGAAGGTCTGCCCGCCGCGGAACAGTTGCGTCTCCATCTGGCTGCCAACCCACCCAGGCTCTCTTCTCCTCCACCACCACCACCACCTTCCCTCCTCCCCCTCCTTTCCGTCTTCCCTCACCACCCCCGCCCCCAATCTCCTCCTCTTTTTCTCACTACAAGCGGTTGCTGATGCTGAAGCCGAGCGTCACTTCGGCTCCCACGGCAGACATGGCGACATTGACAGTGGTCCAGCCGCTCACTCTGGACAGAGGTAAGGGAGCGGCTCGCCCTCCAGGCCGCTGCGTCCCCCGCCAGCCTCCTCCTCTGGCGCCTCCAACTCCCACCCGGACCGCAAGGCAGCGCTCGGGCAGGGGGAGCAGGGCAGCGAGGATCAGCCTCGGAGAGGGCTTTCGCGCCGAGAGCAGGACACTTTCTTCCCCTTTCTCGCCCGCCACGTCCCCGCTGCCCCTTCGCGCTACCATCGCCCGGCCCAGGGGTGCCTCTGCGGGGCTCTTGCAGCCCACTGCGCCCCTCTCAGCCCCTCGGCGGCTCGCCTCCGGCCGCCGGCTTTGTTGGAGCGGAGGCGCGGGGACCGCTAGGCGCTCGCCCGGGGCTCGGGGTTGGAGAGGGGCAGGGAGGAAAGCTCGCACTGCCGGGCGAGGGCGCCTGCAGCCGGAGCCCAGGGAAGCCTGCAGAGGGAGCCGCCTGGCAGCCTGCGCGGCTGGGGGCCCAGGACGAAGGAAGTTTGTCCCGGCGCCGGGGGGCGAGGGTCGGTCCGGCTGCGGAGAACCTGGCAGCCTCCCGGGAGCGGGCCAGGCGTACCCCGGGGCGGCCGGTGCCGGGGCGTACGGCGGCTGGGCTGCGGCGGCTGGGAGCTGCCCTCCGTGGAAAGGGCGAAGCGAAGCGCGGGCAGCGGGGCCGGGGCCGGGGCGCAGCGTCGCGGCAGCCGCGCCCCGCTCTCCCGGCTTCACGCTCGGACGGCGGCGGGGGTCGCGTCTGCCCTCGCCGGGGGCGGCTCTCCGGTTGTGGCAACTCACAGTTTCTCCTGCCCCAGCCAGCCTTGTTCTCTCCTAGCCCGGTGCCACGGCGATACCCGGGCTGCGGAAGGCGCTGGGACGTAGCGCTGGCTGGGTTGCAATTCAACTTCTGACCTGCGACCCTGTGCGTCCTGCTTTCTGACTTGACTGGGAAAGCAGCGTTTGCTTCCTTTCTAGGACCTCCCCAAGCCCAAGGATGGAATCCTTCGCTGCGATCGCGGCCTCTCCCGCGCACGGGTGCGGGGTTATACCTGTCCTTGAGTGTTCGACTTTTCTTTCTGGCTTTCCGACGTCCAGTTATGAATGCTCAGGAGTCCCACGACTCTGCTGCGGAGGACACCTGCTCGTCCTGGTCCGCAGCGGCCGGATTTAGGACCCTGTGCGGCCATTTGGAAATGGTGTGCTCAGATGAAAATGATTCAATCCGATGTGCCTCTAAAAATATTCTTTCTGGAGGATTAAACCGGACTGTGGGGCAAGGCAAAAGAGCATCCTGCTGCGAGAACAGTGAAAAAGCCAGTGCAAAGTTAGGGAGGTTTTTTAATTTGGAGAGATTGTGGGGTGACTTTAACGCAATCTGTTGGCGCCAGAAGAAATGTTATGTGGTGCCCATAGCAACCTTACTCGGGGTACGAGTTGAAAGACAAAAAATAATTGACTTTATGTTGGGAAATGTTGGTTTGCCAGCTAGTAAATTAATAATATAGTTAAAGAGTTCAGAAATCTATTGCATAATCCATGATTTCTCCCCAGTATCATCATCTCCACTAAGCAGGATAAATCCACTGCCTCTAAGAACCTAACAGATGGCAAGCTATTAGAAATTATGGACTCCCAAGTATTTCTGTTTTAATGTAATGAGATCTTATATTGTCCCATTCCTATATCACCGTTTTTAAACATCCCAAGTAAAAGGACTACATTAGGAAAGAAAGGGGGAAAAAAAAAAAAGCAAGCAAACTCCAAGAAAATTGCATACCTGAGCAATTTTATATACTACTACTACTAAAAACATTTCACTTTGAAGGGCTTACCTTAAATGCCTGATCAATTGTGGAGAGGAAGTGCAATCAGATTAAGATCTGTTCTTAAAGTTTGTTCTTGTTCACAGCCAGACTGTACCTGTCCTTCCCAGTTGCGATTCAGTAGCTCAAGAGGCAAGTTGGGTGAGACTGAATGTACCTGAATAAATTCACCAGCAGCTTACTTTGAGGTCTTGTAATTTATGGATGGTGGGTTATTGACGTCATTACTGTGTATGAAGTCAATATATATCCATAATTTCCCCTCTAAGTTGTTTTAAAGTATGATTGTTAATTATATAATAAAATTGATAAAATAAACTGATGAGAAATTTCCTACAAAAAGTAAAAAAATCTCTGAAAAGATAGTACTTATCTGGTTTCTGGGCGTAACTCTGATACTCACTTTGGAGGAGTTGGCCCACTCTTTGGGGAGCAGTTTTCCTTTTTGGCACATAAGGAGTTTGGAGTGAAGGATTCAGACAATGTGCAACTCTAAGAGCCTAGAATTCGGTGAATTAAAATTAGGACTCAGTTTCTGGTCACCTACTGGAGGATTTCACAGATGACTTCCTCGCCCACCTCTTCCAGGTGTTCTTTGACGTGCTCTGAGGTCACCCACTACTTTGGCTTCATCCAAGCATTTCTCAAACTGTTGTATCTATCTCCTTTCAAACGGAACTCTCTGAGGGAAGGGACCATTTCTAAATTCATCTCTGTATTCTCAAAGCCTTCCATAGTCCCTGATCACAGTAGAAAAAAAAAAAAAATATACGTGAACTAAAGGATTGCAACAACTTAAGCACTGTTAAAATACAGGGATTTCATAGTGAACAGAAAAGTACAGGTCATAGATTCACAACATTTTAACCCTGGGAAGAAAGGCAGGAAGAACACAGGCCAATGATTCTTAAGCTTTCTTTCCTCCCATGCTCTTGACAGATTTCCATCAGCAACCAGAGCTCTGTGATTATTGAGCAAGGAGGGTCATGGCAGGTGGGCGAAGGAGAGAAAGAGAAGAAGATGCCTTATAAAGCCCCCTTCCTAGGCATCTTATCAAGCAAACCCAAATACATAATCAATGTGTATTCTGCAGGTTCTTTTCTAGCATCTTCATTTTTCAGGTGAAAAACATGAAAGAAGCAATGATAAAGAGATGTTTTCAAGGTTACTCTGCTAGTCAGTGGGAGATTTTATGCTAAAATCTAATTTTTCTTGTTTGATGCCCTTTGGCATTATCCACAGATTCATCTGGAATCTTTAGGGCAGCAGTTTTAAGCAATCAGATCACAGCTAGAGCTTGAAATTAAGATGGAACACCCCCAGAATTCCAAAGATATCATCTGAAAGTAAAGCTCAGTAGTCTGCACTAGCTTCCTGGGTCTTGTCCGGGAAGCAAGCCCTTGCCGGAACCTGGATGGCCCCTGAAAGGGCAAACAGGATGGCTTCACATTTTCACTACTCTGTGTATATCCTAAACTCTTTTCCTTCTGTGACTAAGACCTCAGATTAACTCTGTGGGGGCCTCTTGGTGGCTTTGGTCATAGTAAGTTCCTGTTCCTCCTTGCCCCTGTCCTTAGGATTACTCATTGAGTACTTACAGCAAATCAGACCCTACTGTGGGATTGCTGCATATTGGTGAGCTGAACAGAATACCTCATGGTCTTCATGGTAGTTAGAATCTAAGGAGGGAAAGAGATTTAACACACACACACACGCTCATGTAAATCATTCATTCATTCATTGAATAAATATTCATTTATCACCTTCTGTATACAAGATGTTACAGGAATGCCAGAGACAAAGTTTCCGCTTTTATGGTCCTTAAGAATCTAGTCATGGAAATATATCAGTAAGAAATTCATTCATTCCACAACTAAGTATTGACTGTCAGCCTTTTGGAAAGCACTGTTTTAAGCAATGTGGTGGTCCTAATGAACAAAGTAGATAAAGGCTAATGGAGTTGACATACCAATGAGAGCCACACACTGAACACGTAGGTATATGAGTGCTAGTGAGAAGAACTAAGACTGGGTCAAAGAGAGGGATGTGGTGCTACTTGAAACTTGATAGTCAAGAATTGGTGCCATGGGAGGAGAGACCTGAGGAAAGTAAGGAAGCAAAATTTACAGATATCTGGAGGAATGTGCTCGAGAGAAGGACTTCACGCGTGCGTCCTGGGAGCATCAAGAAAGTCAGTGTGAAAATGTGAACACAGGGAAGAGTGGCAAAAAGCCAAAAAAAAAAAAACCAAAAAAAAACCCAGCAGAGGGTTTGTGAACTGGCCAGGGGCCAGATGATGTAATTTATAATTAGGATTTTAGGTTAGTTGAAAATATGATGCGCTTGGAAAACAATGAACATGACACAAAGATAGAGAATAATGAGGAAGGACCTACTTAGATGGCTCACTGAGAAAGTAAAATCTAATCTGAGTTCTGATGTGTTAATAAGACCCTTAGGAAAAACATTATGAATAGAGCAAAGAATACATGAAAGAGCAGTTCTACATCTGCAACTTGGCCACCATCCCATGAGTACATCCATAACCAAGCAAATGATCGGAAAGAAAAACCACCAAGAAATAACAACACTAAGGATGTATTTGGAGTAGGCATTTGGTTATAAGTATACCTCCAGGCAAGAACACTGGAGTGGGTTGCGATTTCCTTCTCCAATGCATGAAAGTGAAAAGTGAAAGTGAAGTCACTCAGTTGTGTCCGACTCCTAGCAACCCCATGGACTGCAGACCACTGGGCTCCCCCGTCCATGGGATTCTCCAGGCAAGAACACTGGAGCGGGTTGCCATTTCCTTCTCTGATACCAAGAAAATCTATAGAGCAACTGGTTGCTTCTTATTGCTAGACTAAAGCACTGTATATTATAATTAGATTTTCAAAGATATCCTGAACATTATAATGTACATGTCACTATGTGTAGATTTACATGTGGAACCCAAGTGGTGATGAGATATATTCATTTTCAGTGTAATATTTTATATTAGACTGTGATGTAGAAAGTAGTAGCTGTAATTTACCCTTGTGGCAAAGAGAAGATGCTGATAAGGAGATTAGTATGAATAGTCTCTTCCAGAATAATGTTCAGTGTAATTCCTACACCTTTGCCCAGATTTTAATCTCTACACCAGGAATGACCTTCAACTAAAATCAAGGGAATAAGCAGTGTCCAATCCATGTACTTAATACCATCATAGCAAAGAACATAGGAATACCTCAATGTCTTAAGAATTGCATGGATTCAGGCACTTTTCTTAAGTCCAGTAGCTCTAACTCTCCTTCACTTTCCATCTCAAGGTCAGAAAAGATAATACAGTGGAATTCTTCAAAATTTTACTTCAGCTTATCTTTTTACCCTTATTTTTAAGCAGAATTTTTTTTTAATCATGACTTATAAGGAAGTGTTTACATGACTTATAAAGTAGACTCAAAAAATGAACTCTTGGAGAAAAATGGATAATTAAAATAGTTTCCAAGAGTAATTGAAGTTGTGTAATATTCAATACTTGAGACCTTATAACATGATCAGTGGTTTACAGTCTGCATTTAGGCACCAGTATAAAATAAAATGCTGGTGTTACAGCCACCAAACTTTTCCGTGAGTTAAATTCAACTTGGATACCTTGCAAAAATGTAAGTATAAATCTTGATTTCTTGAATTCTAAAATAAGTTGTAATCTAAAATATTGATTAAACAAATTTTGATGTGTTTTTTCTGTAAGAAATTAAAACTTTTGTCCTTTAAAAATTCTAATAGAAAACCAAGAGCTTTTATTTTGTGGGTTTCAACCTTATGAAAAAGAAATGAGTGCAAAAGTTGACTGCAAATGAAAATCCCATGAGTGCCACACTTTTCATAAAATTTGTGATACATTAAACTTTTTCTGTCTTCCCTTTTCCCTTTCCAAGGCAAGCAGAGCTTATTACTTTATGTATTTCCCAATTCAAGCCTTGGGCAATTTCTAATCAGCTATATTCACCAGTTTATATAAAATCTGTATTTGCCTGAAAATTACTTTTGTTCACAGTCCCATGGACTTTCCTCTTCCCTTTCTCTCTTTGTTTTTTATTTATTTAGTATGAGGCGAGATTAAGGAAGAAGGAAAGTAAAAATTAAACTAGTCTTTATGTTGTTTTAAGGTTGTATGTCCTGATAGTTGTGGTGGGGAGGACAGAAAGAGGGTTTAACTATATTTTCTGACTCTTGTCCTAAAACCTTTTTACAGCCAGGTATATTTCAGTCTACAAACATTAAGTATTTGCACTCTTTCTCCTGTTTTCCATGTTTCACTAAACACTTTAAATATATACATGTATTGAATTTTCTTTGGAAATCAATATTTGAGTTTCTTTTTCCACTATACTTAGAGAATATTTTCCAGGAATCAGAATTGTTCATATTCATCTTTTCTTTTTGTCTGATATGAAAAGTTGGAAAGAGAAGGGACCAAACTTCTAAAAAGTCTTGATTATTGAAAAAGGTATTTTCAATTTAATGAGAATTTTAGAATTGAAATTGAAAATTAAGGATCAAACTTCCAGAAAAAGAAACAGAAATTTGGTGAATACCTTCTAGTTTCCTACACCAGCCATCTAAGCTCTGAGGTGTATTTGGTGCACGCTGGTCATTTACGAAAGTAATGCTTTTGCTTTTGGAGTACTTTTTCAGAATTGCTAGGTAGAGTTTAGCTATTTATTAGGGAATAGAGAATATTTGGAGAGTAGTATCAAATTGGAAGATATATACTGAGTTTTAGGGGCGCTGTTATAAGCTTTCTCTTGGAGAAAGCTCTTTACTTAGTTCTGACACTTGTCTATTAGGATGAAGTCTTCATTAGGTCAGAGACTATCCTGAATTTGTTTGAATAGAGCTCAATGCATCGTCTGGTACATGGTTGGTGCACTCTTCATATTGATTGATTGAATAAATGGATGAATGAAATTGACTTAGTTGGACTAGCTAGCTTAGAGTCATTCTTAATGCTAAAAAAAAAAAAAAAAAAAAAAGCCTTCCAACCTGTAATAATGTAAAAGTGGTAGCTACCATCCTTAATCATGTTGCTGTGTGTGTGTGTGTGTGTGTGTGTAGCAGACCTAAATGTGGAATGCTTTCCAGGGCCAAGAAGGGATGTGAGTTACCATTGTTGAGGCTTGTAGCCCTACCTCCATTGCCGACATCCACCTGCCATCTTAACTTGTTAATTTAACCAGACAAGTTAATGCCAGAAGACAACTGAAAGGGTTAGAAAAAGAGACAGGATGAGAGCCAAGCAGAATCCACCTCTTCCCCTACCCTCAACCCCAAACACACATGTAAACTATACTGCCCTATTTTTCTTTTAACCACAAGTGGATGAATGATAGAGCTGTGTCCTGATAAGTTAGAATGGCTTTAATTTGAAATCACTCTGGGTTGGCAAATGAAAACACAACCTTTAAGTCATGTTGATTACATCAGTGTTACCAAAGGTAACTCTGGTCTAGGTGATAGAGTTGTTTTTTATTCCCCATGACTGAGTTTTACTACCTAATGTGCTAGCTGAATTTGAAGATTTGCCTATTAAAAGTAAATATGCCCAAAGACTACTTGAAAAAAGTTATGCTGAACTGAAACTTAAACTGAAGTTATACTCAGATGGTATCTATCTTGGAAAACAAGGGCTTCTAAATTAAACTGGTGGTTACTTCCCTGGTGGCTCAGATGGTAAAGTGTCTGTCTATAATGTGGGAGACCTGGGTTCGATCCCTGGGTTGGGAAGATTCCCTGGAGAAGGAAATGGCAACCCACTGCACTACTCTTGCCTAGAAAATCCCATGGACGGAGGAGCCTGGTGCAGGCTACTGTCCATGGGGTTGCAAAGAGTCGGACGTGACTGAGTGACTTCACTTTCACTTTCAAGTTCCTCTAGAAACACAGTAGCTATTTCAAGTCCAACTGGTTCTGCTATATTTGTTTATTTGCCTATTGTGGTGATAGTTAATGAAATTGCAGTATGATCTGTTTTTTTTTTTTTTCTATCCAAGAATCATCTTTCACCAAAAGAAGGGAAGGGGATAGAGCAATGGGAATTACAAATGGCAATAATATTTAAACTCAAGTTAGATGGACTTTAAATGAGTTAATATGTGCAAAATACTTAAAACAGGCCTGACACATGGGAACCATTTAACAATGATAGTTATTTTTTCTGAGTCCTCAAAGTCCAGAAAGGCATCCTTTGATATCCGCAGGGCATTGATTCTAGGACTGCCTGCAGATAACAAAATCCTTGGGTGTTCTAGTCCCTTATATAAAAAGGTGTGGTACAGTTGATCATTTGTATCCTTAGGCCCTTATGTTCTGCATTCCTAGATTCAAGCAACTCATCTGTGATTCAACCCAGCTGAATCCACAGACGCTGAACCCCCAAATATGGAGGGTCAACTGTACTCCTGCCATACTGCCAGGAGACAGGGGCAGATAAGGTTTGTTATCTTCAAGTGTACGGTACCAAGAGGCAGTTGTTGTTCAGTTGCCGAGTCGTTTCCTAATCTTTGTGACCCCATGGACTACAACATGCCAGGCTTCCTTGTCCATGGATGGTTCTCCATGCTATCTCCTGGAGTTTGCTCAAACTCATGTCCATTGAGTCAGTGATACCATCCAGCCATCCCATCCTCTGTCAGCCCTTTCTCCTCATGCCCTCAGTCTTTCCCAGCATCAAGGTCTTATTTACAATGAGTTGGCTCTTCTCATCAGGTGGCCAAGGTATTGGAGTTTCCGCTTCAGCATGAGTCCTTCCAATGAACATTCAGGGTTGATTTCCTTTAGGATTGACGGTTTGATCTCCTCACTGTCCAAGGGACTCTCAAGAGTCTTCTTCAGTGCCATAGTATTTCAAAAGCATCAATTCTTAGGCATTCACCCTTCTTTATGGTCCAACTCTCACATCTGTATATGACTATTGGAAAAACCATAGCTTTGACTATATGGACCTTTGTTGGAAAAGTGATGTCTCTGCTTTCTAATATGCTGTCTAGATTTGTCATAGCTTTTCTTCCAAGGAGCAAGCATCTTTTCTTTTCATGGCTGCAGTCACTGTCCACAGTGATTTTAAGAAAATAGTCTGTCACTGTTTCCATTTTTTCCCTATTTGCCATGAAGTGATGGGACTGCATGCCATGACCTTCATTTTTTGAATGTTCAGTTTTAAGCCAGCTTTTTCACTTTCACCTTCATCAAGAAGCTCTTTAGTTCCTCTTCCCTTTCTGCCATAAGGGTGGTATCTACATTTCTGAGCTTATTGATATTTCTCCTGGCAATCTTGATTCCAGCTTGTGCCTCATCCAGCCCAGCGTTTTGCATTTTGTACTCTGCATATAAGTTAAATAAGCAGGGTGACAATATACAGCCTCGATGTACTCCTTTTCCTATTTGGAACCAGTCTGTTGTTCCATGTCTGATTCTGACTCTTGTTTCTTGACCTGCATGCAGGTTTCTCAGGAGGCAGATAAGGTGGTCTGGTATTTCCATCTCTTTAAGACGTTTCCACAGTTGTGATCCATGCAGTTACAGGCTTTAGTGTAGTCAATGAAGTGGTGGATTTTTTTCTGGAATTCTCTTGCTTTTTCTATGATACAACAGATGTTGCCAATTTGATCTCTGGTTCCTCTGCCTCATCTGAATCCAGCTTGTACATCTGGAAGTTCTCAGTTCACATATTGTTGAAGCCTAGCTTGAAGGATTTTGAGTACTACCTTGCTAGCATGGGAAATGAATACAATTGTATGATGGTTTGTACATTTTTTGGCATTGCCCTTCTTTGGGATTGGAATGAAAACGGACCTTTTCCAGTCCTGTGGTCATTGCTGAGTTTTCCAAATTTACTGGCATATTGAGTGCATCACTTTAACAGCATCATCTTTAAGATTTGAAATAGCTCAGCTGGTATTCTAGCACCTCCACTATCTTTGTTCATAGTAATGCTTCCTAAGGCCCACTTGACTTCACACTCCAGGATGTCTGACTCTAGGTGAGTAACACACCATTGTGGTTGTGTGGGTCATTGAGACTTTTTTGTACAGTTCTCCTGTGTGTTCTTGCCACCTCTTCTTAATCTCTTCTACTTCTGTTAGATCCTTACCATTTCTTTCCTTTATTGTACCCATTTTTGCGTGAAATGTTCCCTTAGTATCTCTAATTTTCTTGAAGAGATCACTAGTCTTTCCCATTCCATTGTTTTGCTCATTTCTTTGCATTATTCACTTACGAGGCAGAGACCATGTTTATTTTGGTATTCTGTAGAAGCAAGGAGCACTTGGAGATGCCTGGAGGTCAAAATAAAAAGTTTCCTGTACAATTACTAATTTGTCAGCTACCTCTTTCCCCAAATCAGTTCTTTCTTGATGCTTCTGTTACATTATTTTTTCATAACTGTACCACACAATATAGAAAAATTTCATCTATGCTACTGTTGCCCTAGCAGCATAAGTTATTTATATTCATCTTTGTGTATGTGTTGCCTATCACAGTGCCTGAAAGATAAGTGCTCAAAGGTGTGCTGAATAAATTAATTTTTTTTCATTCAAATACCGCATAGCTTCAGGGGATAAACCTAGGTAAGTTACCAAAGGATACAGGATGACAGAATTTTTATTCAAGAAAAAATTTCCTGCATTTATTCTGTTTAAAATTAGAACAGGTGCCTTCCGGGAATTCATGAACATCCTATTACTGGATTACTGGAAAAGTACAGGCAAAAGTTGAATGACAAATTGGAAAAGTTGTTATAGATGGACTTTTAAGATTCAGTAATTGTTAAGGACATGGACCAGAATTTATGTAGATGTTTGGGGGTTTTCTTTTATTCTATTTATCTGCAGATATCAAAAGTGTACTAACATAGATGGACCATGAGATTGTCATACTGAGTGAAGTCAGATAGAGAAGGAGAAGTATCGTATGACATCCCTTATATGTGGAAACTCAAAAGAAATGATACAAACGCACTTATTTACAAGACAAAAACAGATTCACAGACTCAGAGAACAAACTTATGGTTTCCAGGGGAGAAGAATGGGATGAAGGGGTAGTTAGGAAGTTTGGGTTGGACAGGTACGCAGTGCTGTGTTTAAAATGGATAACCAACAAGGTCCCACTGTATAGCACATGAAACTCTGCTCAATAGTATGTGACAGCCTGGATGGGAGGGGAATTTGGAGGAGAATGGATATATGTACATGTATGGGCGAGTCCCTTTGCTGTTCACCTGAACCTATCAACACATTGTTAATCAGCTGTACTCCAATCAGCTATTTTTAAAAAGTTAAAAATAAATAATTAAACAGTTGACTGTGGAATATATAACCAAGAGTGACTCTCTGACTCTTGTTTAGTGCAGTTTAATTGTGAAGCATCCCATGATGCTGAGAGAGGCATACAGGTGCCAGTCAGGGGTGCGAGCACTAGATCCAGACATCTGGGTTCAAATTCTACCTATACCTGCCCCTTCCTTTGCTCTGTAATCTTAGCCTGTTAAAATCTTCTCTTTCCTTTCCTTTTCATCTATAAAGTTGCAAATAATAGTAGTCTCTTCCTCCTAAATTTACTGTAAAAGTGAGAAAATGTATTTAAGTGCTTAGAACACCACCAAGTTCATACTATTAAATAAGCTGCTCAATATTGATTGATTATTCCCCACCCCCTTCTCCCCAGGGCATGGATTTTTCCCAGTGCAATAAATGTGAAGTGCACAAGCTTCAGATTTAGACAGATATGGATTTGAATTGCAGTTCTGCCACTTACTATCTGTGGGAGCTTAGAATGCTGCTTACTTTCTCCGCATTCTATTTCTTTCAGCCTTAATATAGCAATAGCGATGCCCACTTTGTATGGTGATGCATTCCTTTGGTTCTTCCCTCTCTTAGCCATGCAAGACAGAAGGAGAATCTGCCATGTGCCAGGCACAGAGTCCAAGGCTAGGGGTAAAGCGTGCAGCCCAGGGTAGACAGACATTATCAGATAATTTATGATAACATAATTTGAGTATTTTAGCAACAGCTCACACATGTTGAGTATTTATTGCACACCAGGCATTGTGCTTAGAGGTTCTCATATTTGATTTCAGTCAGTCCTGAAGACAAACCTCTGGTGTTGGTGCTGTTAGTATTTTGAAGACGTAGGAATTGAGGCAGAAAAAGGCTAAATAAAGGGATTGGAACTCAGGCTGGTTGGTATTGAGGCCTTGAGCTTAATCTCTGTGCTACACTGCAGAGAGCAAGTACACGGGCCTATAACAGGGTCTGTAACAAGCCTTGGGGAACTTGAACTTGTAAGGCATGGCAGGCACAGAGGTGCTTGCAGAGGCTTCAAAGAGCAGACAGACGGGTAGGAGGTACCACCAGGAGAATCCGTTGTCCAGACAGAAGGGAAAGTCAAAGCTTACAGAAGGGACATATACTGATGTTGGTAAAGACTAATTGTGATGTATTTTAAAAGTCTAGCACAATTATTTGAAAAGAGCACGTGTTTCATACACGGTTGTGCTTACTCTTAATCATGTTTATTACTTTCTTAGTACAAAAGATGAGAATGCCAGTATATGAAATTATAAGAAAGTACTAGCCGCATTCTGGCCCTTCTTTCCATGCTGGGCCAATGAACCAAGAGATAATGACTGTGACATTTGGATTTTCTTTCACTGATCTGTCATGCACAGGTGAAACTTCTTCACAGACTTGGAGTGTTGGCAGGCTCACAGAGGGAGCTGAAAAAGTGATAACAGGGCCCCAGGTCCCTTTCCCTACAATCTTTTCCTTTAAGTGGAACAAGTGCGGCACAACCTGACTTTTCAGGCACAAAGAGAAAAATTGTGACTTCTTTTTCTTCCTTCAAGATTGGCTCTAAATATCCTGAAGGGTATAAACACACTATGCTTACCCATGATCATTAAACTAAATGCCTTGGGGTTTTAACGTGTTTCAGCGGCCCAAGCTATGCCATATTTGTCTACCACCTAAGCAAACCTCCTGTGAGGCAACTGAAAATTACTCCTTTAGGCCAAAATTGTTAATTTTTTAACCATTTTTCACCTGAAAATAAAGGATTTATTTCCTTCTCTTTTCTGGGTACAGAAAATGTTCTCTGGAAAATGAAGTTTTTGTAAAAATATAGTGGAAGATAAAATAAGTAAAGCAGTACACCAGTGCATGTTACTAAAGGAATGATGAGGTTTTATTTGCATGGCTCAAAGGGAGATTCTGCATCCCACTAGCTTTTCAGACTTGTTTTAGTCCGTTGAGGTTGACAGATACACACCTCTGGATACATAAGGTATTCTAGATCATGTAGACACTCATTTCTTCTGATGACTTACATTTTCTAAGTATTCACAGTTTGGCATCAAATGATAACTTCGTGTAGCAAAATATTAAGATTGTATATGCTATGGACTGCAGGCTTTTGTCTCTCCCTTTCCCATTCATATGTTGAAGTCCTAAGCCCCAGTATCATTTGGACGTGGCGCCTTCAAGCAATAATTAGGGCTAGATGAGGTCATGAGGGTGGAGGTCATGATGTGACTGTTGTCGTTCAGTTGCCAAGTCGCGTCCAACTCTTTGTGACTCCATGGACTGTAGCACACCAGACTCCTCTGTCTTCCACTGTCTCCCAGAGTTTGGTCAAATTCATGTCCATTGAGTCGGTGATACTGTCTAACCACCTCTAGAGCGCTAGGGCTCTCCCTATCCTTGCCGTGTGAGTGTGTATACATCCGGGAGGCAGATGGCTGTCAGCTGGGAAGGGATTCTCACCAGAAGCTGAATTTGCCGGCACCTTGATCTTGAACTCCCCAGACACCAGAACTGTGAGAAAAAAAAGGTCTGTGTTTTAAGCCACCTAGGCTATGGCAGGAGAAGGCAATGGCAACCCACTCCAGTACTCTTGCCTGGAAAATCCCATGGATGGAGGAGCCTGGTAGGCTGCAGTCCATGGGGTTGCTAGGAGTCGGACACGACTGAGCGACTTCACTTTCACTTTTCACTTTCATGCATTGGAGAAGGAAATGGCAACCCGCTCCAGTGTTCTTGCCTGGAGGATCCCAGGGACGGGGGAGCCTGGTGGGTTGCCGTCTCTGGAGTCGCACAGAGTCGGACACGACTGAAGCGACTTAGCAGCAGCAGCAGCAGCAGGCTGTGGTGGTTTGTTATAGCAATTTAGGCTAGGACATTGTAGCACTCATCACATGATCTTGGCCTCAGCAACCCTCTATCCTAAGTAGCTGAATAAATTAGCAGTGGGTAAGATTAGCTGTACACAGATATACACTGAAGAATGCATGATTTCCTGCTTAGTTTCATTTCTCCCCTCGGTGGGTTTAGAAATCTTTGTCTTGAGACTTGCCTGGCAGTCCAGTAGTTAGGACTTGAGCTTCCAGCACAGGGGATGCAGGTTTGATCCTTTGTCACGGAACTAAGATCCCACATGCCACACAGAACAGCCAAAAGGAAAGAAATCTTTGTCTTACAAGTTCTAACATGTTTTCAAAGCTTCTTTTCTTGGATTTTTCTCCATTGTTTTCAAATACATTTAATTATTTAAATACATTTAATTATTTTTTTCTTACAGGTTTCTCCTGGGTATCTTTCAAGGTGAAATTTTCTGTTTGTAAATTATGCCTTTTCCAAATGTAAAGGAGCTGTAACTAAGCATATTACATTCAAATAATATTTTACTGATCTAATATTTATATAAGCCTTTGCTTATTTTGGGCTTCCCTAATAGCTCAGTTGGTAAAGAATCTGCCTGCAATGCAGGAGACTCCGGTTCAATTTCTGAATCAGGAATATCTGCTGGAGAAGGGATAGGCTACCCACTCCAGTATTCTTGGGCTTCCCTTGTGGCTCAGATGGTAAAGAATCTGCCTACAATGTGGGAGACCTGGGTTGATCCCTGGGTTGGGAAGATCCCCTGGAGAAGGGCAAGGCTTTTTGCTGTAAGTCTTTCTTTTAATGTTGGGGGTAGAGTTTATGGTATTTGTCTTTAACTTGTCACAGCCTTCCTTAATATATTTCTGGCTGCTCCCTCTTGGTTTTTATGCTATTGCTATTTCTGTGTCATAAATGCAAAAGTCAATGCTACTAATCGTGCTTTAAACCAGGGCTTGGTTATAGACCCGAAACCAAATTCAGCCTGTGAGCTAAAAATGATTTTTTTTTACATTATTTTAAAATGGTTGGAAATATAAAAAAGAAAAATATTTTGTGATACATGACAACTGTTTTAAATTCAAATCTCCATGTTTATAAGTAAAGTTTTATTGGAACACAGCCATGCTCATTCGTCTATGGCTGCTTTTCGGCTACAGGGGCAGAGTTGAATAATTGCAACAGAGGCCATTTGGTCTGTAAAGCGAATACTATTTACTCTCAGGCTCTTTACAGACAATGCCTGCCAACCTTTCAGAGCATTAAAGAAATAGGAAAGAGAGAATGGCTTTTAAGTTTGCATTCAGTTTAACCATTTGAGTTGCTTGAAACTCAGCTTGCAGTCTTCCTTGTACAGTGTCCCAGATGGCTCTTGCTCTTTGCTCTCTCCAGTCCCCCAGAGGTAGACTACTGTTGCTCAAGTCTTGGTACTTGCTAGCCCGGTGGTGGGAGACAAAGGAGCTTCTCTGTTGTCCCAGCCCAGCCTTGGTCTCAGGAAGACCCTGTTCCTGCGTTTCAGGAATGGGTTTTCTCAGTGATCCTCTCTCTTCCTGGTCTACCAGACTAAACCTTTCCCTCATCCTTGGAGGGTCTTGGTGGGAGAGCTCCCTGTCCCTTCTTCAGTGGTAGAGGACTGCTAATAATACCGGTATAAGATCGCAGAGTTAGCACTCTTTCCTGCCTCCCTCTCATTCCGCCTGGGGTGGGTGCATGTATGCATGCTCAGATGTGTCCAACTCCTTGAGACCCCATGAACTATAGCCAGCCAGCCTCCTCTGTCCATGGGATTTCCCAGGCAAGAATACTGGAGTATACTGGGGGAATACTGCCATTTCCTCCTCCAGGGGATCAGGATTCTTTATCACTGAGCCACCTGGGAAGCCCCCACCTTGGGGTAGAAGTGTTTTATCTGTCTCCTAGCTGTAATGGGTTTTTACTTTTACTCTTAACTGTGATCCATTCTTTCTCATCAGCTCCTAGTAAAAGTTTGTGAAAAAAGCATGTGAAAGACTTCCCTGGTGGTCCAATGGTTGAGATTTTGCCTTCCAAAGCGGGGGTTGCCAATTTGATCCCTGGTCAGGGACCTAAGATCCCACATGCCTCGCAGCCAAAAAAACCAAAACATAAAATAGAAATATTATTGTAACAAATTCAATAAAGACTTGAAAAATGGCCCACATTTAAAAAAAAAAATCTTGAAAAAAAGAAGGTCTGGAATTATTTGCCACTCCCAGAGGTTTTATATTGTCATGTTAGCTCATGTTTGGACTCTCCTCAGTCAGTTAAACATTTTAGCTAATTCTCTTCCCCACCTTGTATGGCACCTAGTGTCTCTCCTGCTGTGCTAGGTGTGAGCCTGGCTCACCTTCCCTCTCCGCTTGGATGGGTTTCTATACCTTTTACTATTACTGTTGTGCAAAGTTAACTCATCCTTATGTGAGCTGTAATTCACACTAACCTAATTGAGTAAGAAAGTGTATTCCCAGTTGGGGAAATAGACTTTGAAAGCATTTTTGCAGCCTGGCTAATATTTGGTATTTATTTGCACTTCTGAGCAACTATTTGGTTAGGCAGACTGTCTTTATGTTGTTGCTCACATTTCAAATTAAAGTTCTATTTAGAGACTAATTTGAGTGAATCCGTAGTATGGCAGACTGAGCTAACATAGAACCTCTCCGATTACAAACATCAAGATGTGCCAGATAAAAATCTAACAATTAAAAAACTCTCTATAGTTTGGATTGCAAGTAAGAAAGCGTAATCTCCAGGTGCCAGGAATGAAAGGCTATGTGAGGCTGTAATGGAATTGATATCGAGCTGACATCTTGGCAGGTGAGGACAGAGGGAGATGAAGTGGATGCCAAGTGGTCATAGACTGAGAAATAAGCCCATGGCTAGGGACAAAGCAGGTAGTGGAGGAAATATGTTAAATTTTCATTATGCCCGTACCCTAAACTGTATTACTTAGCTTGGAGTCTGAATATATACCACTGAGTTAGTTCAGAACACTTTCTCTCGAGGAACTTAGATAAAATGAATCTAAGCCTAGGACAGACTAGAGGAAGTAAAATGAAAGCACTCTTAAGAAACATCCAGTCACACTGGTTTCTCATCAAAGAAATAATCCCTGCCAAATGGGAGCTCACAAATAAACATTAGAAACAAATGAGGAGAACATAGGAATGAGTCAGTGCTGACAAGTCAGGGGGTGAGTGAGTTCTGTGTTTTGTGCAGAAGGAACAGAAATTCATAGAGAAGAATGGGAAATATAGAAGAAATCAGAAAGAGACCATAAACATATTTATAATGATTTAAAAGTGTACTCTAAGAAATAGAACTTATAAGGAAAGAATATGACACTGAAAAATAGTAAGTATGCTAAGAAAGAAGACTTTTAAAAAATAAAATGACATTAAATTATATTCAAGTTTTGAAAAACTTGAGAACTTCTATTTATAAGACCATTTAAACAATTTACATATAGGAAAATTAGCACTGTTTTGCTTTATCTGATACTATAGGCTTATATTAGAAATGACTGTGGAACCTGAATAGAAGCTATTGTCGGTTAAGTATCAAAACAACCAGGAACTGGGGGTTAGCTTTATGTTTAGTTTTGATTTTCTGAAATGTGAAAGTGATCATGTCACTCTTTGCATTAAACTCTTTGGTGGCTTATCATTTTCCAACATTTTAAATATATCTTAATATGTTCTTAATTTTATGAACTGACCATATGCTGAAAATAATTTATGTATGGCCTTTCCTTTTTACTATGTATGTCCCAAATGCCTAGAACACAGCCTGGCACATTGCAGGTGTTTAATGAATGTTCGTTGAATAAACAAACTCAGAGTCTTAGCCCTGTTCTCTTTGTGAGGAGAAACTTTCCCTTCTTCTTCCTCCCTTTTCTTGGCAAATTCCTATTTGTCTTTTTAGCATTTGGGTTTCAGATTCCACAGTCTTTTCTTGTTCTCTAAGACTAGTTTGGTTCCCTCTGTTTTATGCTTCCTTAGCAGTTTATAATGCCCTTTTGTGTGTGTGTGTGTTCAGTCACTCAGTTGTGTCTGACTCATTGTGGCCCCATGGACTGTAGCCTTCCAGGCTCCTCTGTCCATGGGCTTTTCCAGGCAACACTGGAGTGGGTTGCCATTTCCTACTCCAGGGGATCTTCCCGACCCAGGAATTGAACCCACGTCTATTGCATCTCCTGCATTGGCAGGATTCTTTACATTTGAGATATCTGGTGAGCCCACCCTTTTGTACATTCACTCAGATACTCACCCCAGTATTTCTTGAGTGCTTACTAAGTCTTAACTCCTGTTCTAGGTCCTGGGGATTCAGCAGTTAACACAGACATAATTTCAATTCTTGTGAAGCATATATTCTAGTGAGGTGAGGGTGGAGGGCGCACAAGACAAACAAGTGAGTACATAGTACTTTCTATAATTTTAAGTCATCTGGAGAAACATAGGGCAAGGAAAGTAGGGGTGGATCTGAGGAAGTCCTCCTGCATTAGATATTAGTAAATAAGGAGTTTTCCCTGAGGATAAGTGGAGAAAAGTGGCCCAGGGGAAACAGCAAGGGTAAAGGCCTTGAATGAATAATATTCTGAAAGTATTTTAGGAAAAGCACTGAGGCCTGGTATGCCTGGGGCAGTCAACAATGGGAAGGGTAGAAGTCCATGAAGATAAAGAGACTTTTGGGTCTCCAGTTTTTTTTGGAGGGGGCGGGGGATAAGGGGTCTTCCCTGGTGGCTCAGATGGTAAAGAATCTGCCTGTAATGCAAGAGACCTGGGTTGCATCCTGGGGTGGGAAAGGTGCCCTGGAGGAGGAAATGGCAACCCACTCCAGTATTCTTGCCTGGAGAATCCCATGGACAGAAGAGCTGGCGGGTCACAGCCCATGGGGTCGCAGAGTCGGACACGACTGAGCACGAACTCGCACTCGGACAAGTGGTGTCGTTTTAGTTGTCAGTTACGTCTGAGACGGGCAGGGCGGAGGGGGAAGGCGCAGGGTGTGGGTGGGCTCTGCACGGGGAGTCCTCGGAAAGCCAGGTGCAGCCCCAGGAGCAGCCGCGAGGCGGCGCCAGGCCGCTCCCGGAAGTGCGGCCCGAGGCTGGGATCCGGGATTGTCGGCGCCGGCAGGCCTAGCCTCCCGGCGGGTGGGCCCGCAGACGGACCAGAGGGGCTTCGCGTTGGTCGGGGGTCCGGGGCCTAGCCTGGTGGCGCCCATCTGTCTGAGGGACAGTTTGGTTGTCCCAGCCCAGCCTAGCCCCCGCGGCTGAAGGTCTGCACGCAGCAGTTTTCAGAGCTGCCAGCGTGGTTGGGGCAGGGTCCCAGGCCGCCCGGTCAGCACGCAGGTGCTGTAGGTAACCCGCCGCCATGCGGGGTGACTGCGGCCGCTGAGGCCCGTTTGCCGCCTCAGGTTAGACTGTGGCGTGGACGAGCGAGCTCCGGAGCGAGCGTGCAGGTAGGCCACGGGCCCTCCGCCCCGCGGAGCCTGAGGTAGGCCACGGGCCCTCCGCCCAGCGGAGCCTGACGCCTGCTGTTTTGAGGACTTTGACTTTTATTCTTAAGATGATAAAGCTACAGGCGGTAGGGTTTTTAGTTTGAACGGGCTCTCGCAGCTGCGTTGACAGTAAGGGTAAAAGGTAGACGGGGAGATTAGAAAGTAATTAAAAGAATCCGTCCATATCAAAGATGATGGGGGTTCAGAGCTGGGTAGTAACAGGAAAGGTAGTGATAAGTGGTCAAATTCTGGACTTGCTAGGAAGACTTAGCCAGCAGGATTTGATGAAGGCTTGATTGAGTATAAGGTGTAGGAGAAACAAAGCGGTTAATAGGGAATCAGGTCTTTGGTTTGAGAATCAGACAAGATGCCATTTCACCTGATATTGAAAAGACTCCAAAAGAACATAGAAGGGAAGGGGTTACATCCAGGAGAAATACCGAGTTTGGACTTGTAGAGATATCTATTAGACACTCCAGTGGAGAGTTTGAATTGGCAGATGTATATAAAACTCTGGAGCTCAAGAGAAGAGGCCAGGATGGATATACAAATATGGGAATTATCAACATATAGATGGTATTTTGCCTTGAGAATCCAGGGATGGGGGAGCCTGGTGGGCTGCCGTCTATGGGGTCACACAGAGTCGCACACGACTGAAGCGACTTAGCAGCAACAGCAGCAGATGGTATTTAAAGCTGTCTGGGATCCGTCTCGTCAAGGCTATGGTTTTTCCAGTAGTCATGTATGGATGTGAGAGTTGGACTATAAAAAAAGCTGAGCACCAAAGAATTGATGCTTTTGAACTATGGTGTTGGAGAAGACTCTTGAGAGTCCCTTGGACTGCAAGGAGATCCAACCAGTACATCCTAAAGGAAGTCAGTCCTGAATATTCATTTGAAGGACTGATGTTAAAGCTGAAACTCCAATACTTTGGCCACATGATGTGAAGAACTAACTCATTTTAAAAGACCCTGATGCGGGGAAAGATTGAAGGCGGGAGGAGAAGGGACCGACAGAGGATGAGATGGTTGGATGGCATCACCGATCAGTGGACATGAGTTTGAGTAAGCTCCAGGAGTTGGTGATGGACAGGGAAGCCTGGTGTGCTGCAGTCCATGGGGTCACAAAGAGTTGGACACAACTGAGCAACTGAACTGAACTGAAAGGCATATGGAGAATGCAAAGATGTGATGTTTGACTCAGCTCTGGGTAATTATAACACTTAAAGGTTGAGAAGATGTGGAAGCAACAGCCAGGGAGGAAAACTAGAGACAGGTGATCAGAAGCCAAGTAAATAAAATCTTTTTAAGAAGATGGGAAGATTTATCTATATGAAATGGTATTAATAACAGGTGAAGTAAGACATTGTCTGGGAATTGACCATTGTGGTTAGCAGTGTGAAGGTCAATGATGGTCCTGACACTTGTTTGAAATAGTGGTTGAAATAGTGGTAAAAGCTTCATTGGTATTGGCTCAAGAGAGAATAAGAAGAGAGATGTTAGTGACAGTATGGACAACTTTTTTGGATAACTTTTGCTTTCAGAGAAATAGTATAGTAGTAGCTAGAAGGAGATAAAATACTCAGCATGCCTGGAACTCCTGTGTCTGTAAGAATGGTAAGAACTACACTGATAACAACTGCATCTATTTTATTGACTGCTTTTTGCCTGGTACCAATGCCTGACCAAAAGCAAAAGTACAACTAATTATTTCTTGAACAATAAGTACCATTTTGGTTAAAATTGTAATTAAAATTTTGTAAGGTTTAGAAGTATTTTCAGGAGATGTTACTTTTTTTAAATTGGATAAGAATATGTATTTTGACACTGGTTAAGAAATGAAGTGATCACAGATAATGTGATCATTCCACATCTACTTACCAATTTCCCATCTGGCTTAGTTAATGCTAAGTACCACATACCACCTTTATTTTAGGAAAACAGTGCAATAATGACAAATTAATTTGCTAAAAATATTCAGTGCAGGTACTTTGGCCACCTCATGCAAAGAGTTGACTCATTTGAAAAGACTCTGATGCTGGGAGGGATTGGAGGCAGGAGAACGGGACGACAGAGGATGAGATGGCTGGATGGCATCACTGACTCGATGGACGTGAGTCTGAGTGAACTCCGGGAGTTGGTGATGGACAGGGAGGCCTGGTGTGCTGCGATTCATGGGGTCGCAAAGAGTCAGACACGACTGAGCGACTAAACTGAACTTTATCTAGAGTATAGTTTTTTTAAATCATGGAGACAAGAAAGGAAATACATTTTTCTTTAGCATAGTAGCTGCTGCTGCTGCTAAGTCACTTCAGTCGTGTCCGACTCTGTGTGACCCCATGGACAGCAGCCCACCAGGCTCCGCCATCCCTGGGATTCTCCAGGCAAGAACACTAGAGTGGGTTGCCATTTCCTTCTCCAGTGCATGAAAGTGAAAAGTGAAAGTGATGTCGCTCAGTCGTGTCTGACTCTCAGCGACCCCATGGACTGCAGCCTACTAGGCTCCTCCATCCGTGGAATTTGCGAGGCAAGAGTACTGGAGTGGGATGCCATCACCTTCTCCGTAGCATAGTAGAGAAACCATTAAGTCTTTAAAGAGATGTTCATAGTATCAGAGTTGTGTGTGAAAGGTTGATTTGTTGCTAAATGATGGTATGCATTTATTTGATGAAACACATTTATTTGGTTTGAAGATGAGCAGTTATAGTACAGTAGATCCTAGGCTTGACATACGGTGAACTACAGAGATGAGTGAAGTCATGGAAGATAAGATTAAACATGTAGGTTGCAGTGAGAGGCGCTTAGCTTTGTTTGATGGGTAATCTAGAGCAAGGAAAATTAAAAAAAATTTTTTTAAACTTTTGAGCAGGGAAGTGAAATCATCTGAGCTTATATTATTATCATATTTGTTGGTTAGTTTGAAAATTGGCTGCAAGATTTAATATATGGGGAAGATGAATGCTTTACAAACATAACTGGAAGATTTTATTGGATGCCCTTTGAAAAACTTTCCATGGTAAAATGAATTAGGAAATACTGGGTTTCCCAAACATCAGACTAAACAAACTGAAAAATGTTTCTTTAATGTGTAGCCTTTAAGATACTTTGTGAATCTGCAAGTTGTATGGAATATGCAGATCATGGAACTCTTTATTCCAGGAACCCTGTTGTTCTTTGAAACAGTTGACAATTTTGGACTATCGTCATATAACCGTTGTAATCTGAATGAGCTTACATGAATTTGACAAGGAGTTTTGAGAATGGAAAAGAAGGAAGAGATAATGATAGGCATGCCTTATTGACTAATAGGTGGTAAAAATGGGAGAGGAAAAAGTCAAAGGGAAAATGTGGGTCCACAGCTTTGATGAGCTTAGCTTAGCACCTAGTAAACTTTAAGATGCTGGAAGACAACCAAGAGTAAATTAGGGTTCCTCTCCCCCGAGAATACGTTTATTGTCTGAAACCATAGGTTCATGATTGTAATGAAAAAACGTAGCAATACACTATGCAGCACACTTGAAACCGATATAATATTGTAAATCAACAATTAAATTAGGGCTTTAACCTGGAAGGCTTGATTCAAGGCTGGAAACAAGTTTTAGGAGCGCAGATACCATGTAGCATATAGTGCACGAGGATAATCTTGAAATGAGTAGAGCATGAATTAGGGATACTGAAGAAGTATAGCTGCAGGTTTTCTTTCTTTCTTTTTTTTTTTTAGAAAAATAACGTGGGGTACGGCCAAAGACTAGTTTTAGAAAAAATGCGGCAGCAGGTACTTGAAAGTAAGCATCATTTTCAGTATTTAGACTGAGATATAAAAAGATAACCTATGTAAAATCTGTTTTTATTCTTAGCATATTAATTCCCCATGTCAATAAAGTGTGATGCTTCTTTCAGAAATCCGGAAGGATGTCAGTTAAAATCCTCTGCATTCTTGGGTAGTCGGTATATTGTGATAAGCTGGAAACTCCTCACTTTTTCAGCTTTGTCATCTGTCCATTGTGTCAGTATGAGTACTGTCCTAGGTTTATGGCCCCTTTCCTTGACGTTCTCACGGGTCTGCCTTTGGGCCTCCTTGTGAGCCTCTCAAAGAAACACTTGTTCTCTAGAACTATGCTGTCGGTACTTACAGGTGTATCATGGAAAGTCTAGGAATTTATAAAATGGTTGTGAAAGGCTGAAAAAGTATCAAATAAAACCTTTAAAAACTCAGAAAATTGAGATTAAATAAACTACAAAACACAGTATGTCCTTTGTTGTATTAATATCCTTTGCATAATTGCATCTGCCTGCATTTATGTTCAGAAGGAGGTGCACATAGCAAAACATGTAGATGTACTTTCAAGGTCAGAATGTGGAGTTTGGAAGAAAAATATGGAGCAGACGGTAAGCTCATAGGAAAATTAAGTCAGCCAGCTCTCCCCAGATGGTCATCTTTATACTGGTTTTTTCTTGTAGTTTGCGAATTAGGCACCTGTGTTTTCTTCAACTTACTCTGTGCCATGTGAATTCTTACATTTGACATTTTAATTGCAAATAAAAACAATAAGTTCTGATTTTTTCCACCAAAACCCCCATATTTTTAATTTTTTTTCTTGAAATGAAATAACACTTATTCATATTTTGGAATTCCTAAAATGCTTATTTGAATTTTACAGTTTATTGCCTGGTATGATAGTGGTTCAACTCACATAAATCATTTCTTTTTGCACTTCTCAGGACACTGGCTTGAGTAACTTTTAAGAACTGTTCAATTGTGTATGTATATGTAATTTTTTTTTCTGTAGAATATATTTTTAAAGGAAATCTGTACTGATTTCATATCTAATTTAGTTTAAAATGTTCCTGGATTGTGACAGTCTGATGTTAAGTACATCAGACTGTCTCATATATAAGAAGAACATAATGCCTTTAGATACACAATGATTTTCAGGTAAACAATATGTTTTTCTCAGCCACTGCTTTCAGACTTCTATGGCATTTGAACTGGCATGCTGTTATTGAAATGTCAGATAAAAATAGTAACACTACCTCTATCCAAGCTTAATAAACCAACACAATTTCCTCTTTCTTTTGCTTCATTTATATGCAGTAATAAGTGTTGACATTGAGATGCATGTAGGAGAAAAGGATTCCTAAGAGAGACATGTTTATCTTTTTCCTTTCCCATTAAAGATATCCTTGATAAATGTCACGAGAGTAAGTTTGTTTAAAGCATTAAAAGAATGTGATGATGTTCTTGCACCTGAGTTAAGGTATTCAGTGTATGTATAATTAAAGATAAAATAAAACTACTCAGGAAATTATGGCAGGTGTGGCTTATGTTAATGACACTTGAAAAATAATGCCTTTCAAATTAAACTTTTTAATGTAAGAGTAGCTTGTTTTGCATTAAAACATGTGAATTCATACTCAGATTTAAGTATTGGCATATTATCTTATTCAAAAGATAAAACAAAGCTAAGCTTATTTAATTTTCTCTGAAATAGAACAAAACCCAGCTATTTCCTATAAATTCAAGACCTTGTTGAGCAAGTCATTTCAAGTTTATTGCATTTGTCTGTTTGTTTTGAGGTCAATTAGATCCTAATGACTCATGAAGTAGAAAAGGTACAGGTATAATTTTAAGGGCATCTAACGGTCTAATGGTCTATGGAGAAGGAAATGGCAACCCACTCCAGTGTTCTTGCCTGGAGAATCCCAGGGACAGGACAGCCTGGTGGGCTGCCGTCTATGGGGTCGCACAGAGTTGGACACGACTGAAGTGACTTAGCAATGGTCTATGGGATTAATTTTTTTCATCTGACAAGAAAATATTGTTATTTTAGTCTAATATGAAGTTGCAGCATCTGTTTTTATCCAATTAAATGTTTTATTTGTGAATTTTAAATTTAACTCCTCATGCTTAGAGTCTGCATCCCAACCTCCAAATTCCATCTCCTAGAACTTCCTTAGAATTGTGGTTGAAAACTGTTTCTGATACATTTTCATGCATACAGCAGTTAAATTATGGTTACAGAGTCAGTGGAACAGTCTGTTTGTGCAGTGTGTTGAATAGCATTATATAAGTCACCCCTACTCCAAAATGTTTCCTCCATCTCTGGACATGTATTTTCTTTGGGCTCATTTGTTTATTCAGTAAGTATTTAATGAGTACCTACCTTGTTAACAGCCTTCAACTGGGCATGGACAGCAAAGAAGAACAGAAACAATCATGGTTCTTGTTTTCCTGAAGGTTACAATCTACAGGAGAGGAGTAGTGGTCAAATAATCCTGGAGATAAACATAAAATTATAATAATGATAAGTACTAGGAAACAAAGATGGACTATGAAAGAACCATGGCACAGAGTAGGCATTTAATAGTAGGTACTTCATATTTGTTGGCTGGATTAATGAAAAATAATTGAATGAAAGGGATAACATGGAGAATTATCCTAGAGAAAGCTTCCCCTAGGAAGTTATATTTGACCTGAGATCTGAAGCATGAATAATCACTCAGTTGGTAAATAGTATAGGAAAAAGAGTTTCAAACAAAGAGAAAAACAAGGTTTTGTGGCAAGATGGACCATGGCAAATAAGAGAGTGAGCCTATAATCAGTTCAGTTTAGTTACTCAGTCGCGTCGGACTCTGCGACCTCATGAATCGCAGCACGCAGGCCTCCCTGTCCATCACCAACTCCCGGAGTTCACTCAGACTCACGTCCATCGACTTAGTGATGCCATCCAGCCATCTCATCCTCTGTCGTCCCCTTCTCCTCCTGCCCCCAATCCCTCCCAGCATCAGAGTCTTTTCCAATGAGTCAACTCTTTGCATGAGGTGGCCAAAAGACTGGAGTTTCAGCTTTAGCATCATTCCTTCCAAAGAAATCCCAGGGCTGATCTCCTTCAGAATGGACTGGTTGGATCTCCTTGCAGTCCAAGGGACTCTCAAGAGTCTTCTCCAAACCCACAGTTCAAAAGCATCAATTCTTCGGCACTCAGCCTTCTTCACAGTCCAACTCTCACATCCATACATGACCACAGGAAAAACCATAGCCTTGACTAGACGGACCTTTGTTGGCAAAGTAATGTCTCTGCTTTTGAATATGCTGGATCATGGTAAGAGTTCAAAATAGAACATGGTGCCAGAAGACACTGGAATGATTAGTCTTCATTCACAGACAAAATGATTGTCTGTGTAAAAAATCCTACATGTATGCATGCTGTCACTTAAGTGGTGTCCGACTCTTTGTGACTTTATGGACTAACTATACAGCCCACCAGGCTCTTCTGTCCATGGAATTCTCCAGGCAAGAAGACTGGAGTAGGTTGCCATATCCTCTTCCAGAGATCTTCCTGACCCGGGAATTGATTGAACCCATGTCTCATGTCTCCTGCATTGACAGGCAAGTTCTTTACCACTAGTGCCACCAAGGAAGCCCCCTAAAATGAATAGATGACTTTAGTAGGTGAGAAGATGTAAGGTTACCAGGAAAATATCAATTGTATTTCTATATAACAGCAGTGAGCAACTGAAAACTAAAATTCAAAAACAATAATATTTATGATAGCATCAAAATCATGAAATACTTAGAGTCAAATTTAACACAATTTGTGTAAGAACTGGATTCTAAAACATACAAAATGTTGCTCAGAGAACATAAAGATTTAAATAGAATGGTATACGATGCTCGTGTGGTTAGGGATTCAACACTTTAAAGATGTCATTTTTCCCCAAATTGTTACACAGTTGTAACACAATCCCAGTTAAAATGTTAGTGATTTTTTTAATTGATAATTTAATTGTAAGATATATATGAAAATAAAGACAGGATAGACCAGGTTTGATGCACGATACTGGATGCTTGGGGCTGGTGCACTGTGACGACCCAGAGGGATGGAATGGGGAGGGAGGAGGGAGGAGGGTTCAGGATGGGGAGCACATGTATACCTGTAGCAGATTCATTTCGATATTTGGCAAAACTAATACAATATTGTAAAGTTTAAAAATAAAATTAAAAAATAAAAAAAAGAAAATAAAGACAGGATAGAATAGCAAAATTGAAAACCAAGAACAAAGTTGGAAGGTTAATGTTGCTACTTCATATCATAACTTGCTATAAAGATATAGTAACCAAGATGATGTTAGTGTAAGTATTGATATGCCGAGCAATGAAATATAGGATAGAGGTCAGAAATAGGCTCACAAGTGTGTGGCCAACTGATATTCAATAGTGGTGCTGGGGAAACTCAGTGGAGAAAGGCTAGTCCTTTTAGTAAGTGGTACTATAAGAATTTGATACTCTATGCAAAAAATCAAACCTGACGCTTCCTATCATACTCAAAACTCACACTCAAAACTCAATTCAAAAATGCACCATAATTCTAAATGTAAGAGCTAAATTATTATACTCTTTTAAAATATAGAAGAAAATGCTTGAGAGCTTGGGTTAATCCAAGATTTCCTAGACTGAATGTAAAATGCATGAATGATAGTAGAAAATGATAATAAATTTTAAGTTGTTGGTATTGTCAAGAAAGGTATTGTTAAAGAAATTTTCAATTAAAAGGTATTGTTAAGAGAATTAAAAACAAACTCAAGAACCAGGAGAAAATATTCACACAATATATCTGTTAAAGGATTTGTATCCAGAATAGCTCAGATGGTAAAGAATCTGCCTGCAATGCAGAAGACCCAGGTTCGATCCCTGGGTCGGGAAGATGCCCTGGAGAAACAAATTGCAACCCACTCCTGTATTCTTACCTAGGAAATCCCTGAGAATTGAATGAAATGAAATCCCTTTTCATCTACTGAGAAGACTGGCAGGTTATAGTCTCTGGGGTCGCAAAGAGTCAGACACCACTGAGTGACTAACACTTTCACTTTAACCCCAAATATATAAAGAACTCTTAAAACTCAATAATTTAAATAAATGACCTAGTTAAAAAACCCCACAAAATTTAGATAGACACCCCAGAAAAGAAGACGTACAGATGGCAGGTAAACATATGAAAGGATGTAGCAGATATGAGAATATTGATTTCAAAAATGTTGCAGTCATTTTCATGAATTGTACAGATTTGCATATACCTGTAAGCTATTTTTAATTAGGACCAAGTGACGAAGGCAAGTCTGAACAATTTCAGTGAAATATTGAGTAGTGTAGTGGATAAAGATCAGGCCTGGGGTTCAGAGTATGTTACTCCTAATTCTGAGTTCATCATTGACATGTCAGACTACAGAGAAAATAGCAAATGTAGCTGAACCATCACATCCAGTGGCAAAGCATCCCTCTTCCTCCTTGCTGAAGTGGCCATTCTTCAGGTACTTGCATACCTAGTCCTGGAAATAGACTTTTAGTATTAGAAACTGTATTCACTGATGAATGGGAATGCCTGTTTGATTATGGAAGTATAATACCATTTAATCTGAATCCTAAAGTTAAATATGAAGTGGAAACAAAAAAATCACCCACTCTTTGAGGACAATTTTTATAAAGGCACCTATGTCAGAAAATTACTCAGAAAATAGAGTTAATAGAATAAGCAATACATGCTTTAACAAGTATCAGAATATCAAGAAAATAATAAGCTGATATGAAAAACAGTCATAAAGAGAAAATTTGGAAATAAGGAGATGGAGAATGCCATACCAGGGAAAAGTTAGAACAAAAATAGGCAGAATGATAATAGAATTCAAGCCAAAACTAATTATGACAAAGGATGATATTTAGTAGAGAAACATTAGTAAGAATCTATTAGAATCCTAAACCTAGCATCAATTTAGAAGTATATGTGTATGAGTCAGAAACTGTTAGTGGAAAAAAATCAGCAACTCAACACAATTTTCTCAGAGATTGACAGCTAATAGACAATAAAAAGACTATTTGAAATCTCAGTAAAACATTTAACAAGCTCAAGCACACATTTTATATGTCTGTATCTGTATTATCTCTTATTTTCAACCATCTGTGACGTATTTACCATGTATTACTCCAAAAATTTGTTAAAATGTGAAATGAGAACTCACACAAGTAATTTTCTCTGATCAATATATGATGCAATCAAAAAATAAAGAGTAAAGTACAATTCTCTTAAAAGCGTTCCCTTGAAAACAGTCATTTTTCTGTTAAGTGTTCATTTTAATAAATCAAATGGTGGGCTACAAAGAAATGATCTGTCAAAAGAAGCAAGATATTGGTATAATGGGATTCTGAGAAAAAAGTAGGGTCATTAAAACACACAGATTCCCTGGTGTCTCAGACTCACCTCTAATGCAGGAGACCTGAGTTCAGTCCCTGGGTTGGGAAGATCCTCTGGAGAATGGGAATTAAAACACACACACACACACACACACACATTAATAAATCTAAGCAAATGATAAAGAAGGAAGCTATATAGATAAAAGCAGATATTACTAAATGGTGATGAAACAAAATATGTTTTATAAAATCAAATGCTGGATCTTTGAAAAGACCAGAAAATGAATAAATATATTGCCATGTTTGATCAAGGAAAAGAGCAATGTTATAAATAACTTTGAAATAAGAATTAGAACATAGCTGTAGATATTGAGTTTTTTTTCTTAAGTATCAAGCGGTGTATACAATCTTAGAGCAAAAAAAAAAAAGAAAATTAAGATGAAATATATATATATTGTAGGGGGACTTCCCATGTGACTCAGTGGTAAAGATCCACCTGCCAAAGCAGGAGACACAGGTTTGATCCCTGGGTCAAAAAGATCCCCTGGAGAAAGAAATGGGAGCCCACTCCAGTATTCTTGCCTGGAAAATACTACGGACAGAGGAGCTTGGTGGGGTATAGTACACGGGGTTGCAAAAGAGTCAGACACAACTTAGTCACCAAACAACAACAATCAATACCTTGTAGGACCATAAAAATTCTTTACATTGACCATGAAGTAATAGAAAATCATAACAGCCCAATAACAGAAAAAATTGAAAAAATAAAACTTATCTGTAAGAAAGGCCACAGGTCCTGATGAATTTACAAAGATATTTTTCAAATAACAGAAAAATACTGTAACTATTCCAAAGTATATGTTAAAATTAATGGAAAATATTTGGTAACTCAGTAAGTAAAATACTAGATAGAATTCTATTATATAAAGGATGATCTGAATATAAAGAAAATGATTATCATAGAACTAAAATTTTAAAGAAATGAAATCGCCATATACCCATGATTAAAAGTCTTTGTAAAATAATGAATTTGGGGGCTTAGAGAAAAATAAAAAAGCTACTTCAATCTTAAGCTACAGTTATTCACTTAAATTATTTTGAATCATCTTTGAAAGTTTTAATTTTAGAAGGATTAGTGATAGTCTTGATAACATAATAAACATTTTACACATTTTTTAAAAATACCTAAAGCCTAGGACTAAAATTCATATTTACTTGTAAACCACCCTGAGAAGTGAATTATTTTGTAATTAGAGGGAAAAGTAGCCATTTGTTTCTTGTCATCTTTAAATTTATTCAATAGATCGTGTAACTATCAGTTCAGTTCAGTCACTCAGTCGTGTCTGACTCTTTGTGACCCCATGAATTGCACGCCAGGCCTTCCTGTCCATCACCAACTCCCGGAGTTCACCCAAACTCATGTCCATCGAATCAGTGATGCCATCCAGCCATCTCATCCTCTGTTGTCCCCTTCTCCTCCTGCCCCCAATCCCTCCCAGCTTCAGAGTCTTTTTCCAATGAGTCAACTCTTTGCATGAGGTGGACAAAGTACTGGAGTTTCAGCTTTAGCATCAGTCCTTCCAAAGAACACCCAGGACTGATCTTTAGAATGGACTGGTTGGATCTCCTTGCAGTCCAAGGGACTCTCAAGAGTCTTCTCCAACACCACAGTTCAAAGGCATCAATTATTCAGCGCTCAGCTTTCTTCACAGTCCAACTCTCACATCCATACATGACCACTGGAAAAACCATAGCCTTGACTATATTCATGACCAAATAGCACTTTATTAGTTACTATTAGTTTGCTATGCAAATACAGTAAGTTACTCAACAATTATTTTTCCTCGTCCTCCATTCCCAAGATTTGTTTTAGAAAAGAAATATCTATGAAAAGTCTGACAAAGCAGCCACAGGGAGTCTAACATAATGAGGAAGAACTCATTATTTCATCATTTTTAGTTGGAATTTTAAGTCCTCTTTTGTACAGCCTGATAGTAATCACGTTCTCAATAACTATTCATTCACCATAGCAATTGCTGCAAACACCAAGCTTCACTTTGTCCTCTAATCATCTTTTAAAGACGAAGATAGCACCACACTAACCTCACCATACAATTCTCAAAGTATCTAAATATCCGAGTGACAGTATGATATAGTAGTGATACTGTAACAGAGGAAACATATTATTAAGTAGCTTGATAGCAGAAGAATATATCAGAGTGTCAGTTTAGATAAAAACATTCATCTGTTCTCTAGGAGATATTTGAGGACATGAAAAGTTAAATTTGTAAGATTTCTTTATAATGAGCTCTTTGAAAACACCCAGCTTGATTGGGTGTCTCTCCAGCAATTTCGTGATAAAATTTTTCCCTTCCAACTTCCTGAGCACTTTAAAAAGGGGAATTGGAATGTACTAGTAATACTTACCAGGAAAAAAATCCAGTTTTACCATATACACAGGGGGAATCAGGCTTCTCAGGTGGTGCTAGTGGTAAAGAACCTGCCTCCCAATGCTGGAGACCTGAGAGACACAGGTTCGATCCCTGGTTTAGGATGATCCCCTGGAGAAGAGCATGGCAATCCACTCCAATATTCTTGCCTGGAGAATCCCATGGACAAAGGAGCCTGGCAGGCTATGGTCCATAGGGTCACAGAGAGTTGAATACGACTGAAGGGAGTTAGTACTCCTGTCTCCTTCATTGCCAGTTACTTCAGGTGGAATCACTACCAATGTAAAAGCTTGGTAATTTTTGATGTACTATGCTGGAGATATATTAAAACTCATAGAGCCTAAGGATCCATATCTTTTTTGTGTCTAGTATTTTAAGATTTGCTATTCAGTTCCTCAGTCCTGTCCAACTCTTTGCAACCCCATGGACTGTAGCACGTCAGGCTTCCCTGTCCTTCACTATCTCCTGGAGTTTGCTCAAACCCATGTCCATTGAGTCGGTGATGCCATCCAACCATCCTCTGTTGCCCCCTTCTCCTCCTGCCCTTAATCTTTCTCAGCAGCAGGGTCTTTTCCAATAAGTTGGCTGTTTGTATCAGGTGGCCAAAGTATTAGAACTTCGGCATCAGTCCTTCTAATGAATACTCAGAACTGATTTCCTTTAGGATTGACTGGTTTAATCTCCTTGCTGTCTAAGGGACTCTCAAGAGCCTTCTCCAGCACCACATTTTGAAAGCATCAGTTCTTTGGTTCTCAGTGTTCTTTATGGTGCAACTCTCACACCTGTACATGACCACTGGAAAAACCATAGCTTTGACTATACAGACCTTTGTTGGCAAAGTAATGTGTCTGCTTTTTAATATGCTGTCTAGTTCTTCCAAGGAGCAAGCATCTTTTAATTTCATGGCTGGAGTCACCATCTACAGTGACTTTGGAGCCCAAGAAAACAAAGTCTGTCACTGTTTCCATTGTTCCCCATCTATTTGCCATGAAGTAATGTGACTGGATGCCATGATCTTAGCTTTTTGAATGCTGAGTTTTAAGCCAGCTTTTTCACTCTCCTCTTTCACCTTCACCCAGAGGCTCTATAGTTCCTCTTCATTTTCTGCCATTAGGATGGTGTTATCTACGTATCTGAGATTATTGATATTTCTCCTGGCAGTCTTGATTCCAGCTTGTGATTCATACAGCCCAGGATTTCTCATGATGTACCTTGCATGTAAGTTAAATAAGCAGCGTGACAATATACAGTATTTTGAGATGTTGGACAATAATGATTTAACTTTTTATTGAGAAACATTAGGTAAAGAGTTATGAAAGCTTTATGAAAAGTTCAATTTAAAGCTTTTTGAAAAGTGTTTTTGTTCTTTCATCCAATAGCATCTGAAGTCAGTTGAGGTCTTAGATGAAATATAAATAAGGGATAGTGGATGGACAGGCTGGTTAGCTGTGATGCACTATTGAGGTATCATCTTGCTAATCTGTATGTGCTAGTTGTATTCCTGAAACTATACTCCCAGTACTTAATTGGCTAATGAAGAAACACGCATTATATTCATTTTTAAAGAAATTTCAGAAACAATTTGTCTGTATATACAATGTAGTTTTGACAAAGTATTTTAAAATACCTCCCAGAGAGTTAAAAATAAGGCTTCTCTAAAAATTTTCACAAGTTCTAAAATAAACTCTGATCTACTTTCCAAGTCATCCCCATGGTTCTTACTCCTCCCATTTGTAGAAGGTTAAATTTGATCTTTATAAAAAGATGGAGTCTACTCCCTTAAATCCTAATTTTCTCCAAATTCACATTTTGTAAAAAAATCTAAATCTTGTCAAATCGGGCTTGATATAGTATCATTGTTAACTAGTGAGGACAAATACTTATATAATATTAAAAATATATAATATATACTACTTATCTCACAACAACATCTAATTCCTCACAATCAGTCTTATTCAGCAACCAGTTTTTAAGCGCCTACAATTATCATGATTCTGTAGTGGATACAACAGAGCATACAGAAATTAGTAGGACCCTGGTGTTCTAGTATTTAGTGTGAAAAAGGGCTGTAGATTGTCCTGCTTCTTTTAGACATGCAAGAATAGATTACATTTTGGCCAGGTCTAAGTCCTCATATATTTCCCCAATACAGTCAAATCAGGTGTTCATTTTTGTAGCTGCCAAGAAGGCTGGAAACAAGAGAAAATGAGATGAGCTAATTTCACCGTCATTAGAAGTTAAGGTTATAAGTTGGCTTTCATTATGTGAAGACATGGAGGCAAGATTAAAAAGAAAAGTGAGGTGAAAATATAGAAAAAAGGGAAAGACATCACATATAGTAGAGATAAAGCTCAAACAGAAAAGGAAGTTGAAACTTTTGATTTCCTGAGGTTTCAGGTAATGGTAGGCAAATTAAGCTTCAATTTTAGCTGCCTGGGAAAGTTAGATGAATTTTTTTTTGAAGGAAGAAAAGAGAAGAAATATAGCTGAATCGAATATAGTTCCTGGAAAAACTGGCAACATGTTGTTCATTCAGACCATGTAACAGGGATTGTTTGACAAAGAAAGCTGTATCTTAAGCTTTGTATACCTAAAGATTTGTTTATTGAGTAAGCAGTCACTTTCAAATGAAACAGGTACCTACTACTTCAGAGAATCGCTTGGTAACTACAGCTTTTCATTTTGTTACATAAAGTGTTCCTCTGATTGCAGTAGGTTTGGCACACACTTTGAGCAGAGTCTGGACCAGGGTTTTTCACTCTATAAATTCATGATTTTAAGATTCTAGTATTGTCAGACTTCTTTGTGGTGGCACTTCAGTGTCGTCCCAAATCCTGGGAAGAGAATTCATTCAGCTTTTGATAATAAATATAAAGTGGGATTATTTTTTAACAGCATACTAAGTAAGGTTTTTAATTTGAGCACATTTAAATTGAGCTAGTTCATCCTGCTGCTGCTGCTAAGTTGCTTCAGTCGTGTCTGACTCTGTGCGACCCCATAGACGGCAGCCCACCAGGCTCCCGCGTCCCTGGGATTCTCCAGGCAAGAACACTGGAGTGGGTTGCCATTTCCTTCTCCAATGCATGAAAGGGAAAAGTGAAAGTGAAGTTGCTCAGTCGTGTCCAACTCTTTACGACCCCATGGACTGCGGCCCACCAGGCTCTTCCATCCATGGGATTTTCTAGGCAAGAGTACTGGAATGGGGTGTCATTGCCTTCTCCGCTAGTTCATCCTAAGGTTTACCAAATTGTCTGCATTTAAAAAACATGGCAAGTTGTGAGTAGATCCAAACAGAGATGAGTGTCAGATGAGAAGGACCCACTGGTTGTCATGTCTCATTTATAACTTGTAAATTGGCAGAGTTGCTTTCCATATCAGAGCAATGCAAGTGCAAAGCATTATTATCCACATATATTAATTCGTTGGTACACATGCTTTGTTGTACAGCATTAGATTTTTGAACTGGATGTTCTTTGATCCAATTTTTGGGTACTTCATAAAGCTAATAATCAGTCAGTGTTTCGTGTACACTATTTAAAACGTAGACTTAATAATGACTTCTCTAATACTGTACATGAAATACTAATGTATGGCTAAATTTAGTTGTTCAAAGCCATCTTATTTACACTCTGTTGGTCAGATATGGGTATGTCTTTAAAAAGAGGACATCTACTCACCTTTTCAAAGGAAATTTGAGTAGCATAATTTCATTCCTATAATTTAACATTTCCTCTTCAAACATTTCCACTAAATAGAACAGGAAGTGAGAACTCATAGAAAGAAAGGGTTAGAAGTATAGATCTCATATATATAGCTCGTGTGCCAGGCACTCTCTATGAAAATCTCATAATTATATTCTCTTTCAGACTTCATAATAGCTATATGATCAGTTATACCACATTTTATAGTTCTCAGGTCTCTGACTTTTGGGTTTACATCCATATTCTCCAACTGCTTGGTGCAGTGATAAAACATTTTACATAATCCCTAACTGACCCTCAGTGGAGGGATCTTATATGGACAGGAAGAGGCTAAGCCGGAGAGAAAATGCCACCCTGTTATTAATGTCTATTTAAAATAATTTTGTCTTCAGGGTTCTGATACTTCTCTTCTACCTTGTTACTCTTGTTACTTGTGAAGTTTGTTGACACCATTTGCTCATGGGTAAAGCAGCAGGCATAATTATTGATGAAGTAGGCTAACATGTATGACTGTATTCACTAATAAATCCTTTTCTGATAAAGAGACATTTTTTTGAGACCTCATCATACAGATGTGCATCCCCTTGGGGCTCTGATTATTCTCCCTTCCTGTGCTGTCCATGTCTTGCTGTCCCCGCTGCCACCATTTAATCTAAGTTTTCACCATTTCTTGCCAACGCCACAGTTATAGCCTTCTTTCTAACTGGTTTTCTTTGTATACCATTGATCTGCTATAACTATAGCTATATCTATATATAGATATAACTATATAACTATATCTGTATATAGATATAACTATATAACTATAGTTATATCTGCTATAACTATAATTTCAAACAGTAATCATAATATTTATTAAACATGAATCAAATTATATCATTCTTCTGCCAAAAATTCTTCAATGACTTTTTTTAGTAATTACATGAAAATAAAATCTTATTATTAGATCTTTGCATAAAGTCTAACCTCTGTTTCCTATACAGTGGTGTGTTGGAATTGGTACTTTCTGCCTTGTGAGAGCTGATTGTTAAGTAGTCAAGAATTCTTTAAGCCAATGTTAACATGTCAGTAGTTTGAAATTGGTCATGGTAAGAGTATTTGCACTACAGAGATCAGTTGTTGTTGGAGAGTCCCTCAGTCATGTCTGACTCTATGATCCCATGGACTGCAGCACACCAGTCTTCTCTGTCCTTCACCATCTCCCAGAGCTTGCTCAAATTCATGCCCATTGAGTCAGTGATGCCATCCAACCATCTCATCCTCTGTTATCCCCTTCTCCTCCTGCCTTCAGTCTTTCCCAGCATCAGGGTCTTTTCCAATGAGTCAGCTCTTTTCATTAGGTGGCCAAAGTACTGGAGCTTCAGCATCAGTCCTTTAAATGAGTATCCAGGACTGGTTTCCTTTAGGATTGACTGGTTTGATCTCCTTGCAGTCCAAGGGACTCTCAAGAGTCTTCTGCAACACCACAGTTCAAAAGCATCAATTCTTCAGCACTCAGCCTTTTTTATGGTCCAACTCTCACATCTGTGCATGACTGCTGGAAAAGCCATAGCTTTGACTATATGGACCTTTGTTGGCAAAGTAATGTCCCTGCTTTTTAATATGCTGCCTAGGTTGTCATGGCTTTTCTTTTCTTTTTTTTTTTTATTTATTTATTTTTTAAATTTTATTTTATTTTTAAAATTTACATAATTGTATTAGTTTTGCCAAATATCAAAATGAATCTGCCACAGGTATACATGTGTTCCCCATCCTGAACCCTCCTCCCTCCTCCCTCCCCATACCATCCCTCTGGGTCGTCCCAGTGCACCAAGGAGCAAGTGTCTTTAAATTTCATGGCTGCAGTCAGCATCTGCAGTGATTTTGGAATGCAAGAAAATAAAGTCTCTCACTGTTTCCATTGCTTCCCCGTCTATTTGCCATGAAGTGATGTGACTGGGTACCATGATCTTCATTTTTTGAGTGAGAACCCCATGAACAGAAATCAGAACGTGCTACAAATAAGAACTTTTTCTGTTTCGTGTTTTAGAGAACTGGTGGTTAATCATTTACCAGCATACCATTGTGGCTGTTGCTTCCTCCTGTCTCACATAGCGCTCCGCTGACACTGGTTTTATCTATTCTAATATGTAGGCTTGTTCCCTTCAGTTCAGGGTCTTTACTTGCTCTTCTTGTCTGAATATTCCTCCTTTGGATTTTCATATGGCTGGCTCCTTGTCACTATTCAAGTCTCAGTCTGGTGTCACCTTCTCAGAGAGGCTTTCCATGACCATATTTTTTAAAGAATATATTTATTTGGCTGTGTCAGGTCTTGGTCGAGGCATGCGGTGTCTGTAGTTGTCGCATGTGGGCTTAGTTGCTTTGCAGCATGTGGGATCTTAGTTCTCAGACCAGGAATCAAACCCATATTTTCTGCATTGCAAGGCAGATTCTTAACCACTGGGCCACCAGGGAAGCCCCTCCGTGACTATCTTAATCAAAGGACCACCATCCATGTTTGACCACAGTTTCTGAATAACATCAACCTTATTCCTGCTAGAATAATGCCTTTAAAGTCATTTCATTTGGTAGTAGTTTGTATTTGGCTGCAGGTCACAGAGAACCAAATAGTTAAGCATGTATTTTTCGCATAGACAAGAATCATGGGGTTGCACAGTTCAAGGCCAGTGCACAGCTTGGTGATGACATCAAGGGCTTGGTCCCATCCTTCTTCATACCCCACCTTCCTCAGCACATGATAGTATTTTCATGATCACAAAATAGCCGGTTCACATCTCAGCAGATTTGAGCCTGGCAAGAGATGGGGAAAGAGTAAGGGTGCAAAGACCAAAATGCTGAAGCATATGCCAGCATTTTATCCATTTAAGAAGCCTTCCTGGAAGCCAGACCCAGTGACTTTACCACTTATAACAACTTGGCCAAATGACAGAAGAGTCTGGAAAGAAAAGTGTGTTTGCTTTCCAGCTTTTGTAGTAGAAGAAGGCAAGGAACATGAGGGTTTGGATGACTTTGGGGTAAATAATTCATGTTGTTTGCCATAGTACTCAATAAATTTTTATGAAATTTGTGATGATATGTCTTAAATGACCCAGCTCCATCTTCATCCAAGTTCCAGATGCAAATGAGTCATGGTTAAATTCTGCAGTCTAAATGTTAGCAAAGTTAATAAAAAGTCATCATTAAGGAAAGAGAAGATGATAATTGAAGTATTCCAGATGACTGGAAGCTCCTCCCACTTAAGTTTCAATATTTTGTTTTTGGTTATGATATTCAATTATTTTAAAGGAAGTTTTTCAAGAACATGTTATCTTACTATCATCAGGCAGTTGATGATGATTTGATCATTTTTGATGGTTAAAACATGTTATCAATATGAGCACATTGATTATCAGTTCAGTTCGGTCACTCAGTCATGTCTGACTCTTTGTGACCCCATGGACTGCAGCATGCCAGGCCTCCCTCTCCATCACCAACTCCCAGAGTTCACTCAAACTCATGTCCATAGAGTCGGTGATGCCATCCGCCATCTCATCCTCTGTCGTCCCCTTCTCCTCCTGCCCCAATCCCTCCCAGCACCAGGGTCTTTTCAAATGAGTCAGTTCTTCACATCTGGTGGCCAAAGTATTGGAGTTGCAGCTTCAACATCAGTCCTTCCAAAGAATATTCAGGACTGATTTCCTTTAGGATGGACTGGTTGGATCTCTTCTCTAACACCACAATTCAAAAGCATCAATTCTTTGGCACTCAGCTTTCTTTATGGTCCAACTCTCACATCCATACATGACAACTGGAAAATGAAAAGCTTTGAGTAGATGGACCTTTGTTGGCAAAGTAATGTCTCTACTTTTTAATATGCTGTCAAGGTTGGTCATAACTTTTCTTCCAAGGAGTAAGCATCTTTTAATTTCATGGCTGCAATCACCATCTGCAGTCATTTTGGCGCCCAAAAACATAAAGTCTGTCACAGTTTCCACTGTTTCCCCATCTATTTGACATGAAGTTATGGGACTGGATGCCATGATCTTAGTTTCTGAATGTTGAGCTTTAAGCCAACTTTTTCACTCTCCTCTTTCACTTTCAACAAGAGACTCTTTAGTTCTTTGCTTTCTGCCATGGTATCATCTGTATATCTGAGGTTATTGATATTTCTCCCAGCAATCTTCATTCCAGTTTATGCTTCATTCAGCCCAGCGTTTCTCATGATGTACTCTGCATATAAGTTAAATAAGCAGGGTGACAATATGCAGCCTTGACGTACTCCTTTTCCTATTTGGAACCAGTCTGTTGTTCCATGTCCAGTTCTGTTTCCTGACCTGCATACAGGTTTCTCAAGAGGCAGGTCAGGTGGTCTGGGATTCCCATATCTTTAAGAATTTTTCACAGTGTTTTGTGATCCACACAGTCAAAGGCTTTGGCATAGTCAATAAAGCAGAAATAGATGTTTTTCTGGAACTCTCTTGCTTTTTCCATGATCCAGCGGATGTTGGCAATTTGATCTCTGGTTCCTCTGCCTTTTCTAAAACCAGCTTGAACATCTGGAAGTTCATGGTTCTCGTATTGCTGAAGCCTGGCTTGGAGAATTTTGAACGTTACTTTACTAGCATGTGAGATGAGTGCAATTGTGCGTTAGTTTGAGCATTCTTTGGCATTGCCTTTCTTTGGGATTGGAATGAAAGCTGACCTTTTCCAGTCCTGTGGCCACTGCTGAGTTTTCCAAATTTGCTGGCATATTGAGTGCAGCACTTTCACAGCATCATCTTTAAGGATTTGAAATAGCTCAACAGGAATTCCATCACCTCCGCTAGCTTTATTTGTAGTGATGCTGCCTAAGGCCCACTTGACTTCACATTCCAGGATGTTTGGCTTTAGGTGAGAGATCAAGCCATCGTGATCATCTGGGTCATGAAAATCTTTTTTGTGTAGTTCTTCTGTGTATTCTTGCCACCTCTTCTTAATATCTTCTGCTTCTGTTAGGTCCATACCATTTCTGTCCTTTATTGAGCCCATCTTTGCATGAAATGTTCCTTTGGTATATCTAATTTTCTTGAAGAGATCTTTAGTCTTTCCCATTCTGTTATTTTCCTCTATTTCTTTGCATTGATTCCTGAGGAAGGCTTTCTTATCTCTCCTTGTTATTCCTTGGAACTCTGCATTCATATTCGTGTATCTTTCCTTTTCTGTTTTGTTTTGCGCTTCTCTTCTTTTCACAGCTATTTGTAAGGCCTCCTCAGACAGCCAGTTTGCTTTTTTGCATTTTTTTTTCTTGAGGACAGTCTTGATCCCTATTTCCTGTACAATGTCATGAACCTCCGCCCATAGTTCATCAGGCACTCTATCAGATCTAGTCCCTTAAATCTATTTCCCATTTCCACTGTATAATTGTAAGAGATTTGATTTAGGTCATACCTGAATGGTCTCCTGGTTTTCCCTACTTCCTTCAACTGAAGTCTGAATTTGGCAATGAGTTCATGATCTGAGCCACAGTCAGCTCCCAGTCTTGTTCTTGCTGACTGTATAGAGCTTCTTCGTCTTTGGCTGCAAAGAATATAATCAACCTGATTTCAGTATTGACCATCTGGTGATGTCCATGTGTAGAGTCTTCTCTTGTATTGTTGGAAGAGGGTGTTTTCTATGATCAGTGCATTCTCTTGGCAAAACTCTATGAGCCTTTGCTCTGCTTCATTCCATACTCCAAGGCCAAATTTGCCTGTTACTCCAGGTGTTTCTTGACTTCCTACTTCTGTATTCCAGTCCCCTGTAATGAAAAGGATATCTTTTTTGGGTGTTAGTTCTAAAAGGTCTTGTAAGTCTTCATAGAATCGTTCAACTTTAGCTTCTTCAGCATTACTGGTCGGGGCATAGACTTGGATTACCATGATATTGAATGGTTTGTGTTGGAAACGAACAGAGATCACTCTGTCGTTTTTAGATTGCATCTGAGTACTGCATTTCAGACTCTTGTTAACTATGATGGCTACTTCATTTCTTCTAAGGAATTCTTGCCCACAGTAGTATATATGATGTTTATCTGAGTTAAATTCACCCATTCCAGTCCATTTTAGTTCGCTGATTCCTAAAATGTTGATGTTCACTCTTGCCATCTCCTGTTTGACCACTTCCAATTTGCCTTGATTCATGGACCTAACATTCCAGGTTCCTATGCACTATCCATTTACAGCATCAGACCTTGCTTCCATCACCAGTCACATCCACAACTGGGTGTTGTTTTTGCTTTTGCTCTGTCTCTGTATTCTTTCTGAAGTTATTTCTCCACTGACCTCCAGCAGTATATTGGGCTCCTACCGACCTGGGGAGTTCCATCTTTCAGTATCCTATCTTTTTGCCTTTTCATACTATTCATGGGGTTCTCAAGGCAAGAATACATTGATATACTGTAATGTATTGAAGGGTTATCTTCCAGGACTTTGAGCAGTGTTATGTCTGTTTGCCTCAGTTTGCAATGATGCTGTATTTAAAAAATAAATTTGCAATACCTTTATTGTTTTATTTCTAATCCTTTTTAATGGCAGGATAGAAAAATAAGTAAGCATGGGCACTGGAGTCAGACGCATCTGATCTTGAATCCTGATTCTACCATTTCCTAGCTGTGTAGCCTTGAGCCAGATAATTTTTCTTTCTCAGCCTTAGCTATTTTTTAAAATATTTCTTTAACTATTCAATGAGGACAGTAGTAAGTAATCCTTTTACATGTTTTTGAGGTTTTTATAAGATGATCTAAGTAAGGCAAATAAAAGTGAATGATGGTCTTTAGCTCACCTTTTTCTGGATCACATATTAAACTATCATTAACCTACAAAGTGCATTTGTGGACCACTTTCTGCATCAGCACCACCCACAATGACTACTAAAAGAGAAAATTTCAAAGTTTACCTGTCAGTCTCTTTTTTAAAAAAATCTTAATTTTTAATAAATGGTACAAGGTTAATTTTTTGTTGTTGTTGACTAAAATTTGAGAACCACTGATTTCAGTCCCAAGCAAGGATTTATTGATCAGATTAGCTTAATCTCTGTTAACAGGCTTGGATAAGAAGTGCTGGGAATGATTTTAAGAATATGCTTTCCTGAGCCATGTCTTAAATGTAGTCCAGATTCTAGAGCCATACTGCCAGGATTCAAATCCTAACTTGACAACTTACTAGCTGTTTCTTCAGAGAAGTAATTTTAACTCTATGGGTCTCAGTTTCCTTTCCTGTAAAATGGAGATAATATTACATACCTCATAGTGCTCAGAGAAGGAAAATGTTGAACATTCATGCTATACCAAAGTCTATACATGACAGCAATTAGTATTATAAGTAACATTGTTTTTAGAACCCATAGGATGCACCTTAGAGGACATATCAGTGATTCTCAACACAGCCACACATTATATCACTGGGGAGCTCTGAAGATTCTGATGCCCAGGCCATACCCAAGAACAATGAAATCAGAAATAACATGTAGCTAGGATCTATGTATCTGGTTTTTGTTTGTATGTTTGTTTATTTTCAGTTCCTGCAGGTGATTCCAGTGGGTAGCAAAGGCTGATAAAAATTCTTCCCTCTCATTGAAAAGCTCTCCAGGGAATTCCTGGAAGTTCAGTGGTTAGAACTCAGTGTTTTCATTGTCAGGACCTGGGTTCAGTCCCTGGTCAGGGATCTAAGATCCTGTAAGCCAAAATAAATAAATGAATTAAATAAAAGCTCTCCAGATAATTCTGATGATCACTGAATATTCCTTGAGAGAGGTATACTGGTAAATGAATTAGAGGTTAGTTTTTATTGAGAAAGGGAAAATAAGAGCTCAGCCTCTGACCAAGAAAGCCTGCAGGACACAGGGCTTATAAAAGTATTGAATGTTGAAGGAAAAAGCCTCTAAAAGAAAATCTATTACTGGAATAAAAATAAAGGGCACAGGGTCTGGAATCACTTAGATCCAGACTCCAAACCCAGGTCTCCTGTTTGTTAATGAAATACTTAATATCACTATAAGCCTCAATGTTCTCATTGTAAAATGTGAATATTTACTACCATGTAAAGTTGTTACATGGAGAAGGAAATGGCAACCCACTCCAGTGTTCTTGCCTGGAGAATCCCAGGGACGGGGGAGCCTGGTGGGCTGCCGTCTGTGGGGTCACACAGAGTTGGACACGACTGAAGCGACTTAGCAGCAGCAGCAGCAGCAAGGTTGTTACGGGCTTTCCAGGTGGCTCAGTGATAAAGAACCCTTCTACCAATGCAGGAGACGTAAAAGACAGGGTTCAATTCCTGGGTTTAGAAGATCCCCTGGAAGAGGACATGGAAGCCCACTCTAGTATTCTTGTTTGGAGAATCCCATGGACAGAGGAGTCTGGCAGGCTACAGTCCATGGGGTCACAGAGTCAGACATGACTGAAGTGACTTAGCAAGCATGCAGCACACAAGGTTGTTAGAAGGATACAGTGGGTAAAGAGATGGAAAGCTCTTGGCTAGTAATGACTCCTACTCCATAGATATTAAATAAAGGTTTATTGTTATGGTTGCTTTTTGAAGTGAGATTAATGGGATCCAGAGTGTGAAGGAGAGTGAGGAGGGGCAAAGGCTATGCCCAAGTACTGTGCTTAGATAATAGGATAGATAATGGAGGTGTGAACCTGAGAGTTGGTAGACAAGAGGAGGAGTTCATTTCAGGAAAAACTTCTGAGATCTTCTTGCTTGCTTAGTGTTTATCAAGCAGCCTCCCCAGTCCTTTTCTAATATTCCTTCCAATGTGAGCTATCCTGGTAAACCCAGACTTCTGTGTTAGTAACCAAATTTTGTATAAAATTTCATAAAGTGAATGTAAGGAAGTTCTTAGCAAGAACCTTAAGGGGACTTGTAAATAAACTACACACAATTTATTGTAGTTGTTTTAAGAACAATTATTTCACTTATTGAAAGGTTTATTTGACTTCCGTATAGATCTTGGGTCTTGCAGGTTTCTGGTACTTTTATAGAGCTAAAGGGAATCAGAATTAATTTTAAACTCCATTTAAACTGCATTTTAACATCCAATTTGTCAGTCACCACATCTTTGCAGCACCAGTCAGACCTAGGCTGCAAGGACCCGATCTCTGCCATTCTTAGTCTCGGGGCTTCTTTTGGCTTTTACCAACTGCCGTATAACCCCATGACCTCACATTGCTAGACTCGCTGGGTGTGTGCCAGCGAGTTGGCTCTGGTGCCAGTGCTCGCCACGTCTCCGCCTCTGACCAGATGGGCAGGGGCAGGCAGATCACCTGAGCGACCAGGAAAGCAGTTGTCTCCCTCTGCAGGCGACCCCCAATGCCTGCAGGAGCACTCCTTGCTTGGCTCATTGGAGAGAAGACCTAATATTTTGTCCAAAATTAATGAGTCAACAATTCTTCATACATTTTTTTTTTCATCTCACAGTTACCTCTTCATACATACTGGAAAAGGCCTATGGTATAATGTAACAGAACTGGCCCAGCTTTTAGTAATTTTTGGTGGAGTGAAGGGTGACTAGTTTCTTTGATAGCTCATTTTTGAACAGTACGTCTCAATTTTGAATTGGAATTTTGAATTTGTCACAGGAATCATCTGGAATCTTAAAGAACCTGATGACCAAATCTCATACGCAGAGATTGTGAATACAATTATACAAGTTTGGGGAGCAGGCTGACTTTACGACTCCACAGAGGTCAGGGTGACCAGCCTTTGCTAGGAGCAGTGTTGCAGAATAGGGTAGATACTTGATACTACTTACTTTCATTTATGCACTTTTATCAATAATTGCAGACTCTCAAAAGAATCCCATTCAGTATCCTGTTATAGAGGGTGTCAAAGAATAATAAAAAGTGCAGGAGTTTTGGGAATGCTGGGACGAAAGGAAACCTGAACTATCGTTCATATCTCTTTGAAACAGGATCTATGAAACAACAACTTTAGACTCACTTGAATCTTGGGATTGACATATACACACTACTCCACAGAAAACAGGTAACTGAGAAGAACCTACTGTATAGCACAGGGAACTCTACTTAATACTCAGTAATTACCTATATGGGAAAAGAATCTTGGAGTGGATATATGTTTATGTGTAACTGATTCACTTTGCTGTACAGCAGAAACTAATACAACATTTTAAATCAACCATACACTAATAAATTTTTTTTATAAAAGCTAAAACTAAAAAAAAAAATCACTTGAATAATTTTAAAATTCCTGAGCCTTATCCTCATGTGTCTTTAGTCAATGTCCCTCAAGTGGCAGTGGGGGGGGGAATGTCAAGAACCTATATTTTAATACATTTCCCCAGGTGATACTTAGGCACCATTCATTTCTAGCAGAGGTTCTCAACACACACATTTGAATCACATAGGGCTATAAAAACACCTGTGCCAACTAACCCAGGAGTTCTCAAACATGGCTTTTATCAACCATTGGCATCACCTTGAAGGCTTCCAAAAGCCCTTGCTCAGGCCCCACCCTATGCCAGTCACACTGGAATCTCTCTGTGAGACCCAGGCATCCATGGTTGTCGAAGCTGTCCACGTGGTTCCATTCTGAAGCCAGGATTGAGAACCACTATACCATATATTCTGGTTTAATTCATTTGGGGTGAGTCTCAGGCATTAAAAACTTATTGTGGCAATCATTTTGCAATATACACATATCAAATAATTATGTTGTACATTTAAACTAACACAATGTTCTGTGTTGACTATGTCTCAATGAAACTGAGGGGAAAATAAATAATTTCTAAATGTACCCCAGGTAATTTTAAAGTGCAGCGCAAGATAAGAACTCCTAAATAGTCATTTTCAGCTTTCTGAATTTCCAGTTCAGTCACTTGATACCCTTCAGCCTACACATTCAGGCTTTCATCCTTCCTGCACATCAGACCCAACCCAGTCTTGACCAAAGCTGATAGTGATCTGGAGACTTATTCTCATGAGAAGTTAGTTATATGTCTACCTAGACATAGGCCTTGACCCCCTTCTTTTCTAGTCTCATCAACTAATCTATCATTCATTCAACAAATATAAACGCCCAGTATTTGTCAAGGACTCTTCACTGAACTGTAGATACGATGATAAATAATACACTGCTCCTGACCTCTCAAAAACCTTATGTATTTGCAGGGTGAATGAGGGAGACATACATACAAAAAGAGCAATAGCAGAGAGTAGTAATTATTACAATGGATAAGTGAACAAAGGACTGTGGGAATACCAATATGATAGCAACTAAATCTGCCTTGGAGAGTCAGGGAAGACATGTCTAAGGAGAGGCTATCTAGGCCAAGTCTTCCCTGCATGACCTGTCACACCCTCCATGATGTGATTCCTCTCTACTGCATTTCTTGCTACTCTTGACCTGGTTTCAACTTCGATTACATTAAACTCTCAGTTCTTTGAATGCCCCACACTCTCTTGATAAAACTTCAGTAGTCTGTGTTTGTTTGCCTGGAATTTTTTCTCCTTTTCCTCATCTGTACCTCCTACCCAGGGCTCAGCTTAGCTGTTATTTTCACAAAGAGCCCCTCACTGACCTCCTGGATGATGATACATGTCCTGGTTAGACATCCGTGTACTAGCCTATAGAGCTGCTTTTATAGCTCATGCCCACTTTATTAGGTATCTGTGATCCTTCAGACCTGTGAATGCCATGAGAGCAAGAGCAACCGGTGGTCTCTACTGCCAGTGTCTCTCATGCCTGGCACTACTGGATGAATAAATTATTGCATTCCGGGAACGGGATGATATGTTCAAAATCACAGAGACACGGTGTACTGTGTTATGTTCTAGAATAGCAAAAACTTTGGATAATCAATGTATAGGTTCGCCAGGAGGAGGTTTTTAGAGATGAGTCAGAAGAGGTTGATTGTTAGGGGCTTTGTATGTATTCCTAAATGGTCTGAACTTCACCCTGTGCAACAGGAAGCCAGAAATAGGTTTTATGCAGGGGAGTATAATAATGAGGTTTATCACTCTACGAGCAGTGTGGAGAGTGGACTGAAAAAGAAAAGCCATTTAAAGAACATTAGGAGATATTCTAGTCCCTAGGTGAAAAATAATAAAGGCTTCCCTGAAGCAATAAAGCACAGGGTTTCCATTCAAAAGGCACTTTGGGATTGAACCTATAGCACTTGCTGACTAATTACATGTGGGGGTGAATGTAAAAGATGATGCCATGGTCTAGCTTGGAAGACAGGCTGGGTGGAGATGCTGTTAATGGAAATACGGCTGGGTGGAGATGCTATTAATGGAAATACGGAGTGTAAGAAGAGAAGAGCTACTTTCAGGAAAAAATATAACAAGAACAGTTTTAAACATGTTGAGAGTTCCAAGTGCCTATTGAAATCTAGAGAGTCTTTCATGTAGTTAGAAGTGCATACAGTTCTTAGCTTGGTATCTTATTGATTGTGGATGCAACTGGTTTTGTCCAACTGACTATACTGACTTTCAGTTAATGTACAAAAAGACAGATTTTTGAAACTGGCAGTGTCTTACTGATTTCATTATTTGTGCTTCCTTGGGCCACAATTGGCAATACTTCAAGGGAGTCTCCATTAAAATTACTTTTTGGTTCTTGTCTTTGATTACATACATAAACCTATGCCAACCCCACCTGAATTTTTAGGTGGTAGCAATGCTCCCCTGATAGCTCAGTTGATAAAGAATCTGCCTGCAATGCAAGAGACCCCAGTTCGATTCCTGGGTTGGGAAGATCCCCTGGAGAAAGGATAGGCTACCCACTCCAGTATTCTTGGGCTTCCCTTGTGGCTCAGCTGGTAAAGAATATGCCTGCAATGCAGGAGACTTGGTTTCAATCCCTGGGTTGGGTAGATCCCCTGGAGAAGGGAAAGGCTACCCACTCCAGTATTCTGGCCTAGACAATTCCACAGACTGTGTAGTCCATGGGGTCACAGAGATTCAGACACGACTGAGTGACTTTCACTTTCAGTCTTATTATGGGTGACTATACTGTTATATTTTTTTCCCTCATCTGACTGTGTGTTCAGAAAAGAAGCATGTCTTATTATTCTTGTCAGTCTTAGTGCCAAGTATACAAAGTGATGGATGGATGGCTGAATTATTTATTTAATTAATTAATAATCTGATGGCAGGGATATGGGTACTTCCTGGAGTTAATCACGTAGGAATTGAAAATCTCTGTATGTAACGTCTCAGTGTCTTTTCAGTGAGTTATTGGCCATAGCAACAGAGGTAGAAGAGATCACTGTAAATATTTTTTAAATGGCCTTCATCTTATCATTTTCTCTTGACAGTACAAAACCGTCCTGGGAATTTTAAAGCTATGGTTATAAACGACTGTGTTTCTTGATATATATCATCAGGTGAAAGAGAAGCATTTAAGCTAACTGTTGTTGAAAAACATATTTGGTGCTAAGAGACGGCTAGGTGGGTACATGATCAGATTTTTATTTTCAGAAGATAACTTCATGGATCATATGAAGTGGCTGGAAGAGAATAAATGATTCCAGTTGGACAGAGGACAGAGCATGTTGAGGGTCTGCATTAATGCAGTGGCAGTAAAATGGAGCGTGCTCGTTCATTCATTCATAAATATGAAGTATTTATTTACTGTTTTACACCAGACTCTGAGGATGCAGTGGTGAATAAGCCCAATTAAATTCTTACCCTCAAGGAGATTATAGACAAGTAGAGAAGATGCACATAAATCAGATCATCATACTAATAAATGTAAAAATGCAGGTTTGATAAATTTGGAATGAGAAAAGAAAAACTGAAAAAAAGCCTCTCAGAGGTAAAATGGACAGAACTCATTTCGTTATTGGGGTATCAGAATATACAAAAGACCTGCTTCCTGCTCTTCTTTTTTGAAAGAATAGTCAGACTAATTTGTGTAACAGAAATAACATATGAGAAATACCATTGAGGAAGATGTATTATGTGACAAATGGTGTGGAACAGATTTAAATGACCTTTTACCAAAAGATGAGATCAAAAGACTACGAATTGTAAATTCTGATTTTGCAATAAATTCCACTTACTTTTCATAGTCACTGTTTAATTGGAATAATGGTACTTTTTGATACGATACAGTTTACTCCATGTCTCTCTCCATTTTGATTTTTTTTTTTTTTTATTCAGATGTTGCCAGAGCAATTGAATTACTGGAAAAACTGCAGGAATCTGGAGAAGTACCAGTGCACAAGCTACAATCCCTCAAAAAAGTGCTTCAGAGTGAGTTTTGTACTGCTATTCGAGAGGTATGGGACTAATATTTTTATAACTATATTCTGCTCTATGCCTTCTGAATAGAAAGCATGGTCTTTTCCACACAAACAGTTGAACTAGTTAAGAATGTAACTGCATCTTAAGCTTCCTGTTTTTAACTGCTTAGACAGATGATAAAATATAATTTAGTCTGCTGAATTCCAGAATTAGATCCAGTTAGGATTTATGCATTCATGTAAAAGCAAATGTTGAGCTTATGGTACCCATGAAGTGACTACTTCAGTGGGGACTCTGACACATAGTCTAAACTTTTTAGTAGTCACTTGAAGTCATCTGGAAATTCAGGTGGAAGTAGTCATCATGAATGGGGACTGAGCTTTTCTTAAAAGAACACTCGACTAAATCTTTCCCAGGTAAATCTGAAAGAGTAGCTCACTACTGACTAAAGTTATAGTTATCTGAAAATTACTGTCTAGTGAAGTAATGGGAACAGGCTGATATGCTCTTCAACAAATCTTTGTAATGCTTTCCTGTTAATGGTTTCAAAAAGCCTGGGGTAGAATAAGTGTGTTCAAAATGACCGTTTGAATGTTTTATTAATTTGTGGTGAAACTGACTCGTCAGTTAATGAATTTCACTGGTTATAAGATAGTTCACTTAAGGTATATACTCTACAACGCTTTCTTCAGTAAGCCCATCACCTCTTCTGCATTTAATTAGCACCTAAAGTGCATATATCCAGCGTTATTTATCCTGCCCGAAGGCCTCAATAGTAAATTACGTACCGTCATCCTTTCCAAAGTCAGTTGAACCCAATGGCTGCCAAGAGGGTCTGTGTAGCAGAGGGCATGGATCTCTCAGAGACACTTGTATCAACCTTCCTCTTTAAAAAAAAAAAAAAAATTTTACATAAATGCATTGCTATATTTATTTATTATTTATATATTTATTTTTGGCTGCACTGAGTCTTTGTTGCTGGTGGACTTTCTCTAGTTGTGGAGAGCGGGCTCTACTCTCTAGCTGTGGTTTGCGGGCTTCTCTTGTTTGTAGTGACTTCTTGTAGTGACTTTTCTTGATTGTAGTGACTTCTCTTGTTGTGAAACATAAGTTCTAAGGGTGCCGGCCTCAGGAGTTGCAGACAAGGGCTCAGTAGTGTGACTTGCTGCCCCGCTGTGGGCTTCAGCAGCTGTGGCACAAGGGTTCACAAGTTGTGGCTCGCGGGCCCTAGAGAGCGCAGGCTCCAGTAATCATGGCGTGCAGGCTCAGTGGCTGTGACTTGCAGGCTCTTGTGCGCCAGCCAGTAGTGGCACATGGGCTTCGTTGCTCCATAGCATGTGGGATCTTCCCAAACTGGGGATTGAACCTGCATCCCCTGCATTGGCAGGCAGCTTCTTATGCACTGTACCATGAAGGAAGTCCTCAGCCTCGCACTTTGCGACTGTACTTGTGGTGAATGCATGTGCTCCGCCTGAACAGCGCTAGTTTCTGAGTGGTCGTTCAGTAGAAAGCCCCATGTGACATTAAAATACACAAAACCTGTCTCACTGCATATTTAAGCCATGCCTACCCAATGAGGTTGGTATTTGAATTTTGCTAGGATTTTACTTAGACGGTGCTTGTGCTAAATCTTTTTTTTTTATTTTTTTTTTTGTGCTAAATCTTTACTACGTGAGGTTGTAAACTACTTAGTGTTTACAGTGAATGCAGTTTAAGGAAGTAGCCATAATTCTATCTCTAAATTTTAATCTGTAAATTGTACCAAAGACTAAAAGAAAATTTCTCCAAGTGTATGAATTCTCGGCCATCCACTGCTCAGTGCAAAAGGTATAAGATACATAGAAACCCCACGGGCCTCCTGCAGTCACTCTGTAGACTAAGGCTACATCCCCTATACACTCTTTTCTTCCTTCACAGAGTGCTACTCCCCTGTGATTTGGTGGCTGACTTTTCATCTTATTCTGTCCCCTTTCTACTTTCTACAGAATTAAGTAAAGAATAGTATCCATTAAATATATGTCTCTGCTCACTGGGAATTTGGCTTGTGATCCATGTAAAGTCTCTACTTTTACGGAACTTAAATTCCAGTGCAAGAATGATGATTAATAAATATATAATACAATGTCAGAAAATGGCACTATGGAGAGAAGTGAAGCAGGATTAGGGGAGTACAGGTAGGACTCTTAAATTAGAGTGGTCAGAGTATAACTTAAGTCATGGAACAAATCACACAGGTATTGGAGGGGATAGTGTTCCAAGTAGAGCAAACCACAAGTGAAAAAGCCCAGAGACAAGAATTATCTTAATCCATGGAAGCAACAGTCCAAAAGCCAGCTATGCCTTCAGTGAAATAAGAAAGGTAGGCTTCCTAGAGGCAGCTGCTGCTGCTAAGTCGCTTCAGTCGTGTCCGACTCTGTGCGGCCCCATAGACGGCAGCCTGCCAGGCTTCCCCGCCCCTGGGCCTGGGAGCAGGAAACACAAGGCCTCACAGGCCATGGTTAGAACACTGGATTCTATCCTAAGCATGATAGGAAGCCCTTGGAGCATTTGGACCTCACCTGCTCAACTTTTTAAAAATGTTTTTCTGACTGCTGCGAATACATGGGTCTGTGCAAGAGTAGAAACAAAGAGATCAGTAATAAGGTAACGAGCAGTTCAGGAGCTGAGATGATGGCAGCCCGGATGAGGGTGGCGACAGAGCAAGTTGTAGGGAGTTGTCAGATTCAATATATATGGTTTTGAGAATAAAGACAGTAGGAATCGACATACAGAGTATATCAGTGAGAGAAGTCTCAACGGATTCTTACATTTGGACCTGAACAATTGGATCAATGTGATGTAACGAGATGGGAATCCTCGGGGGTGGACGAGGTTTGGAGTCGACTATACAAGCACTCTCTTCTGGATATAGCAAACTGGTGATTCTTTTCAGAAATCCACCTAGAGATGTCTGGTAGACATCTAAGTCTGAAGCTTAGGGGAGAAGCTGATGCTCGAGGTGTAAATGAAGTGTCGATACCTGTTCAAATAAACACACAGGTCTTTTTCTTTAAAGAGTTTGCTAAGGAAAGAAGATTCGAGTGAAAAAAAAATGTAAAGAAATGTGGAGCTATTGTATAGATATTATAAACACATCTTACAAACTCTGTCGTAAAGTACGCTATCATTAGTGGTCCTTGGAATTTATAACTGATGTATAACCAGTTCAGAAGTTTTCCAAGGGAGAAAAAAGATGATATAATTTCTCTACCTTATATTTTATAAATTTCACTAATAAAGTTAGTTTATATTCACATTACTGTCCTTAGTAATAATTTTAAAGGCAATACAAAGTCAAGGCTATGGTTTTTCCTGTGGTCATGTATGGATGTGAGAGTTGGACTGTGAAGAAGGCTGAGCGCCGAGGAATTGATGCTTTTGAACTGTGGTGTCGGAGAAGACTCTTGAGAGTCCCTTGGACTGCAAGGAGATCCAACCAGTCCATTCTGAAGGAGACCAGTCCTGGGATTTCTTTGGAAGGAATGATGCTAAAGCTGAAACTCCAGTACTTTGGCCACCTCATGCAAAGAGTTGACTCATTGGCAAAGACTCTGATGCTGGGAGGGATTGGGGGCAGGAGGAGAAGGGGACGACAGAGGATGAGATGGCTGGATGGCATCACTGACCCGATGGACGTGAGTCTGAGAGTTGGTGATGGACAGGGAGGCCTGGTGTGCTGTGATTCATGGGGTCGCAAAGAATCGGACACGACTGAGCGACTGATCTGATCTGATCTGATCTGATGTTATATAAACATTGATTTGGTCCCTTCATCTCAGCTAATATTTCATAGTAGTTGCATGGTGTTGTTTATATTTAAGTTTGGAATTTTTAGTATCCTCATAGTATTTTTATGTTAACCGTATGAAGTAATGATAAAAGTAGCCAATGTGTATACAACAATTCTGATTCATAGAATAACATTGTGACCTCATCTAGTGAAAGTTCTTCAGTAAAATATAAGATATGAATGCATGTTGATGGATAGGTAAATCCACAAGCCAGTAAAGTAAAGTACAACTAAGAAGTTATGATGTAAGATGCTAACTACCTGAAAATTAGCTTTAATTTTACTCCTGGTCTCTTCAGTTTTGACTGTACGCTGGAGTGAAACCACTGAAGTGTGGGTTTCTTATTCGTAATAGGAATAATACTCAGAGTCTCTCTGATTAAATTATTTGAGTTTTCAGAAATATTTGCCAGTTAATACTTTCCAGTGTGAAAGTTATAAATGTTGTCATCACAGGAGGAGAAAGAACTAGAACTATAGAGGCATCATTCTTTTTTAAAATGTATTTGTTTATGTTTCCGTTGTGTCGGGGTTCTGCTGCTGTGTGCGGGTTTTCTCTAGTTGCAGTGAGTGGAAGCTCCTCTTTCTTATGGTAGACGGGCTTCTCATTGTGGTGGCTTCTCGTTGTGGAGCACAGACTCTAGGCTTCAGTAGTTGTGGGTTGCAGGCTCTAGAGTGTGGGCTCAGTAGTTGTGGTACAGGGGCTTAATTGCTCTGTGGTATGTGGATTTTCCTGGACCAGGGATCGAACCCACACTTCTTGCACTGGCAGGTGGATTCCTGTCTGTTGTGCCACCAGGGAAGTCTGAGGCATCATTCTTAGTTGCATTCACTGGAGCAAAAATAGGTACAGGTCATACCATTGCCAACAAGACTGTAAAACCCAAATTATGCTTAAAAAGAAAGCAGAACAACCTATTGCAGTTTTTTATAGGGTTTTTTTTTCCCCCATACATAAGTGTTAATAGTAATTATTATTTTATGTTGAGGCAATCCCATATTTTGCTTTACCATCAGATAAAGCCACTGAATCAGCTTCTGGCATATGTGCAGCAATTATATGGGGAGGATAATTTAATGAAATTTAATTTTTTTTATGAAAATGGATGATTAAAAGAGATTACATGTTTTCTCTGCTTAACTAATTTTATTTAGTCTGTAAAAAAGACTGAAAAGGTTTTGTTGTGATCAGTACTGAAATAAGACCATCTGTATATACAACAAATAAAGCACTGATCTATTAATAAATGAGTTACACTTGAATGACAGTGCATGCAGAGCTTTATTCATAGAATACAGATAGTGGTTGGCAATACTTAATCTTGATTGTGTTTTTTTGCTCAGTGATTTTAAAAGGACTGATTGATAATTTGCTTGTACCTATTCAGGACAGGTAATTTTGGAGTACATGACAGAAAACTGGAGTGACGGGTGATGCTGCTTTTCCAAAGTGAAAGGCACTGGCACACAAAGAAAGTTCATACGAAGTTTAGAATGAGAGGTGAAATTTATAAATTTATTCTCCTTACATTCCCAGCAAAAACTATTTCTGTGACTTTAAGTGGCTTTCTCAAGTTTTAGTTCATCCCTGTGTTAATTAACTTGAGTGATCCAAACTTATAAATTAAAATATAGGTGAATATAAGGATTGAAATAAAAGGATTATTAAATGTTGATTTTTTGATAAGAGAATTTCCCAAGATAATTGCAATGCAGTTTGAATAGTTCAATTGGCAAGATATGGACTTTCCCCCAACACTTTGTATTCTTTGTGCCTCAGAGTAAGAAATCAATAGTATCAGTTTAGTTCAGTTCAGTCACTCAGCCGTGTCCGACTCTTTGTGACCCCATGAATCGCAGCACACCAGGCCTCCCTGTCCATCACCAACTACCGGAGTTCACTCAAACTCATGTCCACTGAGTCAGTGATGCCATCCAGCCATCTCATCCTCTGTCGTCCCCTTCTCCTCCTGCCCCCAATCCCTCCCAGCATCAGGGTCTTTTCCAATGAGTCAACTCTTTGCATGAGGTGGCCAAAGTACTGGAGTTTCAGCTTTTGCATCAGTCCTTCCAGTGAACACCCAAGACTAATCTTCTTTAGAATGGACTGGTTGGATCTCCTTGCAGTCCAAGGGACTCTCAAGAGTCTTCTCCAACACCACAGTTCAAAAGCATCAGTTCTTCGGCACTCAGCCTTCTTCACAGTCCAACTCTCACATCCATACATGACTACGGGAAAAACCATAGCCTTGACTAGACGGACCTTTGTTGGCAAAGTAATGTCTCTGCTTTTGAATATGCTATCTAGGTTGGTCATAACTTTGCTTCCAAGGAGTAAGTGTCTTTTAATTTTATGGCTGCAATCACCATCTACAGTGATTTTGGAGCACCCAAGAATAAAGTCTGAAGCTGTTTCCACTGTTTCCCCATCTATTTCCCATGAAGTGATGGGACCAGATGCCATGATCTTTGTTTTCTGAATGTTGAGCTTTAAGCCAACTTTTTCACTCTCCTCTTTTACTTTCATCAAGAGTATAGGAATGGTCATATTTTAAGAGGACATCCAATTTCTGCAACAGAATACCAAAAATTTCTTTCTGAAACTAAAATGATTTAAAAAAACAGAATTAGCCGTCTATTTGCTACCATTATCTTCCAAGTTTTAAAGCATTTAGGCTTCCTGCTCTTCAGAGTCATGTGCTTATTGACCTGGTGTATGCAGACTGTGGTGAGCACTCACTTCCACTATTATGCCTGTCACTTGCTTATTTGCACCAAATACACAGAACTGAATGACATAGTCACCAAAGACTGCCTTCCTTGGGCGATCACCAGATGGTATGCGTTAGTAACGTCTAATGTAGTAGAACTATAGAATAAGAAAATAAAACCGAGTATACATAGCAGCTATCCTTCTGTGATGGTGGATCTTAGCCCATGATGCAGCTGGACTTCCCCATCCTCCTTTAAGCTCCATGGGGTTATGGGAACCGCTTTGGCTGAGGAAATGTGAGTAGAAGTTACGTATGCCATTTCCTCATGGAAGCCTTTGAGTCAGTGCAGTATTTGCTCTGTCCCCTTCCCTTTTCAATGTGACCTAATGGACATGAGTCTGAGCAAACTCTGGGAGATAGTGAAGGATAGGGAAACTTGATGTGCTGCAGTTCCTGGGTTTGCATAGAGTTGGACACAACTTAGTGACTGAACAACAACAAAGTGATGTTTTATGCGATAATCAATCATCCTGGGTTACAGAGTGAGAAAACCAGAAATACAGGTTTAGCCAACTCTTAATGAACATATCGGCTCAGCAAAAACATAAATCTTTGCTACTATACGCCCCCACGACATTGGGGTTATCATTACCACAGCAATACCCAGCTATCCTGATTGATACTAAAACAGTTACAAAGCCAAATTTACCTTGGCAAAAGGTTATAAGCTTTTATCAACCCTTTCACTGCTATAAAACAAAGTTAATTTTTAAAAGCTAGGTTGTATGTTTAGTGAGCAGTGATAAATTGTTTTGAAACTATGTAAAATTGGTATCTGATATAAGGACCAGTGCACATTAGGTGTCTCATACATTTGGTCATATTTTGTTTGCTTCTAGCTCCCATTTGCTCTTACACTCTTTTTTTTTTTTCTTCCTTAGGATGGAGCTTACTAACCTTCCAGCACCACCTCCCACCCCATCTAACTCCCACTGCCATGTATTAAATTGAGCCATTGCATCCTAATTCCACAATCATATGGGTCATAGCATTATGACACAAGTGCTTGTTCTATCCTCTTTTGTTCATCTTAATTTACTGTGTGGATGAAAGCACAAACAGCAAACGTAATTACCTTTATGAGAAGGCTAATGATTGGTCATCTAATAGCATATACATTTCTAATTATCTTAAGAAAACATATCCTCACATCAATAGTGACAAGATGAGATGAAACAAGGATACACAGAAGGAGAAAGAAGAGTTGGAGAAAGGGAGAGTGAGAGGAATGAAGGAAGAAAGGCAAGGAGGGAGGCCGGTTGATGTTAATCATGGCATAGTGTGCTATAATGGAAAGACCAAAGGAACATTGCATGGAGTCAGAACATTGACAATGCATTCAGACAACCTGGATTCAAATCCTTGCTTGGCCACTTAACTGTGTGATCTTGGGCAAGTTACTTAAACTCTGTGTCTTGGGTTTGTTTAGCTTTTCTTTCTTTCTTTTTTTTTTATATATAAAATAAGGTAACTTCCTAGGACTGTTGGGAGGATTAGATCAAATAAGATTAAAAAAAAAACAAAAAACTCCAAAATACCTTGACTAATATACCTAGCTAAAAGAGGAAGTAGTTAGGAAATGGTGCTTATTTTGGTGAAAAGTTTAGTGGTTTTAGTGATAATACAAAACTTTAATATGTTTTAATAGAAACATTATTTACAAATATAGAGAATAATAGTTCTATAGTTATCAATCATCCAAATGTAGAATTTTTTTTCCTTAGGAGGAGGATCCACATTTTAAGTTAAATGTTGACAGTCTAGTAGTGTTAGAATAAACAAATATAGTAAGGAATCTGGAAACCTTGCCGTATGATGAGAAGTTAATAACAACAGGGGTTATTTGGTCATATTTCAGGTTGCTTTAGAACAAGAGTTTTTAACTTAATGTAATATATAGACCCTGGTGGCTCAGAGGGTAAAGAATCTGCCTGCAGTTCAGGAGACCCAGTTTTGATCCCTGGGTCAGGAAGATCCCCTGGAGAAGGGAATGGCAACCCTCTCCAGTATTATTGCCTGGAAAATCCTATGGACTGAGGAGCCTGGCAAGCCACAGTCCATTCTGTTGTAAAGAGCTGGACACAGCTGAATGACTAATACACACCATATATAGGCTTCATGTTGTAGATGAAGAACAACTATATATTTTTTTATTTCTTTCCTTTTATTGGCAAAAATTTTATGGCAAAATATGTTTTTAAAGTTTTACTTCAAATATAAATAGAGTGGCATGGATTCATTGTATAAATTTATCATCCTTGTTATATAATGGCATCTTGAATAGCATTACACTCATCAGAATTAAAAATGTATCTGAAATTATGTTTATGCATATCTTTTGTTTGTATTGAACTTAGCAAAAGTTGGCAGATGACAAAAAAAAGAAAGCTTGGTCGCTCTTACATTTCCTTTGATTTTGTTTGCATTGCTAAATATGATGGGGCACAGAAGTCAACCTTTCTTTTGTGATAAGTTTCCTGCCAATGAGAGCATGAAGTCAAGGAAGCTTATTTCTGAGCATCTTGAAAGTACATTACACATTATAGAATTTTTCCTTTTTTTACAGAAAAAGCTCAGCTTTTAAAAACTGAAAATTTAACTAAGACTTCTATTTTTCCCAGTGTATCTTGACACATTTCCAAGCAAAAAGAAACCACTGAATAATTGGAAAAAGCTTGATCAAATCATGTACTCTAGAAATGTTTGAACTGGTGGGTTGCTCAGAAAAACAACAAAAAAATGTAAAGAGTGTCTGTGTTCACTTCACCTAATTCTGAACTTTGACACTTTGCTAATATTTTGTAGCCAGTTATGGTGAAAATAATAGCTGTATGTTTCCATTTGGCATGCAGTTGGGTGAAAACTATGATTGCTTCAGTGAAGTTCTGATTTTGATCTGTCTCGTGAATGCTGATACCCTAATGTGTGTGTGTGTGTTATACCCCGTGAATATTTTCAAGGCCAGTTGTTCCAACAGTGAAAAGCTTCTTTGTCAAGCAGAATTTCTAATGGGAGAAAACTCTTTGATACTGTGTGCACATGTGGAGTTCATATGGAGTTTCTGGGTCCAGCAACCAGCTTGCTTGCTCTGGTAAAGATAGGCATTCCCACTTTATTCATAGAGACTTACTTCTTTTAACATCAGGGTAAATTAGTGTCACAGACTCCGATAATTATCCTAAAAGATGCCTGGCCTTCCCTGCTCTGTGGAAAGTGGTCCAGTAATTTCACAGCTCTAGCCTGGAATGTATATTTTCAAGTTTTTATTTAGGAATGGAGCAAAATGTTTTCTTTTTATTTGACAAAAGATTCTTGGCTTTCCAGAAGATAAGTGTTAATATGCTTGGTTGCACTTGGGTCAGAAATTTCAGTGTTTATTTTTCTAAGTAAAGGATTGCTATATCTTAGCAAAGTGTGACAGAAGACGCTCATTCATGGCTGGATTTTCTTGTAGCAATATTAGGGCATAAGAAGGAGGCTGTGGTCCCTAGATTCCAGGTTTGCTGATCTTATTGTGGTTACTGTTGGAAACAGCTGCCATTTTGGCGGGAGAGATTTAGAGCTGAAAATTCGTGATGTTTCCAGTGCTAAAAGGGTATCTGTGAGGGGAAGGGAGTTGAAAAGGAGAAAGCCTTGTCAGTGTATCCACAGGGAAGATCTGCAACAACTGGAAAGCCTGCAAAACTCTTGTAAAGGTTATTTCTACTTAGATTTAAATGAAAAAAGGATTCAAATGTCATTCTTTGCTGACAGAAGCCTCCTTGCTGATGCCAGCCTTTCCAAAGCTAACATCACTTGACCTGATGATAAAGGCTTTGCTTTGCTAGAACCTGATTCAACCTGAAGTGTGTTAGAGAAAGCTCAGGTGTCAGTAGAAGTCCTACTCTGCCCTGATGAAGAATTTAACCCACTGCTGTTGAAACTGATCTGAACCGAAGCTTTGAGCACTTGCTGCTATGAGAACAGACACTAATGGATTGGAAATTAAAAATGACCTAAATATTTGTAAAAGATGAGTCCAAATTTTCCCTTTTTCTAAACAAATAAAGCAGTCTTCTTATTGAAGCATACTTTAAGTAGACACAAAGTTTTCCTATTTTATATGAATTGTTTAATTTGGAATTATTATATTTTTCAGGAAATGATTAATTTTTACAAAAAAAAAGTCATAGTATCGTTTGTGAAGTGATTCAATGTTAAAGGCAAAACAATATCATTAACATTTATTTACACGTCTGTTTTTCTTGGGATAACACCATATACTTCATTAGACTCTCAAAAGAGCCCATGATATGTCCTCCCACCTCACTCCTCAAAAAAATGAAGAAAACTCCCTAATAGAGGGTGATGGTATCAGTTGAGAAATACTACATGACTGGTTCATCTGACTTAAGGTCCCTCTAATTCTATGAATCCATACATAGTTATGTAGCAAGTAATTAATGTTTTCCTTGGTGTAGATTATATGGAATTATGTAAAGTTGGGCATGTATATATGGTAGGAATATGAGACTATGTGAGACTCTGTATCAATTAGATATGGGAAAGACAGATACCATGAAGATTTTTAAACTGATAAAAAGAATAACATGTGTCCTCATTTGATTGAGTTTTTTTGGAGAACCTAATCTATTAATATCATTTTATCACAGGAAATTACAAAAGCAATGAGAACAGAATTTGTAAACTACAGTTATAGTTCTATTCCTGTTGCTTTTTCAGAGAGAAGACACATTTTAAACAATGTGAAGAGTGTTTATAGCATCAACATGTCACTTTCTGGTGGCAAGAACAGGGTCTGTGTGGCCGGAACCATTTTAGACTTTAATTGCACTAATGGGTCATTGATCTTACAGATATCTAAACAGACCCTTACAAATCATCTGTAATGACTCTGAAGGCTGTTAGCCTCAAATACTCAGCTCCATCCTTTCTATTTGCTGCTACAAATGATAAAATAAACAGTACATATTTCCCAAAACTTGTAATTACATGTAATACTTACACAGTAGTTCAAAATAATAGAGTCTTCAGAGAAGTTGTGTTTTATATCAGTCAGATAAAGTGAGCATTTCTGTCTTCTGTTGAGATCATAGGACTGGAAATCAGAACTTCTATTTTTGGCACCAGTGATGATAAAGTTTTTTTTTTTTTCTCAGTGAGCAAATCATTTAACCTTTCCTTGCTTCAATATTGCCAACACATGTGGAGACAAGTCCATTTGTACAAGCCATCTAAAATGAATGTTAAGTTACAATTCGTGTTTTTAACAAGATTGCTGTTATCCCTGAGTGTGATTTGCACGCAGAAAAGGGAATGAAATTAGTATCACTTATAATTCAAATATATGCAAGGCAATTACTAACTTCCTCCCTCTCTTCTTTTTTCCCTTCTTCCTTCTTCTTTTTTTTTCTTTCATACAAGATTTAGGGCTGAAAACTGACCACTGCATCTTGTATGCATAATTTCCTTGATTTTTATATAGTCTGAGTGCTTGTGTTTAATTCTGAAGCACATTTATTTTAATTTTATGTGTTTAAAATGTTATAAAAAGGTATCATGCTGATGAAATCTTTAGGAATATATTCTTCTCCACTTAAAGTGAAAGTGTTAGTCACTCAGTCATGTCCAACTCTTTGCAAATCCATGGACTGTAGCCTGCCAGGCTCCTCTGTCCATGGAATTCTCCAGGCAAAAATACTGGAGTGGGTTGCCATTCCCTTCTCCAGGGAATAATATTATAGGGCTTAAGTTCAAACTTTTTTGTGTATATTGCTGTGATTCACTTGTTTTGACTATTGTGTGATAGTCCATTGTGTAAATGTTTATTCACTCTCTCCTTGATGAGGATGTGAGTTGTTCCTACTTTTTCACTTATGATCATTGGTGCTGCTATTAACATACATGTATTTATTAGATGATTAAGACTTTTCATGGACATATATGTAGATATAGAATTTCTGGATCATAAGGTATAAAATGTTCAACTTTTTATGAGATAACACCAGTTTTTAAACTTGGTTGCTCTAATTTATGCCCCAAATGCAATATAGAAACTGTGTACTCACATTACCTCTAATCCTTGGCATATGAAACATTTGAATTTTTACCAACTGAATATACTAAAATGGGATCTCATTGCAGTCATCATTTGCATTTAATTGATCATTAAATTGTTGAGTGTCCCTTCATTGGTGATGTATGTTTCTTTATCTGTGAAACATCGGTTTATATATTTTCATATTAGTTTGTGTTTTTATATATGTATGTATATATACATATATATTTAGTATATTCTTGTCTTCAATTCTTTACTGGTATATATAGTGAATATATTCTGCTACTTTGTATCTTATCTTTAAGATGTCTTACAATTGTTAATTTTTAAATATTCATGTTGATCATTTTTTAGATAATCAGTGCTTTTTTGGTATATCACCTCAGATATCTGGTATCTCACCCCAGGTTCTAAAAGATATTGCACCTGTATTTTCTATTAAAAGTAAAACTTTTATTTTTAAAATCTGTGTCCTTAGTATGAGGTAGGAATCCAGTGTTTTTAATATGTAAAGATGACTTTATTTTCAGCTCTATTTATTAAATAATTCATGGTTTCCTCTGATTTAGTGCATCATTATATAGCAAAAACTATACACATGGATCTGTTTCTGGTTTTTCTGATTCGTTGGTCAGTTTACATTATTTCCCTGTTTGCTCATTGGGAGATCCAAGGCAATAAATATGGAGGTGGGGAGAACAGGGAATGAGGAATAGTTTCAATTCTATCTAGTTTTGATCCTAGCTTTTGTGTGTGTGTGTAAAAGTAAATTAATAAGAGCAAGCCATTCATGGATCAGAGGACAATGATGAGTATATGCCATAAATTAAAGGTTATGATAATTCCAATTCTGGTCTTTGCATCTGAGGTCCAAGGAGGGAAGAAAGCAAGCAAGCACACAGCCAAATGGTCTCAGAGAATAGTTTCACACTCAGGATTTGTGGGTCTCTTTCTGTTTCTTTCATCAAGGTTAATTAAAGTTTTAACTAAAGTCTTACTAGAATGAAGTAAGAGAATGTCCGTTTCAATCATCACAGTACAGTTAGCATCTAGTATATAATGTGTGCCAAATAATGAGTATTTATAATTATTTGTTGAGTGCATGAAGAAATTCATTAAGATGGCTTCGATAAACATATATTTTATTTTCATAAGTCTTAAATTTCAAATAGGACTCTGAGTTCTTACAAATCCCAGCTAAAACATGTGTTTCTTACCTTTAGGAAGTTATAAACTTCTTTGTGATTCTGATGATTGTGAATCTGGTAAAATATATGTGCGATTTTTTCCCAGAATATGTAAATGTACAATTTTTTTTTTTTTTTTTTTTTTTTTAGTTCAGAGGCTGATAAATCCTCTATAACTGATCCATTTGGGGTCTTTATCTTTTTAAATCTCTTAATTTTACAGATGAGAAAATAAGATCTGTAAAGTTTACATTGTCTTTCAAGCTAATTAGAGCCTGAATTAGTATAGAATCAAATTTCATGATTCCTAGTCTAATCTGGTTTCACTTGTGAACAGTGGCAGAAACAGAATATTCTGAAATGTGGAAACAGTGAAACATTTGTTTCACTACTTATTGGTAATGAGCTAAAATAATTGGAAAATTGCATCATGCATGATTCCATTTCCATAATTCCTCTTCATATCATGTTCCATGTATGCCAACATCATTATTTAAAAATTTTGTTTCCAGTTATTTTCTTTGCTTCATTTAGCATGAGACAATGCATGGTGTTTTCATAATGTATTATATCATATATTTATTATACAAATTTCCAGAAGGCAGTGTAAAAATTTAGTTACTAATCATGGCATAATTGGCATTATATCACCAAAGCAGTTATGACATTCCCAGAAAATTTGAGTCCCTTCTGGAATAACTTAGGGTTTTGGGGGAACCATAGCTGATTTATAATAATATTAGTTTCAGGTGCACAACATAGTGATTTGATATTTTTATAGATTATACTCCAAAGTTATAAAATATTGGCTATATTCCCAGTGCTATATATTGCATACTACATTCTTATAACTTATTTACTTTATGCCTTCTATAAAACTGTATATCTTAATCCCCTTCACCTATACTGTACCTTACCCAACCTCTCTACCTTCTGGTAACCACTAATTTGTTTTCTAGATCTGTGAGTCTGCTTCTGTTTTAATTTAGTTTTTAAGATCAAGCTTTAGAAAGTCTTTAAGGATATATCACACATATGCATGTCTATTCAAATGTGTCCCTGCTGCTGCTGCGAAGTCGCTTCAGTCATGTCCAACTCTGTGCGACCCCATAGACGGCAGCCCACCAGGCTTCCCCATCCCTGGGATTCTCCAGGCAAGAACACTGGAGTGGGTTGCCATTTCCTTCTCCAATGCATGAAAGTGAAAAGTGAAAGTGAAGTCGCTCAGTCGTGTCCGACTCTTAGCGACCCCATGGACTGCAGCCTACCAGGCTCCTCCATCCATGGGATTTTCCAGGCAAGAGTACTGAAATGGGTTGCCATTGCCTTCTCCGAATGTGTCCATAGTCCTTTTCTAAGTTAGCTCTATGCATGCATGTGTGTGCTAAGTTGCTTCAGTCGTGTCTACTCTTTTGTAACCCTATGGACTGTAGCCCACCAGGCTCCTCTGCCCATGGGATTCTCCAGGCAAGAATACTGGAGTGGGTTGCCATGCCTCCTATAGGGGATTTTCCTGACCCAGGGATTGAACCTGTGTCTCCTGCGGCTCCTGCATTGCAGACAGATTCTTTACTGCTGAACCACTGAGGAAGCCTCAGCTCTACCTACAGGGAAGCCATTTCAACCAATAGCCACAACTTTAGGGAGAAGGCTTGCTTTCCTAGATAAAGAGAAAAGAAACCTGTTACCGGTAATCTTATCTTCCAGAACTACATTGTATCCTCATGTGTGCCTGTTAATCATAAGAGACCCCTAATATTTATTAAGCCTGATACTTGAAAACTTTTGAATTGCATTTTCTCTCTGGTGCTGTTTCCCATAAATCAGCAGTAGCACATCCCAGACTTGGCTGACTGGCTAAAGTCCAGCCAAAAATTCCTTTGCTCTCCATTCCCAAATTGCCAGCAACTGGAGGTGAAAACACAGCATCTAGTCCTACCAGTTAATAAGCAAGAAACAGCAGTCATATTAATTAGTTAGTTAATTATTTTTATTGAAGCATAGTTGCTTTACAATGTTGATGTTTCAGCTGTGCAACAAAATGATTCCATTATATGTACATAGATATCTATTTTTTTCCTATTCATTTCCCTTGTAGATTATTATAAAACACTGAGTATAGTTCCCTGTGCTATAGAGTAGATGCTTGTTGGTTATCTATTTTCCATCAAGTAGTGTATATAATTTAACCCCAAACTCCTAATTTATCCCTCCCCTGGCCCGTTCCCCTTTGGTAGCCATAAGTTTGTTTTCTCTGTCTCTGGGTCTGTTTCTGATGGCAGTCTTTTTTTGACAACAGTCATTTTTAAAGGCATCTTTCCAAGTTTCTCAGGGGCTATGCAAAGACATACACAAATATAAAAATCAAATAAACAAAGAACTAACTAGACTACAGCAAAAACAACTCAGTAAACCATTAAGGCCTTGCTGTCACACACTCTCTTCCTCTCCTGTCTTGCTACTGGAAAGATGGGACTTGCCAGAAATACCAGTAATGAAAAACCATGGACTTCTGGATAGCTTACAAAAGCATCACTTTGATGATAGTGGACAGATGTGTACCTTCTGCACTAAATATAATAATGTTCCTCTTTCTTTAAGGTCAAGAAAAGAAAGGGAAATTAGCCTCTCTGGAACACCCAGTAGAATGGATTATTTCTCTTTCACTGATTTCTTGATATCATTTTCTCTACACACCTTGATATACAATTTTTAGATCCTGTCCACTTGGAAATATCAGTAGGCATGCAATTGCACAAAGATGACGGGGCTGTACCATGTATTTCTTAAAGAATATGCAGGGCTAACTATTCTGAGAACTACAAACTCATATGGAGTCAACGTGGGAAAGGTTACTGGCTGTGTAGTGAAATTAAAGAATACTACCTCCTGAAGTTTCTGATTGAAAGAGTATTCTGTTAAATTTACTCTGTGACTACTTACTTAACTGCCAGATACTTTTGAATCCTTATTTCAGAAAGTGAATTATAACTGGATTCTATTAAAAATTTCTTTGAAAACCATTCAATTTCCTTACAGATGGGACAGCAGTTACTTTTGTGTCTAGGATAGAGATTAAATAACTATCACTGCACATTGAGAGAATTGGTATTGCCAGACATTAGCTAAGTAAATTAGACTTGTGTCAACAAGCTATAAAATATGTCCTTCCTCCAGATATGACAAAGACTCATGTCACTTATATTTCAATAAATAATATATCCAAAAATTAAGTTGGAAGAAATTAAAGGACTTAGAAAATTATAGAAGCCCTATAATAGTTTGGTAGAATTTATCAATAATAAATACTTTAAATGTTCGAAGATAGTCCCATGAGAGGTCAGTAATGTATTAATTACTGTGGTTGAAGAGTTTGTAATCATGAGTATGATTTAAATCCCACTGTTGATACTTCATGCAAAATACCTTGTCAAGAATAGGCAATTATTCAAACAATAGTTAAAGAAGAAATCCATTTAGAATGTTATTTTGCCTTGATTAATTGTATCACAGAACTACAGCTGAGGGAGGAATTATCAAGATTTCTATGACTTAAGGACTTAAAAGTAATAGAATTGCTGAATCATACCTGTTGCCAAAATCTTGGCTGTCTGTGGGCCAATGCCAAATAGAAATATAGAGGCAGAGTTACGGAGGAGAAGGAAAGAGTGGCTTGATTACTTTACCAGGCAAGGAGGAAACACAGTAAGTAGACTAGCGCCTCAAGAACTGTTCCGTTCCTCCCCCCACCTCCTGAGAGTTTATATAGTCTGGGGAGGAGTATGTGAAAAGGATCAAGGCAGTAAGACTCTTGTATTTTTTCTTCTGCAAAGTTTCAAAATGGTGAGGTTGCTGACAAGAACAGGGTGTGTGCAGGGTCTTAGGTGATCAGCCTCCTAATCTTGGTGAGATTATCTGGTCCTTTAGTCTTGCCTCAGATGGTTTCCTGGCTGCTTCTCCTTTGATTAGGAGCTGTTCTGCCCTTTGGAACTTGGGTCCTGAAGTCTAGAGTCTTGCCTATAAGAAATGGGGGACAAAAAGACCTTCATGTGTAGGAGCCCCACAGGGCCCTGCTCTGCATCATACCTGATGTTCAGATTTTCATCTTACAAAGAATAAACTTGGGTAATAAAGAATCCATATAAAATATGATTTAGTCATCATGGTATAAAAATAAAAGCAAATGAAATTGACTGTTATTATAATTACTTTAATAGTATTTGCATTGCCAAATACAAAGACAGATTGAAGTGTCCAAATATTTGAACATATGACTACACACATGAATTTCCCCAATTTGAACTTCTGTATAATTAAAATTAGACCCTGTGATGTTAATAGCTTAAAAAAAATTCCCATAACATTTATTCTATCTTTAGTTAGCTAGTTGTAATGATCTAATAGTGAGAAAAATAAATATTGACTATGTGATTATATTTCTTAAAATACTTGCATTCTGTAGAAGATAAAATGTTTTTCAGTCATTGAACTTCTAGTGATTTAAATGTTTACATTTGTTCATTTATTATAAGATTCCAGAAAGTTTCTGACCATCAAATACTTATATATAATTTTGAGAAATGTTTTACAATGGATGCTTAATTAGATATGAGTTTACAGGCAAAAGACTTAAAAGTTAATCATTTATCTGGCTATTTATTTATTTAATGTTAAATGTTCAGATGTTTACAAATATTGGTTTCCTTTGAGGAAAGCAGTATTTTCAATTACTAGAAAAACACATGCTTATTGAACTATATTTCAATGTGTTTGGTATCAATGTACATTGTTTTGGTTTTCAGTTGCTAAGTTGTGTCTGACCCTCTGCGACCCCATGGACTGTGTAGCCCACCAGGCTCCTCTGTCCGTGAGATTTCCCAGGCAAGAATACTGGAGTGGGTTGCCATTTCCTTCTTCAGGGAATCTTCCTGACCCAGGGGTCGAACACACATATCCTTTGTCTGCTGAATTCCAGGCAGATTCTTTATCACTGCTTTGGAGAAGGAAATGGCAACCAGTCCAGCATTCTTGCCTGGAAAATCCCATGGACAGAGAAGCCTGGCGGGCTACAGTCCATGGGGTTGCGAAGGGTTGCACACGACTGAAAGACTGACACACACACCAATCTTTATCACTGAGCCACCTGGGAAGTATGTCAATGTACGTATTAGCAAAGAAGCAAAAAGAGAGTTTTCCTCAAGTCAATGGCTAATTTGAATATATAAAACTATTTAACTGGATTCAGAAGTAGTTGCCTGGTAATTAAGCTTGTTGATTTACTTAATAATTCCTCTATTATTCCTACTAGAGGAATAACCTTTTAGAGATATCATTTCAGATGCTTCAATTCAACATGTGTAATTTTATATTAATGGAGCAAGTTATTTAGGAAATAAATAACATAAACTATATGCTGTGTTAACTCTGAGGGACATTTCCTGTTTCCCACTCTTCTCCACTTCTCCATTCACTTGGCTTCTGAAAGCCTAGAAACCACTGATATATTCTCTTTACCTTCCATCCTCCCAAAGCCTTTCCTGTTAGTGTCTGGAAGAGGGAAACAAACAGAATGAGATGGGTGCACTCCCCTCCAGCCCACCTCCACTCTGTTTTTACCTAAGGTTCTTTAATTCTGTGTATGATAGTGGTTCCTCCTCTTCTTTTTTAATGTAGCAGTCCTGCTTTTCTGACCTTGGGGCTTAGATCATTTTTTATATGAATGCTTTCTCCATTTATAGCTGAATTTTCCATTGACCTTTCCTAAAGTATACACGTAATTCCTTAGAATCCTTATTTGATGCCTAAAATGATACAGACATATTACATTTACACTTTTCATATACAACAGTAATTTAGGCTCAAGATTAGTGAATCTGAATGTGCCTATGATAGTGCAAGAAAAATATTATACCCTATGCAAAGGAATACTAACTTTCAGTATGCAGCTAGTAGCTGGAGGCGCTCTTGGTGTGAAGTTCATAACGCATCTCTACACAGCCTGACCATAGTCTTGGCTCAGTTGAAACTTGGAGAGTTACCTCCTGCTCACAATGTCTAGTTACAGAAGGGCTTTGTCTTCCTTTGTGGCCTCCCAGTAGGCCATGGATGATGGTGCCAAGCGTGGTAGGTGTTTGTGATGATAGCTATAATTTAGTGCACCTTTAGAACATTTCTTGAGTCCTCTATGTTTGCTGTGCTCCCCACTTCTGCTTATTGTGCAGCAACTGCTTGTCCTTTGCCTTCTGCCCAGTACTTCTGGGCACCTTTTGTATGTAATGTCAGTTGTTACAGGATAGCAGGATTCACCCTTCTTTTTATTGAAAAGGAGAGTATATTTACATTAGTAAGTCTCCTGAACATGGTACTGTCAAGAGTACCATGTAAAAATGTGCACTGAACTTTTTAGGTGCACCATTCAATTTTGTGGTTGTCCTGAATTTAAATATCATTACAATTTCCTGGCAGATGGCTGTGTCTTGAGGAAGGGCCAGCTATTTCTAATAGGCACAGAAGCACCAATTGCGCTAAGAATAGGACTGGATTTCTCGTAACATTTTCTTTGTCTTGTTGTGCATTTATCACAAAGAGGCAATACTATGTACATTGACGTTCTAAGAGAGACCCCAAATTAGGGTTTCGCAGTTCTTGGGGCCTTGAAACAGGCAAGTTTCCTCTTCCTGATTTAAACATCATTTCTTTTAACTTTCCCCTTACAGCATGGTGTCCCTTCCTTTAAATCATCTAGTTATTTATTCTCCATGAAGAACTCCAAAGTTTATGAGAAATGCTTACTGGAAACATTTGATTCTATAATTTTCTATTTTGTATGATTGTTTTATGTACAGCACAGTTATATAATTCACGTCCACTTACTCTCAGTAACCCACGGGCCAGATTTAAGAGTATTCAAATAAGACCTTCTCTTAGACTGAAGAAAAGAAAATTTGTAAAAAAAATAATAATAATAATTGCATAAGGAATAATTCAATTGAGTTAGGCTCTTAGTAGCTGTATAGTTGTTTAAATTTATAGCAATACATATATTGTTTGGAGCTTCTCAGGTGGTGCATTGGTAAAGAATCCACATGCTAGCGCAGGATGCGTGAGTTCCATCCCTGGGTTGGGAAGATTCCCTGGAGAAGGAAATGGCAACCCTTTCCAGTATCCTTGCCTGGGAAATCCCATAGACAGAGGAGTCTGGTGGGCTACAACCATGGAGTCACAAAAGAGCCAGACATGCTTTAGCAACTAAACAACAACAAAATACTATTGTATGGCTATCAACTTCTTAGAATCTTCCAAAGTGTGTTATGCAGTGAAATCACACAGCAGTTTTAAAATTAAGGATATGGCTATTTGAGGATACTTGAAAGGTGAATTAAAAAAAATAAAAAGGTGTCAGCAGATTTGGTTTTTGACCTAAACTTCTGAGACCCTTCACCAAGCATATCCCATGTTGCTCTTACGGAGTACAGTGCCTTCTACCTGAGGATGACTCTATACACAGCACACTAAACACTCTGACCATTCTGACTGAATTGGGTATAAAGGGTGGACAATCCAGATGTCCACAGAATGGCCTCCACTGAGGAATCCTCTAATCAGATTGGATGCTCTGTTTATGTGGGACCAGAAAACATATGCATTGCTGAATGCCAGCATCCTTTCTCTACCTAAGCCACAATTTAGGCCACCTCCAGTTCTCCTTATGCTTCACCTTGCAGCTTTTTGCTGGGAATTGTGTCATTGTTTAGATTGGGTATCACACCCGTATCAGTCTTCCTAAGTTGTCAAGTGCAGAGCAGTTGAGATACAGTGAGTAGGTTTTTTACCCTGGAGACAGTGTCTTCTCTAGGGTTTCCTAAAGGGTGTGCGTGTCCTGTGACTTGATAGCCATTATGGTTGATCGGAGCCCCTCGTGAAGCCAGCCCAGAGGCAGGTGCTGCCTCCAGGGATCTCATCCAGTAGGTTGTATATGCTCACTTAGTAAACTAAAGCTCAGCAGTGGGTCTGCTGAGCGCTGTGGCGGGTAACATTTCTGATCTGTCTTGTCAGAGGACAGTTCAATGAGATACTACTAGCCACTTTTTTAGTTTCTGAATCTGTTAGTTCCTGGCAACTTTGACCCCAAATGATACCAAAAGACAAATAACACACAGTTGTGTAACTCCGTCAGTTTCTGTCATTATCAGCAGGGCTAGTGTGTCTTTATCCTTGAGTAGACAAAACACTGACATGTTGGAATAACTTTGTGAATGATTACCTTGCTCCTAGGCGAATGGCCTCCCATAATTATTATTACAATCTTGTGGGAGGCAACTTCAGCATTATCAGAGGGAAGAAAAGTTACCAAGGTGCAGTCAAGTTGCTAACCATCCATAATTTCACCACACGGGGCTTAAAATAGCTGTTTCCAGCTTTCCCTTGCTCTGCTCTCAGTGTAGTAACACTTCAGAGATAAGTATTTTCATGTGGACTGTAAATCTGAAGTATGCTTAAGAGAAAGTTGAAATACTACTAATATGTTAAGTTGGCAATATAAGATGCATGCAGCGAAAGTGTTTTACACATTTCTGGGTGTGAAGAGGGTAGGTTGCAAGTACTAGAAAAGTGTAAACTGAAAAGAATGAAAAATTACTATAATAAGCCTTCTATCACGGAAGCATTTTTTGAGAATGAGACGTTCTAGGTGGTATTCCTCTGAGCCCTGACGTCTTTCTGATTTCTCATGTTTATGGAGCACACTATTCATAGAAAGAAAGGAGTGTAAGGGAAAAGTGCACAGAAGTCTTGCATAAGAGGAAACCAGTCGAGGTAGATGGCATGCTGTGAAGTAGAAAATGGAAAAAAGGAGCCCAGCAGATCCTCCAGGCTTCCTACCAAACAACTTCCCTCACTTCTCTCTAACTGGCAGAAATACAGTTTCCTTCCGGTGCTGCACCCCTACCTGTTTACTCCTGGCCCAAGAAGGACTCAGGAAAGAGGGATCCAAGCCCCAACTAGAAGGGTCAATACAAGGCAGATGCCACAGGGGTATCCCTTGTGAGCGATTAGTTTAGCAAGGCAGTAAAGTGAAGTCGCTCAATCGTGTTCAGCTGTTTGCAGCCTCATGGACTGTAGTCTACTAGGATCCTCCGTCCACGGGATTTTCCAAGCGAGAGTGCTGAAGTGGGTTGCCATTTCCTTCTCCAGGGGATCTTCCCAACCTAGGGATCAAACCCAGGTCTCCCGCATCATAGGCAGTTGCTTTACTTTCTGAGCTACCAGGGAAGTCCAGCAAGATGGGAAAGTGACCCTAATCTAGCCGAAGTGGCATGAGTCAAAGTCCAGCAACGAGATTCTGAGAAAGGTATCAATGCTATTAAAAAGAGACATCCGAGCAAGTAATTCCCTCTTTTCTACTGGATACTATCCTGTCTGGATATAATTTTTGAAACTATAACAGTCATTTGAGGATTACCAAGAGAACAGGCCTCCAAAAGACAAAGCTGACATTCTGAGCATGCCAGAGGAGTAAAAACCTGGGTCTCTGATGACAAGATGAAGACTCTGTACTGTCTAGATTCACCTTACCTTGAAATTTCTTCTTACTAGATATTCTCAGTGCTTAAGTCCATGGTTGCCAAATTTCACTGCACAATGAGAATTACCTGGAGCACTTAAAAAAATCCTAATGCCCGGCTCTCACCCCACCGAAGTTTGATCAGAGTGTTGGGTAGGAAGCCAGACATGAGTATATTTTAAGGATTCCCCGGTGATTCCATCATGCAGCACCATTTGGGAACCATCTGGTTTGAGCCATTTTGAATTACTTCTTTTGTTATTTCCACCTGAGTGCTCCCTAACTGAAACAACAGAATTTAAACTAAAAAAAGTTTAAAAACATAATTTGTATGAATAACTATACTGGATTACAAAAAAAGGAACAACAGTAAGAAAACTATAATAAAAAGTCAGAAAAATGCTTTAATAGTTTTCAAAAGGAACTTAGCGAAAGGAATTGCAAAGTCAGTTACTTAGCAATCTAATTGAACTATATTCAAATGTAATTAAGTACCTACAACTCTTGATAGAGTAGTCTAACTGATTATTTCCTATTTTATAAGGCTTTGTATCTGTTTGATAACCTGAAGTTTAATTTATGTAAAAATAATTAAAAGTGAGAGAATCCTTTCATCTTTATTACATTTAGTCTTTGAAGAATATGTCTACATAATAGAAACAAATATGGGCTTTTATTATATGTAATTTCAAGAAAGGTAGATTTATTTTTCTTGTCAGCTGTTACCAATCTCCTCAACCACACACACACACACACACACACATACATACACATACTTTTATTTGACACTGGTGAATTAGATTAAGACTGTATGATATCTTCTTACCTGGCCCATGCTTATCATAATATTGAATTTAGAGAGCATCTAAGAAATGGTCCACTGTGACTCATGCCCCATGTCGGGAGACACAGGCAGCAATCCTAACAGCTCAAGGTGAATCGTGGCCACAGTTTTGTGACTCAACCACTTTATAGAAGAAACATTTTCCACTCTCTGGAAGGCTGCACTTCCTCTTATATTGAGGAGGGTAGTTTCTTGTCACCTGCCTTTACAGGGTGGAGATCACAGAGGAATAACTCTTTCAGTTCATCTCCGTATCTAAGAGCCAGAGAACAGCAGCCTGTTTCTCTTCTCACACTTCCATAAAACACTATGCTTTGAACTCCGAATCTTGCTGAGAATTCAGTGTCACCTTGTTGTGTGGGAGTAGGTATTTTGGGCGCTCTTCATCCTGACCATGTATGTGATAACACCACATCATGATCAAATATGACAGCTGCCAGAGCAAACTTCTGGTTTCTTCAAAGATGTTCTTGATATCCCACAGCTAACATTGACTCCATCCTTCTTTTCCACTGCTCAGTCACTGTACTGGGGTTTTGATTTCTTTGTCTTCATGTAAGATAATAAAAACTATATAGATATTATATAATAAGTAAGCATCTCTAGTCTCATTAGACAGCAGAGAATACACCATTCAATTTAAAAAAATAAGCCTGGTAAATTGACAGGTATATGGGCTTTTCATTTTATTAGTCATATTAATGTAAAATTTCTTTAATTTTATAGTGCATAGTGATAATTTGCTTAACAGAGGACAGAAGTGACTACACAACCTTATTCTTTAAATACTTTTAAAAATATACATTTATATAGGCAGTAAGAAAATAAAGAGGACACTACTGAGTTTGAACCAGGCATGGATTCAGGTTGTTTTCCTCTGATGCTCAGTTATGCTGACAATTATCTCTGATAAAAATGAACAAACAATGTGATGGGAATAATCAGTGGCTGAGAAAGAGATTCTTCGCATCACCTGATTAAAGGTAGATAGCAATGAAGCACTTCAGCCTAAATAAAACTTTCTGAGCATTTCCACCCCGCCCTCCTTTCAAGAGTTAGATTCTTATAGGATTTAATTTGAAGGATATGAAGATACAAAAGCAGGTTTTTGTCATGCCTAAGGACAGGTTAATTATGCATTCAGATTCAACTCATCTTCCACATTGATAAAATTGACCTACTTTTTCTTTTCGAGAGAAAATGCCTTATGAAATATTTTCACATAAAAAATATTGCATTTTGGTGTCTTTCTTCTTACATTCTATAATTAAACCTGGCATATCACTCCCAAAAGTTAAATGAATTTCAGTTCATTTTTCAGGTCTGGGCTTTTTAATGAGTTAGCATCTCTGCTGCCTGAGACAAGTGGCCTTCACTGCTTTGCATGCCATAGAGTTTTTCTGACAGAAGTGGTAATGATGCAGATGTTTGTCTTTGTGGGAATGTTCCAACAATATCCATAATGAAAATGCATGCCTACTTCCTGGCAAATAAAAACATACCATTTTTTCAAAACAGGAAAATTCAGATGCCTTTATCCTAAGATGGCAAATGTAAACAGTCCATTACTTTCTCCACATCATTTTTGCTGTATTCTGCTGTAGCCATAAAGTCATTTTCTGAAACTTCTCTTTCTGGTGTTGATATGGAACCAAATTCTCCAAAATCTTATGTAGTTTCCAAGTGGAGTGGGAATATTTATAGAGCCGTAAGGTTATAATGTGGATGTGACTGGTGATAGAAGCAAGGTCCAATGCTTAAGAGCAATAGTGCATATGAACCTGGAATGGTAGGTTCATGAATCCAGGCAAATTGGAAGTGGTCCAACAGCAGATGGCAAGAGTGAACGTCAACATTCTAGGAATCAGCAAACTAAAATGGACTGGAATTTATCTCAGATGACCATTATATCTACTACTGTGGGCAGAAAGACCATCCCCATGGAAAAGAAATGCAAAAAAGCAAAATGGCTGTCTGAGGAGGCCTTACAAATAGCTGTGGAAAGAAGAGAAGCAAAAAACAAAGGAGAAAAGGAAAGATACAAGCATCTGAATGCAGAGTTCCAAAGAATAGCAAGGAGAGATGAGAAAGCCTTCCTCAGTGATCAGTGCAAAGAAATAGAGGAAAACAACAGAATGGGAAAGACTAGAGATCTCTTCAAGAAAATTAGAGATACCAAGGGAACATTTCATGCAAAGATGGGCTTGATAAAGGACAGAAATGGTATGGACCTAACAGAAGCAGAAGATATTAAGAAGAGGTGGCAAGAATACTCAGAAGAACTGTACAAAAAAGATCTTCATGACCCATATAATCACGATGGTGTGATCACTCACCTAGAGCCAGACATCCTAGAGTGTGAAATCAAGTGGGCCTTAGGAAGCATCACTATGAACAAAGCTAGTGGAGGTGATAGAATTCCAGTTGAGCTGTTTCAAACCCTGAAAGATGATGCTGTGAAAGTGTTGCACTCAATATGCCAGCAAATGTGGAAAACTCAGCAATGGCCACAGGACTGGAAAAGGTCAGTTTTCATTCCAATCCCAAAGAAAGGCAATGCCAAAGAATGCTCAAACTACTGCACAATTGCGCTCATCTCACACGCTAATAGGAGAAGGAAATGGCAACCCACTCCAGTATTCTTGCCTGGAGAATCTCAGGGACAGAGGAACCTAGTGGGCTGCCGTCTATGGGGTCGCACAGAGTCGGACACAACTGAAGTGACTTAGCAGCAGCAGCAGCACATGCTAGTAAAGTAATGCTCAAAATTCTCCAAGCCAGGCTTCAATAATACATGAACCGTGAACTTCCAGATGTTCAAGCTGGTTTTAGAAAAGGCAGAGGAACCAGAGATGAAATTACCAACATCCACTGGATCATCGAAAAAGCAAGAAAGTTCAAAAAAACATCTATTTCTGCTTTATTGACTATGCCAAAGCCTTTGACTGTGTGGATCACAATAAACTGTGGAAAATTCTGAAAGAGATGGGAGTACCAGACCACCTGACCTGCCTCTTGAGAAACCTATATGCAGGTCAGGAAGCAACAGTTAGAACTGGACATGGAACAACAGACTGGTTCCAAATAGGAAAAGGAGTACATCAAGGCTGTATATTGTCACCCTGCTTATTTAACTTATATGCAGAGTACATCATGAGAAATGCTGGGCTGGATGAAGCACAAGCTGGAATCAAGATTGCCAGGGGAGAAATATCAACAACCTCAGATACACAGATGACACCACCCTTATGGCAGAAAGTGAAGAGGAACTAAAAAGCCTCTTGATGAAAGTGAAAGTGGAGAGTGAAAAAGTTGGCTTAAAGCTCAACATTCAGAAAACAAAGATCATGGCATCTGGTCCCATCACTTCATGGGAAATAGATGGGGAAACAGTGGAAACAGCTTCAGACTTTATTCTTGGGTGCTCCAAAATCACTGTAGATGGTGATTGCAGCCATAAAATTAAAAGACGCTTACTCCTTGAAAGGAAAGTTATGAACAACCTAGATAGCTTATTAAAAAAGCAGAGACATTACTTTGCCAACAAAGGTCCATCTAGTCAAGGCTATGGTTTTTCCAGTGGTCATATATGGATGTGAGAGTTGGACTGTGAAGAAAGCTGAGCACCAAAGAATTGATGCTTTTGAACTGTGGTGTTGGAGAAGACTCTTGAGAGTCCCTTGAACTGCAACGAGATCCAACCAGTCCATCCTAAAGGAGATTCAGTCCTGGGTGTTCATTGAAAGGACTGATACTGAAGCTGAAACTCCAATACTTTGGCCACCTCATGCAAAGAGTTGACTCATTGGAAAAGACCCTGATGCTGGGAGGGGTTGGGGGCAGGAGGAGTAGGGGACGACTGAGGATGAGATGGCAGGATGGCATCACTGACTCGATGGACATGAGTTTGCGTAAACTCTGGGAGTTGGTGATGGACAGGGAGGCCTGGCATACTGTGATTCATGGGGTCGCGAAGAGTCAGACAGGACTGAGCGACTGAACTGAAATGAACTGAAGGTTATAATTAGAGCATGGCATCAATCTTTGGGAATTGAGTCTTGAAATTGATTTGTCATGCTATCTTGAGCCTTATGTATAGGTAAGCTCATTTGGTTTCAATAAAGAAATAAATACAGTTACTCTTAGTATTATATCCTTAAACTTAAGAGTGTAACTTTGTCTTTAGAGATTTGCAGAGATGGAAATAATGAAAGATCTATGTAAATAATCTTAAATAACTTTTTTTAAATTAAAGTATAATTGATGTATAATTTAACAAATCTTTTTTATTTTTTAAAAATCTGAAATTTTGCAAAAATGCAACTGAGATTTTTCCAGGCTAAACTCTAGATATATTTTGGTATTTAAGTGAATGTTTGCTGTTGCCCTATCCTCAGAGGAGCATTTTGAAGTGTTCTCCCAAAAGTTAAGTGAAGTGAAGTTTATTTTCAGGTCTAGGCTTTTTAATGAGAACTTGGAATTCCTATACAGTGTTAGTGTGTTAGTGAGAATGCAAAATGGTGCACTTGCTATGAAAGACAATATGGAGCTTCCTCAAAAAATTAAAAATAAACTACCATATGACCGAGAAGCCCATCTTCTGCATATTTATCCAAAAGAATTGAAATCAGAATCTTGAAGCGGTATTAGCACTTATCCTATTCATAAGCATTGTGCACGCCTGAAAGTCATTATAGCTTTATTCCTGATCATCACCATAAGCCTGACCAGACCCCCAGATGGGGTACAGGATGGATGAGCACCAGAGATGTGCATTATACCCACTGTTTGGTCATTTTTTAAAAAAATAGTGTTTTCTATTTACTTATCTATGTTATAAGATTATGTCAAAATGGACATCAGATGGGCTGCATGAAAATATTCTCATTTTCAAGACTCATTTGCTGCCAGGGGGTTATTCTGAGCCTTCTTTCTCCTTCGTTGTTGACAGCGCAATCATAGTCATCAGGACATATTACATAAAGAGCTCATCAGAGTAGAATGGGAAAGAATGGGAAGGGACCTGAGCAGCCTGGATAACTCAAGTCAAATGAAATCTGCCATCAGTAGCAGCTTGGTGAAATTCATGTGCATCTATGGGTAGCTGCTGTCCAGTGTTCTTAAGGACAAAAGCTATGAGGTAGCTTTCACAGAGAATGTTCTTGCTAGATTAACTTTGTTTAGGCATGAGTTATAGTGCTGTTAGCCTTGAGTTTGATATTAACGATCAACAGTATGTATCAAATAAGGTGTCTTTAAACAAAAACTCACATAAAAAGACTAATAATTGCTTGATGGAAATGTAACCAGAGGCTTGTAGGATCCCAATTCTGAATTTTCCATAGGAGCAGTGGTAGAGCATAAGTTCAGCCATGAAATTAAAAGACGCTTGCTCCTTGGAAGAAAAGCTATGACCAACCTAGACTGCATATTAAAAACCAGAGACATTACTTTGTCAACAAAGGTCCATCTAGTCAAAGCTATGGTTTTCAGTGATCATATATGGATGTGAGAGTTGGCCTATAAAGAAAGCTGAGCACCAAAGAATTGGTGTTTTAGAACTGTGGTGTTGGAGAAGACTCTTGGAGTCCCTTGGACTGCAAGGGGATCCAACCAGTCCATCCTAAAGGAAATTAGTCCTGAGTGTTCATTGAAAGGACTGATGCTGAAGCTGAAACTCCCAATACTTTGGCTACCTGATGCGACTCATTAGAAAAGACCCTGATGCTAAAAAAGATTGATGGCGAGAGGAGAAGGGGACGACAGAGGATGAGATGGTTGGATGGCATCACAGACTCGAAGGACATAAGTTTGAGCAAGCTCTGGGAGTTGGTGATGGACAGGGAGGCCTGGTGTGCTGCAGTCCTGGGTTCTCAAAGAGTCAGACATGACTGAGCAATTGGACTGAACTGAGTGGTTCAGTATTTGCTAATTCAGTGTTTCCATAGACTTTATAGACTAGAAATATTGCAACTAAAGGAATCAGTGGTGCTCATTTTCAATATAATCAATCCAAGAAGAGAGATCAAACCTAGGAAAGCAGTTGTATAATATAAAGAATCATAATTCATAATTCTCCAGATAGCTGGACATTGTGAAACATGATTACGCTATTTTTGTAAGGTCCACAGAGATTACCAAAATGTGCCTCACTGTAGGGTTAGTGCACGCTGAAGGATTTGGTCACAACCGAGACAGTTATAGCTTCTGCCTGATAACTTATTTGGAAAAGGACTAAATCTTCTGCTTCTCTGTTTTAAAGATCTACTTTGAAGGCTACACAACTACTGTCTAAAAAGTGTTTAAGTGGTGAGTTAGCACATGTTTTAAAAACACTTTCTAAATAGTAGGAGAATCTGTAGAACCTTTGGAAAGTTTAAGTGATGATGAAATCATTTGGTATTAAAATCCAGACCAGAAGTCAGTATTCTTTTTTACTCATTTTCAACATGATAACCTCTTCCACTCTGAAGCTTTATTTATTAGATAGTCTTTCTTTGTACTGACCTCATTTCAGAAATAATATGTTTTAGTAATTTTCAGCATTTAATTGTTACAGAAAAATTTATCTATCACGAGCATTGCTTCCTGTGTAAGTATATAAGAACTTTGTTCCTATGTACACATAATTTGGCAGAAAATCAGATAGGGAATTACTTGAACTATAATTTGTTAATATCTTCTCTTCTTATTGACCTGTCCATAACTCCGTTTTAACTTCATTTAACTTTCAAGTAATCAAAATAGAAAAAAAAGCAAAACAAAAATAATTAGTAGTTTATAAAATAAGTCACACAAGCTGATTCTAATAATTGGGGGTGGGTGGGTTAGGCTTAAAATTCTGTAGTTTAAAAATCTATGTCTGTCTTCAGTAGGGTTTTTCCTAATTCACATTTTCTTATGACTATCAGAAGAAATCATATCATATCAGTCATATTTTCTTATGACTATTAGCATGTCTGTGCCATTAGGATTCTGATGAGTAATGCTTAGAGATAGAATTTGGTTTTACTTTTTAATGATCTGGCTCTGATCTAATTGGTGAAATACTGAGTTAAATTATATAGTGTATACTTTTACGCTCAGGAGTTAATATAAATTTGGCAGTGAATATGCTAAAGTAGATCAGAAAATAATTATGAATACTGTTTCTCTTTTTTATCAGTCCCATCCCATTCTTTCATTTTTTATCAGGCTTCTAGTTACCACTAGTAAATGGGCCTGTATTTGCTTTAGTCTGTCAGAACACAAGACAGAGGTAGGAATAACCGAGTACGAAGTATATAAACTATGGTAAAGGGGTAATTGATGAATGAACAGATCTCCCACATAAACAGATGATAAGATCTACACATAGACCGTCTTTCGTTTTTCAGTCGCTTTCATAAATACACGTGGCACATATGTAAGATTAAATATGATGGCACCTTAAAATAATATAGAAGAATATTTAATACATGGGGAAAATGTTTCCAGTATTTTAAGTGAAAAATCAGATTATAAAAGATACTCAGTGACTGACTTGGTACTGATTTCTTAAAATCAATAAATAGAACAGACTAGAAATAAATCCCCCAGAATGTTAATGGTGGTTATACCCTGATACGGAATTATGAATAATTTTAGTTTCTTGTACAGTTGTATTGTACAAATTTTCTGTAGTGTATATTGATTACTTTTACTGTCAAATCACTTTTTAAAGATTTATCTCTTGATATTCCCTTTTTCCTGAATATATTTTGAAAAAGGTAAATATATGAGTTATTTAAAGTCAAAAAGAAGCCTTGACTCTATAGGTTAAATATAAGACTAAGGCTTAGTATAAATTACATAAATAGAAGTTGGATCCCTCAAGACCCTCACATCTTCTGACTCTAAGTTTCTCTCAGAGGATAACATATACACTAAGGACTTCACTTACCAACTAACTAAATAGATAACTCACAGATTATATCTTACAGCCCATATTCTTCCTCTGGTCTTCAGACCTACATATAACTGTCTACTGAGCATCTCTTGGAGATGACACAGTGATTTAAACTCATTATCCTGCATCCATGCCCATGCCACCAAACTAGACCCTCTTCCATCTTTTCTTACCCGTAGGCTTCCAACACCCAGTTCTGTTTGGTTTACTCCTTAATTGCATTTAGCATCCTGCTCTGAAGTATATCCAGCATCTCATGCTTGCCAGAAAATAATAGTCTCATTTTCAACCATAATCCGTTTACAACAACTTAAATATTGCACAGAACATACTTTAACTAAAATTTTATTCATTGTTTATCTGAAAATCCAGTCTAATGAGGCATCCTGTATTTTCACTTTTACCTCTGGCAACTTTATTATGAGCTATAATAATTTTATTCCAATCAACTGAATAATCAGGCTGGCTTTTACTGGGTTAAGTTTTTCTTTACTATTCGTTCGATTAGCTGAAATGACTCATATGACAATGACAGTATATACCTAATTGATCCAAAATGTACAGTTCATTTTCCTGATAAATGCATAATTTAAAAAGTAGAAATTGATTTTACAAATCTTGCAGACTTGTAAGTACACTGGTAAATTTCAAGTCTGCTTAGCCAATATCCTAGAATTTTGGGATCCTTAATGAGATTTCACATTGTCTTAATTCAATCAGAAAAAAAGATTTTAAGCCCGAAACTTTATTTGAATTTTACCCAAAATAAGCACATAGAGATTATCCAGTGCCTTTGAATGGTGCTATACTAATCGGAAATGACATCTTCCCAAAATTTTGTTCAGGCGTTTCCTGTCACAGGGGACTCTGGCTGTGTAACAAGGACAGTATGGGAACAGCTGCCTTAAGGGATTTCTTTTTTAGACAACAGTAAGGAAGGATATTTCTCCCTGGTGGCTTGGCCACCTGTCATGTGGACCCTGTGGAAATTCTCCATTGTGATTTCATTTTTTCCTTAAAGTTACTAAATAATTTGTACAAAATATTTAATTTGTTCAACCTTATGAAAGTTCTGTGTGTTAAGAAACCACTAGGAAATATAAACCAATTATAAAAATAAATAGAGACGTTAATAGTTAACGGCATAGTTTTTAAAATTATAATCATCCTTCACTTTTATAGTTTCACAACTAATGCTTCTGCTTTTTATAACAGAATAATTATAATTGGTTTTGAAACTATAAAACTGAACAAAATATCATCTGTTCCTTTTGGAAAATTTAAGTATATTCAGAATCATTTTAATTCACTTACAACAAATGATATAACTAACTTATGGTAATTTTAAAAATGATGGAGATTCTGAAGACTGTGATATGTAACTTAAACCAATAGTTCTATGCCTCCCTACTGAGTCCCTCCAGAATTAAAACAAGAAAAAAATACAATATGCCATCTAATTACCATCAGGGATGAGAAGGCATTTAATCCTCTTTAGGAAGTGATCCAGCATTACCCTCCTTGAGGGTCCTCTCATCCTTGCCACATCATTTGGGAAGTAGAGTGCTAGAGAACTTTCTTAATGTGTACTTCTCATTAGAATTAGCCCATGAATAACATTTTAGAAAAAGTTCCCATCCCTTTAAAACTTGCCTAGGAGGATGGATAGGTGTTTAAAGCCATCAATTTTACCTTCATCTATATCTAAGCATTGATGATCACTTGCAATTTGAGACTGTATTTTCCTTAAGCCTGGTAATACCGTTTTCATAAATTCACTGTAACGCACGAGTTAGGTCACAAATTATGGACCATTTTAATCTGGCTTTTCTGCTGTTGTAGCCTCCTTGTATCCTTTAAAGCAAATCGCAAATGGCTTGTATCACATTGCAGCAGAAAGTCTTGAGTTACGAAGTTGAGTTTTGAAATGAGATTTGAAATGAGAACCATGAGAAGTAGACTTGAGATTTCAGTGCTATTAAGATGATAGCATCCTGGAGAAGGAAATGGCAACCCACTCCAGGACTCTTGCCTAGAGAATCCCATGGACACAGGAGCCTGGCAGGCTACAATCCATGGTGTCACAACAGCTGGGCACGACTTAGTGACTAAACCACCACCACAAGATGGTATCATAGCCAGTGGTCCAGGAGTGCTCAAATCCTCTCCTGCATTCCATCCATCTTCTTAAAGGGGTACCAACCCAGGTGAAAGACTCAAATAGAAAACAAATGACCACTTTGTTATTGGCATGGAAAGCACCCAAATCCTCTCTCTAGCGTGTCTCTTTCCGGTAAAAGGTAGATTGGAGAATGAAGTCTGGGCCTAGATATCCAAATGAATTCCACATTTCCTCCAGTCTGAATCTGAGATGTCAGGTTTGGCTTAAGAAGGTAGAATAGAAAATGAGAGGAACAGGTCCATCTTCTCCAAGCCAGCTGCCCCTACCTGAGTTCCCATGACATGGGTGCAAAAAGAGCAGAAGATGGGTCTCATGGCTCCTGACCTTTTAGAGACTCTATCAGTAACCATAACCTAATAATAGTTGACCAGTCACATGAGCAGACAGGTCTTTCCCTGGGGATATTGAGGCAATAAGTAGACAGTTGTACAGAAGCTAACATGTGGAAGGGAAGGACCAGAAACATTTAGTTCCCCCACATGTCACATTTGTTTTCAATCTTCAAATTCAGCATTTATTATTTTGGTTTTGTTTATAAGTAATGCCACGATTTCTGGCAGGAATGTCAGTTGACATATTGATTTTACCATCAAACATGTGCTTTAATGACTGAACCCTGTTTTTAAATCATTTCAACCTAATAGAGGTGTATTATCTCTTGCTTCTCTATACCTGTCAATATTTTTCTTGTCCAAAAGGGTGGTATGTTTTCATCAAAGTTGATAGTCCTAGAGAGATGTAGCGTCCCCACTCCAGTACTCTTGCCTGGAAAATTCCATGGATGGAGGAGCCTGGTAGGCTGCAGTCCATGGGGTCCCTAAGAGTCGGACACGACTGAGCGACATCACTTTGACTTTTCACTTTCATGCATTGGAGAAGGAAATGGCAACCCACTCCAGTGTTCTTGCCTGGAGAATCCCAGGGACGGGGGAGCCTGGTGGGCTGCTGTCTATGGGGTCACACAGTCGGACACGACTGAAGTGACTTAGCAGTAGCCGTCCAACTCTTTGCAACCCTTTGGACTATAACCTGTCAGGCTCCTCTGTCCATGGGATTTTTCAGGCAGAGTCCTGGAGTGGGTTGCCATTTCCTCCTCCAGGGGATCTTCCTGACTCAGGGATTGATCCTGTATCTCCTGCATTGTAAGCGGATTCTTTACCCACTGACCCATCTGGAAAAAGACATTACTCAAGAATTTTTTTCACAGGATTGGTTTGACCCTTGATCTTACTGTAGTAGACATGACTTGTAACCAGTGTGTGCTTTTTTCTTTTCTTTTGAAAAAGTGGTTGGTTCTAGACATTAAATTTTATACCCTAAATTTGTGGTTTATAGGAATTCTAACACTGTGATTTTAAACAGAACATTACCACGGTTAGAAAAGCATATGGGGACTGTATCTATACATGGATAGCTATAGATTTAAATGTGTACAATTTAATTACAGCTACTGTTTTTCCAAAATGAAAGAAAAAATTCTAGACAAAAATTAGATATTTAAAAAAAATCTCCTCCTTAATAGATGGGCCACTTTCAATTGACCTGAAATTACTTCTACAAAACCTCCTAAAATAAGTAGACTGTGTATTTGGTGACATTATTTCTATTTCTATTTTATTCTAGTCACATCTAGTACAGTATACTTATTCACATCAGGGCACTTGATTTCTGCATGCATGGACTCCATTAAATGCAATTAAATTTAGAGCCACACAAATTGGTTTTATATATTAATACCTCCCTTGGCCTAAAATTTACTAAAATAAAAACTGCTGAGTTTATATTTCGATAAGTACACTGGCTTAGCATTGTGAATGTTGTCCAAAAACCTAGGTGACCTTTAATTATATAAGAACATGAGATATCTCAACCTTCACTTTTAATGTTATGAAAGTATTTAATGTTTTAAAATCAGAGTCCACATCAAATAATTTTTCTTTATTCAACTCTTATCTGAGTTTCCAATTCTGAAAAATCAAGAAATTCATTTAAAAATTATAGATAGCTGTAGATATAAGTATCAGTCTCAGTACTCACATGGCATTTTTTTTTCCTGCTTGCTTTTTAATAAAAGCTTACATTTAACAAGCTTTAATGAACACGATAATATGGTAGGAATTTGGGCCGTGTAATTTTCCCATTTAGACTTTTTTCATTCGTTTTCTGTAATCCGATCTCATGTCTTCTTGCTTTTCTCCCTCTTGAAGTTTAATGTCATTTTCATTTTTCACAATGTTGCTGTAAGTTTTCTTTCTTTTTTCCAGTCACTGATATGGAGGAGTTTATTTAATCTTGACTATAATTCTATTGACATTTTAGTAGATAGCTTGTCTGTAATCAGGCACTGGAGTATTCTATGTTTGACAGAGATATTACCATTCATTAAAGTATGCCTTGCTTTCCACATTTATAAATTTTGAAGAATGGGGACTAATGTCATCTTCTTCTTATAATAAATACTTTCTTAAATATATGTAGGGCTTCCCTGGTGGCTCAGACGGTGAAGAATCCGCTTGCAATGTGGGAGACCTGGATTTGATCCCTGGGTTGGGAAGATCCCCTAAAGAAAGGAATGGCTACCCACTCCAGTATTCTGGCCTGGAGAATTCTATGGACTGTATATGTATAGTCCATTGGGTTGCAAAGAGTTGGACATGACTGAGTGACTTTCACTTTAAATATATGTAGGTTTTTGTGTTTTGAAGTTTTTATTTTTAGTTTCCAAAATAAAAGTTAAGTTTCTGAATATTTTCATCTCTTAAGAAATATTTTCTGCCTTTTTAAAAATCAGGCTTATAATTGCCATAAAGTGATACTTCCCCTTTTCAGTGTAAACTTTCAGAGCTTTAATAATCCCATGTAGTCATCTTAACCATAACCTATATCAAGGTATTAGAACAGTTCTAACAACCCCCCCCCCCCAATTTTCTCATGCCTGGTAGTCAATCTATTCCCACCCCCAACTACTGACAACCTTCGATCTGTTTTCTGACCTTGTTTATTATTTTGCCTTTCCCTGAGTGTCATATAAATGAAATCATTAGAGAGTCTGGCTTCTTTCACTGAGCAGCATGCAGTTGAGATTCATCCACACGGTTGCATGTATGAATAGCTTGCTCCTTTTTATTGCCCAGCAGTATTCCATTGTATGGATGTGCTTCCATTTGATTATGCATCTACCTTTGAAGGCTATTGAGTTGATACCAGTTTGTGGTGATTATGAATAAAGCATGCTTGCATCTCATTTTTATATGAATTTACATTTTTATTTATCTTGAATAAATAGCTAAATGTAGGCAATGAATCTTACAAGATTAGGTTTAAATTTATAGAAAGCTATTGTTTTCTCAGGAGGATGTGGCATTTTCCATTCCCACTAGCCATGTACAAGATTTCTAGTTATTTAACACTCTTGCCATACTATTTAGGAGAAGGCAATGGCACCCCACTCCAGTACTCTTGCCTGGAAAATCCCACGGACGGAGAAGCCTGGTGGGCTGCAGTCCATGGGGTCGCTAAGAGTTGGACACGACTGAGTGATTTCACTTTGACTTCTCACTTTCATGCATTGGAGAAGGAAATGGCAATCCATCCAGTGTTCTTGCCTGGAGAATCCTAAGGACGGCAGAGCCTGATGGGCTGCTGTCTATGGGGTCGCATGGAGTCGGACACGACTAAAGCAACTTAGCAGCAGCCGCAGCCATACTAGTTATTGTCAGGATTTTTTGAAATCTCAACATTTTAGTAAGTGTGTACATGGATCTAACTATGGTTTTAATTTGAATTTCCTAGTGATTAATGATGTTGACTATGTTTTCATAGTTGCCACCCATGTATCTTCCTTGATGACATGCCTGTTCAGATACTTTACCCTTTTTGGTTTTTTTTGGACTTGCTGGGAGGCTTATGGAATCTCAGTTCCCCAACCAAGGATTGAATCTGGGCTACAGCAGTGAAAGTCTGGCATCCTAACCAAAACTCTCTCTATTTTACCCAGTTTTTAATTGGATTGTTTTCTTGTTATTGACTTTGGAGAGCTCTTTATATATTCTGGATAGGAGGCCATTTTTAGCTATGTATTTGCAAACATTTCCTCTCAGTCAGCTTGTCTTTTCATTTTCCTAGTTATTTTCTGCATTTTTAACTATATTTTTATTCTTTACTCTTAGTTTCTAAACCCTCATATTAACAAATTTACTTTGATTTCTAACAAAACTTGCAACTTTTGGAATTGGAAGAGGCTAGAAGAAAACAGACTCCAAATATAGCATAGTTACATATAACATTTACTTGAATAATATAGCAATGAGGAATTCTCTTGGCTGAAAATAGCATAAAATCCAACTTGAGTGGCTTAGACAAATAAGACTGTTTTTCTTCATTACAAGAAGTTGAGAGTAGGCAGCTGATCACAGAGATTCAGGAGTCCCATGTGATCAGAGCTGATGTCTATAGGTTTTGTTGGCCTTTCTGTTGTAGTTAAAGGTTGCTATCACAGCTGATAATATTCACTCAAATAAGAAACAGAGGGAGAAAAAAGGACAGTACTTGTACCAAGACAGCAACACTTTCACAGAAACCTCTCATCTACTTCCGGCTGAATTCTCACTGGACAGAACTGGGTCGTGTGTCTAGTCAGGGCTGGGAGGAGGGGGTTGAAAATAGGGCTGGCATAAGGCAAGCCTTTCTTGTGTCTATCTCATGCAACAACTTTAATATAACACCCAAATGCACAAGTCAATAAAACTGTCTGCAAGAGCAGAAGATAACAATCAGAATCTAGTTTTGAACTCAAAAGTTTTTTTTCTATACTTGCTGGCCAAGCAGCTAAACTCTAATGGCATCTTTCCAACTGAATCTTAGACATGCATGTAATAGTAATAATAAAAATATGGCAGCTATTATAATAAAAGTATAAGAATAAGATGTCATGGTTCATGAGGCCACATAACTTTTTCTTCTTTGGCTAACTCTTGAAGATAGTGTTTTACATAGTAGAAAAGTAAGATTCATAGATAATACATTCCTTAAAGTCACATTGAAAAGGGACTGAGAACAAGAAACTCATGATATAGAGTGGTCATCCCTTTCCTATATCTCTGTACCAATCAGAGTTTTCAAGATCAAGAACAATGATTCAATGTAAAGTTCATATTGATACTGTCTACATAGTCTATGACGGAGAAGGCAATGGCACCCCACTCCAGTACTCTTGCCTGGAAAATCCCATGGATAGAGGAGCCTAGTAGGCTGCAGTCCATGAGGTCGCTAAGAGTTGGACACAACTGAGCGACTTCACTTTGACTTTTCACTTTCATGCATTGGAGAAGGAAATGGCAACCCACTCCAGTGTTTTTGCCTGAAGAATCCCGGGGACGGGGGAGCCTGGTGGGCTGCCGTCTATGGGGTCGCACAGAGTCGGACATGACTGAAGCGACTTAGCAACAGCAACAGCAACATAGTCTATGATAAATGAAAGCTCAGAGGCAAACCTCTTGCACTTGAATTTTAGCTATTTGTTTTAACTCTATCTAAATGGGAACTATAAACTTGGTACACAAGAGAAGTTTTTGCTATGTTTGCATTTGTTATTCTCTCAGAGACATTGTTTCTCTCCAGAAAAAGTAAACTATCTGCTTTTAAATATAAAGAAAAAGTAAAATTTAAACTTTTCACTTAAAATATTTTAAAATAGCCCCTCTATGGTAAACATTAATATTAGCTCAAAGTTTTAGAAGCAGCCAGTATTTTTTTTTTTCATATTTTGGCCCATATGCCTAACATACTGAGTAGAATAGCCTATAAGTGAATATTAGCTGAATGAATTAATGAATGAATCTTTTTGAACCAACTCACTACACTTCCAATGCTTTTATTGAATTAATCTGTATTTGTTGATTTTCAGTATGTTAGAATAGATTCTGGGCTTTCCTGATGACTCTGCCTGCAATGTGGGAGACTTGGGTTCAATCCCTGGGTTGGGAAGATCCCCTGGAGGAGGGCATGGCAACCCACTCCAATATTCTGGCCTGGAGAATCCCATGGACAGAGGAGCCTGGTGGGCTACAGTCCATGGGGTTGCACAGAGTCAGACACAACTGAGCAACTAAGCAGCTGTGCTCACGACTGAGCACAGCACGGCAGAATAGGTTCTAAATACACAAAATGCGTGTTGAATTTGTGGGATTTACTCAAGGTTACGGAATTATTGATTAAAATGTAAAGTAAAACCCTGTAGGAAGAGTTTCTATAAATTATTTTTTTCACTAGGAATTAAATGTATCATATCCAATAGAATATGCTTAGAAATAGTGTAGGTAAAGTTTGCCAAACGTCTGGGGACCCAGAAGATTCCGAGGACCATAAGCCCCATCCCACTGTCCCTTCAAGAAGCCCATAAAAGGGTTTTTTGTTTCCCCTTCAGAAACTTTCTCAGGGTATCTGGAAAGTACTTGAGCTTTCCATAACAACTTTCTTCAAAAATTTATACTTTTACAGTTGTCCTTGAAAAGTAAGATAGGCAGGGATAGGCTTTGCCCCTTAGGACATAAAAGGCTAAGAAATGTTCATAAGATGACACAGCTAATGAAAAGATAATTAATGTCTCCAGGCTTTGACTTAGAGCATGACCTTTATAGCTCACTTTTGAAAGCCAAGTAATCAGAATCTATTGTATTTTATAGGATGAAAGCTGACAATAATACTGGATTTCACTTTGTATGTTATAACCAGAAAAGAGGATTAAAATGCTGTTTCACGTTCATTTGGAGTGATATATTTGTTGATTTCAGAACCATATTGTAAGTTTACAGCTACCTCTTGTTTAGTGGTATAAACATAAAAAATTCAGAAACTTTTATTCTGAATATAAGAACTCGTGACAGCTGCACGTCTGTTTCAACACATGCTGTCAAAATAGCAGTGGTCTGATGTTGTCTCAATATAAGAAAACTGATGTGGTTAAAAGAGGAAATATTTGGGAGGCAGTGAGATATGAATTTCTGTACCAAACTGACCACTGACTAGCTGTGTGATTGTGGGCATGTTGCCATCTCCATGGCTGTTTTCTTGTGTGCAGAATGCCTGAACCACAAGTTGTGAGAATGAAATGAACTCATGAATATAAAATGCTTAGCACTACACTTGGCCTATACTTGATATTTGACTCCAAAAATTATTTATTGAACATTTAGAAGACCTTTTACTCAGTGCTATACAAGTTACATTTTCCAGCTCACAAATTATTACATATCAAAAGAAAATAGGTATCTCTGTTTATTAGTTCAGGGTTTTCCAATCTCAGCTTCATTGACATTTTGGTAGGTAATTCATTATTGGAGTGGGGGCAGGCTACCCTGACCATTGTAGGCTGTTTAGCAGCATCCCAGGCCTCTACATACTAGAGGCCAGCAACACCATCACTCTCCCCATTTGTAACAACCCAAGATGTCTCCAGACATTGCTCAGTGTCTCCCGGAGGTGGGGGCAAAATTGTCCCTTGTCGAGAACCACAGTCTTGATCAGTTCTTCCTAAAAGTGTTCACAGCCTCCTATGGGTCCTAGAAGATTCTTCCTCAAAGTTCCCAGGGTCAAATACATTGGGAAACATTAAATAGTAATAATAGTAATTAATTTCTTATGCGTTTACTATATCCCATGGACAGCTCTTATCTCACTGAATCTTCACAACAGAAGAACTACAAGTTAGTTGCTGCTTTAAGCACATTTTTCAAATTAAAAATTGAGCCCAGAGAAATCAAGTAACTGATCAAGGCTTAGGGTTTGTTTCCTCCAGAGTCCATGCAGTTATCTATACACACTACTTTTCTTATAGAGCCCGTTTTTAAATTCACAATTCAAACTGGGGTGTTAAGGATAATTATTCTTAATTTGTATGTATCTCAGACTCTTAGAAAATTATTTTTTGCTTTTGTGCTTCAATTTTCCTCCTTTTATTTTTTATTGAAATATAATGGACATATATTAGTTTCAAATGTACAACATAGCAATTCAATATTTGTCTATACTGTGAAATAATCACCACAGTAAGTCGTTAGCATCCATAACTGTGAATAGTTACAAATTTTTTTCTTCTTTTCCTTGTGAGGAGGACTTTTATGATCTACTCTGTTAGCAACTTTCAAATGTACAATACATAGCTCCATGGCGTCACAGTGAGTCAGACATGACTAAGCACGCATGTATACACAGTACTGTTACCTGCAGTGACCTCGCTGTCCACTGTATTCCCATGACTGGTTTTATAACTGACGTTTGTACCTTGTTGCCCACCCCAACCCCCCTCTCTGGCAACTACCAATCTGTTTTCTGTATATATGAGCTTGGTTCTATTTGTTTGCTTGTTTTTTTTTTTTTTTTTTTTTTTTTACATGCCACATATAAGTGAGATCATATGGTATTTATCTTTCTCTGTCTGACTTATTTTAGTTAGCATAATGCCTTCAGGATCCATATACTTTATTACAAATTGCAAGATTTTATTCTTTGGCTGACTGGTATTCCATTGCCTGTTTATCCATCGATGTCTACTTAGTTTGTTTCTAGACCTTCAGTTCAGTTCAGTTCAGTCGCTCAGTCGTGTCCGACTCTGCGACCCCATGAGTCACAGCATGCCAAGCCTTGGCTCTCCTAAATAATGCTGCATTGAACATGGTGTGTGCATATATCTTTTTGAGTCAGTGTTTTCATTTTCTTTGGGTAAATACCCAGAAGTGCAATTACTGGATCATAATATAGTTCTATTTTTAATTTTTTGAGGAAATTCCACAATATTTTCCATAGTGGTTACACTAATGGGACTTCCCTGGTGGCTCAGGCAGTAAAGCGTCTGCCTACAGTGCGAGAGACCCAGGTTCGATCCCTGGGTCGGGAAGATCCTCTGGCGAAGGCAATGGCAACCCACCCCAGTACTCTTGCCTGGAAAATCCCATGGATAGAGGAACCTGGTAGGCTACAGTCCGTGGGGTCACAAAGAGTCAGACACAACTGAGCGACTTCACTTTCACTTTACACTAATTTACAATTGCATCAACAGTGCATGGGGGTTTTCTTTTCTCCACATCCTCTCCAACTCTTGCTTTCTTCTCTTTTTGGTAATAGCCATTCTAACAGATGTGAGATGATATCTCATTATGGTTTTGATTTGCATCCCCTGATGATTAGTGATGTGTTAGTGACGTTGAGCTTCTTTTCATGTGCCTGTTGGCCATCTGTACGTCTTCTCTGGAAAAATGTCTATTCAGATACCCTGTCCATTTTTTAAATTAGATTGTTTTGTTTTTGCTGTTGAGTTGTATGAGTTCATATATTTTGAATATTATCCTCTTATCAGATATGTGATTTGCAAATATTTTCTCCCTTTCAGTAAGTTGCTTTTTCATTTTGTTGATGGCTTCCCTTGCTGTGCAGAAGCTTTTTAATTTGATGTAGTCTCATTTGTTCATCGGAGAAGGCGATGGCACCCCACTCCAGTACTCTTGCCTGGAAAATCCCATGGATGGAGGAGCCTGGTAGGCTGCAGTCCATGGGGTCACAAAAAGTTGGACACGTCTGAGCAACTTCACTTTCACTTTTCACTTTCATGCATTGGAGAAGGAAATAGCAACCGACTCCAGTGTTCTTGCCTGGAGAATCCTAGGGACGGGGGAGCCTATTGGGCTACCGTCTATGGGGTCACACAGAGTCGGACACGACTGAAGTGACTTAGCAGCAGCAGCAGCAGCAGCAGTAGCAGCATTTGTTTATTTTTGCTTCTGTTACCTTTGCTTTTAGAGTCAGATCCAAAAAATTATCTCTGAGATCACTATCAAGAAGCTTACCACCTATGTTTTCTTCTATGAGTTTTACAGTTTGAGGTCTAATATTCAAGTGTTTAATCTATTTTGAATAAATTTGTGCGTATGGTCTAAGATAATTGTTTAGTTTCATCCTTTTGCATGTGGCTGTCCAGTTTTCTCAACAGTGTTTATTTGTAAGACTGTCCTTTCCCTATTGTGTATTCTTATTTCCATTATCATAAATTAATTGACCATACACTACAGGTTTATTTCTGGGCTCTCCATTCTGTCACATTGATCTATGTCTGTTTTTATGTCAACACCATACAGTTTTGGTCACTACAGCTTTGTAATATAGTTGGAAACCAAGGTGGATGATGCCTCCAGCTTTGTTCTCCTTTTTCAAGATTGCTTTGTCTATTCAAGGTCTTTTGTGGTTCCATATAAATTTTAGGATTATGTTCTATTTTTATGAAAAATGTCTTTGGAATTTTGATAAGAATTGCATTGAATCTGTTGATTGTGTTAAACTTAGATGAGAGTCTTCCTGATGGAAGGGCATTCCAAACAGAACACACAGCATGTGCAAAGGCCTGAACAACTCAGAGGGTGTGATATGTTTGGTTAATGCTCAGAGAGGAGGAAAGGAAGTACGAAAACAAGACTAAGAGAACAGACTGGGTTCTGCATTGTTTTGCTAGCCGGACTTTTGTAAGCATTTGACTTTGCAACCTTTACTGTAAGGGCAACAGGCAGCCAGGAGCACCGAAGCAGCATGGTCTGGTTGATGATGATAACTAAAGTCCATAGTGCTTTGTTGGTGGAAAGACCCAGTTGACATTAATGCAGTGCTTTGAGCAACAGATAGTAAGTCAGGATGGAGCAAAGGGGTCAAATGTGAGAGAGTTTTAACAAGTGAAACAGGCTAGAGAAAATCTTCCTCTTAAATAGGCTGTAAGAGCAAATAAGTGGCATTTGTGGAAGGGCTATTTCTAAAAAACAAAATGATGTACTGTCTAGGAAGTAGCATGGAAACATGTATAGCAGCTATTTTGATAATCTGAAGAATTTGCATTAACAGGTCCCAGTTCCACAAAATGTTCTTCAGAAAACTGTACTCCTCCCTGTTTAGATTTTCTACAGAAATTGGATACCATGGTTATTTAGTGGAAGTACAAGATAAAAGGTAGATTCTGAGTAGTCCTCCTGCCCTTCTAGTCCAGACTGTTTTATCTTTCTTCTCCTTAAATATGCTACCTGGGGAAGATGAATCAGCATTAGTGGGGAATTCAACCAAATCTATTTGAGAAAGGAGCCAATAAAAAAATGTTGGGAAATTAGTCCCAGACACTCAATGAATGGTTGTTGAATTAATCAACTTTTGAATTGACCTTAATAACTTTTAACTTAAGCATATAACGTATGATTAATAGAAAAGAAAAGAAATCTTCAATTTAAATTTTCCTATTTTATCTTTTATTGGTATAGTTTATGGGTCACTCCTGAAATATACTCCAGTATAATACCAAATGGACTTTTACCTTTGTGGTTTGCTGTGCTGTGCTTAGTCGCTCAGTCATATCCAACTCTTTGCAACTCCATGGACTGTAGCCTGCCAGGCTCCTCTGTCCATGGGATTTGCCAGGCAATAATACTGGAGTGGGTTGCCATTTCCTTCTCCAGGGGATCTTCCTGACTCAGGGATCAAACTCGGGTCTCCTGCTTCGCAGGCAGATTCTTTACTATCTGAACCACCATGGGAAGAGGGAGGTGCCACTTTGAGGACACTGAATCCAGGAACAGACCTAAGCTGGGAGTATGAGAAAGACAGGACTCTTACTTTAGCAACTTAAATGAGAGGCTTGATGTAGCATGCATGATCAGTTCCCACTCTGGGAAGATTTATTATTTAAATCTTCAAAATGAGCATATAATCAAGCATATTTAATCATGTTATTTTTCAAAACATCTTCTTCAAACTGTCCTTTAAAAGTTATCTTCTACACTTCAGTTTATTTAAAATTAAGCAATATATTTTAGCAACTGATTTCCTAACCCCATCCTTGGTAGTTTAGAGGAAAAACAATATTTCTGTTATGTTTCAACAGTCTCTATAGTTGTGTCTCAGTTCAGTTCAGTTCAGTCGCTCAGTCGTGTCCGACTCTTTGCGACCCCATGAATTGCAGCACACCAGGCCTCCCTGTCCATCACCAACTCCCGGAGTTCACTCAGACTCACGTCCATCGAGTCAGTGATGCCATCCAGCCATCTCATATAGTTGTGTCTAGAATCATACTTAGTAATAATATGTTCTGTCTAAGAAGTAACCTGTTGGGGTTGGCATTCTGAGAGTGTTATTTCAGTAAAAGGATCCATACAAAATAATTATTATTTACTCATTTTTCAGATGGACAAAAAGAATCAAAGTGGTAAAGTGGTTCAACCAAGACCTCATAGTTCCCAAATTATATTAAAAGGCTCAAACACAGGTCCACTAGTCAGCAAAACCTGTATGCTTACTGTAACATCATTCTAGACTCAGATTTTACCCTCCATTCTTTCCGTTTCACCTAAGTGTTAACATGAACCTGTAGTGGATATGTTGTTCTGTATACCAGTTCCGAGAATCTCTTACTTTACTTGTCTTTGCTCTTGAATCTTTGTAGTTACAAATTATGACTGTGTATCAGTAACACATTCCAACATGCATACCTTCCAGTGTTCAAAGAAAAGATATTGTAATCTCAGTGTTGTGGAATATTAATTTTGAAAACTGTTTTTAAAGTATCACCTAGATTCAGGAAATAACTATATACATCATTTTTATTACATATTTGAGAGCTAGAACTGTAAATAATGGTAAACATTTTTACCAAAGGGTTTTTTATAAAACCAGATATAGAAGTTTTATTACTTGATAAACAAGGAATGCCAAATTTAAAACTTCTGAATAAAAATGATTGCCTTATCTTTTCTACAGCAACCTCCTCCAACCCATCCAAAAAAATAGGAGGGATTTTTAGATCAAATCATCAGGATAATCGATCCAGACCTGTTTCACTTTGTGATAGGGAACTTCTGTCTTAACAATGAAAATTTATTGTCCTATCTGCAATGAAAGAATTGATATTCTTAATGTTCTTACACATTCTTTTTTTATGTGAACATTTTAGGTGTATCAATATATGCATGAAACGATAACTGTTAATGGCTGTCCCGAATTCCGTGCCAGGGCCACAGCAAAGGTAAGACTTGAGTAACTTTAAAAATATACTTAACCCCAGTGATCTAGTAATTGATTGTGCGCGTGTGTGTTTCAGGTATTCTCGTGTGTACACTGTAAGAGAATTTAGACATCAGTGGCAGCCCAGAGTCTAGAACCAGTACTACTTCCCAGGTAAAAATCCTAATGGAAAAATTGAACGTTTCTGCTGCTTCTGTAGCTTAAGAAAGGAGAATGATTTCATTAAACTCACTAAATGTTCATTTGGCACAAGCAAATCTACTGGTTCATCGTATGAAATACTTCTTGGTTTTTTGACACCTTCTTCTGATCCAAAAGAACCTGTTCACTATTCAATGCATGGAAATTTATTTGCACAAGTCCAAAGGTTTGACTCAAGCTAGACATGGCAAGAACTCACCCGATACCCACTGATGCAGGATTTTTCCATGTACTACTCAGCAGAGCAGCTGAACGAATATGATATTGACCTAAAGGGAAGGCTTGTCGGCTATTGTGGTAGAGACTACATTTGCTCTTGAAAAACTCCAATCCAGAGATTGCAGAGACCCTACGAATGAAAATGTTACAGCAGTAGGATCGTGAGATTATATGAAAATAGACCATAGGAAATAACAGTTTTAACCTAAAATTACTACTGCAGTTCTTATTTTATAAGTGCAGAAATGTTATAGTAGATATACATTTGCTTTTTAAAAGCTTTTCTCTTTCTAATAATACATACGAAATAACTGTTGGGAATAATCAGAATTTTCCATTTAATTCTTTTGTGTTACATCACCTCTTACTTGGTTTCTTTCCTGACTTTTAAGTTTTCATTCTGTAACTGAACACTGTAGACTTGTGACTATTTTTTTCGTGTTTTTTTTTTTTTTTTAACCCAGGCACAAAAAGGGTATTATTATCATTACATCATGCTTTGCTTGTACTGAAGTGAAACACACACAGAAAAATGATCCCTACATGGTTTAATTAAGGGGAAAGTGAATTATGTAGTATTTTACCATTCTCATTTCTTATTCATGTAGAACAGCAGGATAGCAGCATAATGTTGCAATAGCACAATATTTTCTGGTTGTTTCTGGGCTGTCTGCATTGCATCCATGTCAGCCATTAAAACCTATGCATGACAACAGGGTTTGCATGAGCAAATGCATGTAGCTAAAAACAAGCCATTATTTCCATTTCATTCACTATCTTTCACTAAATGCAGACAGTAGCATAATGCTAAGTTGATGTGTTAACGCTGTGTGTGAAAAAGAATGTACAGATGTTGGGAATCAGTATTTTCACAGTGTTGAGTAAATCGCTTTATAATAGACATCTAACCAGCTGTGGTTAAGGCAGGTTACTGGAGGTGGAAAATAAGAAGCAGGCAATATTCTTACTTTATTTCCATGGAAGGGAGGGGGTGAAAACTAATGGTAAGTTGTTTCTTTAACTTATTTTTTAAAACTAATATATATGAGTTTTAAAATAAACTTATGTCCATGTTAAATTATATTTTGTACATCTAGGTATAAAACCATGGACTTCTCATTTTAACTACATTGCTAAAGTAGTTGCAATATTAATTTTAAATATAGGGGGAAAAAACCTGTGCCAGATAAGAGGACCTCTCATAATAATATGGAATACTGATGTGAAATAATTATAATCTGTTTGAATCTATTATTTTGTTTTAGCTTTTTTTCTTTTAGGCATTTTCAATTTAGGAAAAAAGTACTAAATTTGCTAAGCCAGTGGTTTTGCAATAGCAAAATTCTAGATCTATTCACCAGGATACATGTATATGTATATATATGTATGTGTGTGTGTGTATATATATATATATATAAGTGCTCCTTGGTGTATTGAGTAAATATTTATGAACATTTATCAGGTGTTGCTAGTGGTAAAGGAACCGGCCACCAATTCAGGAGACATAAGAGATGCAGGTTCGATCCCTGGATCAGGAAGATCCTCTGGAAAAGGGCATGGCAATCCACTCCAGTATTCTTGCCTAGAGAACCCCATGTGTGACCCCATGTGTGACCATAGGGTCACAGAGTCAGACACAATTGAAGCTACTTCATGCATGCACTAGCACCAAGTTAGACTGTGTAATACAAAAAAGTGGAAGCCACAATCTCAGCCCTTAAGGTGCTGGTGATCAGCATGTATATAATATATGCAATAATTATAGTTTATGTACTGTATGTAGGTATTATATGCACCAAAGCTATTTGGAATCCAAGGACAGGAGGAATTGCATCTAACCAAGGTCTCTGGGAAAGATTTTTATGAAAAAGGGAAAACTTTGTCATAATGGGTAAGATGTAGAAAGGTGGAAATAGTTGGGCTGAGCTTTGCCAAAGAAAGGAATTATAAAGGACATCTAAATGAAGAAAGCCCCCTCCCTTTTGTATTCTTTCTTTCACAGGAGAATGCTATAAAATAGGAGGAGTTGCCTGGTCTACGCACTGCAAATCGTGTGAATAGCCTTATTTCCCTCGTTTTATCACCAAATGATCATCTTTTCTTTCAGGCTACAGTTGCAGCTTTTGCAGCTAGTGAAGGCCATTCCCACCCTCGGGTAGTCGAACTGCCAAAGACAGATGAAGGCCTTGGTTTTAACGTGATGGGAGGAAAGGAGCAAAATTCTCCCATTTATATCTCTCGCATCATTCCTGGAGGGGTGGCTGAAAGACACGGAGGCCTCAAGAGAGGAGACCAGCTGCTATCAGTGAATGGAGTGGTATGTTCATAACATAATCAGAGGTTTTTCACTCTGAGTACATCTTCCCCTCCCCCCAACGCTGTTATTGAATCAGTATTGAAATCCTAGAGCAAATCTTTATATTGTGTCCAAACAACTTCCTAAGCATTGATGGATATCAAACCTACAAAAGAGATAATTTTATAGCTTTGATTTCTCATTTTGTCTTATTCAGGGATAATAAAGAGGACCTCCTGGGAAAATCATCCCAAGATATTATTCCAGCTAGTAGAATTTTCCCCACATAATACTCTAATTGAATTAATACTTAAAAGAACATAATTTCAAGTTACTTTTATTCAAAGTTTGTTGTTGTTCAGTCACTGAGTTGTGTCTGACTCTTTGCAACTCCATGGACTGCAGCATACCAGACTCTCCTATCCTTCATCAGAGATATGAATGAATTTCCTCAAATTCATCTTTAATCTCAGAATTTGCTCAAATTCATGTCCATTGAGTTATTCAAAGTTACTGTAGGCAAATATACACATTTAAAAAATAAAGCTAGAACTTTTACCCTATTTATTTTTCATTTTAATTATAGAAAAAGGATGCCTTTAATATGTATAATAACAACATACATGGAAAAGGCTAATGCACAGGTAATTCTTTAAGCCAAGTAAACAGCTACAGTAAAATAAAAATATATTAGCCCCTTTCCTGAAAAAAAAAAAAAGTGGGGGATTATCTATTCATTATATTTATCTTAGTTTTCACATGAAGTGAAAAGTATGAACATATATTTTTTTCATATCTCATATTCTTTGGATGCCATTACCTTTACATGTAATAATGAGTTGTTAATGAAATGGCTTCATGTGAAATGCATAATTCTTCCCTTCTACTTAAATCAAAAATAATAACCCAAAAGCAAAAATTTCAAAAGTATGAATAGAAACATATCAAAGCTTACTTTTCTTTTCACCTTGGATCTGTCTTCTAAGAACTTAAGGTTTAAACAAATAAATTAGATTTGTGTTCTTTGTGGTCATAGTGATTTCTGCTAAGGACATAATATCCAAAATAAATGCATTTGAAACGTGATATTTTGTTTATAGCCATGGAATAAATTCTTCTGTATTTATATCTTGCATTTTTTTTGGCATGACTACTAGTTTTATAGAACCCCAAATTATTCAACTCTGCAGATCTCTCATGTACATCAAAATCACCAATCCATGAATATTTTATTTCCCTTCAGCATTCCAATTCTAAAATTACCATTTCATTTACTTTTTTCTATGCAACAATGCTTTAAAATGAGCTTTTTATTGACCTTTAGATAACTAGGACTTTTTCAAAGCATGTTTCAACTGATAATTTCATAGTTAAGTTTTCTAGGGGAGGACTCTAAATCTAGGTCATGCAATTATGTCACAAAGTAATCTGTGCCTCACTGTGTGAATTTATGATTTCTCTGAATGTATTGGGTAGATCAAAGGAAGAGTATATATATTTTTAAAAGAACCAAAAATATATTCGTAGTAAGTGTATTTATGTAAAGCTACAGAAAATTTATATTAAATCAATATTTGGTTGACTTTATTTAAGCTATCTGTCAAAAGGGCAAAAGAACCTTTGTTTAACCCATAAGTTTGTAGGGAACAGAGCTGTTGGCATTTAATAATCACTCCACTATTCCTTGCAATGATCTGGGACTTTATCTGGCAGATTGCGGGTGCAATGGAATCAGACACATCAGACTCTACCTCTCAATATCCATGGATTTGATAGATTGTTGTTGTTGTTGTTCAGTCACCCAATCATGTCCAACTCTTTGCGACCCCATGGACTGCACCATGCCAGGCCTCCCTGGCCCTCACCATCTCCCAGAGTTTGCCCAGGTTCATGTCCATTGCGTCAGTGATGCCATCCAGCCATCTCATTCTCTGACATCCTCTTCTTCTGCTTTCAATCTTTCCCAGCATCAGGGACTTTTCCAGTGAGTTGGCTGTTTGCATCAGGTAACCAAAATACTGGAGCTTCAGCTTCAGCATCAGTCCTTCCAATGAATATTCAGGGTTGATTTCCCTTAAGATTGACAGGTTTGATATCCTTGCTGTCCAAGGAACCCTCATGAGCCTTCCTAGTTTGCAACCATCAATTCTATGGCACTCTGCCTTCTTTACAGTCCAGCTCTCACAACCTTACATTACTACTGGGAAGACCATAGCCTTGACTATACAGAGCACACTAAGTTTGTCGTAGCTTTCCTGCTGAGAAGCGGTCGTCTTCTCATTTCATGGCTGCAGTCACCATCTGCAGTGATTTTAGAGCCCCAGATAGGAAATCTGTCACTACTTCCACCTTTTCCCCTTCTGTTTGCCATGAAGTAATGGGGCCAGATGCCATGATCTTAGTTTTTTTAATATTTAGTTTTAAGCCAACTCTTTCACTCTCCTCCTTCACCCTCATCAAGAGACTCTTTAGTTTCTCTTCGCTTTATGCCATTAGAGTACTATGATCTGCATATCTAAGGTTGTTGATGTTTCTCCTGCCTATTTTGATTCCAGCTTGTGACTCATCCAGGCTAGCATTTCTCATGACGTGCTCAGTGTGTGTTAGTCGCTCAGTCGTGTCCAACTCTTTACAACCCCATGGTCTGTAGCCCGCCAGGCTCCTATGTTCATGGAATTCTCCAGTCAAGAATGGTGGAGTAGATTGCCATTCCCTTCTCCAGGGGATATTCCCGACCCAGGGATTGAACCCAGGTATCCCATATTGCATCCTGAGCCACCAGGGAAGCTCAGTGTGTAGGTTAAATAAACAGGATGACAGCAGGCAGGCCTGCCGTGCTCCTTTCTCAGTCCTGAGCCAGTCAGTTGTTCCATACAGAGTTCTAACTGTTGCTTCTTAACTCACATACAGGTTTCTCAGGAGACAGGTAAGATGGTCTGGTATTCCCATCTCTTTAAGAGCTTTCTGCAGTTTGTTATGATCCACAGTCAAAGGCTTCAGCATAGTCAATGAAACAAGGTAGATGTTTTTCTGGAATTCCCTTGGTTTTTCTATAATCCAACAAATGTTGGCAATTTGATCTCTGGTTCTTCTGCCTTTTCGAAACCCAGCTTGGGCATCTGGAAGTTCTTGGTTCATGTAATGCTGAAACCTAGCACACAAGATTTTAAGCACGACCTTACTAGCATGGGAGGTGAGTCCAATTGTCCAATGGTTAGAACATTCAAGTACTACCCTTCTTGGGAACTGGGATGAAGATTGACCTCTTCCAGTCAGTAGAAAAGGATTTAGTTAATGGATTAATAACCCCTAAACTGAATTTCCTAATCTGAATAAGGCGAGCAGGGACTAATTTTAAGAGGTCGAATGAAAATTAAAATGAGGCAAAATGTCTGTTGAGAACTATCCTGTGATAATTTGGTCACACACAAATTAAGTGTGTAAGTGTGGTTAGTGAAGAAACTTGAAGAGAGTTAGCAGTCCCCCTATGATATTGCTAATGCTAGTTATGTAACTTTTAAAGCAAAGTCTGCTGTCCATAAAAGCATATTTTAGCAAACATTTATTAGCAAAAAGGCATTAATAGACTCATACAACCTCTTCTGTTAAGTTTGATAACATCCTAGTTTGGTCCAGTCAGATGTTCCAAACCCTGAAACCTTGAAACCTTGAAAAAAGAGTTTATTTGAGGCAGATGAAACAACATTCCAGAGCCAAGATTTTTGTTATAGTCAGCATCAGAGAACCAGAAATTCTATTAAACTGGCAGTTGGAAATAAGAAGCTTTAGTGATCAAACTTATGCCACTAATCCTTTGGTGCAAGCTGTGAGCCTCCTTAAGATTTTTGCAACCTGGTCATGCAAAGGTGGGAAATATCTCCAGAATCTTTAGTATTCCACTTATATTTAAAACCTTTAATTTTGTTGATTAAGTTCTATTTAACATGCTAATTCGTAAGTCACTAATTTTGCCAGTAAGAATCCATTTCTGACAAACTGTTGCTAATAAACAAAACATCCTTAAGATGGGTATAACAAAAGCTTTTGTAGTGCGACCAGCCTCTGGAGTACCTCTCTGATGTAATGTTTGCTGACCACCTAGACTGATTTAGGCTTCTCAATTTGTAATGTAAAATATTGCATATCTATAAAATCAAACTATGCATTATAAACTACCTATTTTAAAGTACCTAAAGGTAAGTTATATACATTTTAACAGCACCTAGTATTTATCAGGTATTCATCGAAAGGTAGTTTTCGTTCTGTAAGTGAGAGATTTCATGACCCAGTGGGTTTCCAATTGTCAGCCAAAGTAGTTAATCCAATGCAATAACCCTGGGCTGCTAACACTGAATCCACAAGTCTTCTCAATATAAATAATTCCAGGCAGATAGCAGTATTTAATGGAAAAAAAAATTGTTCTGTAATGGAAGGACCACAAAAGAGAAAATGTTAGCAAATGATCAAGTTTACACTTTAAAATAAAGTACCATTTGGGAAAATTAATATGGAATATTTTCAGAACATACCATCCTAAACTGAGAACAAATTTTGTAAGAGTGATTTGAAGAGATGAAGCAAACCTTAATACTTCAGTACAAGTCTTCTTGAGAAGATTTCCTACTGCCCTACTTAAAAAGTAAGGAAATTGTTGCATGGAACTTTTAAACATCTGAAAAGACACCTGAAAAGATGTCTTAATTATGTATGTTTGTATTTATGCTCTACCTGCATTTAGGAAGGATATATCATGATTATCTGGGCTTCTGTGGTGGCTCAGATAGTAAAGGATCCTCCTGAAGTGCAGGAGACCTGGGTTTGATCTGGATACCCACTCCACTGTTCTTACCTAGAGAATTCCATAGACAGAGGAGGCTACAGTCCAAGGGATTGCAAGAGTTGGACATGATTGAACAACTATTTTTTTTTATCATGATATCAGTAATCCAAATCCATAAATGCCCCAACCAGTAACACTGAAGAAGCTGAAGTTGAACGGTTCTATGAAGACCTACAAGACCTTTTAGAACTAGCACCCAAAAAAGATGTTCTTTTCATTATAGGGGACTGGAATGCAAAAGTAGGAAGTCAAGAAACACCTGAGGTAACAGGCAAATTTGGCCTTGGAATACAGAATGAAGCAGGGCAAAGACTAATAGAGTTTTGCCAAGAAAATGCACTGGTCATAGCAAACACCCTCTTCCAACAACTCAAGAGAAGACTCTACACATGGACATCACCAGATGGTCAACACCGAAATCAGATTGATTATATTCTTTGCAGCCTAAGATGGAGAAGCTCTATACAGTCAACAAAAACAAGACCAGGAGCTGACTGTGCCTCAGATCATGAACTCCTTATTGCCAAATTCAGACTGAAATTGAAGAAAGTAGGGAAACCACTAGACCATTCAGGTATGACCTAAATTAAATCCCTTATGATTATACAGTGGAAGTGGGAAATAGATTTAAGGGCCTAGATCTGATAGATAGAGTGCCTGATGAACTATGGAATGAGCTCAGTTCGTGACATTGTACAGGAGACAGGGATCAAGACCATCCCCATGGAAAAGAAATGCAAAAAAGCAAAATGGCTGTCTAGGGAGGCCTTACAAATAGCTGTGAAAAGAAGAGAAGCAAAAAGCAAAGGAGAAAAGGAAAGATATAAGCATCTGAATGCAGAGTTCCAAAGAATAGCAAGAAGAGATAAGAAAGCCTTCCTCAGCAATCAATGCAAAGAAATAGGGGAAAACAACAGAACTGGAAAGGCTAGCGATCTCTTCAAGAAAATTAGAGATACCAAGGGGACATTTCATGCAAAGATGGGCTTCATAAAGGACAGAAATGGTATGGACCTAACAGAAGCAGAAGATATTAAGAAGAGGTGGCAAGAATACACAGAAGAACTGTACAAAAAAGATCTTCACGACCCAGATATTCATGATGGTGTGATCACTGACCTAAAGCCAGACATCCTGGAATGTGACGTCAAGTGGGCCTTAGAAAGCATCACTACAAACAAAGCTAGTGGAGGTGATGGAATTCCAGTTGAGCTATTTCAAATCCTGAAAGATGCTGCTGTGAAAGTGCTGCACTCAATATGCCAGCAAATTTGGAAAACTCAGCAGTGGCCACAGGACTGGAAAAGGGCAGTTTACATTCCAATCCCAAAGAAAGGCAATGCCAAAGAATGCTCAAACTACCGCACAATGGCACTCATCTCACATACTAGTAAAGTAATGCTCAAAATTCTCCAAGCCAGGCTTCAGCAATACGTGAACCATGAAATTCCTGATGTTCAAGCTGGTTTTAGAAAAGGCAGAGGAACCAGAGATCAAATTGCCAACATCCACTGGATCATGGAAAAAGCAAGAGAGTTCCAGAAAAGCATCTATTTCTGCTTTATTGACTATGCTAAAGCCTTTGACTGTGTGGATCACAAGAAACTGTGGAAAATTCTGAAAGAGATGGGAATACCAGACCACCTGACCTGCCTCTTGAGAAACCTGTATGCAGGTCAGGAAGCAACAGTTAGAACTGGACAAGGAACAACAGACTGGTTCCAAATAGGAAAAGGAGTACATCAAGGCTGTATATTGTCACCCTGCTTATTTAACTTATATGCAGAGTACATCATGAGAAACGCTGGACTGGAAGAAACACAAGCTGGAATCAAGATTGCTGGGAGAAATATCAATAACCTCAGATATGCAGATGACACCACCCTTATGGCAGAAAGTGAAGAGGAACTAAAAAGCCTCTTGATGAAAGTGAAAGTGGAGAGTGAAAAAGTTGGCTTAAAGCTCAACATTCAGAAAACGAAGATCATAGCATCCGGTCCCATCACTTCATGGGAAATAGATGGGGAAACAGTGGAAACCGTGTCAGACTTTCTTTTTTTGGGCTCCAAAATCACTGCAGATGGTGACTGCAGCCATGAAATTAAAAGACGCTTACTCCTTGGAAGGAAAGTTATGACCAACCTAGATAGCATATTCAAAAGCAGAGACATTACTTTGCCAACAAAGGTCTGTCTAGTCAAGGCTATGGTTTTTCCTGTGGTCATGTATAGATGTGAGAGTTGGACTGTGAAGAAGGCTGAGTGCCAAAGAATTGATGCTTTTGAACTGTGGTGTTGGAGAAGACTCTTGAGAGTCCCTTGGACTGCAAGGAGATCCAACCAGTCCATTCTGAAGGAGATCAGCCCTGGGATTTCTTTGGAAGGAATGATGCTGAAGCTGAAACTCCAGTACTTTGGCCACCTCATGCGAAGAGTTGACTCATTGGAAAAGACTCTGATGCTGGGAGGGATTGGGGGCAGGAGGAGAAGGGGACGACAGAGGATGAGATGGCTGGATGGCGTCACTGACTCTATGGACGTGAGTCTGAGTGAACTCCAGGAATTGGTGATGGACAGGTAGGCCTGGCGTGCTGCGATTCATGGGGTTGCAAAGAGTCGGACACGATTGAGCGACTGAACTGAACTGAACTGATCTGATAAAAAGTAAAATGTGTTAATGAAGAATTATTAACATGGCATGTTAGGGAAAAAATCAATAAGTATAAATTTTTAAAAGATACAGCAACAGAGCAAGTAATATTTTTTTCTCTTAGTGTCTTAGAAATCAAAACAGAAGGAGACTTATACCAGCTCAGCCATCATTGGTAGAGACTTTTTTTCTGTCCCTGAGCTCCAGAGAAACTTCCCCTGGGATTTTTACAAATGAGATATTGAATTACCTAATACAATTTTATGGAAAATGCAGAGGCCTTTTGCGCTGGGCTACTTCTTAGGTCAAGCCTCAATAAAAACTTAGAACTGAATGTTCAATTAAACTTAAAGTTAACAGGAAGTCAAAATGTTACAGTTAGAATTTATAGCTTTCTAATGATCTCCTTTTTACTCTTTTATACCCAAGTGTTTCATCAGCAATTTCAAGAAGGAACTAAAGGGCCATATATAAAGGTTGCAGCCAGCAGGAACAGTAAATACATTTAGTGATTGGGTCTGGATATATATATATTTTTTAAATGCCAATGGAATGGTACAATAAGCTGAATTCAGGAAGAATCTATGTGAAGTCCTGCCCATTTGCCAAACATTCTACCTTTGTGCAGAATCAGCAAGTGTGTCAGTAGTTCCGTTGTGTACAACTCTTTCCCATGGACTGTAGCCCACTAGGCTTCTGTGTCCATGGAATTCTCCAGGCAAGAATACTGGAGTGGGTAACCATTTCCAGGGGCTCTTCCCAGCGCAGGGACTGAACCCGGGTCTCCTGCACTGCAGGCAGACTCCTTACAGTCTGAGTCACCAAGGAATCAGGCAGGGAAAACCAAAATTAGGCAGAATCAGGAAGGAATGGTTAAATATCAAAACCTGAAGGAAAAAAACAAAAAACCTGAAGCAAAAAACAGTCTAGGGGGTTTCAATTGATTTCCAGAGAAATCTGAAGCAAGTCAAGGGGAAAAAATATGTCATTATAGGGGCCATTAATACAAATATGTATGAACATGGAAGGAAGAAGAAATTGGTTCAGCTCTGAACGGGCTGTTTGGCTCATACCCCACTGTGCTCTGATCCTGATTCCATCTTTGCAAAGAACAGTGAGCTTGTCCGGAGTCGAGCAGTCTTGTACAGGAAGAAGGACTTGACTTGCTTGGGACAGAGAAGAGGCTCAGGGCAGCGATGGCTGCCTTCACGTGTCCTCCACTGTGTGAGGCAGCAGGTGGCAGAGCCCAGGCCGTTGGGCAAAGCCACAGGGAAGGGCTTCTGGTGAGAAAGAGCCATTAGACACATAGGGAAGGACGTAATCATAAGTCATAGTGTGCCCATCATTTGAAGTTTTAATCAAAGATTAGAGGACCAACTGGCAAGAATATTTCAGATTATGAGTACAATATAGAGGGCTACAACAGTTGACCCAAGGTCCCTTCTAACTGTGACTCTGTGTTTCCAGATGGTATTTTGCTGAGGCTCCTGTATACCCCTCCACACACGCAAACACACACACTCTCCTTATACACGTAAGGAGGCTCTCTGTGTACCTTCCTAATGAGAAATTTTTCTTAAACAGAAGTATTAGACATGGGCTACAATATAATTGTTTTTTAATTTAGTACTTTACAGTTTATGAACAGTATTTACCTAAGATTCTCTCATCTGTTCCTCAAAAAAGTCTTACGAATGGATAGGGCCAGAGTTTGTTTTCTCTCTTTCTCTTTTACACATACATACATGCACGCACACACAGAGATACACACAGAGAAATGTGTACACCTTTGCACACCAAAGCCCACACCAAATACATACATAAACAGTGAATTTCAGCGTTTATTATGACCGTAACTGATGCTTACCAAGTGTAATAATTGGTTACTGAAAAAGTAAACCCCAGTGAAATCTGAGTGAGCTCCAGGACTGTGCCATGATTTTAATACTATACAGTTGTTTTTCACAAGATGTTTCTATTGAGGAAAGCTGGCTAAAGTGTCCACAGGGTCTCCTTGTACATTTTTTTTTCAACTTCCTCTGACCTAATAATTATTTCCTAGAAATATTTTAAAAGGGAGAAAGTCCAAAATAATCAGTATGATAGACTCCCATACTGACGGGAGAGAAGGCAGGTGGGGAACAGGGAGGCTCAGGATAGAAAGATAAAATAAAAGCACAAGAAATTTAAAACTATGTCATAGTGAAAAAGAGACCTTCATTAGCTCCTGAAATCCAGGCATTGTTTTTGAGCATCATTGGTGGGGAAATTGCAGTTAAATTTGCCCAGCTCTATAGTTAATCCTAAATAAAGCTTTCGATACAGTGTATGATCAGTGCTAATTGATTTTTAAGCATAACAAATGAATGAGTAAAAGTTGAGGGATGGAACAGAATAAATTGTTTTCCTGGAACCTGGCTTTTCTCCCATTTTATAAATACTTCTGCCAAGTTAAGGGTGAGTACTCATAGCCCATATTATTTATGCAGAAAGGCTGTCAGATGTGGAATGAGGATGAAACAAAAATTAGAACTCTCTAGATTTGAGCTTTGTGAAACTACAGAGTCCAGATGAGAAATCTATGTTAAATCTTATTTATCTATTATCTGAACAAAGAGAAAATACAAAGATGCTTTTAAATTACTGTGAAATGCACTATAAGGTTTCTGTGAAAATTTAAGCGCTACATTGAAACGCGTGTCCCACTGATAGCAATGGTTTTGTTCACTGCTTCTCTGCAGTCTTAGTGCAGCATGCAGGTGTGCTCAGTCGTGTCTGACTCTTTGCTACCCCGTGGACCATAGTCTGCCAGGCTCCTCTGTCCATGGGATTCTCCAGGCAAGAATACTGGAGTGGGTTGCCACTTCCTTCTCCAGGAGATCTTCCTGACCCCGGGATCGAACTCGCATCTCCTTTTGGCAGGCATCTTCTTCACCACTGAGCCGAAGCCCGCTTAGAACAGCAGCTATCTATATAGTCAAAGCTCCATATGTATTTACCTCCAGGCAACGTTCTGAGCACTTTACATATTGAATTAATTGTTTCCTCATAATGCTCTTTTGTGTTAAGTGTTCTTATTGTCACTCTCATGAATGAGGGAACTGAGGAAGAGAGAGACCAAGTGACTTGCCCAAGGTTGTATGGCCAACTGAATGGCAGAGCTGGAGAGTCTAATCTGGGCAGTCTGGCCTTATTCATCCTAATTTAAGGGTCAATCTCTTAGTCCTTTAAAGACTAGTGTTTTCCTGTATGGTATAGAAAAGATCAAGGTTTTTTCACTTTTATAGGTTTGCATAAGCAGTTTTGGTTGGGTTGAGTATTGTTTTTCTGTTTCTTATAAAGGGCTTTGACTTTTAAAAAGTGGAGAACCATTCCTAAAAATAGTCACATTTTGGAAAAGGAGACATTTACCTTAGTATTTCTGAGGTATGCTTGTGTACATATAAATGTATATGAAACTGTTGACATAACCACCACTTATCCCAGCATAAAGGAAAGTCTCCCAGAGATTCAGTTCAGTTCCATGCTGATCATAGTAATGAGATTTTTGCTCCATGTGTGTATTAGTTTCTTATGGCTGCTGTAACAAATTACCATATACTTGATGGTTTAATTAACAGAATTTATTCTCTCATAGTTCTGGAGACTGGAAGTTAGAAATCAGCTTGAATGACCCCAAACCAGGCTGTCAGCCAGGGCTATACTCCCTCCAGAGGCTCTGGTAGACAGTTCTCTTCTTGTGACTTCTGTGTGGAATCTCCCCTGGCTTCCCAGGTGGTGCTAGTGGTAAAGAACCCACTTGCCAGAGTAGGAAACATAAGAGACGTGGGTTCAGTCCCTGGGTTGGGAAGATCTCCTGGACTAGGGCCCGGCAACCCACTCCATTATTCTTGCCTGGAGAATCCCATCGACAGAGGGGCCACAGTCCATAGGGTTGCAAAGAGTCCCATCAGGACTGAAGTGTCTTAGCATTTAAATAAGGTGGGATAATCTCCTTATCTCAAGATCAAGATTCTTAAGTTAATTACATCTGCAAAGACTCTTTTCCATACAAGGCAACGTTTACAAGTTCCAGTGAATAAGACTTGGTCATGGAAAACCGTTATTCTAAATTCAGAGGACTTGTGAGCTTCCAGGACAGTCGAAAGGGATCAGTTGTCCACAGCCCATGAGCACACTGGTTTTTCTACCCTCAGGATAGTATGTGCTGAGTATTTTCCACTCTACTCCTGGTTCTGACAATGCAACTTCCTTTTCCCCCTCCCACTTTGAGTACTTTTCTGCTTTTACTTCTGCCTGTACAGTCAGTGAAGCTTGTCCTCCTTCTCTTCCTCCTTGCCCCAACCCCAGCCTTCACCTAGCCTTTAGATAATGGGGGGAAAATGCAACTCTCTCCTTCTGCCTCAGCTAGGTTTGAGTTCTGTTTGTTCCTAGGTGTGGGCTGACAGAAGCAAAAGGGGCGGGGAAGTACATAAAAAACCCACAGATTTATACTTCATAGTATAACACTGCCTCATAATTAAATACTATAAGAAGTGTTAAAGGGGGAAAAGGAGAAGAAAACAAGGTGCCATGTAAAAGAATAAGAGCAGCTCCTTTTGATAGTGTTAGGAATGGCCTCTTTTAGAGGAGACATTTAAGCTGATACTAAAGGCAAGGACAGGGCTTCCCAGATGGCTCAGGTAAAGAATCTGCTTGCCAATTCAGGAGACGCAGGTTTGATCCCTGGGTTGAGAAAGACCCCCTGGAGGAGGAAATGGCAACCCACTCCAATATTCTTGCCTGGGAAATCCCATGGACAGACGATCCTGGTGGGCTATAGTCCATGGGGTTGCAAAGAGTCGGATATGACTTAGTGACTAAAAGCAAAAAGGGCAAGGAAGAGTCAGTCATCATCATAAGAGCTGGTGTGAAGTTACAGGTAAGAAAGCCTATGACTTTCGTGTAGGACTGTTACCAACCAGGATTCTTGGCCTTCCTTACTACAGATTGATAAGAAGCAAGAGAAGAAATCCAGGAAAGCCTTCACTGGGGCCTTCGCTGCAGCAGTGGGGTGGTGGGTGTGAAAACAAGTAACAGGTTCCCTCGCTCACTCCCCCAGGCGGCGAGTAAAGCCAGCTCCTTATATAAGGTGAGGGCAGGGGTCAGGCCAGAGGGGTGGATCAGGGGGTTTGGCCACCTGTCCTCATGATGTTGAGTGCAGGGTTCATGCTCAGGACCCTGTTTTTAGCTCCCAGCAGCTTGTTTTTGCTCCTGGCTCTTCAAAAGTGGCAGTGTGTTTTTGGTCTTTTTATAGTTAGTTGTCCATAGTCTGCCCCAGTTGTTCACGCACACAGTTATTTTTAGTCCTTTATAGTTTCTTTGTGTTTTGTTGCTGGAGGAGACATTTGTCCATTTGCGAGACTGAAGCAAGGGGTCCCAGGTCCCAGGTTGTCTCAGCCTTGGCTGAAAGAAGAGCGGGGGGGTGGGTCATGGAGAGACGGACAAAAGGAGCTGAGGAGTGGTGGGAGCCAGACAGGTCTGATTCTTAGAGGTGCTACCAGAAAGGTTATGTTTTATTTTAAGGGCACTAGGAATCTCTGTGTTGTCCATCAATCCTAAAATCTGGTCATGTGCCAAGAGTTTCTGATACCTACCGTGGCCGGTCGTGCTGCAATCCATGGGGTTGCGGAGACATGACTTACAGACTGAGCAACAACAACTATGGCTAGTCACTACAAAATGAAATGTATTATAGATTTTCTGTTTTAGTATAGTATTATTATTTTTTCTATATTGAAATTTTCTTTATAAACCCTTAAACCACTTGAATAAGATCTAGTGTCTGATAACAACTTTACAAGTCATTTTCTTTCTATTTCTACTTTCAATGAAAATTAGAAAGCCTTATTGTCAATTGCTATTTTCAAATTTTCAAATGTTGTTACATTTAAAGTTTTTGAAGAGTTTGAGGTTAGTCTAACTATAATATGACTATTTACAATTTGGGGACTCTATTTCATCATCTGTAGAACAGATAATAATATCTTTCTCTCATGGCTGATCTGAAGGTTATATAAAAGAAAGTATGTGAAAGTATCTGCCACTGTGGCAGATAACTTTTATAAACTCAATAGCTGCTGCTGCTGCTGCTGCTAAGTCGCTTCAGTCGTGTCTGACTCTGTGCGACCCCATAGACGGCAGCCTACCAGGCTCCCCCGTCCCTGGGATTCTCCAGGCAGGAACACTGGAGTGGGTTGCCATTTCCTTCTTCAATGCATGAAAGTGAAAAGTGAAAGTGAAGTCGCTCAGTCGTGTCCGACTCTAGCGACCCCATGGACTGCAGCCCACCAGGCTCCTCCATCCATGGGATTTTCTAGGCAAAAGTACTGGAGTGGGGTGCCATTGCCCTCTCCGCAATAGCTGCTAACTATTAGTTATTATTAACTGTTAATGTAAATTTCTTTTCTGTAAGGAGGTAATAGTCTCCTTCCTATCTTACAATTTTGTCTGCATGTAGATTTAAACTTTTAGCTCAGACTAAGTGATTTCCTCTGCTCTCTGTTTATTTTCAAGAGACAATAAAAGTCTCCCATTAAAGATTCTAATTTCAGAGGCAGTTGGCTCCCACTTGTGTGCTGTTGATTATTGGCAAGTCATTGAAATTTTGGATGTCCTTACATCTGCAAAACTGATGTAATGACACCTGTTCTAACTACCTTTCCTAATGAATATAAAAGGGAATTGATAAATATAGCACTGGAAAAAACATATGACTTTCTCTTTCCACAAAAATAAAGCATTATTGCTGTATATCATTATAAACAGCCTTTTCATAAAATCCCCAGTCTTTGTATCTTTTGTGGCAGCAGAGTCTTAATTTTCAAAAGCAGAAAATGTAAACAGAGCAAGGACCGTTCTGTTGGCTGAGAAACAGGCAGTTCAGTGTGAAGGAATACAGGGTTTGCCCTCAAGTTTTGTGCTAGGTCACTTTCTGGCATCATTTATTCTTTATGGAACTCACTAAACCCAATTATCAGTTGTTGTTTTAACCATTATTGGAGAAGCCAATTTCTGTTGCCTAAAAGCTGTTCTTTATGATTCGATTTAAGCCCAACTTGCTTGAGAAGGACCATTCTTCTAACTTAACTAAATATTGGCCTGGAGACTACTGGTACCAGCCTAAAGCAAAGTTGGAAAATTTTTAATAGCCATAGCTCCATAGGTCTACCCAATAAAATTCAAACCAAGTTAATCTCAGAGTTTGTACAGTTTTCTAGAATGGATTTTGATCTTCTCTTGTTCTCGAAGAAACAAGAACTTCCTTCTCTTGTACTCAAAGAGAGATGACACCGATACAGATGGGACTCACATAGCACTGCATGAGTGATCACACTACATGTGATCACTGAGAGGCTCACGCCTAAGCTTTAAGTCAGATGTTAGTTGCTGAGTCTCAGACATGGGAACCTCAGTGAGAGAGTCTTGGAAGTTGTGGTACCAGAACCACACCTTTCTAAGTTCAGTCATGGGGTGTGGACAGTCTTAATACAGTTGCAAAGTGTGTCATATTGAACCATAAGCCTTCCCTCCTTGGTTTGCTCTCTCTTCTCTCATGGAGGCAGAATCATCCGTTGGTAATTTTATCACTGTTGACTTTACTCTGAAATGTAGATTACATTGTAGGTCTTCAGTGGCATCTAAAGGCTTCTCAGAAATCTTGTTTCTATTCATAGGTGTGTCCGGCATCACCAGCAACTATGCAAATGTAAGGTAGCTTAAGATTTAAGAATGTAACTTTGAATATGAAGCAAGGCTTGAAGCTTTTACATCCTGGAGTTAGAGTCTGAATATGTTGCAGTTACGTTTTTGATGAAATAGGAACTTAAATCTTTCTTTGATTGGTATACACAAGATTTGATCTCCTAGCATCGGCCTGAGCCTAGTTCATCACCCAGCACCAGCGTCTCAACTCAGTTTTTTGTTCTGAGCTCATCACCACTATGCAGCAGTCAGTCCATATTCAGAAATTTAGTAAACTGTGACATTAGAAAACTTGAGGCTTCTAGGCCGTCACTGAGCTTCTACCTCTGAAAGCCAATGGAGCGTGATGCACTAGTAGACTTGGTTTTGTAAGAGTACGTTTGGCTTCCTTGAAGTAGAAGTAGGAGTGATAAATGTAACCACAGTGAGGACCAAGAGGAGATTATGTACATAAATGGGGATGACCAAGTGGGAGCTGCGGCAGTCCGGAGAGGAAATGCCCCATCACAGTTCCAGCGAGTCATTGTCATTGGACAACATGGACAGGGTTGGCTAATAGTTCAGAATTCCTGAAAACAAAAAAAACACCTTCTGGCTTTGTAGAAGAGATGATATATAAATAAAATCTTAAAAGGATAAATAGTAGTTTTCATTCCAATCCCAAAGAAAGGCAATGCCAAAGAATGCTCAAACTACTGCACAATTGCACTCATCTCACACGCTAGTAAAGTAATGCTCAAAATTCTCCAAGCCAGGCTTCAGCAATACGTGAACCGTGAACTTCCAGATGTTCAAGCTGGTTTTATAAAAGGCAGAGGAACCAGACATCAAATTGCCAACATCCGCTGGATCATCGAAAAAGCAAGAGAGTTCCAGAAAAAAACATCTATTTCTGCTTTCTTGACTATGCCAAAGCCTTTGACTGTGTGGATCACAATAAACTGTGGAAAATCCTGAAAGAGATGGGAATACCAGACCACCTGACCTGCCTCTTGAGAAACCTATATGCAGGTCAGGAAGCAATAGTTAGAACTGGACATGGAACAACAGACTGGTTCCAAACAGGAAAAGGAGTATGTCAAGGTTGTATATTGTCACCCTGTTTTATGTAACTTATATGCAGAGTACATCATGAGAAATGCTGGGCTGGAAGAAGCACAAGCTGGAATCAAGATTGCCGGGAGAAATACCAATAATCTCAGATATGCAGATGACACCACCCTTATGGCAGAAAGTGAAGAGGAACTAAAAAGCCTCTGATGAAAGTGAAAGTGGAGAGTGAAAAAGTTGGCTTAAAGCTCAACATTCAGTAAACGAAGATCATAGCATCCGGTCCCATCACTTCATGGGAAATAGATGGGGAAACAGTGGAAACAATGTCAGACTTTATTTTTTTGGGCTCCAAAATCACTGCAGATGGTGACTGCAGCCATGAAATTAAAAGACGCTTACTCCTTGGAAGGAAAGTTTTGACCAACCTAGATAGCATATTGAAAAGCAGAGACATTACTCTGCCAACAAAGGTCCGTCTAGTCAAGGCTATGGTGTTTCCAGTAGTCATGTATGGATGTGAGAGTTGGACTGTGAAGAAAGCTGAGGGCCAAAGAATTGATGCTTTTGAACTGTGGTGTTGGAGAAGACTCTTGAGAGTCCCTTGGACTGCAAGGAGATCCAACCAGTCCATTCTAAAGGAGATCAGTCCTGGTGTTCATTGGAAGGACTGATGCTAAAACTGAAACTCCAATACTTTGGGCACCTCATGCGAAGAGTTGACTCATTGGAAAAGACTCTGATGCTGGGAGGGATTGGGGGCAGGAGGAGAAGGGGACGACAGAGCATGAGATGGCTGGATGGCATCACTGACTCGATGGACGTGAGTCTGAGTGAACTCTGGGAGTTGATGATGGACAGGGAGGCCTGGCGTGCTGCAATTTATGGGGTCGAAAAGAGTCAGACATGACTGAGCGACTGCACTGAACTGAACTGATAGAAATGTCAGAGTGAGTAGGATGATGGAGGGTTAATCCAGGAAGAGGAGAAAACCTATGTACAAACATATAAGGAACAGCATGATGTTTGCAGTTAAAGAGTAAGGCACAGTGTGGTGGGATTGGTCTTGGAGGGATGGGCCAGGGCTATGTTGTCGTGTGCCCCATAAGCCACGATAAAGAGCCTGGACTTGTCATTTGAAGGTTGTAGAAAATGGCCAGCATCACATGCTTTTATCTGCATTTAGATAATTGTTCTGGCAACTGCCAGCATGTGACTGTGGGAGTGTGTGAAGGAGTGGAGAAAAGCTGGATGTGAGGAGATCAACTAGAGAACTCCTATGAGATAATGGTACTATAAGCAAGACCTGGTGGTTGACTGGATGTGAGAGATAAAGGAGAGGGAATTACCAAGGAAGTCCCAAGCTTCTGGCATGGATCCTGCCTCCTCCTGGTACAGGAGAAAAGATGTTTCATCCTGAGCTCTCAGTGGCCTCGGATCAGAGGCAGGAACCCACAGGCATCAAGGACAGATGTAAAGAAAACTGCATTTCCAGGCTAAGAGTACCTTTCCACTTGTTGATGATCCAAAATGTGTTCTGGTGACTTGGCAATTAAAAAGAAAGATGTTTCAGGTAAGAAAGTGAGAAGCCCAGTACTCAGAAACTGTGGTATCTGTGGGTCATCAATGTGAAAGTGTACAAAATAGAATGAGTCATCTGGTTTTGGAGAAGGATATAGATTTTGGGCCATGGGTAATTTTAAATGCAGTAACTGAGTTCTAGCAAACTGGCAGCATTTTAAAGTAGAAAACTTTATTTTTTAAAAATTCTACTCTGTAAAGTTTTCTCTAAATTTGCCTTAATCAGAGTTTCTCAGCCTTTGAACAGTTGAGGTTTTAAACTGGGTAAGTCTTTGTTGGAGAGGCTGTGCTGTCTATTGTAGGATGTTTGGCAGCTCCCTTGGCCACACTCCGCTTTCCAATGGTGACCATTGAAAGAGTCTCAGACATTGCCAGCTCTCCTCAGAGCGGTCAGGTCATGCCTAGCTGAGAACCATTTCCTTAAACTAAACTGGTACAATTTCCTGGAGACTGATAAAAACCAAATATTAGCTGCACCGTTAAAATCTAAATTGCGTACATTATACACTGTATGCTGTATGCGAATAGAATGGACTTCTCCCAAATCACAGCACGCAGGGGATTCCACAAATGACTGCAATTCTTGCAAAGAGACTTTATCCAAGGCTTGTCTCTGAACTGAGGATCTGTGAGGAAGAACCCTGCAGTTGATCCTAATTACTGTCTATAACAAAGGCAAGGAGATTGACAGCCCAACATTATTGAACCTGTCTCTACAGGCAAACAGTACTTTAAGAATACCATTTTAAAGGCTTCATTCAGACTGCCAAAAAAAGAATTATTAACCACATGCCATGTGCTTGGCACTGGGAAGGGACAGTTTAATAAAACATACATCATACCTTAAAGGAGCTCACTTTTATTGAATTCTCCTAAAACCTCAATTTAAATTTTTCATAAATAGAGATGACCATATTACTCATAATTGGCCTGAGCTGTAGCTTTGGGTGATTTGTAGAAATTCTGTGTCAATATGTCATAAACAGAAATATAAGCCCTCACTACTTTTCTGCTTAAGTCTAGAAGGCACAGTATCTATCTGACTACTCAGTAAAGCCAAAAGTGAAGTTTACAGGGAGCCTATGAGCCCTCTGAGTTTTACAATGGATCTGAAATAAGGCAGGCCACAAGGCTAGGAGGGAGACATCTTCTAGTCCTGAAATTCTCTGTATTTTGGTGCCCATAATCTGTTTAAATTATTTTACAGCTTATATGAAATGATCACTATTATATTGCTCTTCACTCTTACACAACCTTAGAAACAGTTTGAAATATTACTGACCAGTCTGTAGCAATTCCCAGCTAATTACCACAGGGACCTACTATGCATACCTCTTTTGTTGGGTGCAACTGGCAGAAGGAATAATGCAAGAACGTTCTGATGCTGGTTATCAGATCTCACATCATTTTATGGTGTCAACATCTACAGGTATTAAAATGTAATTTCTCCCAGTTGCATTGAATATAATTTTGCACATATTTTGAGTGTTCCACAAAGTCACCAACCACTTTAACCTTCTTCACCTCTAATAAACTTATTTAATTTTTAAGGAAATTATCAGGGTTTAATTATGTTCAATTTTTAGTAAGCATGTTCTATTCTATGAAGAAAACAAGTCAAATATAATCATTAAAATTCCCTTTGACACAGTTTTTATTACTGATACTTATAGGACCATGGGTAACCTATGTTGAACTTTTAGCTTTACCTTTCTTGGTTGTGTTATTCTTCCTAGATCAAAGCTTGAGCACCTGCTCAGCTATTTACCAAACCCTAAGTCTCAGAGCTACTGAATAGGGCAGTATGTTGACAAAATATACATAAATACCCTGTTTCAGGAGCACATATGTAGCCAAATGAGGTTATACAACATTGCCTGGACATAGGCAATATTCATCCATTCATTCAAAAAGTATTTATTATCAATTACACTTCAATTAAAATAATCCTCCCCAAAAAGGCCATTGAAAAAAATTTATTAGGCATCTCAGTGTACCAGGCATTACTTGAGGCAATCTGGATTCTTCAGTGAAAAAGAAAAAAAGAGATAAATCCTTTCTTTCTTGGAGTCTACATTTCAGTAGAGTAGAAAGCAATAAACATGTAAATAATAAGTGTGTGTATAATATATATATAGTATATATACATACTATAGATATATATATAAAATGTTTGATGGTGGCAAGTACTAAGAAAAAAGAGAAATCAGCACATATGAAGGAGGGCAAGGAGTGACAGGGTAGAGAGGGGAGGATGTGATGCTGGGCAGAGTAGCCTCAGTGAGAAGGAGATATTTGAGAAGAAGAATCAAGATGAAGGAGGGCAGGGAGTCATGTGAGTATCTAGGGAGAAACGTTCCAGGCAGTGGGAGGAATCAGTGCAAAGACACTCAGATGGAAGAGCACTGGCATGTTGGAGAAGCGCCAAGGAAGCTAGAGATGAGTTCAGCAGTAGCAGCTCACATTTTTCATTTTTAAAGTTTTTTCTAATTAAAAAAAAAATGCAACTTTTAAAATATGTATCTTCTACTCAATATATATGCCACATTTAGCATCGTAGTTTGAAGATCCCCAAAAATTAGATTTAGAAATAAAGCAGGCAGACCCAAAGTGTAGTAACAAAGCTGATAACAGAAGTAACAGAAAAGAGTTCCTCTGAGAGCTTACAGGCCAGGCATTCGCTCAGCACTCTAAATGCACTGGGCAGTCTAAGTCTCATAAACGAATTCAGTGTAATTTATGAAATTTGAGGAACAATCTGGTAACCTCTCTAAACCTTAGTTTCCTCCCTGCTAAGAGATGATAGTAAGAGTGGCTACCTTGTTTGTATGCTTTGGGGGTTACGTGACATAATATAGTTCCTGACCCATAGTAGGTACTATGTAAGTTAGTTGTATTGACTGTCACGAGTTCATAATTAAGGGAGTAGCCACTGGTTTAAATTAGAAATCATTATGTTTTCTCAGAGAAGTGACAACATAGTTAACTTACAAGCTTGTTGATGAGATTTAATCCATAAAACTTAGATATGGATTCATTGATTCATTTGGCAAAGTATTATTGGGCCTGGTATTGTTTTAGTCACTGGTGAAATAAAAAAATAAATACCCCTGATTTCACCCTTACAAGTATGAGGAGAAATACGCAGGGAAGAAGATTATCTTTGCAACATTGGTTATTTTGTAAATAAGGTTAAGTATAGGGTTCCACGGGAGATCATAAAAGAGGCATCTCACCTAGGCACGGGAGGGCCAGAGATGGTTTATTCTGTGAAGAAAATTGACAGGCAAGTAGCTGTTGGTTAGGGGAATGGAGGCAGTAAGTAAGGTGAAAGAGCCATGTCAGAGCAAACAATCCTAGAGTCCAGACATGAGGAAATTGCCAGTTCATCTCTTTGGACCCTTTAGAGTTGGCCAGTGAGGCTAAAAATATAAGCAGGGACCAGATCATAATACAAAGCAAACTGGACTGCAACCCTGGGGCTGTATCTGAGCAATATGGAGATTTGGAGGCTTAGTCTCTCAGTGGTGTCCAATTCTTCATAACCCCATGGACTGCAGCCCATCAGGCTCCTCTGTCTGTGGGATTTCCCAGGCAAGAAGACTGGAATGAGTTGCCATTTTCTTCCTCTAGGGGATCTTTCCAACCCAGGGATCAAACCCGTGTCTCCTGTGTCTCCTGCATTGCAGACTGATTCTTTACCCACTGAGCCATCGGGGAAGCCATATGGGGATTAGAAGAATTGTAAGCAAGAGAATGACATGATCACATTTGCATTTTAGAAAGATTACTGTGAATACAGTCTGAGCAGTGGTCTAGAAGAGGCTGGAATTTGAAGCAGGGTAATCGGAGAAGGCAATGGCAACCCACTCCAGTATTCTTACCTGGAAAATCCCATGGATGGAGCAGCCTGGTAGGCTGCAGTCCATGGGGTTGCTAGGAGTCGGATACGACTGAGTGACTTCACATTCACTTTTCACTTTTATGCACTGGAGAAGGAAATGGCAACCCACTCCAGTGTTCTTGCCTGGAGAATCCCAGGGATGGAGGAGCCTGGTGGGCTGCCGTCTATGGGGTCACACAGAGCCGGACACGACTGAAGTGACTTAGCAGCAACAGCAGCAACCCAGGGATAGATGTAACTTAATGTTGAATGAGAGAAGAAACAGATATTATGAACCTGTTATGTAGGTAACAGCTATATTTATTTGTTGCAACCCATTGTTATTTGGGGAAATGGGAGGAGAGGATCAGAGATAATCATACCAAAGAAAAAATATAAAACCAACTCCTTTCATTTTCAAAAGAATTTCTAGGTCAACTGATTTGTAACTCACTCTGGGATCTCACATCCATCAAGCTTAAAGTCACTGTAGTTTTTCATTTCAGGAGTCATTAGTGAGAAACAAAAACTTGGCCGTGCAGTATTTCATAATCCTTCCTCACCATCTCTCGTCACACGTCACCCTGGATTTATAGATTCACACTTAAGCATAGTGATGTAGCAAGCCATACAACTGAAGCTAGCATGGACAGATAAACTACCAAGAGGAAATGGAGGGAAGGGAAAACTCAGGGTTCAACAAATTAACAGTGATGCCAGAAGAGAAAGCATTCAGTCATGACTGTTTGAATGGGATCTCAGTGGCATTCCCTTACAATTGGGGTTTTGAAGCTCCCACAAACCACTCTTCTGTGTCTATTATCTCTGAGGTAATGTCATAAAAACCCCTTCATTTCACCTAAATTGCCCAGGCAATTGCAGGTAGAATTTACTTTTTGCTCAAATTACTTCAAAGCTGTGCCTCAAAGCACTTTTAAAATTACCCTTTGTCCCGCCTTCTTCAGTTTATCCTAGAATGCCTTTCCCTCTCACTTTCCTCATGATGATTCTGGGATACTGTATCCGAACAAATTATACAAGAAATATGTTGAATGAATCCTTATAAATTTCCAAAGAATTCAATGTTAAAACACTAAAATCTGATTTTTTAAAAGCCTCCTTAACCATTTTCCTTTCCGTCACTCCATTCCTGTTCCTTTCCCCCATGAGGAAACACTGTGTGATGTGGGTATTTATTCAAGTGTTTTCCTTGGTACTCAAGTCCACACGCACAGACACACACAGTCAATTGTTCATTTCTAGATATGAAATGTAAAAGACAATACAGAGCCATAAGTAAGGCCAGGCTTGGCGACACATTTATTATCCTCTAATGGTGTGCCCATGGAAACTCACTGTGCTCCCGTTTCTTCATGTATAAAATTGGGAGGACAACATTACATACCTTACCAGGTTGTTAGGAAGAGTAACTGTTTTGATAAATTTAAATCACTTAGAAAAGTACTTGATAGAAGTCACTCTTCTATCGAGAATATTCTTACTATTTTAAGTTTTAAAAATACACGAATATGTCCATATGTACTTTGCTATGGCTTGCTTTTTCAGTTAGAACTACCTTGGATATCTTGTCTTCTTATTACATACTCAGTGTTTTCTAATCTGCTGTAGAGTATTCCATGGTATGTGGGTAGCAGAATTAATTCAACCATCCCCCTGTTGATGGACATTTAGCTTGCTACCCAACTGAGTTTTTTTGTTTTGATTTGTTTCATTTTGTTACTGTAAACACTGCTTCAGTGAAAATCTTCCTGTGAATGACTGTCTTCGGCTAAATAGGTGGCAAACCAGGTAAGGAGAATATGGACACACTTTAATAGATACTGCCAAATTGGCCTCCAACTTATATTTCAGTTGTAGGAGAATACGAATTTCACCAAATCCTCAGCAGTACCTTATCGATTTTTTAAAATACGTGAACAATTTTTATTCCATTCTGGATTTAATCTGGATCTCCCTAACTAATAGTAAAGTCAAACATCTTTTATCTGAGAATTTTATGAGAGGGAGCTAGTCACACAAAATCCTGGCAGGAATGAACCAGGCATGTACAATACAAAAAAGAACTCCAGTTTAATTTGGAGTTTGAATGAGGGGAAAGAAAGTCTTAGAAGGTAGAATTGGAGAGGCCAGTTGGGAGTGGAGAATGAAGGTCCTTACAGGCTGTCATAATATGGTTACACTACTTTGAGCAAGAAAATACCATATTAGAGAGTAAGTGCTATTTGGAATGGACTTTGAATGATTAGTGGAGGTTTACTAAGACAGGAGAAGGAGGCAGAACAATCGAGTCTGAGGAAATAAAATGAGAGATTATAGAAACACAAAAATATGTAGTGAACTCAAGAGCATGGTGCTCAGGCTCATGTTGAAGCTGAGTATAAGGAAATACGAGTTGGGCATGCCTGTGTGATGGAAGTGCTTTGCATGCAGCAGGATATTTTTATTTTCACTTCCAGAAAATGGAGAAATATTCATGGGGTAAGGCAAGGGTCCTGACCCATGGGCCGTGGACCAGTACTGGGCCGTGGCTTGTTAGGAATTGGGCTGCACAGCAGGAACTGAGTGGTTGTCTTTCACAAAACTGGTCCCTGGTGCCAAGAAGGTTGAGGACCACTGGGGTAAGGGGACCCGCATTTGTTGGTGCATTCTGTGGGCCAGGTATGTAGCACTTGGCACTTTACATGGGTGGTTGATTAAATCTTAAATGACATGTTTAAAGGCAGTGTTATTCACATTGTTTTGCATGTTGGGAACTGAAGTTCAGGAAATAACTTGCCTGTCTTGAAGTACAGCTGGTAATCTTTGGGCCTAAGCTTCAAAGCCAGTGCTCCCCAGACTGGTTGGGGACTATGCGGTGTGCTGAGTTCTGGGGAGAAACAGTCAGTGTAGATCAGTCCCTGCCTTCAAGGACAGAGTCCACCAGAGCTGTATTCTTTCTGCCCTAACCCTAACCCTAACCCTAACCCTAATATATTCTTTGAAATTCCAAACAACTGAGTATTTTTTTTTTCTTAAAGAGTGGGAACCGGATCATGGTAAGTTTGCTCTATAACAGCGGGAAGACCAAGTGACTCAGGCTAGAATCTGGAGAATTTAGACGAGAGAGAAACTGAAGGATGTATTAAAATCATAAGAAATAAGAGGGAGGAGAAGAAGAGATGAGATGGTAAATGGGGAATAAACATCAACCAGTATCCGCGGTTAACTGTGTGTGGGTGGAGGGGAGCGTTAACAGCGCCCCCTGGAAGCCTGGTTTGGGTGGCTGCAAGGTAAGTGATGGGCTTCCTTGAACTCTGCAGTAAAGAATCCGCCTGCCAATGCAGGAGACACAAGTTCCATCCCTGGGTTAGGAAGATCCTCTGGAGGAGGAAATGGTAACCTGCTCCAGTATTCTTGCCTGAAAAACCCCATGAACAGAGGAGACTGGTGGGATCCAGTCCATGGAGACGCAAAAGACTTGGACATGACTGAGGGACAGGGCACAACTGTTCAAAAAGAGAGGTTTGGTTAATTATCATTTATCCACACAATGAAATGCCATATAGCAAAATCATGTTGAACTGTGATTGCAAATTATTTTTAGTAAGTAATTGGCTAGTGACAACAGGAGTCAGAGGGGAGGGGTAAAAATAATCTTTGGAGGATAGACCTAGTTAGAGCATTTAAAATCAGTAAAGTTGTATTTTTTGGAGTTACCTAAAAAACTTTAAACCTGAAATATCCCTTAAATTTTCACTCCTCCTCTTGCAAGAAGGCATCTGTAATTAGATTAAGCTATAATGCTTAATTATAGCTAAATTATAGCTAATTATAGCTATTGTTAATGTTTATTATTCATGATTCACTTCAGTTCAGTCACTCAGTCGTGTCAGACTCTTTGTGACCCTATGAACTGCAGCAGGCCAGGCCTCCTTGGAATTCCATCACCAACTCCCGGAGTCCACCCAAACCCGTGTCCATGGAGTCGGTGATGCCATCTAACCATCTCATCCTCTGTTGTCCCCTTCTCCTCCTGTCCTCAATCTTTCCCAGCATTAGGGTCTTTTCCAATGAGTCAGCTCTTCACATAAGGTGGCCAAAGTATTGGAGTTTCAGCTTCAACATCAGTCCTTCAAATAAACACCCAGAACTGATCTCCTTTAGGATAGACTGGTTGGGTCTGCTCGCAGTGCAAGGGACTCTCAAGAGTCTTCTCCAATACCACAGTTCAGAAGCATCAATTCCTTGGCACTCAGCTTTCTTTGTACTCCAACTCTCACATCCATACATGACTACTGGAAAAACCATACCCTTGACTAGATAGACCTTTGTTGACAAAGTAATGTCTCTGCTTTTTAATATGCTATCTAGGTTGGTCATAACTTTCCTTCTAAGGAGTAAGTGGTCTTTTAATTTCATGGCTGCAGTCACCATCTGCAGGGATTTTGGAGCCCCAAAAAATAAAGTCAGCCACTGTTTCCACTGCTTCCCCATCTATTTGCCATGAAATGATGGGACCAGATGCCATGATCTTAGTTTTCTGAGTGCTGAGCTTTAAGCCAACTTTTTCACTCTCGTCTTTCACTTTCATCAAGAAGCTCTTTAGTTCTTCTTCACTTTCTGCCATAAGGGTGGTGTCATCTGCATATCTGAGGTTATTGATATTTCTCCTGGCTCTTGATTCCAGCATGTGCTTCTTCCAGCCCAGCTTTTCATGATGTACTCTGCATATAAGTTAAATAAGCAGGGTAACAATGTATAGCCTTGACGTACTCCTTTTCCTATTTGGAATGAGTCTGTTGTTCCATGTCCAGTTCTAACTGTTGCTTCCTGACCCACATACAGATTTCTCAAGAGGCAGGTGAGATGGCCTGGTATTCCCATCTCTTTAAGAATTTTCCACAGTTTATTGTGATCCACACAGTCAAAGACTTTGGAGTAGTCAATAAAGCAGAAATATATGCTTTTCTGGAACTCTCTTGCTTTTTCCATGATCCAGTGGGTGTTGGCAATTTGATCTCTGGTTCCTCTGTGTTTTCTAAAACCAACTTGAACATCTGGAAGTTCACGGTTCACATATTGCTGAAGCCTGGCTTGGAGAATTTTGAGCATTACTTTACTAGCGTGTGAGATGAGTGCAATTGTGCGGTAGTTTGAGCATTCTTTGGCATTGCCTTTCTTTGGGATTGGAATGAAAACTGACCTTTTCCAGTCCTGTGGCCATTGCTGAGTTTTCCAAATTTGCTGGCATATTGAGTGCAGCACTTTCACAGCATCATCTTTCGGGATTTGAAATAGCTCAACTCGAATTCCATTACCTCTACTAGCTTTGTTCATAGTGATGCTTTCTAAGACCCACTTGACTTCACATTCCAGGATGTCTGACTCTAGGTGAGCGATGACACCATCGTGATTATCTGGGTCATGAAGATCTTTTCTGTACCTAGCAACATCAAAGTCCCTGCTGTCTTACACTGTACAAGAAACACATTGGACAGCTCTGGATTCAGGCAACTTCTGTGTAGATTTGTTGTATTTCTCCTTTATGCTTTATATAATTGGTAGGGCCTTTAGGATTCTGGAACAGGTTTGGTAGTAAAGGGCACCCTTTGATGAGTTTGTTGAATAATTTCAGGTACCTGTTATTGTCTCCATGATACCCCTTAGAAAACAATGGTGTCTGTGAAATCACTAGAATAAGATACTGAAGGAAAAAAGAAAGCTATTCTGCTTGACAGAATCCTGATACAGTTGACATCTAGGGAGAGAAGATGGCATGATGTATGCCATACTTAGTGAAAATTCCCAAAACTTGTGATAGGCTAAGCTTTTGTCTAGGTTGCAAACTCTGTCAAAGAACCTTCCAGCGTTAGTCCTGTCTCCAGCACATCAGAACACACCTGCCATAAAAAACAATGGAATCCATCTGAGGGATGGGCTTTGTCCTTTGTCCTTGGGGATCCAGCCTGTGTCCAGCATGCCGCCCTGATTCAGCAACATTTAGCGAAGCTGAATCTGGGTACTTCTTCTAAACTAGCTTTGCCATTTAAACCAGACACCCCGGGATTTAAACCATTATCCCCGGGATCCTGCACTACCAGAAGGTGAGGATGCTCCACGGTATTAGTTCTGTCTTTAAGGTGTTTGCAGAATTTCAGAGTAAACAAAAATGACTCATCTGCCCTTGAACCTATTCTTCCAAACCTTTCTTTTATCTCGGATCTCTCCTTCCCTTTCTTCATACTACCTACCCTTTGGGGTTCAATAGACCCTTCCTTCTTTAATAAAACTGCTCCCCTTCACATCTATTGAAAACTCAAATGCCACAAGGGAAACTGTAAAGACAACATTTATTGAAGAAATAGCATGTACCATGCATGGTTATGCATCCTTCAATCATTACAGCCTGTGTCTTAATCAGTGACCCACTGTTTAGGCTTGCCCAGGACCAAGGCATTTTGGGGGACTTTCAGTAGTAAACTAGGACAATGTCCATCTGAGACCCGAAACACAAAGACGAGAGGTCATTTTCTAAAGGTCACACTCTTCAACAGTGACCTGTTATGACTCAAACCCCCGGCCTTTGGGGCCTGTCACACTCTCACACTGGCTGTACTGAGGGCTGGTCTGATGATTTGATTAAGGAGTCACACTTGATTTTAGTGACTGAGATGTATTTGCAGGTCTAAGTGGAGCTGTAATAGCGCCAAGTATGAGTATGAGGGAGGTAGTTTTAGGTGGGTATGTTATCACCACCCCCAAAACCCCGCTCTTATGCCAAACCAGTTCAGCTCAGTCAGTTCAGTCACACAATCATGTCTGACTCCTTGTGACCCCATGGACTGCAGCACGCCAGGCCTCCTTGTCCATCATTCTGTGATTGTGGTTTTCAGTCTGTCTGTCCTCTGATGGAAAAGAATAAGAGTCTTATAGAAGCATCCTGATGGAAGAGACTGACTGAGGGGGAAACTGGGTCTTGTTCTGATGGGCGGGGCCATGCTCAGTAAATCTTTAACCCAATTTTCTGTTGATGGGTGGATCTGTGTTCCCTCCCTGCTATTTACCTGGGCCAAACTATGCTGGAGGTAATAAAGATAATGGCTACCTCCTTACAAAGATCACATGTATGTACTGCTACACTCACTGCCCCCAACCCTGCAGTACACCACTGGCCCACCCTTCTGTTGGAGACTACTGGACACTCCTAGCAAGTCCTTTTCATTATAGGGGGCTGGAATGCAAAAGTAGAAAGTCAAGAAATACCTGGAGTAACAGGCAAACTTGGCCTTGGAGTACACAATGAAGCAAAGGCTAATAGACTTTTGCCAAGAAAATGCACTGGTCATAGCAAACACCCTCTTCCAACAACACAAGAGAAGGCTCTACACATGGACATCACCAGACGGTCAATACCGAAATCAGATTGATTATATTCTTTGCAGCCAAAGATGGAGAAGCTCTATACAGTCAGCAATAACAAGACTGGGAGCTGACTGTGGCTCAGATCATGAACTCCTTATTGCCAAATTCAGACTTCAATTGAAGAAAGTAGGGAAAATCACTAGACCATTCATGTATGACCTAAATCAAATCCCTTATGATTATACAGTGGAAGTCAAAAATAGATTCAAGGGATTAGATCTGATATACAGAAGGCCTGAAAAACTATGGACATGACTATGAACATGATGAATTATGATATAGGACAGTAGGCAGTGAACAAGGCCACCCCCAGGAAAAAGAAATGCAAACAGGCAAAATGGCTGTCTAAGGAGGCATTACAAATAGCTGTGGAAAGAAGAGAAGCAAAGACCAAAGGAGAAAAGGAAAGATATAAGCATCTAAATGCAGAGCTCCAAAGAATAGCAAGGAGAGATAAGAAAGCCTTCCTCAGTGATCAATGCAAAGAAATAGAGGAAAACAATAGAATGGGAAAGACTAGAGATCTCTTTAAGAAAATTAGAGATACCAAGGGAACATTTCATGCAAAGATGGGCTCAATAAAGGACAGAAATGGTATGGACCTAACAGAAGCAGAAGAGATTAAGAAGAGGTGGCAAGAATACATAGAAGAACTATACAAAAAAGATCTTCATGACCCAGATGATCATGATAGTATGATTACTCACCTAGAGCCAGACATCCTGGAATGTGAAGTCAAGTGGGCCTTAGAAAGCATCACTAGGAACAAAGCTAGTGGAGGTAATGGAATTCCAGTTGAGTTTTTCAAATCCTAAAAGATGATGCTGTGAAAATGCTGCACTCAAATGCCAGCAAATTTGGAAAACTCAGCAGTGGCCACAGGATTGGAAAAGGTGAGTTTTCATTTCAATCCCAAAGAAAGGCAATGCCAAAGAATGCTTAAACTACCACACACTTGCACTCATCTCACACGCTAGTAAAGTAATGTTCAAAATTCTCCAAACCAGGCTTCAGCAATACGTGAACTGTGAACTTCCAGATGTTCAAGCTGGTTTTATAAAAGGCAGAGGACCCAGAGATGAAATTACCAACATCCGCTGGATCATGGAAAAAGCAAGAGAGTTACAGAAAAATATCTATTTCTGCTTTCTTGACTATGCCAAAGTCTTTGACTGTGTGGATCAAAATAAACTGTGGAAAATTCTTAAAGAGATGGGAATACCAGACCACCTGACCTGCCTCTTGAGAAATCTGTGTGCAGGTCAGGAAGCAACAGTTAGAACTGGACATGGAACAACAGACTCGTTCCAAATAGGAAAAGGAGTATGTCAAGGCTATATATTGTCACCCTGTTTATTTAACTTATATGCAGAGTACATCATGCGAAATGCCGGGCTGGAAGAAGCACAAACTGGAATCAAGATTGCTGGGAGAAATATCAATAATCTCAGATATGCAGATGACACCACCATTATGGCAGAAAGTGAAGAAGAACTAAAGAGTCTCTTGTTGAAAGTGAAAGAGGAGAGTGAAAAAGCTGGCTTAAAGCTCAACATTCAGAAAACTAAGATCATGGCATCTGGTCCATCACTTCATGGCAAATAGATGGGGAAACAGTGGCAACAGTGACAGACTTTATTTTTTTGGGCTCCAAAATCACTGCAGATGTTGACTGTAGCCATGAAATTAAAAGACGCTTACTCCTTGGAAGAAATGTTATGACCAACCTAGACAGCATATTAAAAAGCAGAGACATTACTTTGCCAACAAAGGTCTGTCTAGTCAAGACTATGGTTTTTCCAGCAGTCATGTATGGATGTGAGAGTTGGAATATAAAGAAAGCTGAGTACCAAAGAATTGATGCTTCTGAACCATGGTGTTGGATAAGACTCTTGAGAGCCCATTGGACTGCAAGAATATCCAACCAGTCCATTCAAAAGGAGATCAGTCCTGGGTGTTCATTGGAAGAACTGATGTTATAGCTGAAACTCCAATAATTTGGCCACTTGCCGCGAAGAATTGAAAAATTTGAAAAATCCCTGATGGTGGGAAAGATTGAAGGTGGGAGGAGAAGGGGACGATGGAGGATGAGATGCTTGGATGGCAAATGAAACTATGAGCCATGCCATGTAGGGCCATCCAAGATGGATGGTTCATGATGAAGAGTTCTGACAAAATGTGGTCCACTGAAGAAGGGACTGGCAAACCAATTCAGTATTCTTGCCTTGAGAACCCCATGAACAGCATGAAAAGGCAAAAAGATAGGACACTGAAAGATGAACTCCCCAGGTCGATAGGTGCCCAATTTGCTACTGGAGATCAGTGGAAAAATAACTCCAGAAAGAATGAAGAGACAAGAGCCAAAGCAAGAATGACACCCAATTGTGGATGTGACTGTTGACAGAAGCAAAGTCCAGTGCTGTAAAGAGAAATATTGCATAGGAACCTGGAATGTTAGGTCTATGGATCAAGGTAAATTGGAAGTGGTCAAACAGGAGATGGCAAAAGTGAACGTCAACTTTCTAGGAATCAGTGAACCAAAATGGACTGGAATGGGTGAATTTAACTCAGATGACCATTATATCTACTACTGTGAGCAAGAATCCCTTAGAAGAAATGGAGTAGCCATTATAGTCAACAAAAGTCTGAAATACAGTACTTGGATGCAATCTCAAAAATGACAGGGTGATCTCTATTCGTTTCCAAGGCAAATCATTCAATATCACAGTCATCCGAGTCTATGCCCTGACCAGTAATGCTGAAGAAGCTGAAGTTGAACAGTTCTATGAAGACCTACAAGACCTTCTAGAACTAACACCCCCCAAAAAGATACCAAACCAGACCTGGAAGCAAATATTGAGAGTCAGCAGTTTTGATGTCCCTGCTTCTGAACATTTGCAAAAGGCTCTGCTTGGGGTTGGTGTCATGGCTTGGGAGAGTGTAGGTGGGCAGACTGTGTATTTTGGAAGTACGAATCAGTATGAATCATGATTGGTAGGGTTCCTTGTAATTTTGACTTCCCACATGAAGCCTACACTCAAAAATTAACAGACTGATTTAAAGATCTCATTTTCTAGGAATATTTTTCCAGACAGCTTTGTTCTGGTTTCACATCTCTAGTGTTCACATTTGTACTCTTGAAGATGGCTATAGGTATGTGCATGTATGTGTATGCATGTGTGTATATGTGTGCGTGTGTGTATATGTGTGCCTGTGTGTGTGCTCAGTCATCTCTGACTCCTTGCGACCCCATGGACTGTACCCCCTCAGGCTCCTCTGTCCATGGAATTTCCAAGCAAGGATACTGTAGTTGGTTACAATTTTCTGCTCCAGGGGATCTTCCCGACCCAGGGATTGAACCTGTGTGTCCTGAGTCTCTTGGTTGGGAGGCAGATTCTTTAACACTGAGACACCTGGGAAGCCATTTATATGTTTTGTTGTTGTTCAGTCGCTCAGTCATGTCTAACTCTTTGTGGACTGCAGCATGCCAGGCTTCTCTGTTCTTCACCATCTCCCAAAGTTTACTCAAACTCATGTGCATTGAGTCAGTGATGCCATCCAACCATCTCATCCTCTGTCATTCTTTTCTCCTCCTGCATACAATTTTTACCAGTATCAGGGTCTTTTCTAATGAGTCAGCTCTTCGCATCAGGTGGCCATATTATCGGAGCTTCAGCGTTAGTCCTTCCATTGAATATTCAGAACTGATTTCCTTTAAGATTGACTGGTTTGATCTCCTTGCAGTCCAAGGGACTTTCAAGAGTCTTCTCCAGCACCACAGTTTGAAAGCATTAATTCTTTGATATTTAGACTTCTTTATGGTCCACCTCTCATATCTGTACATGACTCTTGGAAAACCCATAGCTTGGACTATACACAACTTTGTTGGCAAAGTGATATCACTGCTTTTTAGTATGCTGTCTAGGTGTGTCATAGCTTTTCCAAGGAGCAAGTGTCTTGATTTCGTGGCTGCAGACACCATCTACAGTGATTTTGGAGCCCAAGAAAATGACTTCTGTTACTATTTCCACTTTTTCCCCATCTGTTTCCCATGAAGTGATGTGATCAGATGCCATGATATTCATGCTTTGAATGTTGAGTTTTAGGCCAACTTTTTCACTCTCCTCTTTCACTTTCAAGAGGCTCTTTAGTTCCTCTTTTGCTTTCTGCCGTAAAGGTAGTGTCATCTGCATATCTGAGGTTATTGATATTTCTCCCAGCAGTCTTGATTCTAGCTTGAGCTTCATCCAGACCCGCATTTCGCATGATGCACTCTGCATAGAAGTTAAATAAATAGGTGACAATATACAGCCTTGATGTACTCCTTTCCCAATTTTGAACCAGTCCATTGTTCCTTGTCTTGTTCAAAGTGTTGCTTCTTGACCTGCATACAAATTTCTTAGGAGGCAGGTCTGGTGGTCTGATATTCCCATCCCTTCAACAAGCCTCCACAGTTTGTTGAGATCCACACAGTAAAAGGGTTTAAATGTAGTCAATGAAGGAAAAGTAGATTTTTTTCTGGAATTTCCTTGCTTTTTCTGTGATCCAGCGGATGTTGACTATTCGATCTCTGGATCCTCTGCCTTTGCTAAATCCAGCTTATACTTCTGGAAGTTATCAGTTCATGAACTGTTGGAGCATAGCTTGAAGGATTTTGAGCATTACCTTGCTAACATGTGAAATGAGTGCAATTGTCCGGTAGTTTGAACATTCTTTGGCACTGCCCATCTTTGGGATTGGAATGAAAACTGACTTTTTCCAGTCCTGTGGCCATTGCCAAGTTTTCCAAATTTGCTGGCACACTGAGTGCAGCATTTTAACAGCCTCAGCTTTTAGGATTTGAAATAGCTTAACTGGAATTTCACCACCTCCGCTAGCTTTGTTCATAGCAATGCTTCTTAAGGCTCACTGGACTTCACGCTCCAGGATGTCTGGCTCTAAGCGAGTAATCACGTTGCTCTCTTGCAGTGTTTGGTTCTTTAATAGTTCTCCCCTCTCAGGTTTGCTCACGTTATGCACCCTCCTATCAGGTGAATCTCTAGCACACTCTTTCTTTCCCTAACAAAGTGTGGCACTGTGGAGGGACTGAGAGAGCAGTTTTTCATGAATTTTCATTTTTAATTAGCATAACAGTTGTTATGTAGGGAACTGGTGCTTCTAAATTGACTGTGATTAGAAGCAGTTGATTTATGTAAGTAGTTTTAAACCTGTTTCCAACAAATTCCGTATATTATTTATTAATCTAGTAAATACATTTTTTTTACTTCCTAGAAAATATAAAAGAAAATTCTACCTATTCCAAAGGCAAATTATATTTTGTTACTTCTGTTGTCCTTGAATTCCTGAAGCCCTACAGTAACATGATCGCACAGGAAACAGTTCAGCAAAGAGCCAATGTTTGTTGGACCCTTTTAAAATGCGGGCTTTCTTCCAGGTGCTTTGTGTATGTTAAATGTAAATGATTCTATAAAGTAGATACTCTCTGACACCCCTTTTACAGATGAGAAAATTGAGACTCAGGGATGCTAAGCAGTTTGTCTGAGCTCACAAAGCTGCTATGTGAAGAAGCTCAAATTCAAACCTAGGTGGTACTGGCTCCTTAGCTTAATAGGAAATATATATGTGTGTATGTATGACTTATTCATTGACTAAGTATTTATTGAGCACACAATAGATGCTGCACAGAGATAAATAAGACTCATCCTGCTTTAGGATGGTCTGGTGTCAGCAGAATGATTATAAACTGATGAATTACAGTGTACTGAAATAGATATTAGCATTTGGGCAGGAACAAAGTACTATGGGAGAGAATTAGCATGTATTTTCCAAAGGCTAAATGTAATACTTTTTATACTTGCCACTTTTCTTCAGGAAAAAAGAATACATTTAGAAAGGATATTAACCTATTTGAGGAAAGGAGAGGATCAGAGAGTCATAAAAGTGTTTTTTTTTTTTTTTTTCCTGAATATATCCTATAACTTATGTGGGGATATTCTGTTCTTAATTAAACATCCAATCAATATGCCTTTTTTAAATGACCAAAAATACTGACTACACCAAGACAATATTATAAGATTTCCCTCACCTACCCAGACCTCTCTCCTGGAGTAACATAGTAAAGGAACTGTTAAAGAGGACATTTACTATTCGAGGTAGTTATAGTCAAGGGCACCGTGTCTAAACACTAATCTTCACATCAATGACTAGCTGGCTGTATCAGAGTTTTATGATGTCACACATTCCTAGGTCATACTGCTGTGGATCTTGATATGGCAAGTCTAGGGTACAGCCTAGGTCTTTGTATTTTATAAGTGCTTAAATTGATTTCTGTGTACATTCAAGTTCAACTGATCTGAAAGTACCCATGAAAAGGAGAGCCACTGATATGATATTTACTTTCTATTATCTTGTTCAAGGTTATGGATTAGTCAGTAAGAGTCTGGTCTCTGAAAACAGATCTCAGTAAGTTCAATCTGTTTCACTGACTAGTTGGGGACCTGGGACAAATTTCTTAAGCTCTGTATTGCCTTTCTTATAGTGTTATAAGGATTAGATATAATGCACACAAAGCAGCTAGCAGGGCCTTGCACTGAGTACATACTCAATGAATGTTAGAATACACACACACACACATACAGGCTAACATACACACAGGCTCACACACATATACCCATGTTTATTATGTATAAATGATCATTTCATTTCAAATGAAATAATTTTCCACAATTTCCATTGTAGGAAAGAAGTAGGTCTGTGGCCATAGAGGGCCTTTTCAATGTTGAGAATTATAATCCACTAATAGTGAGCATGTAGTTTCTTAGTGCTTCTTCGCTAGCCAACTTTATATGCTTTAGAGCTGGGAGTGGACACATCTTATACTTGTCATTAATTCCTATCCTTCACATCCTGTAAAAACTGACCCACCACAATCTGAATTAGTTAATCCTGAAAAGCAGAATGATATTGTTAAAAGAGCTGTCATCAAAGATAATGAGTTCTAATCCAGCATTGAAACTAACAAATTTATAAAATGGGCCAGCTCACGGCCACTCTTAAGTCTTTATTTTCATATGTATTAAGATGCAAGGAGACAAATGAGGTGGTTTCTAAGGGCCTTTACAGCTAGAAGGTTCTGGGTTTCTGAGATGCTTAATTGTACCAAATATCGTAACCCAATATCCTTGATATCATCTCTTTCTTGATGACATCATTTGGCCTTTAATCCAAAAGAGTGGCTGATGTATTTAGGAGCCTAAACATGAACTTGGCTGTAGATATTCCTACAGTAACTGAGAGGTATAGCCAACTCTTGGTTATCCAACAGAGTGTTTAAACAGCTCATCAGCAAGCTGGGTCAGGATTGTGTCCGTGTAATCCTCACAGAGAAAGAACTCCATGGAGTCCTGGGTGCCTCTCATTTGGCAGTTGATTGTGCTCAGATAATGAGGTCCCTTTCCAGGCAGGCATCTCTTCCACTGGAGGTCTGAGATCAAAATTTAGCAGCTAGTTTCTCTATAGCAGGGAAGAGAGAAGAGAGTGCCTCTCATGAGCAAGTATGCAATGTAATCCAGAGCTCCCTCTTTTTAAGATTCTTAATCAGTCAGGACACTGAGGGTACCAAGAAATAGCAGCCATTTTGATAACTCACAATGTGTGGAAATAAAAACTAGTGAAAAATCGGAACATGACCATGTTGAAAAGTTGGTTCATTCACCATCTACTGATTTGTTTTTTTGTTTTCAGTCAGATTAACTTTAAAGCTTTCCAGAGCTCTCTACTGCTGCATGAGATTACTAATGAAACAAATATGCATCTCGTTACTTACTGAGCTAATTTTTCTCACATTCCTGAATGAAAATATATTCCTTTATATATTAACATTATAGAAGATCCAGTTCTTAAGCCTTTGGAAATGGTAATAAAACCATTTGAACTCTCCTTTTCATATTGATTTCTACGTGTACTTTCTAAACGTTAGCAAGGGAAAGAAGTATTTTCAAGATGGGAATGTCCATCCCTTCTTGTGCACTTCGATTCAGTGAAGGCCCATGTCCAGACTAGGTGCTTCTGTGGGGTAGGTAATATTTTGGGGGGCTTTTCTCTTTTTGGACCACTTCTCTTTGGTCTGAATATTTCCTGGATACCTAGTTTACCCCATGCCTTCCTCACCACCCCTCACCTCCTTCATGACATACATCTTTTATCAGATGTCTGTTGGAAAGCTTTGTTAACTTAATCCATTCTAATGACTTCCTCAGATTGCAGTAGGTACAACAGAACTCTTAAAGCAAGAGGATGAAATCTAAAATTGCAAAATTTGTTTTAGAAAGTATGGAAAGTTCTTATGGAAAGTATGCAATTTTGGGTTTTTTAATGGAGGAGGGGATTCCACTTTAAAATCAGAAGTTTTCCTAGGTCTCCTCAAATCACATAAGGGCCACGTTTTCATCCTTTGTGAAAAGCTAGTGCTACAGGTTTTCAGTGACTTCTCAAACTGGGCTAATTTTTATAAAGGACAATTCCTGAATCAGGAGAGGGTGGTGTGTATGTATCTGTGTGTGTGTGTGTGTGTGTGTGTGTGTGTGTGTGTATAAAATATCTGTGATAGAAAGACAGCTCAACTGTTTTACAAATAAACTATCATATTTCAAAACATGTTTTAAATACTTAGCTTGAAATAAGGCTTAGTTTTATGAAGAGTGAGAAAAAGACAAAGTCAAAATTAGGAATAAATGATAAACTGTCAGGGCTAGGGAAACCTATTGACGGGTGTTTTTTCCTCAGCATGTGTATCCTAACAGAGCAGACAGCTTGACCTTTTCTTAATTCATGGAACAGGAACTCCATTGAAAGGTTGCCTGCTTTTTTGTTCTTACTTTAAAAGGGAAAGAAAGGAGAGAAAACTGCCTTATTCTTATTACGAAGTTATACTGATGGACTGAAAGCACTTCAGAGATAAATTTTAGATTAAGAAGACAAACATATGCCCTTAAAAATATTAATAAAGTAGACAAAGCCAGTGGAAAAGGAGAGACACCCAGAACAGTCTTCTAGATCCAGATTTTCTGAAAACAGTTTAAACAACAAAGTTAACAAGTGTTTGAAATGATACATTCTACAAAGATGCTTATACTTCTTCAAGTCTCTGAGTGACATCTTGGTTTCTATTATACTGCTTAATCATGTAATGTATATTATTTTTAACATAGCATTTTTAGTAGTGGAAATGTTGAAGCGTGACACTCTGACCATGTGGATTCTGTGCCCTGGTGGAGAAGACAGTGAAAGGTACATTCAGACCAAGAGACCCCTTAACTCTGCTGAGCCCCCAAAAATCAGAGTCACTATCTGAGCCAAAGATAGAGCATTGAGACAAAAAAAAAACAAACTCTGGATTCAAAGAACATTGGAGTCTGCCTTTTATCAATTGCTAAGTGTGTGGTGGAGAGCAGATGGCACTAGTGGTAAAGAACCTGCCTGCCAGTGCCCATGCAGGAGATGTAAGAAACGGGGTTTGATCCCCAGGTGGGAGATCCCTGGAAAAGGAAATGGCAACCCTCTCCAGTGTTCTTGCCTGGAAAATCTTTGGACAGAGGAGCCTGGCAGGTAGCCAGGCTAGTCCTTGGACTACCAGGTAGGTAGTCCTTGGGATCGCAGAGTCGGACATGACTGAAGTGACTTAGTATGCAACCACGCACGCGTGGTGGAGAACAGGGCTGAGGGTGAGTGGGGTAGCCTTGCCAGTTCTGCAGGGCGGAGTATGAAACCCCAGCCATAGTTCTCTCAGCCATCCACTGTGGTGAGAGCCTGATGGCTCCATGTATTAATCCCACAGCCCTCTGGGGGCAACTCTAAACTGTAGGCAGAGTGCCTACCCGGGGATAATGAGCATCTAAAGGTCTGACCTAGAATTTCCAACCTTATTAAATGAAAGCAAATAGGACAAAAGCCAAAAAGAAGTCTGGAGACTAATCATCTGGCCTAGAAAACAGATGAAGCATTGTTATTAAAACATAGAACTTGTTAGTTTTAATATTAAAAGAGAAATTAGGGAAGGGTATGAACAAGCAAATCATCCAGTTTTCCTTTTAAAGGGGAATTCCATACATTAACAGTTCACCTTGGGGCAAATTACAAAGAAATTTCAAGTACACTGAAAGAGAATTTATACTGTACAAAGTTGTCAAAGTTTTCCCCTGTGCATGTTCTTCCAAAGAACTTAGTAGAGTATAAGTAGTGAAATAAATGCTTAATAAACATCGGTTGAATGACCAAGTCAATGACTGAGTGAATAGTTAAATGAATAAATTAATCAGTGAATACGTCTATTTTCCTAGGCTTCAGCCACAGATGAAAATTCACTCTGCTCAACAGCTATTTATTACCCCCTGCTCTCTAGTTAGTCCAGACTTGGCAAAGGAGTGGTTATATAAGTTGCCTCCAGGGCTCTCCACAGTCATTTCTTAAGTCCTTTAGTATCTGCCTGGCTCCCAGACAGATGACTGAAGGCTACCGATGACATTGTTTAACTCAAAGGTTTTTTTTTTCTCCTCAGTCCACGTCCACCTTGCTGAAGCAAATGATAGAATGGAACACAATTTCTTAAATCTTCAAATATGTATGATAGTTATAATTATGAATCTCAAGATATAACTTGTGTGCTTAAAATGAAAATTATTTTTTGGTAACTCAGTGTAATAGTCGAGGCTCCCTTCTGCTTGGGCTGTGAAAATGTAACCTAAACCAATTTTGGGGCGGCCTTTTCTGCCACTTCAGTGCCACTCTTCAGTGTTCTGGCAGTATTTAAGCCTGTCTTGATCCCTATCCGTCACATCACACACATATCTGTGAGCTTTACCTGGGAAACAAGTCAAAAAAGGCCTTTGTACATTGATCCTATAAATAGAGGTTATGTCATCTGCCCTGGGGGTCAGCTGAGAAGAAAGCACTGTCTCCTCTTCTCAGGGTTCTATGATGTCTGATTATAATTTTCTTCTGTTTTATTTCTCCCTAATCCCTTGCAGCTTAGTCAGTAAAGAATCTGCCTGCAGTGCAGGAGACTTAGGTTCGATTCCTGAGTCGGGATGATCCCCTGGAGAAGGAAATGGCAATCCACTCCAGTATTCTTTCCTGGAGAATCCCATGGACGGAGGACCTTGGCAAGCTATAGTCCATGGGGTTGCAAGAGTCGAACACAACTTAGCGATTAAACCATCAATCCCAACCTAGAGATACTTTTGAAGCTCTGGGAGAAGCCTCTTGGTGTTTACTTACAGTAAACTTACTTACCCCAACTGTTGTTTATGCCATTATGTTCAAAAGAGTATTTTGAGATTCAAAAACTGAGAATTACTTTTTGTTTTGTCTTCTGTCATATCATATCTGTCTTACAGTTATGTGTGTATGTATGTATGTATGATTTTATCCTTAGTACATTTCTCTAAAGTAAAATTCTTTATTTATAAAGGGTTTTATCCATTGCATAACAACAGTGCCCAGCAGAAAAGCTGTACTAGTTTTTGTCACAATATTACCAGTGTATGAGTACCTCTTCCCTACATCCTTGTCAATACACCATATTTTAAAATACATCTTCACCATTTTTAAATTAAAAACAAAATATTTTTTCATCTGCATTTGTTTGATTATGAGGGAGGTTGGGCATTTTTTTTCATAGATTCATTGACCATTTTAAAAAATTATTATTTGTCCAAGAGCTCACTTGGCTCATTTTGCTTAGATCTTTATTGACTTCTAAGATCTCTTCCATTGGTTCATTGAAAAAGCAAGAGAATTCCAGAAAAACATCTACTTCTGCTTTATTGACTATGCCAAAGCCTTTGACTATATGGATCACAACAAACTGTGAAAATTTTTTAAAGTGGTGGAAATACCAGACCATCTTGCCTGCCTCCTGAGAAATCTGTACGCACATCAAGAAGCAACACTTAGAACCAGACATGGAACAATGAATTGGTTACAAATTGGGAAAGGAGTACATCAAGGCTGTATATCGTCACCCTGTTTATTTAACTTACATGCAGAGTGCATCATGTGAAATGTGGGGCTGGATGAAGCACATGCTGGAATCAAAATTGCCGGGAGAAATATCCATTACCTCAGATGTGCAGATGATACCACCCTTATGGCAGAAAGCAAAAGAGGAACTAAAGAGCCTCCTGATGAAAGAGGAGAGTGAAAAAGCTGGCTTAAAACTCAACATTCAAAAAACTAAGATCATAGCATCTGGTCACATCACTTCCTGACAAATGGACGGGGAAACAGTGGGAACAGTGAGAGATTTTATTTTTTGGGGCTCCAAAATCACTGCAGATGGTGACTGCAGCCATGAAATTAAAAGGTACTTGCTCCTTGGAAGAAAAGCTATGACCAACCTAGACAGCATATTAAAAAGCAAAGACATCACTTTGCCAACAAAGATCCATCTAGTCAAAGGTATGGTTTTTCCAGTAGTCATGTATGAATGTGAGAGTTGGACTGTGAAGAAAGCTGAGTGCCAAAGAATTGATGCTTTTGAACTGTGGTGTTGGAGAAGACTCTTGAGAGTCCCTTGGACTGCAAGGAGATCCAACCAGTCCATCCTAAAGGAACTCAGTCCTGAATGTTCATTGGAAGGACTGATGCTGAAGCTGAAACTCTAATACTTTGGCCACCTCATGCGAAGAGTTGACTCATTGGAAAAGACTGTGATGCTGGGAGGGATTGGGGGCAGGAGGAGAAGGGGACGACAGAGGATGAGATGGTTGGATGGCATCACCGACTCAATGGACATGAGTTTGAGTAAACTCCGGGAGTTGGTGATGGACATGGTGGCCTGGCATGCTGCGATTCATGGGGTTGCAAATAGTCAGACATGACTGAGTGACTGAACTCAACTGAACTGATAGTGTGTGAGACATATAAACTTACATTTTTTTAAAAAAAGCTTTTTATTTTATATTGAAATATAGCCAATTAAAAATGTGGTGATTTCAGGTGCACAGCAGACACAGGCGTACATATACATGTATCCATTCTCCCCCAGACTCCTCTCCCATCGAGGCTGCCACATAACATTGAACAGAATTCTCCGTGATGTACAATAGGTCCTTGTTGGTTATCCATTTTAAATACAGCACTGTGCACATATTCAGAAAAGGCAATGGCACCCCACTCCAGTATTCTTGCCTGGAGAATCCCATGGATGGAGGAGTCTGGTAGGCTGCGGTCCATGGGGTCGCTAAGAGTCGGACATGACTGAACGACTTCCCTTTCATTTTTCACTTTCATGCATTGGAGAAGGAAATGGCAACCCACTCTAGTGTTCTTGCCTGGAGAATCCCAGAGAAGGGGGAGCCTGGTGGGCTGCCATCTATGGGGTCGCACAGAGTCGGACACGACTGAAGTGACTTAGCAGTGCACATGTTGATCTTCAACTCCCTAACTACCCCTTCCTCCCACAAGTCCCCCCTGGTAACCATAAGTTTTTTCTCTTCAGTCTAAAAACTTCCAATTTTTAAATCTGATTTTGTGGCGTGTCTTTTTTGGTATTTTTACTTAAGAATTACTTTTACATTGCAAGATGATGAACACTGACCTATGCTTTATTTTAGTTGTTTAATGGTTTTATTTTTACATTGAAATTGTTAATCACTCTGCTATATGTAGCATAGACTGTGAGACTGGAATCCACATTCTTTTGTATCATTTAATTATTATCTGTTCCAGCATCATTGTTTAACAATCCTTTCTTCCTTTAGTCTGAATTTCAGATTTATCATGTAACATATGTTTTATGTGGTTGATCCGCTTCTAGATTCTGTCTTGTTCTCCTCTTACTACATCAGTAAGACACTACTTTAAGCATTGTAGATTCTTTTTAAGTGCTAATACCAGATAGGAATTCTTTTTTGTTATCCCTCTTCATTATTCGTTTTAAACTTTTCCTAAGGTTTCTGGACCAGTGAAATTACTCTGCCAGGTGAAATTTAGAAGTCCTGTTCTAAATGTTAGTGTTATCTTTCAGGTCTTCATTATCTGTCCTCCTCCTGTCCTGACCCTCCATTCCATCCATCCTGTATCTAGTGCAGCTAACCTGCTCGTGGTTCAACTACAAATGCACTAAATGATAACGTTGAGGGCATAAATCTGCCATCCCTTCTTTCAATTTCCAGTTGTTAGAGGTTGTACTATAATACTCATTTTGCATTTCGCTCCAGAGAAAAGAACATGGAAACTCTCCCCTTATGAGATATCATTGTTGTTTCAGAGTGTGGAAGGAGAACACCATGAAAAAGCCGTAGAACTGCTTAAGGCTGCTAAGGACAGCGTCAAGCTGGTGGTGCGATACACCCCGAAAGTCCTAGAAGAAATGGAGGCTCGCTTTGAAAAGCTACGGACAGCCCGGCGTCGGCAACAGCAGCAGTTGCTAATTCAGCAGCAACAACAGCAGCAGCAGCAACAAACACAGCAAAACCACATGTCATAGGTAAGAGGTGCCCTCTACACAAGGAAAGCCCCATACGCACAGAATTTGGTTTTTTAAAAAGTATAGTTTCTTAGACAGCTGGAATGTAATCATTAGATTTAATAATCCAAAAAAATTAATCAAACAAAAAACAGTGACCTCAGAAAATGTTAATGAGACAGTTGCTTATATTATGTTTCATTTAGCCATATTCCCTGGAAATGTACGCTATTTTGAAAAAATTATATACTTGAGGAGGACAGGTACAGACGATACGATGCCTTTGTGCAGATTACAGAACTGCGGCATCTGTGCAGACGCACATCCTCTGGCACACGTCTTCATGACAAGAGTGTGGGCCACATTCCAGCCCCGCTTGCCTCCCTGGCTAGTTGCCTTTGCACAGTCTACAAACTAATCAACCATATAGTGCTAGTCCTGGGGAGATCCCCTCTACCATACTGAAACCGTTTACTAGAAGACTGCTCCAGTGAAGAGGACGAAGTAGAGACCTGCCAGTGTTTAATTATGCTCTGAGATTTTGGAATTCTCTTTGGGTCTTCATTAAAATGTGTCTCAGGTATACCTGTCTTTCTAAATTCCACTTTGTGACAAGGGTAAGTCAGGTTTTGCTTCATGTTTTTAGAAAAATTCAAAAAAAAAAAAAAAAAAAAAGAGAGAGAAAATTCAGGAAAAATTGTTAAAGAGTCACCATCTCTGAAGTGCCTGCTGTGTGCTAGGCCCTTCTCACGTGTTATCCCTAATCCTCAAAAAACCCTTCACAGCAAGTATCACTGAAACACCATTTTTTCAGATGAATGATATGAAGCTGCCATAGTTTGAATGAATTCCCCACAGCCACACTTACAAGTAGCAAAGAATTATTTCTCCTTCTTACTCTGCCAAGTAATTCATCTGCCAACATTAGGAATTCTGGAGTTACATACATTTTCCTTGCTATCTTTTGGAAGAGACAGTTTGAATCTTTGATACCTCTATACTATAATGTCTGCAAATGTGTATTTAAAATGAGGTTTAAACATTCTTGGGAAGATGACAGTGGGTAATGGTGGTTTTAACCCATTCAATATCAGATTACTATTTGCACAACAAGAAACACTGGATATGAGAAGAGATTTTCAATTTTTGGTGACACTCATGAAAAGAAGCTACATGAGGAAGTTAAATAGAGTATGGGACTTGTTCTCAGAGGGTCCTGGGAATTCAACTATCTTTCTTTTATAACCTGCTAGTTTTATTACAGATACCATAGTTTGGTGTCTTTGTCTGAAATTACATTCCATTCCAAAAACTACATTTACTCAACAATAAATATCTATTTGTTACTGGGAAGGGCCAGGCACTATTTAATGGGCTTTGGAAGCAGCATGAAGAAATCACAGTCCTTGCTATCCAGGTGCTTACATTATGGTTGGAGGGGATAGTTAATTAACAAGTAGGTAAAAATATCCTATTGAGACCAGTACTTGGTAGAATCAAAATAGTGTGTTTTAATAGAGACTGGCCAGGTGATGACTTTCTGGGAGGTGATCAGGCAAGACGTCTCCAAGGAGGCGACACTGAAGCTGAGGTTGAATGACAAGGAGAAGCCAGGACACAGGCGTCAGAAGAGAAGGAAACAGGCCAGTGCACTAGCTCTGTGGCAGATACGAGGCTATTTGATGTTTGAGGAATAGAAAGAAAGCAGAGCTAGTGAGGCGATAAAGAGTGAGGGGGATGGTGAGACGGACAAAAGCCAGGTTACAGAGAGCTTTCCAAACCACTGAGGGAAGTTGGATTTTATTGCAGTAGAAACCACTGAAGGTTTTTAAGCAAAAGAGCGACATGATTTATGTGTTAAAAGAGATCACTCTGGGTGCTATAGGGAGAATAGATTATTGCAGGATAAGAGTGAAAGTAGAGACAGTTAGGATACTATTATATAATAGGCAAGAGATATGGTGGTTTGGACTGGGGTGGTGGAATGATTTGGATGCATACAGACAAGTCATTTTGTCCATCTCCTCCTCCTCTCTAATCCATTTCAAATATAAAGGTACTGAACATTTGTACTTCCAGAATCCTTTCAAATGTCTTTTTGCTAGTAATAACAATTCACTATTCTTCGGCCAAACATTGGCATTCTTTTCCTGAACTCGTTTTTTCTTCCATTCTCAATAACACGGACTTGTAGCAATTCTCCTAACTGTTTTACCACACTGGCCCTTAGTAAAATTGTTTAAAAGTGTTTTGAAAGAAGTATGTGCCATTCAGACTTCTAAGATCTTACTAAAAGCTTCCTCTTATGCTCATTCAGTCATCTTTGGAAGTATACAACTTGGCCATAAATACTGATGGACCATTTCTCTGTCCCATCAGTGTTCATGAAATCACTTGAGAATTTCCTACTGTCTCATTATCAAAGACTAACAGTTTTAATAAAAAGCATTTAAAACCATGTTTTTTTGTTACACAGGATAGGGTAAAGTTCTATTTAAGAGAACAAGAAATTTATATTGCCAATTTATATTGAAATTTATACCTGCCAAGGTAGCACTTGCAATATACGATATAATGGCCCCTTGAAATGAAGCTAGTGTCCATTTCAAGTACAAGCAAAGTACAACTAAGTCATATCATCCATGGATTTTATGGTGGATTCAGTCAAAGAGACTTACATTAGCTCTTATTCAACTTTTAATTAATTAGATTTTTAGGGATTAAATGGGATTCGTTACACTTGCTAACTCGTATTCTGGTTGCTTTTGAGAAGAGATCTGAAACTGTTTACTCTGAATAGATTGCTAATTTTTTTTTAAATTTTGACAAGTCAAGCAAAGACCAGGTAAAGCAAAATTGTCAGATACTATCTTATTTTTATCGCATGAAATATAATTTCTATTCTGTAAATTAGAAATAATATTTTTATATGAGATGGTAGAAGTTATGAAATAACTAGCAATGGTCAGTGGTGCACACAGATGGAAAACAGGTTTAATGCAAGTAGTGTGTGGACAATGCGTCTTATGCCTACTTTTAATTTTAAATTCCCCTGAAGTACATTTCACTTGTCTTTTCCCTAACTTCTATCTTTGTTTATCTGGAAGAATAGATTACATTTTCTAAAATGTAGTAAGTATGATCACTTTATAATTATATTATAGAAACCTATGAATATAGGATTTTTTAAAAAAAATACTATAACCACTTTTTTTGAGAAGCAGTATTATATTTCTTTAAGCATTTTTTTTTAATTGAAGTGTGGTTGACTTTGATTATTAGTTTCAAGCAAACAACATAGTGATTTAACATTTATAATACATTACAAATTGATCATCACAATAAGTCTAGTTACCACCCATCCTCATACAGCCTTATTATAGTATTACTGACTATGCTTCCTGTGCTGTACATTATATCCCATGATTTATTTATTTTATAACTGGAAGTTTGTACCTGTTAATCCCCTTCACCTATTTTGCTTTCCATCCCATAAGCATCTCATTTTTAAAAGTGTGAATCTATGTAAATCCATATTTCACTCAGATTCTCAAAGAATAAATGTGAGAAGAACAGAGAAATTCTTTTCGAGATGTCAGCATTCTGAGGAAGTCAAGACCAAAAGCTTGTTTAATGTCCCTGACCTTCTGCTGGCAGATCCAGAGTTCATTTACATTCAAATACAGGCAGCTTCTTAGCAAATCTGTTAACACACAGCAGCTGACCATTGGCAGTAGCCTCACTGACTCTTGCTCCTCCTGCTCTTCAGGCCCCCGCTTCCCTTATTGTACCCACTACTTCCTGTTCTGTACCTTCCTCTGCCACAGTCACGGGCCTTGTGGTCTGATCCTGGGAACCACTGCCAGAACTGCCAGCCCACTTATTGAGAGGTCCCAAAGGATGACTCTGATAAACACTGAATTTAAGGAACCCAGACTCATCAAGCAGAAAACTGAACCAGGACATAATCATAATGCTGGGTAAAATTTGTTAAGGAATCAGGGTACACCAAGAACTTTTCTGAATGTTTCATATATGCAAAATTACTTAACCTTTACAATAATTCTTTGAGTATTAGGTACTATTTTAAATCTCATTTTAAAGAAGGAAACTGAGTCATGTAGGATTTTTTTTAAAGTCTACTGATTTCACAGGTAGGAAGTTATAGGGCCATGATTCAAATTCAGAGATATGGGCTACAAAGCCTCTTTCTTTTCACAACTGTGCTGTTCTACCTCTTTATTCAGTGACACCTGCCCTTACGTGTCCCATCCCTCATTGTAGACACGTTTGTATGACCTTTCCAGGAATTCAGTCTCACACTGCTCCTAGCTGACATTAACCCTCACCAGTTGCCTCTAAAATAGTACCTTATACTTCAAAGTACTTCATCATCACAGGTCTGTTAGTTTCCTATTGCTGCCCCCCAAATCACTACAAACTTAATGGCTTAAAACAGGGGTCCCCAACCCCTGGGCTGTGGACCAGTACCAGTCCATGGCCTGTTAGGAACCAGGCCACACAGCAGGAGGTGAGCAGTGGGGTGAGTAAGGGAAGCTTCATCTGCTGCTCCCTATAGCTCCCCATCACTCACATCACCACCTGAACCACTCCCCACCCCCGTGTGTGGAAAAGCTGTCTTCCGTGAAGCTGGTTCCCCGTGCCAAAAACGTTGGGGACTGCTGGCTTTAAAGAATACAAATTAGTTTTCTAGCAGTCTTATAAGACAGAAGCCCAGCACAGTCTCACTGGGCTTTCAGAGACTCCAGAGAAGATCCATTTCTTGCCTTTTCCAGTTTCTAGGGGCTGCCTGCACTCTTTACCTCCTGGTTCCATTCCCCATCCTCCAAACCAGCAGTGACAGGAGAGTCCTCACATTGTACCCACTCTCACCTCTGCTTCTACCATCACCTCCCCTTCCCTGACTTTCTTCTCTCACTTTCTTCCACTTCTAATTACAAGGTATGGACCCACCCGGACAGCTCAGGACACTCTCCCTATTTTAACATCAACTGTCTAGCAACCTTACTTCCATCTACAACTTTAATTTCCCTCTACCATGGAATCTTAACACATTCACAGGTTCTGGGGTTTTGAACATCGACATATTTCAGAGGTCATTATCCTGCCTACTATAATGGCTCATTCAAAAATTGGAAAGCAATTTGATCAATAAAAATTTAAACTGTGTGGGAAAGGCATTTTTTTTTAAAGAATCATTAATCTGTTCAATTATAAATCAGGAGAATGAGGGAAATAGAGAACATTCTGTGCAGGTGGTTCTTCCCAGTGGGTATTTCAGTGATGCACCCTTCAGAGGCCCAGCGTTCTCTCGGCTGCTGGCATATCCCATTGGCCTGCTTCCCCTCTGGGTAGATGAAGAGACCCAAGCCTCTTACTAAAATTCATCTGCTGAGTCCCATTCCCTTGGGACATGTAACTCTATGATAAGTTAAGTAATTAAAAACTCAATCATTTGGTAGCTCTGTCACTTGGAAGCTAAGGGACTCGGAGGAAGTTATTCAATGTAAGATTCATTAAAATGGCCTCTTAAGGAAATTAAATAAGAAAAAATAGGCAAAACTTAAAATATGTGGCAATTGATGAGCACTCAAGAGTAACAGTAGTCGTGTTGGTATAATAGTCGCAATATTAATGGCAGATATTTTTATGCAATATCTTGTTAAGTGATTCCTGAAGAAGTACAGGGGCCTCATGCTCGACTTTCAGTTCCACTCTGTAGGCCCAGGGTGCTTTTGGGCATTTCTCTAGAAGGCTTCGAGCTGGAGAGTGCTGATGCAGAGGAGGCAGATTGCAAACCTACACCCAGCGTACACTTTCACATCAACCCAACCAATTCCTTAATTTTTTGTTTTAATACAGTGTTCTGCATTCATTGAAAGAAAAATATCCACAGCTTTAAAAACAAAGATTGAAGCCACTATTTCTGAAAGAAATGGTCCATGACAGTGGGAAGGTGACAGGTCTGGGGGCGTGTTCGGGGAGGCTGCTCCCGCAGGTCTGACCACCTGGGGCATCTGCCTCCTCTGCTCCACTCTGTGTCAGGCTGACCTCTTGGGAGGAGAAGCAGGCCCGGGGGCTGCGTCACAGGAGGGCTATTGGTAGGATCGGCCTGTCAGAGAGAGGCTGTGCTTGCGTGTACCTCAGCAGGGGCGCCACTCAGAGTCAGAACATATAAAGCGTATCTCTCCTCTGCCTTCGTGAGGAAAAACAGAGTCATCTGGAATTGAGAGGAAAAAATGTTTTACTTTTGAGATGTTTCCAAACTGATTTTTTAAGAATTTAATCTTAGGGAATAACTGTGTCTTTTCCATCCTCATTTGATAATTGCTTCCTTTGCAAACATCAATTTTTTTGCCTGTGGAAGACTGCATGAATGATAGCGCCTAAAATACTCCTTGCTGTTCTCATAAAGCAGGTGCTCCTTTGATATTTTTAGCATATTGTAGTTGACAAATGGATACTAATCACTGGTCTCTCTTCACTCTCCCTCCACCCTTTCAGGTCCTTGACGCTCCTTGATCAAACACTCGATTGTCACAAATTTGAAACCGTGCTTCAGAATCCCAGCACATAGTAAAGGAAAAGACAACACTAATTATACCTGTCAAGAAACTGTGAACACGTGGTGTATAAATTCTTTACCAAGACAACTCGACACCTTCTTTCTCTGGGGCTGAACCCCCGCCGCTCACGTGCTCTTTCCACACACCGACCTTCCATTCACGGCAGTGAGAATTCTCAGTGTGTGAAGGGAGAGGTTTTCCAGTCTGCAGACGGAAACAGTACAAGAAGAATAAAGTCTGTGACTTTCACATAAATCACCAAGGCCAGGGTTAAGTGAATCTTGGGTCTATAGCTTTTCCAGAGATTAATAAATCCCTTAGTAGGCTATAGTTCAAACTGCATCAGTTCAAGGTTGTCGCTACTTAAAAGAAAGCTACACATTGCCCCTCACCTAGACCTGTTCCGCATCTGTAATGCTGAGTTGTCCGAATGAGAATTCCAGTTAATTGCAAATTCAACCTCTGTTCCCTCCTGAAAATGGCAAGTTATTATACTGTATTTATAATCTATTCAGGTTCTAGAATCAATTGGCTTTTTATTTTCCATTTCCATGAATTTTATTATGCATTAATAGGCAATTTCAGCTCAACTTTTAGTTTGTTAGAAGCAAGGATAGAAAATGCTAGTACTACTTGTTTTTTTATTTAAGTTTTGTATCCTTATTAGTTCTAACAAGATAATGTTTATTTATTCCACAAAGTAAATATTATCAGAGTATATTTGCTACAAAATTAGGTCTTTTCTTACCAAGTATTATGAATCTGGCAAGAGAATACAAACAAGGATGAACGGATCCTCATATAATATTTATATATAACCCTTCTCTAAATATTTTTTGTTAACTTTATATTTTTGACTGATAAACCGAAGAAATCTCAACTCTTTTTACCTACACCGATATTTTAAAGCCTAGGGCTTTACAAAACTAAATTATAGATGTGCATATATATACAGAAATACATCATACAAAATCTAGATCAGTTTTCTCAAATATACAATGGATATTTTTGGCAATATAAGATCAAAAGTGTAATTCCTTTTCAAATTAGGCATATAGAAACCAGTGATATTAATATTGTGAGTGAAAAGTTACTGCTGCTTCCAGGGTGAAGATATACCTACTTCATTACACATGTTCATGTAGGTGAATGGATAGTGAGACATCTTCTTTCAGAAAGTATCATATACTGGAAAATTACCTGTTGGAGGCACCTATACTGATCATAACTTTTAACTTGTGAATCTAGGCACATAAGTCTGATTTTACTTTATGGCATTAGCAGGAAGCAATAATTATTTGGGCACTTAAATACCTGAGCCACACACATGTACCCGAAGAAAGAATAAATGTCCAGTTGAAACATTCTAGAGAGATCATTAACACGGAGGGAAATATTTGAATATTCCTTTTCCTCAAATGCAGCCATTGACTCCCCAAGAGACAATTATATTTCACATTTCAGATAGTCCCCCAAATTAGAAATTTAAGCAGCTCAGTTTAGGAACTGTTTTCTTGAAAATAAAACCAGTTGGAACCACCACACATGTTTCATTTTGCCCTTTCCGGTGGTCATTACAGTCAGTATCAAATTCTCCTATTCATAGTCCATCACTCAGCAGAGGACAGACAGTAAGGAAACCAGGAGGTGAGCCTATTTCAGCAGTGTCCTGCCATGGTAACAGATTCCCATCCCTGCACACATAGCATTTTTTACTAGAGAGAATGGAGCTGGGGGAGTGGGGGGAGGGGGGCAAGGGTGAGGACCCTGAATGTTATGTAAAATAGGTTTACAAAAGAGATAAGCATGACTAAAGGGAATGAATGGAGAATATGTGAGTAGTATTCAGTTTGAAAGAGGTAGTTCTCATTTTTATAAGAAAAATTTAATAAAACATATATTTTAGTTATCATTTAACAGAAAAATATTAAAGTTATTCAGGCTATGCCACATACTCTCATAAAGGGAAATCATTGCACCCTTATAATGAGGAAATGGTCATTTCAACACATCTCAGTACATTGTATAAATTTGGAGCTTAAGGTATATTTTCATTTAGCTGTAAGTGGTTGGTTAATATTAAATTATCATGTGTTTTCACATCAGCATAAATATTGTCATGGTGTTACAGAAGCAACTGTCAAATGAGCAGATAGCTTACATTGGTGTTTTTAGAAGTCTTTGTATTTTATGCTTCATTTGCATAATATTAAGTGCTAATAAATGTATGCCAAGTCATCTAAGTGAAGGGGTAGTCCGTCACACCTAAGGCATCTAAGGGCACATTACATGTCACATTGGTTCTGCTTACAAATGACCAGCCAAATGGCCAGTTTTCTTTAGTAAGATCTAGTTGTTGAAATGTAAGCCTTCCTGTGAAGTTTACATCAAAAGTAGCCATCCCTAAGACTTAGAGAGATCCCTTGTGGTTCCCTAAAGGTTCACTGAAGCCAGAGGGAAAAGGAAAAAAATTACTACAACTTGTATTAATGCTTTTTATTATTACTGATCACATTAGAGCCACTGAGATGTCCAAAACCATATCAAAATAAAGACATAGGTTGCTCCTATATGAAGCTCAAACTTTAATATCATAAACAAATGAGGTATTAAAAGGGTGAAAATGTTTTGTAACTATTCATCAGTGAAATTTAGTGCTTTCCCTTGACCTGGTTGGTAGCCAGATTTTTCTAAACTCTTTCCTGCTATAATTTTTGAAGGCAAAATACACAAAGCATAGTTCACTGAAAGAATCCTCAAACCTTTTCATTGAGGCATTTACATTTTGATTCTGTTGCTATTTGAAATAGAACATCCACAGGGAGATAATGGGCTGAAATTACAATTGACTTTGGAAAGAATAACAGATTTTGTGCTTCCTCAATCATATAATCAATAGGGAATTCTCTAGTTATGTGAACTACCACTATCTTTTAAGACAATGCTGAGATCTAAATGCAAAATCTATCATTCAGGAGCCTTTTAAGAATTCAAGGCTGTCTCTGAGGAACTTAGCTAGAGATGGATTACACTAATTACAAATGCAGTTTTCAACCGTGACAAATCAAAGTGATCTGATCTCAGTTCATTTTACTAAGCTGTGCCCATAGGACTCTGAGATATTGAGCTATTTTGTCTACATTATTTTTTAACATCTATAGGTATTTGTGGATATGTCAATAATGTCTGCATTTCTCATCTTTTGGCTAGTTTGGATTTATCATGAACACAGGTTTTTAGTAAGACCAGCTTTCATAGCATCATGAAGTAGAAATCAATGCTCCAGAGATTCAGGGAGACCAACATAAGGGAAAATCTCCCAAAACATGGAGGTAGTCTTGCCCATCTCATCCCTCTCTAGATTATAAAATCTCTGAGAAAGGGCTGTGACTGCCTTGTGGACTGCTGTCTCCTATCATCTGGAAAAATGCCCAGCACAATAGAGGCACTCAGTTAATATTTATTGAATGAATAAACAATTACATAAATGAATGAAATTAAATGAGTTTTACCTTTTGATAATTTGAAAAAAATCACCAATTTATTTTATACTGATGGGCATTATAATTTCTGAATTACATAATTAGAACCAGAATTGACTCTTCATACTTTTTAGATATATGAATTTGAAATCAGTTACTTCCAAGGGTTCAAGGGTTTGAGAACACTTAGATAGGCATGTTTGCATATTCAGAGTTTTTACAATGAATAAAACTCAGCCTTTCTTGTTATTTTTGAAAGCTCCCTGAGTTATGATCCATACATGGAACTCCATTTATAAACTTTGTAAAATATAATATTTTAATTTTTAAAAAAGAAAATTTAAATTATCAAGCATATTATTAATAATATGTCCTTCAATGTTCATGAACAACTTTTCTCTAAGGCAATTCATTGATTAGAGACACCATCTCTAAATCTCCTGCTTTCAAAAAAATCACTTTTCCTTTCTCATTTGATCCTTAGAATATATATGAGCTAAAGATTAATCACATAGCAATTAAGACTTTTCCATGTGTTTATTCATCTAACAAACATTTATTGTGTGCCTACTATATGCTAGGTTTTGGATGTAAAATGGCAAACAAGACAGATCTAGCCACCCCTTGGAGTTTGCTGTGAGGAACTCAACACTTGGTCTAGCAGTTAACTAGAGTTTACCATCTCATGGTTCCTTCTTCACAGCTGATAGGAGAAATGAAATCCCTTATGCCATGGAAATCATAAAAGGCTCTCTGCACATATTTATGTAAGCTTGTTTTTCTAAAATACCACACAAATATGCTGCTCAAGGAATCCAAAACCATAGTTAGATGCCACTGAGGTAGGTACTAATTTATTCATGACTGACACATAGCTCTTAACTAAGTTCTGTGCTCAGGACACTCACAGACTCTCTCACTGAATCCCTTCAACAACTCTCTTTAGTAGGTTCCATTTTATCGACAAGAAAACTAAAGCACAGGTATGTGACCTGTCCAAGGTCACACAGCAGATGGAACTGGGATTTGAACCCACACAGTGTAACACAAGAGCTCATATGTCTTCGCATTTTCTGTGGCTTGGGGGATACCATTACATTAAAATAAATGTGTCACTGTATATAAGAAGTACTTTGAAATTGTAGTATACAAAGAGATTAGTGAAGTGTGATCAGCAAACCACAGCAGTGGCAGAAACAGAGTGGGAACTCAATCTTATGTTGCAGCTTACTCTCATGAAGGATATATCAAGCCAGGGAAATGGATAAACATACAGATTCAGACAGTTTCTGACATGCGATAAATATTGCAATGACTTTTCAGAATTATTTATTGTTAGCCACTGTGTCTATTTGGTGCTACAAAAAAACCTGAAAGAAACAAAATCCCTTGCTATAAGGGCTTATCATAAATACACAGTGTGGAGATGAGTCAAGGATGTTTCACATTTATGGGGAAAGATTGGGCGATAGTAATACTATTTTCTCACCATTGCATGTGATTGTGTCTTTCTAATTGTTTTCATTATTTTTCTGAAAGAGCTGCAAAATTGTGCAGTGGTTCAACCTGACCAAAGTGGTATTATGCTGCTGGGAAGTAAAAGTACTAGATACCAGATTGGAAGTACTGTCTTCATTATCAAATTTAAATTCTTTTAAAGCATGAAGATAGAGGGATTTTTAAATGCTCCAGACGTCTACCTGATTATTTGGATGTTAAGTTTTTCATGTTTCTCCTTTACAGACCACACTGTGAGATCATGCTACTGAGGGGTTAGGTTCTAAAACCAATGTGAAAGGCAGAAATTGAGATTGGGCTAACATTATTACCACAATCATGTAGATCAGTGTCCATACTTCGCGAGGTGAGCAAGAACTGACGCCTTTGGGAAAAGTAAACTCACAGCTCCCATCTCAGTCATCAAACAAGAGGAATCATATTCATTATTTAAATTTGTTCTCTCTCTGGCCACTCACAGTTAAATGAGCATGTGATGCAACTTAAATGCTGGTTCCTATTTGTGGAAGCAAGGAGTCTTCTTATGAAGATTTTTTATTATCTCCTCATTCTTTCCTATTACCAACTAATTACTCCTTTAAATAATTAAAATTTTGGAAAGTTTAATTTCACATGTAATACAGCACTAAGGAAACTCATAAGCCTTTTGTCTAAAGCCATACTTTATTTCTACTTCTCTCAACACCTTTATTTTTACTGGAGATACTGCTATTCTCTGTACAGATTTACTGATCTTCCTTATTTGTCATTCACATCAGTTCTTAGATTCTTTAGATTTTTACTTTGGGAAAGTCTCCAACTGTCTTCTCTTACACATTTTTTAATATTCCTACCTATGAATGGGATTCCCTGGTGGCTCAGATGGTAAAGCGTCTGCCTGCAATGCAGGAGACCTGGGTTCGATCCCTGGGTTGGGAAGATCCCCTGGAGAAGGAAATGGCAACCCACTCTTTTGTGAGCTTTAAACTCTTTTCCCAATTAGCATGTATACCCATATATATTTCCCTATATCTTGATGCTTGATAACCCCCCCTGCATTTATTCCTTTGCTCAAAATCCTCTAAGGGGGCCCTCAAAAAAAAATGTAAGATTTCTACTCAAGACTCTAAACCAAAATACTAACATGATGATGGAAAAGAACTTTATAGTGTCATCCCTTCACAAAGGTAAAACATAGAACATGAAATGTGATGGTATGAAAATCTGGTACATGGTCTATGAAATACCATCATGGGGGTTCTATGACACTGAAAAATATTGCAAGTTTTTCTTCAAGATGAAATCAAATGCAATGAGAGACTACCAGTGTTCTGTGGTGAAGATACAGGACTATATTAGATTATGACCTAAAAATTCCAAAATATTTGCTTGTGGTGGTGATGGTTGTATGTGAGAGAGAGAGAGAGAGAGAGAGAGAGAGAGCGCGCGCGCATGCAGGGTTGGGCTAAGATGCTAACCTTTGTTCAGTTGCTAAGTCATGTCTGACTTGCTTTGACCCCATGGACTGTGGCACAGCAGACTTCACAGCGTTCTCCAGGCAAGAATACTGGAGTGGGTTGCCATTTCCTTCTTCAGGGGATCTTCCTGGATCAGGGGTCAAAGCCTCCTACATTGGCAGGCTGATTCTTTAACTCTGAGCCACTAAGGAAGCCCTATGCTAACTTTTTTTTTTTTTTTTAAGTCGCTCAGTCATGTCTGACTCTTAGCAACAATTCTCCAGGCCAGAATACTGGTGTGGGTAGACTTTCCCTTCTCCAGGGGATCTTCCCAACCCAGGAATTGAACCCAGGTCTCCCACATTGCAGGCGGATTCTTTACCAGCTGAGCCACAAGGGAAGCCCAAGGATACTGAAGTGGGTAGCCTATCCCTTCTCCAGCAGATCTTCCTGACCCAGGAATCGAACTGGAGTCTCCTGCATTGCAGTTGGATTCTTTACCAACTGAGCTATGAAGGAAACCCCATGCTGCAAGACAGAGAATGGGTAAAAGCGGTATCTAGTTGGGAAATACGCATCTCAAACCATACTTGGGCCTAATGCATGGTTTGAGATGCGTATTTCCTGACTATATTGCACTGTTTTTACCCATTCTCTGTCTTGCCATCCAAGTTGACCACTACCTATTCCTGGAAACTCCCGAACGTTTCTTCCCCTGAGCTTCTGATTATTTCTGAAATGCCTCTCCTTCCCCTGAAAAACAATCCTCAACTTTCATGGCCCATTTCAGATGGTGCTTCATCCACGAAGCTTTTTCTAATTTTTCCAGGTCTGATGTTATCTTCTCCATCATCAAATCTCATTGTGGTGTCTGCGCCCCTCCTTAGTGGTTTTCTTTGCTTGTCTTACGTATATCCATTTGTGTCTTTATATCTCGATTTCCCCTGAAATGACTAATTACGTATGGCATGGGTGCTTAATATTTCATAAAAGAAATTTCCTTTCACTCGTCAACTTCACAGAGTTGCTTCCAGATTATTTTGGGGGCTTATCTCAATTCTCAGTAGCTCACTCATGAAGTACATGTGAACTGAGAACTCGACACCAGAACTTTTAAAGAGAAAAAAGTCTTAATTATTGAGAAATTTTTATTTTTTTTAAATAGAACATAAATATAAAAACAGAGGCATCACTTTGCCAACCATCACTAAAGGTCTGTATAGTCAAAGCTATGGTTTTCCCAGTAGTATGTACAGACGTGAGAGTTGGACCATAAAGAACTAAGCACTGAAGAATTGATGCTTTCAAACTGTGGTGCTGGAGAAGACTCTTAAGAGTCCCCTGGACTGCAAAGGGATCAAACCAGTCAATTCTAAAGGAAATCAACCCTGAATATTCACTGGAAGGACTGATGCTGAAGCTGTACCTGATGCTGATACTGGCCACCTGATGCAAACAACCACCTCACTGGAAAAAACCCTGAATCTGGAGGTTGATGTAAACAATGTAGATGACCATCACCTCCACCAATCCCTCGGCACACGTACACAATGTTTTATTGCTGGCTTATCCCCACATATTTGGTTGCTTATTCCATGGGAGAAATGATGAAGGCTAAAACTGGGTTTAAAGTCAACAGCCAAACAAGATGGGCACCATGGTACCACTTCCAACTGGACTCTAGTCCTATATTAATGGTCCTCTCCATGGCTGCTTTCCAAAGGAACACAGAACTACCTACTATTTGTTAGTCCTTCTACACCTCCAGACTCTCCCAAATCACTGCATTTGGAATGGGGGTTAGAGAGAATAATTAGTATTGTCTCAACTGCTTTCAGTTCAGTTCAGTTCAGTCGCTCAGTCGTGTCTGATTCTTTGTGACCCCATGAACCGCAGCACGCCAGGCCTCCCTGTCCATCACCAACTCCCGGAGTTCACTCAGACTCATGTCCATCGAGTCGGTGATGCCATCCAGCCATCTCATCCTCTGTCGTCCCCTTCTCCTCCTGCCCCCAATCCCTCCCAGCATCAGAGTCTTTTCCAATAAGTCAACTCTTCGCATGAGGTGGCCAAAGTACTGGAGTTTCAGCTTTAGCATCATTCCTTCCAAAGAAATCCCAGGGCTGATCTCCTTCAGAATGGACTGGTTGGATCTCCTTGCAGTCCAAGGGACTCTCAAGTCTTCTCCAACACCACAGTTCAGAAGCATCAATTCTTCGGTGCTCAGCTTTCTTCACAGTCCAACTCTCACATCCATACATGACCGCAGGGAAAACCATAGCCTTGACTAGATGGACCTTTGTTGGCAAAGTAATGTCTCTGCTTTTCAATATGCTATCTCAATTGCTTTAGCTTACCCTGAAAAATAAAAGTTAATCAAAATCATAACATTTCACTAGTGTTAGTCACATATTTGCTTTTTTTTTTTTTTTTGGTGTGGTCAGCACAAAGTTTTATCTGTGTGTGACATTTATATAACAATATGTTCAACATTTAATTTAAATATGATATTTATTTAATCCCTTCCTCCCAACCCCAAAGGAAAACCCACATATCCCTAAAGGAAAATTCCCACACTTAGACTAAGAACTACACTTCTTTTTTTTTTTTTTTTCTTTTCTTTGTGTTAGAATGATTACAAACAGAACTTCAAGAAATATCCTACATGAATACAATTTCAAATTTCAAAGTGTTTAATTGCTACCTGTCCAATAAGTCTTGCTTCCTATGGGCTTTTTTTTCATTAACTGTATTGTATCTAAAAGAGCTGTAATAGTGAGAGGCTAATGGCTGCCACAGAAGGAGACCCTTACCGGGTCTATACCTGAATTTTTGATAACACAACTTTTCCAGCATCTGGTCCTTAGCTTTGCAGACCCAGGCTCATTTTTTTGCCCCCTAGGAAATCTAGGGACAGTCTCAGCTAACATCTGTCTTTTCAGAATAATTACTAATCAGATCAGATCAGATCAGTCGTTCAGTCGTGTCCGATTCTTTGCGACCCCATGATTCGCAGCACGCCAGGCCTCCCTGTCCATCACCAACTCCCGGAGTTTACTGAGACTCACGTCCATAGAGTCAGTGATGCCATCCAGCCATCTCATCCTCTGTCGTCCCCTTCTCTTCCTGCCCCCAATCCCTCCCAGCATCAGAGTCTTTTCCAATGAGTCAACTCTTTGCATGAGGTGGCCAAAGTACTGGAGTTTCAGCTTTAGCATCATTCCTTCCAAAGAAATCCCAGGGCTGATCTCCTTCAGAATGGACTGGTTGGATCTCCTTGCAGTCCAAGGGACTCTCAAGAGTCTTCTCCAACACCACAGTTCAAAAGCATCAATTCTTCAGCGCTCAGCCTTCTTCACAGTCCAACTCTCACATCCATACATGACCACAGGAAAAACCATAGCCTTGACTAGACAGACCTTTGTTGGCAAAGTAATGTCTCTGCTTTTGAATATGCTATCTAGGTTGGTCATAACTTTCCTTCCAAGGAGTAAGCGTCTTTTAATTTCATGGCTGCAGTCACCATCTGTAGTGATTTTGGAGCCCAGAAAAATAAAGTCTGACACTGTTTCCACTGTTTCCCCATCTATTTCCCATGAAGTGGTGGGACCGGATGCCATGATCTTCGTTTTCTGAATGTTGAGCTTTAAGCTAACTTTTTCACTCTCCACTTTCACTTTCATCAAGAGGCTTTTGAGTTCCTCTTCACTTTCTGCCATAAGGGTGGTGTCATCTGCATATCTGAGGTTATTGATATTTCTCCCGGCAATCTTGATTCCAGCTTGTGCTTCATCCAGTCCAGCGTTTCTTATGATGTACTCTGCATATAAGTTAAATAAGCAGGGTGACAATATACAGCCTTGATGAACTCCTTTTCCTATTTGGAACCAGTCTGTTGTTCCATGTCCAGTTCTAACTGTTGCTTCCTGACCTGCATACAAATTTCTCAAGAGGCAGATCAGGTGGTCTGGTATTCCTATCTCTTGAAGAATTTTCCACAGTTTATTGTGATCCACACAGTCAAAGGCTTTGGCATAGTCAAGAAAGCAGAAATAGATGTTTTTCTGGAACTCTCTTTCTTTTTCTATGATCCAGCGGATGTTGGCAATTTGATCTCTGGTTCCTCTGCCTTTTCTAAAACCAGCTTGAACATCAGGAAGTTCACAGTTCACATATTGCTGAAGCCTGGCTTGGAGAATTTTGAGCATTACTTTACTAGCGTGTGAGATGAGTGCAATTGTGCGGTAGTTTGAGCATTCTTTGGCATTGCCTTTCTTTGGGATTGGAATGAAAACACCTTTTCCAGTCCTGTGGCCACTGCTGAGTTTTCCAAATTTGCTGGCATATTGAGTGCAGCACTTTCACAGCATCATCTTTCATGATTTGGAATAGCTCAACTGGAATTCCATCACCTCCACTAGCTTTGTTCGTAGTGATGCTTTCTAAGGCCCACTTGACTTCACATTCCAGGATGTCTGGCTCTAGGTCAGTGATCACACCTTTAATGCTCAAAAGTGCCCCAATTTAGACAACACAAGATGTTGTCAACCTATTTAGAAATGATAAAGCCCTAAGATGATGATTCTTATTAACCTTCTTCAATTCACAGGTTGACTGAGAGGATTCTGTTTCATTGCAAGTAAACAAAACAAGATTCAATAGAGCTTGAGTGAAAAAGGAATTCACTACTGGCAGAGCAGGTCAGGTCCGAGATCTCACTGTTGACAGAATCCTCAGCTCTTCTCAGCTCTTTCCTAAGCTCTGCTTGTCCCTCCTCTTTTTGTTTGTGACCCTTGTTCTCCTTGCAACTTGGTTTCTCTTCCTTGTCTGTTCCTCCCTGAGTCTTTGCACAATCCGGCATAGGTCCTTATAGCCCTTAATCTAAAAAGGAAACTGGATTCTTATTCTTACAGTCTGTGTCATATAGGCAGACTCTGAATGGCCGTGCTTGGCTCTGGTGCTCACCTCCTGAGGCACTATAGGAAAAAGGTGGCATGACTGGCTAGCCTAGGTCACACCCACATGCCTACTGGGTATCATTTGTAGCTGCAGGAAATCCAGGAAGAGTAGCATACTAACAGTTCTATTCAAGACAAGTTAGGAAAAGAACCACAAAGTAACGCAGATAGCAAAAAGGGGGTTCACCTACAGGTGAGATAACACAATACCCAGTGAATTCGAAGAATCTTCTTAGATACCAATTTAAATGGATGGTAAAATCTGAGTAGGATTTGAGAGGTATGGAAGGAGTCCGAAATAGCTTTGAGACAGACATTGCTTGGAGGTGGAGCACTATCTCCAATCTTGGATTAAAACAAGAATCATGCATCAGTTTTAACTCTGAAGCCCACCAGCTTACACTGAGCTCCGACAGGAAGTCCTTGTAGGTTCGGCTGTCTGCGGTTCTCCAAGTGTCCGTAATCAGTCACCCATCGTCTCAGTAGCTGAGGTTCTAGGTTGGTTGACTCCCAACTGAGGTGCCTCGGCAGTCCTGCACAGGTGTCTTATCCTCCAGCAGGATAGTCTGGGCTTGGCAAAGGGAAAGAAATAAAGAGATAGCAGGGAGGTGGGAGGGGGGTTCAGGATGGGGAACACATGCACACCCATGGCTGGTTAATGTGAATGTATGGCAAAAACCACTGCAATATTGTAAAGTAATTTGCCTCCAATTAAAATATATTTTTAAAAATGTAAAAAAAAAAGAGAGAGAGATAGCAAAAGTCCACAAAGCCTTTTTTGAGAGTTAAGACTCAGACTGACACAATGTCACCTCCACTACATTATTCTGACAAAAGCAAGTCACAAGACCATCCCACGTCCAAGGATTAGGGGTGAACTCTATCTTTTGAAAAGAGGAGTTCATTGCAAAGGGCATGCATGCACAGAGGGACAGAAAACTGAGCCATTTTTGCAGTCAGTCCACGAGTACCCTTTCACTGAAATAAGATGATTGGAAACGCATCCTCAGTAGACAAAGTTAACAGAGTTAACAAGTAACATTTATTAAGTGCTTACCATGTTCCAAGTACTCTTCTAAGAGCTTCATGGATATTAGCACATTTTAATCCTTGCAAAGTCTTTCAGAGAAATAGACTGCCTGCATATGGAAGTCTAGATATGGCTTCCTTATTAGAAAAGGAAGCAGCTGAGTAAAGGTCAGGAATTTTCTGGACTCTGGATTGCTGTCCCGCATCAGAAGTTAGACTACTCTGCATAGCTGCTGCTTGGGTTCCCAGCTGCCTGTGTAGAAAGCAACAGCGAACAGGATGATGTATCGGTCAGGGTTCTCCAGAGAAACAGAGCCAATAATATAGATATATATCAGAGGAGACTTCTTATACAAATTGGCTCCTGTGACTATGGAGGCTGAGAAGTTGCAAGACTGGCCATCGGCAAACTAGAGAACCAAGAGCACCTGTGTTAGACGCTAGGCAAAGACAGATGTCCCAATTCAAGCAGAGAGTAAATTCACCCTTCCTCTGCCTTTTTGTTCTACTCTGGCCCTTAATGGATTGGATGGCTACCCACTTGCACAGATGAGAGTGATAATTGCTTGGTTTACTGATTCCAGTGTTAACCTTTTCCAGAAACACCCTCACAGACGCACCAGGAAACATTTTAGCAGGTCTCTGGGAACTGCTTAGTCCAGTCAAGTTGACACATAAAATTAATCATCACAGGTGGTTTCAACCTTTTCTTCTCAAACAGAATGCAATCCACTAAGGCAGATATAATAGGATGTTGAGAGAATTTGGTTTTCTGTTGGCTAGAATTATGGCTAAAGTCCAAAGCTGAAATCAGAAATTACCATATGGTCCCATAATCTAAAGAAAACCTTGGACTTTCTAAGAGGTAGTAGAATTAGCCCAACTTACTTCAACCCCTCAGGTACCACCAAACAGGGGAGAGAGGGAAAGAGAGATATAGGAAATGCAGTTTTTGGAGAGAAAGCTTTCAATCTCCACCTCCATTCTTAACCAGGCCAAGCTATGTGAGAGAGGGGAGCTTCAAGACAATCTCTCATAAAGAGCAGAGGTGACTTTAAGGGAAAAAAATCGCTAGAAACTCACTCCCCAGCTGGAAGATTGCAGAAATCTATCATTCCCCAATGTTGCCATTGTTTCTGCAGCTGAGTGCCCTGAGAATTAGGAGAATTTTGAGACAGTTTCCTTGAGGAGTGTGGACATACATAAACAAAGAGACTGAAGATTGTGGGGCCCCATGCAAGGTTTGTGCCAGCAGGATTTGCAGGGAATGTGGTACCTGAGAAGAAGGTGCGGACAAATGTCCACTTCATCCCAATTCCCTTTGACCCTCAAGGTTCACAGATGAGGGCCTCAGAAGTGTCACTTTGTCCATGTGATGAAGTGTGGAACTTAGAGGAGGGGCTTGGCTGTTACATCAGCGTCAGGTCACTATGTGCGTGCGTGCTAAGTCGCTTCAGTCCTGTCCAACTCTTCAAGGCCCTATGAACTGTACCCCACCAGGTGAATCCTCTGTACATAGGATTCACCAGACAAGAATACTGGAGTGGGTTGCCATTTCCTTCTCTAGGGGATTTTCCAACCCAGGGATCCAACCCAAGTCTCCAGCAGCTCCTGCATTGCAGGCAGATTCTTTACTACTGAGCCACTGGGGAAACCCTGTCAGGTAACCTTACAAGCTGCTAAATGCTTATTCTCACTGACTTTGCCTCTGACCAGTAGCAAACCTCATGGGCCAGAAAGAATCTATCAACCACACTTTGAACATCAACTTATGTACACTCTGTAGAATTGTGTACCAAACATAAAGATTACAATTTTAAATAAAATCAGATTTAATTTCAATAAAATAAGCTACCAGAAAATTGTCGATTCTGTCCATGATATTGCCAATAAGGACTGCAAGGGGGAAAGTCACCAAAACATTTCTGGGACAAAAAAAAAAAAACCAGATTAGAAACAAAAAAACCCCACAAGGTATAGAGATTCTTCAATAAACCCATAAACCTATCATAATTGTTACATTCTAATTTTGAACTTTTAAAAAATCCTTTTGTGAGTGCTTGAGTGAAGTGAGTGAAGTCACTCAGTCGTGTCCAACTCTTGGCGACCCCATGGACTGTAGCCCACCAGGCTCCTCAGTCCATGGAATTTTCCAGGCAAGAGTACTGGAGTGGGTTGCCATTTCCTTTTCCATTGTGAGTGCTTACCTCAGATTAAAGTCCTAACAAAGGACTTGCTTCAAAACTTAATCAATCAGGTAACAGTGTGACCAAACCAAGGGTTCACTGCCAGAGACTCACAGAATCCAGTATTATGGCACTGGTTTTTGAGAGGTCCACCTGCAAGGAGACGGGAGGAGGGGCTCAAATATGTCTTCCCAATCTGGGATGAGGTCAAGCATATTATGAATTGGAGAGCAGGGCTAGTATGCAGAAGCACTGGAGGGGCAGGTTCCCACTGGAGGGCTTTGGGATTTGGCCATTCAGTGACTAAACGACAACATAGTAAAGAGGCTTCAGCACACAATCTTCTGAGGTTTCGGACCATTAACTTCTTCAGGCTCCGGTCAAGTTCTGGACCTTTGGCTCCCCAAAACTTTGGTTCCAGGTAATGTTTAAGGTTATAATTTGTCCTCCATGCATGCTCCAGCTGTGTGACTTGCAATTTTGTTGTTTTACTGCAAAATACTGCAGCATCTTGTTAGGAACAGGACCAAGCCGATTTGGGGCTGGTTCTGTGGTTACTGTGGTAGCTGATCCCTTTTGGATCAGCTGGTTAAGAATCCGCCTGCAACGAGGGAGACCTGGGTTCTATCCCTGGTTGGGAAAATCCCCTGGAGAAGGAAAAGGCTACCCACTCCAGTATTCTGGCTTGGAGTATTCCATGGACTATATAGTCCACTGTGTCGCAAAGCCTTGGACAGGACTGAGCGGCTTTCACTTTCTGTGCTTACAAGAGCCTGTTATGATGTGATTTCCATTGTGTTATAATTTCTACTCATCGTGTGTGAAACTCAGAGGATTTTAACTGAGTACAACAATAATTCAAAATGGAGTCACAGCGGTCAGTGTGGACTGCCATTGTTAGTTGTTTTGAAATGTCCAGTATAGGACAGTGAGGGTGTTGTTTTAGAATAATAAATTTGTCCAATAATGTCCATGGAAAGACTTCACTGAAACTGAAGGGGATCTCATAGAGGCAAGACCCCGGAGGGCATAATTGTTTCACCCTACAAGCGGACTCGTTACAACGAGGCCATGAACAAATTGAGCAGACTTGAAGCTGTTGAGAGCTGTTCCAAAGGGATGCTGCCGGAAGCTCTGTCGGTACAGAAGGCATCTTCCGGATGAGCGTGAGACCTGTTGCTGAACTGGAGACCACCCGTCAGGCTGAGACGCCACTTCCTGGATCTCTCTCCAGAGTGGTTCGTAACCTTGTTTTCTCTTTTTCTGCATGACTAACTTTGTGCAAGGTTGTGTGATTATGTGCCATAAACTGAGTATATTGGTAAATTGAATATTCACTGCACTTTGTATATTTCTGATCTCCTGATTCTTACCTCTGGGTCCTGTAACATAGCCCTGAATGATATTATTTATAACAAAAAATACAGTTATCCCTCCATATCTTCTAGGTCTGCATCCAAGGATTCAGCAACTTCAGATAGAAAATATTGGGAAAAAACTTTTCGTAACGTTAAAAAATGTAACCCTCAAGTTTGCCACACACCTGCAACTATTTCCATAGCATTTACATTTTATTTACAACTATTTCCATAACATTTACATTGTAATAGGTATTAAAAGTAAAATATAGGTGGTTTAAAGTGAATCAAATGATGTGCTGCATAGTTTATATGCAAACGCTACACCATTTTATGTGAGACTTGAGCGTCCTTGGGTTTTGGTTTCCTTGGGCGTCCTGGAACCAATCTCTCTTGAATACACAGTTAGGACTGTATTTGGTCTTTAACCCCCTTCCTGGCATAAAGCCCCTAAAACCCTTGGCGTTTCCTATGATGAGAACAAAGGTGTCTTTTGTTATGTTGATGAAATAGTTTTTGGAAACAATTGGATTTTTTAAAAACTTTTTAAAATTGTAGTTTTTTTTTACAGTACTTCAGGTGTACAGCAAAGTTGATTTCAGTTATAGATCTGTTAGAATCTTTTTCAGATTCCTTTCCATTATAGGTTATTACAAGATATCAAATACAGTTTTCTGTTCTTTATAAATCTTTATTGTTATCTATTGTGTGTGTGTGTGTGTGTGCTTTCCAAGTGGCATTAATGCCAATGCAGGAGACATAAGAGACTCAGGTTCTATCCCCAGGTCAGGCAGATCCGTTGGAGGAGGGCACAGCAACCCATTCCAGTAATTTTGCCTGGAGAATTCCATGGGCTGAGAAACCTGGCAGGCTATAGTCCATTGGTCACAAAGAGTCAGACACAACTGAAGTGATTTAGCATAGCACATACACGTGTGTGTGTGTATTAGTATATATCTGTTAATCTCAAATTCCCAATCCTCCCCTCCCCATTCCACTTTGGTAACCATAAGTTTGTTTTCTATGTCTGTGAGCCTGTTTCTGTTTTGTAAATAAATTCCTTTGTATTATTTTTTAGACTCCACATGTAAGTTATATCATATGGTATTTGTCATTGTCTGGCTTAGTGTGATAATCCATGTTGCTGCAAATGGCAGTGTTTGGTTCTTTTTGATGATTGAGTAATATTCCATTATATATATGTTTATATATCTTCTTTATATATTCATCTGTTGGTGGAAATTTAGGTTGCTTCCATATCTTGATTATTGTAAATAGTGCTGCTATGAACATTGGGGTGCATGTATTTTTTCAGATTAGAGTTTTCATCTTTTTTGGATTTATGCCCAGGAATGGGATTGCTGAATCATATGGCAACTCTATTTTTAGTTTTCTAAAGGGAATTCCATACTATTCTCTGTAGTGTCTGCACCAACTTACATGCCCATCGACAGTGTAGGAGGGTTTCCTTTTCTCTACACGCTCTCCAGCATTTATTTATTTGTAGACTTTTTGATGATGGCCATTCTGACCAGTATGAAGTGGTACCTCATTATAGTTTTGATCTGCATATCTCTAATAATTAGTGATGGAAGCCCCCTGGTTTCTCTAATGCATGAACTTGAAAAGTGAAAGTGAAGTCGCTCAGTCGTGTCCGACTCTTAGCGACCCCATGGACTGCAGCCTACCAGGCTCCTCCATCCATGGGATTCTCCAGGCACGAGTACTGGAGTGGGGTGCCATTGCCTTCTCCAATAATTAGTGATGGAAGCCCCCTGGTTTTTATTCTTAGAGGAAATTAATTACTATTGAGTGTGTGAGAGAGAAAGAGACCTTGCTTTATAAGAATTGAGAAGGAACTTATTCTTGGTAACAATTACAGTGAAGGTGTATATAAGGGTAGATCCTGGTTTTGAGGGACCTGAAACTTTTACTGAGGAGAGTTGGAAAACAAAACTTGTTAAGAAAAGTAATTTAAAAACTATGTGAAAAGCTGCATATTTATTTAGGGTGAGAATAGAAATCACAAGAACTTATAAAGTTTCACAACTTGACAAATACCATAAAATCCAGATATTACATAATTCCTAACTTTCCCTTTCTTGATCTTTTGTTCTTTTTCTTCTCTCTCTTTTTTCTTTTTGGTGTCTACTCTTTGAATTGCCTCATGATACAACATTGATTTAAAAATGTTTTCCATGAAAAAAATAGATCTTTCAGCCATCTCCTGGAAATTTGGTTGATTAAACTTTGTTTTGTTTTGTTTTTAAATTTTTGGAAGTTGAGATGAATTTCTTACAACTTTATAACATATTTGGAACATCAAATTAATTTTTTAGGGCTGTGATTAATTTGGAAAACTTTCTGTCATATATAAGTCATAAATTCACAGGACAGTTTTTGCTCAGTGATTTATCTTAATATTAATTCTATTTGAATTGAAAATACTCATAAAAAAGTTAACAAAGAGAAACCTCAGTTACACAGAGTCTGGAAACCAGAACAGGCGCTCTCATGCCCTGCAAGTATAGCAGAGCCCATCTGAAAGGAGAAAGACTCCCCTTCTTTCTTGGCAGAGGGCTTCAGCCAGTGAAAAGCTCTGGACTCGGCCACAGCCCTCCAGACTTCCTTTTTCCCTCTGTGCTCTTCTCTTGCTATTCAGGGACTTGCATGTGGCTCACCATGGTTGCAGACCCCAAATTGCAATTCTCTGCTGATCACAAATAAACTCATCCTTGCTGTGGAAATACCTGGCAGTTGATTGATTTTAGGACAACAGTGTGTAAACACTTTGATATCGGTGTCCTCACTGTGATATAGTGGTAGTACATTACAAGTTTTTAAAGTTTTCTTCTTCTGTCAGTGTTTCTTATCAAATCTACAAAAAAACAAATCTTTTCCCACTCTGTTCATATGAAATATTAAAACATTCTTTTGATTGGATTATCTAGCAAGCCAAGAGCTTACTTATTAATTCCATTCAAGCTTATCTTTATCTTTACCTCTTAATGAATTGCTTTTTTGGATAGGATCTGATTTTATTGTTTCTGTTGCTATAATTTTCTCTTCAATGTCAGATTAAATGGTATTGATTTTAATCACTCATTTTTGTGACCTTTTCTTTTCATATTTCAGTCATATGAACTGGAATGTCCTCTCAGTTCATTATTAAATACATTTTAAAGTGACAAAATTATATCCATAAATATCCATATCAAGAGTTTATAATTTCTCGCTTTAGTGAAACATTCCAAGCTGTCTTTATAAATTACAGATAAAATGGAGTATCTGTAACTCAACGTACTCTTGGCCTAAACTCAAAATGCCCAAGGCCACTGGAGGGGAAATATAAAGAAGGACCAGTCATAGTGAAAAATGGTTTTAACAGCTTACATTAAAAGACTTTATTTTTTGCAAATCGTATAGAAACACATGATGGTATGGAAACGTTTGCTAGGGCCTCTTGCAGGGCTGGCTGCTGTGGGAAGCCCAAAGCTTAAGTCTCATTAATTTCACAGTCATCCTGCTTCTGCTTACAGATTTTCAGAGTTACTTGCATGTGGGTAGGGTAAGCCTACCTCCTGTTGGGTGTGCATATGATTTAGGGGATTTCCGGACTTAACTTATAGGATAGAAAACCTAGAGAGGAGAAGCTGATGCAGTTGTCTTTCTAGGAATGCTGGAGTAGACTCAACAGTTGCCACAGTGCTTTAGGCCTGGATATCAAAATGGAAAATCATAAAAAGTGAATAATTACTGCCAAGAAAAGCCTTTCCTTTGTGTGTGTGTGTGTGTGTGTGTGTGTGTGTGTAGTATAAAGAATATGAACCAGGGAAAAGCCTAGATCTTACCTACCATTCCAGCAATTCAGAAACGTCTTGTGAAACACCAGTCTTCCTCCCAGTTCCAAGAATGACTCAATCTCTCTTTTCCCCGTTTTGGTTCCCTAACACCTGATGTCCCAGAGGATAGCTCTGTACACTAAAAATGAAACAAAAATTTATCTGTATACATGTTAGGATATTATAATGAAAGGGATATTTGAAGCCTCAGTGAAATTAAAACAAAACAAAACAAAACAATGATTTAACCTAATGCAGGACCCACCTGCTGATAAGATGAGAGACAATGGACCTCTAAATGCCAATTTGAAATATTATTATTATTTTCTAATGTGGTTCAGAAGACATATGATTTTTGTGTTTGAAAGTGCAATTTTCTGTCTGACCACCAGGTAGCAGACAAATGCCTTGCAAGAAAGGCTCTTCAATCACTTGAACATAAAATGTCAAAAACTTCGAACAAAAGGAATGTAAATAACGCCAAAGACATAAAGTGATTGATAAACACAGTGGCTCTTTCATTTAAAAAACAAAAGATGCCAGAAGGCATATGCTACAACAAAACACCTCAGCCGTTTTCCATCTTAAATATATTTAAAGATTTTATCAACTGTCATTTACTCTGTGGGTCTGGGTTAAAGAAGTGAGATTTCCTCTCTCTGAAGGTGAGCAAGTACTGATAAAAGGAATGATGTCCTGTGTTCGCTGCCTGCTTCCTGGAACTACCTGACGTGTCTAAAGACGGTGAACACCGTGGGTGTCACCGTAGTTAATCTATTGACAGAGACTGCCCTAGAAGTTCTCTTTCATCATAATAAAGTGAAAAATGAAAGCATTAGTTGCTCAGTCATGTCCAAGTCTTTACAACCGCATGGACTGTAGTCAGACTGTAGCCCACCAGGCTCCCCTGTCCTGGGATTTCCCGGGGAAGAATACTGGAGTGGGTTGCCATTCCCTTCTCCAGGGATCTTCCTGACCCAGAGATCGAACCCAGGGATCGAACCCAGGTCTCCCCCTTTGCAGGCAGATTCTTTGCCATCTGAGCCACCAGGGAAGTCATAATAAAGCTAGCTGTAAAAAGAGAAAAAGGGAATTCTCAATAAACCTAGTGTGTAAGTGCTAATAAAGGGTTTAGCCATTGGCAGATTTTAAATTAGACTCCAGTTCACCAACTGTAAAATCAATAAAATTTCAGTATAAAATTCTTCTTTCTAGGTAACTTTAAACAAATTATCCTTTTATACACAAGTTCACCGTGTATGTACTTTTCATTAACTTAAAGGACAGGCATACCTCATTTCATTGTGTTTCATTTTATTGTACTTTGTGGATACTGCTTTCTTTACAGATTGAAAATCCGAGGCAACCCTGAAATGAGCAAGTCTGTTGGCACTGTTTTTCCAACAGCATTTGCTCACGTCATGCCTCTGTGTCACTTTTCAGTAATTCTGAAATTTCAAACTTTTTGACTACTGTTATTAGTGTATTTGTTATGGTGCTCTGTAATCAGTGATCTTTGATGTTGCTATTGCAAAAGGATTATGACTCACTGAAGGCTCAGATGATGGTTAGTAATTTTTAGCAATCAACTGTATTTTTTGATTAAGATATGTTGTTTTTTTTAGACATAATGCTATTGTACACTCAGTAGTATAAACATAACTTTTATATGCACTGGGAAATCAAAAGAATGTGTGAGTTGCTTTAAAAATTATGTGACTTGAGTTGCATTTTTTAAAAAAATCTGTGACTTGACGTGGGGTGGAGCTGAACCTGCAATCTATCCAAGGTACGATTACAATCACTTAATGTCATAAAAACCTCCCCTGGGTTTTACTGAAACAGGCTTTCTCCAGAGGACAATTAATCTTAGGTAGAATCAAGCTGAAAAACTTGTCTTTGATATCTGGGAGTTCTAATCTTCCCCTCCCAGGTCTTTAACTCTTATACTCTCTGTAACCCCACCCCCATCTTCCCTGAGTGCCAACTGGTCACATGCTTGCTCCTCCCGCCCTCGCAGCACCTGTTGTTCTAACCTCAGTTGCCATAAAAGACATGGTGACTGGCTTTCAAAGTTACCTTCTGAGTGCTGACTGTATTTTTACAGGTCTTGAACACTTGAGCTGCAGGGAGAAGGTGCAAAACTTTTAGACTCAAAAGTCAGAACGTTGGATTTAAATCCCAGCTCTGTGCCTTACTAGCAAAATGCTTAACTTCTATGTGATTTATTTTCCTTTTATGTAAGCTGGGAAATAGTTCCAGGACCTAGTCACAGGACGGCTGTGAGCCTTGACTGAGATCATGGGACAGTGTGTCTGGCATGATGCAAACTCTTAATGAGTGCTAGTTGTATGTCTTCATTACAAGGGGCTTTTCATAAGCCCCTTCTCGGGTGACTGGAATCATTACCCCTGACAGGTTTTCCCTTAAATAGGTCAGAGGATTCGGACCAAGGCTATGACTTAATGCCTAGATTGCAGTTTGAAAGAACAACTGTTCATGACAACAATCGTCATGCTTTGGAACCCTGCACAAGCCATCTAATCCTTTCTACAAATGAACCTCTTACTTTGTGAATACATGTTATTGATTAGACAGACAAATATTCTATTTATTGTAATCTCAAAGCTGTTTTTCAATTAAGAAGTTCAAAGGTAAATTCTCAGATGGACATCTCAAACCCAGCACATCCAGACTGAACTGACCACCTCACCCCCATTCAGCACCCTCACATCATAATTTATGGCAGCTCCAACCTGCCAGTTTTGTAAGCCATATGCATTGGAGGGACCCCCTAACTCCCTTCTTTCTCTCACATCTTACATTCAGTGTGTTAGGTAATTCTGTTGCCTGGACCTTCAGAGTATATCCTAAAGCTGACCACTTTTCACTAATTATATTCCCATCATCCTGGTCCCTGCCACCATCTCTCACTTGAATTACTGTAATAACTTCCTAACCAGTCTCTCTGATTCTGCATCGCCAACCCCAGTCTATTCTCAACACAGCAGCCAGATTCTTTAAATATCCAAATCCGACTGTGTCATTCCTCTGCTGAGAACTCTGTGATGACTCTTCACCTAGAATTGAAGCCAAGGTTCTTAAAATGTCTTTCAAGGCTTCCTGTGACCCAGCTCTCACTTCTCTGCCTTAAGACCTACCATTAGCTCACCCCTCTTTGACCACATTGGCTTCTGTGCTGTTCCTCAATAATATCAGGCATGGCCACCTCCAGGCCTTTGAGCTAGCTATACTCTCTACCCAAAACATTCTCCCCTCTTTGACCTATTCCTGCAGATCTTTCTTTCAAAACTGTGTTCAGATCTTATTTTCACAGTGTGGTTCACTCTAACCACTTGATTTAATATTGCCACTTGCCTGTCCACACCCCTCACATCCCCAGCCCCTAGTTCCCTGTTTTACTTAATCGTTTTTTCCTTGGTATCATACATTTGTGTCTATATTCTGTCTCTCCCTCTGTTTCTCTCTCCATCTTTTATGCTGCTTATTTTCTTTTGTCTATTTCCCTCCACTTGACTGTAAGTTTCACAGAGGCAGGTATTTTTCTTTTTGTTTTATTTATTGATGTGTCCAACTACCTCCAATACTCATTATTTCCCGAAACTAAATTGGAGTGTAGGGGGAAAAGTAGTATGTAGAGAGGAATTAAGATACATTGAAGATTTATTGATCATCGTTCTAAGCACTTCCATATACAAATTCCCTTGGCTTCCTCTTTTATGTGAGATTGGCAAAAGTCAAACTTCTGTTAACACAGATTCTTATTATCATTTCTTGCCAAGGAGCTGCTTTTCAGATGCTGAAATACAGTAGTCATGTTTTATATATAGCTGGGACAGAACAGTAACAGTAACAAGAATGGGAGGGGATAAAAAAGAAAAGAACATGAAAAATTATTTGAAAGGGGTGTGCGTTAGTACAGCCTTACAATGCTTCAGAGTCTAGCAGTTAGGTTCGTCAAATCCAAGCTCGTGCTTATAAAGTCATTTTCATTTCCTTAGGAAAACTGGTTTGGATCCAGATTATTTTAAAAAGTCTCAGCAGAAGTTAAGCTTGATAATTTAAAAGATAACTGAATGCTACAAACAGTGAGTCCGTATTGAGTGGACATTAGGTATAAGCAATGTGTGGGTGACAAGTAGGATAAAAACAATGAGGATTTGTCTTTTCTCACTAAGAGGTTATAATTGAGTAGGAGACACAAGACATGTAACACTGATAGTTATAATTCACTGCAGAAAGTGATAAGTGCTATCATAAAGGTACAGCATACAATAGAAAGATAAGGATAGGAATGAATAAATACTTAGAGATATTCACTTTTAAATTTCAGTTTAAATTTGCGTATGTGTTTATCACAAGATGCTTGCAGGATGCTTCAACTAAATTGACCTCTGCCAACTACCAATAATTGCTGTGGGTTTTATATTATGTTATCAGACTCTATACTCTTCATTTGTCACTACCTCAATTTATTTAAGTAATGCTTTGCAAAGTCCAAAGCCCTGAATCTTGGAGCTTTAAAGATTATTTTTTTAATCTAGTAACTTTCCATAATCTAAAGTGCTAACTGGACTCAATTTAATTCATCATTTTATGTGAAGTTGAAATGAATGAGAAAATATAGAATGTGAATTCCATATAAGACATAATTCAAGCATCTATTGATAAAAAATACTAGAGTGTTAACATTAAACATTGCTGTCTGAATGCATTTTATATAGATAATAAATATCATAAATATATAACCAGGTCAAAAATGATGAAGAAATTCCCATGCTAATATTCACTTTTTTAGTGAATGATAACATCAGAATCAGAAACCTAGAATTTTCTTTGACATCTCTCTATCTTTCCTCTCATCCAATAGCCAATCCAGCATCAGATCCTGTAGACTTTTACCTCCAGAGTGTCTTTTAAATGCATCCACTTATCTCCATCTCCACTGTTATTCTAGTCCCATCTACCATATCTCGTTTGGACAATTTCTATGGATTCATATCTGGATATTTTACATTGACTCCTTCCCCAACAAGTCATCCTCCACTCTGTGGTAAGAGTGATTCCTGATGGTGTGTGTGGTTATTTTGGGACCCCAGGTGTGGAGAATCGGGTGACTCATATTTCTCAGTTCATGGCACCCTGTCATCATCAGTCCCTGTAATGTGCTTCTCTTATTTCATATTTTATTATTTTCCCCCTGTACTTCCCATTACCATTCTTTTCTTCCCTAATTCTGCTAATTCATGTAGGTAGATATACTTGTTAATAAATATGATATTATTTCAATGCAATGAGTTTAAAAACTGTATAAACATCACACTGCCCTATTCCATGCCCTGAATCAAAATTCTTTCATTCAGCATCAATTTATTGAGCAACAGCTAAGGGTCAGGCAATTTTCTAGGCCATTGGAGATAATAAGAGGAAATATAGTGGACAAAAAATGTCCTCAAGAGCTTATATTTTAATGGTATTATGTGCTCAGTAATGTCCAAATGTTTGCAACCTTATGGATTGTAGCCCACCAGGCTCCTTTGTCCATGGGATTTGCCAGGCAAGAATACAGAAGTCAGTTGCCATTTCCTCCTCCAGGGAATCTTCCTGACCCAGGGATTGAACCCATGTCTCCCATGTCTCCTGCATTGCAGGCAGATTCTTTACCACTGAGCCACTGGGGAAGGCCCATTCTAGTGGCAGAGACAGATAATGAACAAGATAAATAAGTAAATAACCTTTCTATGCCTCCATTTCCTCAACTGTAAACTGGGGATAATAATAGTCCCTATCTCATAATAATCATATTAAAGACATTAGCAGCAGCAGCAGCATAATAATCATATTAAAGACATTAAAATATGTAAAGAACTTAGTGTTTATATAATACAGTGTTTGACATATAGAAAGTGCTTTGTAAGTTTTTGTTAAGTAATTAAAATAATCAAGGTTATACCAGTGGTAAGAAAAAAAGATAAGTAAAATATAGATGATGTTGGATGGTGATAAATATTGGAGAAAAATAAAGCAGGAAATGAGGGGTAAGATGTGTGCAAGGATTAGGGATGTCAAGCACCTCTGTGTTCAGAGAAGGTAACATCTGAGTTAAGGCCTAAAGGAACTGAAGGTGTGAGCCACATGGGTATTTGGAGGAAGATTATTCTAGGTACAGAAAAACTTAAGTTCAAGTCCCAAGGTAGGAGTGAACAAATGTGTGCAATAAACAGCAAGGAGAGGAAAGAACAGTACAGGTAAGAGAAATAACATGGAAATGCCTCTTCAAGGACATTGTAGATCACTTTTGTGCTGAATTATATGAGAAACTATTGAAGTATTTAAGCAGAGGAATAACACTTTCAGATGTATGCTTCATCAGGAACTTTCCGATTAATATGTTGCGAATAGACTGAAAGAGGCAAGGCAGGAGCAAGGAGACTAGGTTGGCAAGTGTTGAAATAATCTTGTGTGAGAAAATGGTAATTTAAACCAACATGGTACCAATAGAGATGATAAGAAGTTCTTTGGGTTTTGGTATATTTAGAATGTGGAGCCAACAGGATATTTTGATAAGTCATTATAGTGTATGAAATAAGAGTCAAAGATTACACAAAGAGTTTATTTTTCTTTTTTTGTCTGAGTAACTGAATAATGAATTGTCGTTTACTGCATGAGGAAGATAAAAAATTGTGTCTGTCCATGTGTAGTTTGAGATGCCTATTAAGCATCTAAGTAGAATGGTCCATCAGACAGTTGGATTTATGAACTTATAGTTCAGAGGGAAAAAGCTAGACTAGAAAGAGAAGTTTGGGAGCCTTCACCATTTGATAATGTGTTAAGCCATGAGATTGAATGATTTCACTAAGGGAGTAATTATATCAATATAAAAAGACACTGATGCCTGAGTTGCTCTAACATTTTTAGATTAGAGAGATGAAGAAAAACCAGCAAAAAAAAAAAAAAAAAGTAAAGGGTGTCCTGGGAGGCAGTTCTTCATCCAGTCTAAAAGAGATTTTCTTTTGGATCGCAGCCATTCTGACTGGTGTGAAATGGTACCTCATAGTGGTTTTGATTTTCATTTCTCTGATAATGAGTGATGTTGAGCATCTTTTCATGTGTTTGTTAGCCATCTGTATGTCTTCTTTGGAGAAATGTCTATTTAGTTCTTTGGCCCATTTTTCGACTGGGTCATTTATTTTTCTGGAGTTGAGCTGTAGGAGTTGCTTGTATATTTTTGAGATTAGTTGTTTGTCAGTTGCTTCATTTTCTATTATTTTCTCCCATTCTGAAGGCTGCCCTTTCACCTTGCTAATAGTTTCCTTTGATGTGCAGAAGCTTTTAAGTTTAATTAGGTCCCATTTGTTTATTTTTGCTTTTATTTCCAATATTCTGGGAGGTGGGTCATAGAGGATCCTGCTGTGATGTGTGTCAGAGAGTGTTTTGCCTATGTTCTCCTCTAGGAGTTTTCTAGTTTCTGGTCTTACGTTAGATCTTTAATCCATTTTGAGTTTATTTTTGTGTATGGTGTTAGAAAGTGTTCTAGTTTCATTCTTTTACAAGTGGTTGACCAGATTTCCCAGCACCACTTGTTAAAGAGATTGTCTTTAATCCACTGTATATTCTTGCCTCCTTTGTCAAAGATAAGGTGTCCATATGTGCGTGGATTTATCTCTGGGCTTTCTCTTTTGTTCCATTGATCTATATTTCTGTCTTTGTGCCAGTACCATACTGTCTTGATGACTGTGGCTTTGTAGTAGAGCCTGAAGTCAGGTAGGTTGATTCCTCCAGTTCCATTCTTCTTTCTCAAGATCGCTTTGGCTATTTGAGGTTTTTTGTATTTCCATACAAATTGTGAAATTATTTGTTCTAGCTCTGTGAAGAATACCGTTGGTAGCTTGATAGGGATTGCACTGAATCTATAAATTGCTTTGGGTAGTATACTCATTTTCACTATATTGATTCTTCCAATCCATGAACACGGTATATTTCTCCATCTATTAGTGTCCTCTTTGATTTCTTTCACCAGTGTTTTATAGTTTTCTATATATAGGTCTTTAGTTTCTTTAGGTAGATATATTCCTAAGTACTTTATTCTTTCCGTTGCAATGGTGAATGGAATTGTTTCCTTAATTTCTTTTTCTGTTTTCTCATTATTAGTGTATAGGAATGCAAGGGATTTCTGTGTGTTGATTTTATATCCTGCAATAAATGCTGGAGAGGGTGTGGAGAAAAGGGAACCCTCTTACACTGTTGGTGGGAATGCAAACTAGTACAGCCACTATGGAGAACAGTGTGGAGATTCCTTAAAAAACTGGAAATAGAACTGCCTTATGATCCAGCAATCCCACTGCTGGGCATACACACTGAGGAAACCAGAAGGGAAAGAGACACGTGTACCCCAATGTTCATCGCAACACTGTTTGTAATAGCCAGGACATGGAAGCAACCTAGATGCCCATCAGCAGATGAATGGATAAGAAAGCGGTGGTACATATACACAATGGAGTATTACTCAGCCATTAAAAAGAATACATTTGAATCAGTTCTAATGAGGTGGATGAAACTGGAGGCTATTATACAGAGTGAAGTAAGCCAGAAAGAAAAACACCAATACAGTATACTAATGCATATATATGGAATTTAGAAAGATGGTAACAATAACCCTGTGTACGAGACAGCAAAAGAGACACTGATGTATAGAACAGTCTTATGGACTTCTGTGGGAGAGGGAGAGGGTGGGAAGATTTGGGAGAATGGCATTGAAACATGTGTAATATCATGTATGAAACGAGTTGCCAGTCCAGGTTCGATGCACGATACTGGATGCTTGGGGCTGGTGCACTGGGACAATCCAGAGGGATGGTGTGGGGAGGAAGGAGGGAGGAGGGTTCAGGATGGGGAGCACATGTATACCTGTGGCGGATTCGTTTTGATGTTTGGCAAAACTAATACAGTGTTTGAGGTTTAAAAATAAAATAAAATTTAAAAAAAACACTAAAAAAAATAAAACCAGCTTGAACATCAGGAAAAAAAGTAAAGTGAATTAGCTATATTAATAAAAAAAAAAAAGAGATTTTCTAAAGGCATGTCATTTTTTAGTCAATGGAAATACACCTCAGGTCAAAACAAGGACCTAGGTTTGGGGATTTGATGAGTTGAAAAGACCAAGAGAAATTGCAGATAAACACCACTGAGCTCAAAAAGCTTTCACTTTTTAATAATTTTGTAAAGAAGCTAAGCAACATCCACAAGCAAGCAAAGTGGAACGGGGTAGAGGGTACAAGACACCTGTCCAGTGATTGACAGTCTTTCTCACTAGCTCAGCCATTGCTCACTTCCAGCAGATTTGTCTCCTGGTCTTATTGCAAGGCTCACCTGATGGTCTGCATGTGGTAATTTGTAGGTGGCTCTGCACATTCTGGAGGCTTCAGGGAGTCAATGTGCTTCCTAGTCTGGCCAGGAGACCTATATGCTAATTGGGGGAACTGGGCACTCTGGAAGGGCCTCATATTTGATTAGTTTGCAGTTGTATCAACCTCATTTTGATTGGTTAGACCCAAGGTTACACAAGCCATTACATCATTGATTGTATAATGTTTTTGCAAGTTATATCACCCCTTATAATTATATTCCAGAACGTTCTTTACTTTTCAAAATATGTTTACATCTTTGAGGCACAGCAGATGTTTATCTTCTTTAACTGAGGTGCTCTATGCTCACCCAAAATGAGGTAAACATGTTTACAACTTCAACAACTAGTGAGAAAAACATTTTTATAAGCAAAGAACACTTTTGGTGGGGAAGTTTGTTTACCACTTTAAGCACAGCAAAAGAGATTTTTATTCATTTGATTAAAATGAAGGATGAGGCATACTTAACGAAACATTATTTCAAACATGACACATCACTGACCATATTATCATTCTTCTGCTTCAAATTCTTCAAGGGTGTACTGCTCTTCTTAAGACAAAGACCGAAATATCTAAAGTGGGTACCAGGGTCTTACAAGGTCTGGCTTCAACACACCTTTACCTCACAATGATCCTTTTCATCCATCCTGCCCCTTTTGATGGAACCTTATGCAGTTACTCTGCTTGGAAATCTCTTCCGTGACCCGACGCCCCAGCTACCCTCCATTCACCCAGCTAACTCCCATAAATCTCACAGCGTTTATTTCTTCCTCAGAGAAGCCTTCCCTGACTTTTGTCACTTACTCTTAAAGCACCATATGGTTTTCCTTTTTAACCATTGTATCCTTTGTAATTTAATTTTTATCTGAATCATTATTTGAGCAATATCTTCCTACTTAGAAAGTACGTCCCATTTCATTCCAGCAATGAGCATAATGACAGTTTACATAGCAGGTTTTTATTAATATTTGTTGAGTGAATCAGTAAATAGAAAGTACTTGTCATTGTGTTTTAGTGGAACAGAAAACAGCTTTCTTTTCCTCCTCCTTTTGCATTTATTCTTTTCTTCCCTTTTAAAAAATAATTTTATTTATTTACCTATTTTTGTCTGCTAGGTCTACATTGCTGCTCAGGCTTTTCTCCAGTTGTGGCAAGTGGGAGCTCTTCTCTGGTTTCAGGGTGGGCTTCTCACTGCCGTGGCTTCTCGTGTGGCATATGGGCCGTAGGGCACACGGGCTTTGGTAGTTACACCCTGGGGCTCTAGAGCACACGCTCAATATTTGTGGCAAATGGTATATGGGATCTTCTCAGATCAGGGATCAAACCCGTGTCTCATCACCACAGTAAGCCTAACATCCATCCACATACATGGTTGCAATTATTTTTTCCTAGTGATGAGAACTTTTAAGATCTATTTTCTTGGCACAGCGTTCTTAAAGTGCTTATTTTTTCCACTTAAAAAAATCCAAGTTGGAAGCAGCATGTTATATTAAGAGATTCTGCATGTAATATGGGCATCTTAAATTTACCATGAAACTGAATTTTTTGCCTTAGAGATGCAGAAGCTAGAATAATGGATATTATAATTCATGTTCAGTGATGCTTCAGACAACAAATGTGACCTGTTGTTCGTCTGAGTATCTAAAATCTATACATTACTTTTTGGAAAAGCACAGCTTACTAAGAAATAAATGTGAGTGGAATTTTACTCATCCTTAGTTCTTATAATAAGTTTTGGGATTTTTATAGAACATAACCACAATGCCTGTGGATATGAGTCATGAAATGCCTGAATTGAATATGCTCACATTCAATCAAAGAATTTTGACAACTCTGTTGACACTTCAATGCTTCCACTTGATGTTTTTAGATTGTAATATGTATTCTGGGTTGACTAGCATCCACATTCCTTGATTATTGTTAAATAGGTTTGCAGAAGAACTTCAGACTGCCATCCATCTCATGCTACCCAAAGATTTATTACATGTCCATGTCGAAAGCCACAGTATTGTTTTTCCCATCTAAGAAGACGACGCTGTTGCTTCAGTGCCTGCTGACTGCCCACCCCCATAACCTATTTTTTTTTTACTCTAAGCCCAATCATAACACACTTTTTCTTCATTTTCTTGTCTTCTCCTTGCATCATTTGATTCGAGAGACAAAAGAGGGTACAGCTTCTATGATAAGAAATTTGGAGCTTGATTTTAGGCTCCAATGAGTAAGAGGAAGGGATCTTGTTGATTGAGAGTAGAAAAGGGAAGAAACGTTAAAGAAGGCAGAGGATGGGGCAGCAAAAGACTGAAGACATTGTCCAGCTAGAGCAGCATGCCTTCCAGAAGACAGCTGTAACACTGAGTAAGCTGCAGGCTGGAGAGTTGAACAGAATCATTTAACAAAATTATAGTTTTGATTTGTTAAACTTTGGAAAAGTTGTACCCATTTTTGCCTTTATTCATGCCCTCTCACATATGCTGTTTTATTTTCATCATAGTATGTATCACTATCAAAAATGTTCTTATTATTTATCATTTATTTGCTTATCAGTTTGTTGTTTATAGTTTCTTTAGTCCTACCCTGTAAGCTCTGATAGCAGAGACCTTGATGGTTTTGTTCTGGACTGTATGCCCATCACCCAGAGAGGCATACAGTACTGAGTAGACCCTCAAGGAAACTTTTCTAAATGAATTAAATAATGATTAAAGTCCCCACAAATATTTCTTTCTTCTCTGTAAAGCCTTTCCTGATTCCTTTAGAGGAAGTAAGTCATTTGCTCCTAAGTATATTCTTAAGTATGTTTCATTCACCCATGCAGTCATTCATTCATATATTTATTCATTCCTTTGTTCTTTTGTGTATTCATTCTTGTAACAATCATTCATTGATTGTGTGGGGGTATACTCAGCACTGTGAGAAGTAAGAAGGCTCTATGGTTGAATAACCCTGGCTGCAGTTACCGTTTAGAGAGGACAGAGGAAGTGCAGGCCTGTAGCAGAGATGTGCACAGACATTTACTAGGGTTCATAGGAAAGAGCTATTAATCCAGCCTTGCAGGGGCAGAAAAGGCCTTCAGGAGAAGAGATCTTTTAAGCTGAGGTCTAAAGAATGAGTAGAAGGGAATTATATTACAGAAAGAAGAAACATCATTTGTAAGGTTGAGAGGCTGAAGAGGAGCATGGCAGATGTTAAGAACTGCATTTTTCATCTGACAGATCCCAGCAGAGAGACAACACTGTGCAACCAGTAAGTACTCAGTAAAGGTTTACCCCAGTGGTTGTATGGTTTCTTCATTGAAAAACATAATAGTTATGGAAAAGAAAAAATCATCCATAATTTGAGTTATGCTGTGCTTTCCTTACCTTGATTTAAAATCAGTATCATTTCTGTCTCCTGCTACATCAATACACAGCTGAAATAGCATTAATTCCTACCCATATTCTATTTTAAATGTCATAAAGAACAGAATCCGTGTCTTTGATGTGGTACCATTACTGCACCACACTTCACATTTGAATGGCACTGCACCTCCTGCGTGGGTGGCAAAAAGGACATGCTGCTGCTGCTAAGTCACTTCAGTCGTGTCCAACTCTGTGTGATCCCACAGACGGCAGCCACCAGGCTCCCCCATCCCTGGGACTCTCCAGGCAAGAACACTAGAGTGGGTTGCCATTTCCTTCTCCAATGCATGAAAGTGAAAAGTGAAAGGGAAGTCGCTCAGTCGTGTCCAACTCTTAGCGCCCCCATGGACTGCAGCCTACCAGGCTCCTCCATCCATGGGATTTTCCAGGCAAAGTACTGGAGTGGGGTGCCATTGCCTTCTCCGAAAAAGGACATGAGTACCAACCATTTCCCCATCCTAGACCCCAATTGTTTGTTGTTTAGTTGCTAAGTCATGTCCAACCCTTTTGCAACCCTATGGACTGTAGTCCACCAGACTCCTCCATCCATGGGATTTCCCAGGCAAGAATACTGGAGTGAGTTGCCATTTCCTTCTCCAGAGGATGATCTTTCAGAGCCAGGGATTGAACCAGAGTCTTCTGCATTGACAAGCAGATTCCTTACTGCTGAGCCACAAGAGAAGCGCTGTACCCTAACCTACTCTATGTCTAAAAGGAAAGTTTCATCCACCTCTATCTTGGGAGAAGGAAAGCAGGTGCTTCATATCTATCAAAAAGCTTTCATTAATCTTTGGCAAAAACAACTACTCGATTATTCTTTCAGTCTTCTGGGTCTTCAGTATATTCCATGCTGGTTAATACAGAATAACTTTGGAGGGTTTCTTGGCAAACGTAATTCATGGCTGGCTTCTCTCTGTTCTTTATGATTTCTAGCCAAGTCCCATCTGTTTTGTAGTTTCAGTAGGAACTTGTCATAGAAGAGATTCACTGCCCACCTAAGATTTAAAGGAGTGTCACGAAAGCTGCAGAGAGATGTTTCACATCTCAATCTGCAAGAAAAATGTGAATGCTTGTACCCAGGGTACATATGAAGCCTGTTAGAGACAGAAAATGTGCTTTATTATTGAGATAATGAAAAGACATTCAAAATAGATAGTTCAGTAATTACTTCACTCTAAAACAAAACCACCAAAATCATATGGCATATAACAGGATCCCGAGGAAAGGGGCTGCCAGGACAAGGTCAGCCGTGAACCTGCGTAACATTTAACATCCTACCTGAATGGCCATCTCAACCCCACAGCCTTTAATCATGTCTAGTTCATCCCTTTCCTCTCTTTTCCTTAGCATTCCCTCCCTTTTCCTGACAATGCACATACAAAATTAGAAACTTTAACACAATTTCATTTAGTTGACACCATTTAAAAATATGACAGTTTTACACAACAATTGAGATTCTTAGTTTCTCTTGAAAAAAACAGGCCTTCATTCTTACTTGGTGATAATTAGAGCTGACAGTGTAAACTCCCTGGATTCTGTATTTGCCCCGATCCTCACTAATCCCTTCAATCACACACAGACTCTTTTACATGTTTACATTATGTTTACATTATGTTTTGTTTCTATAGGAGTTTGAATTTCTTTTCTGATTTTCTCTTTTAGTGCCCGTATCTCTCATGTATCACAGTGCCTGCTCTTGTTGTCAGTATACGAGTCCTTCCTCTTGTTCAACTGTTAGCTCTATAAGATCTCTGCTTCATTTTTGGATTTCCAAAGGGCCTATAATGATGTTCAATGAATATTTGATGAAAAGTTAATACAGTAGATTAGAAAGTGACATGGAGTGAAGAAAGGACTGGTTAAGACATTTGGCTCTTCTGTTAATGAACCGTGATCTTCAGCAAGATGCATCTCCATCTGGGGTCTCAGTTACTGTGTTTTTAAAAATAGGAAATTTAGTTTAGATGACCATAACTTTCTCTTTGCTCTAGACTTTTATGACTCAGGCGTTCTTTGAACTGGACTTTCCTTAGTTTCTACAAATTTTCCAGCTGGGTGACAAAATCCCCACCCTCTTCGCCATTGAATATGAGTGAGGAATTATTCTGATTATAGTTTTGCAAAGGCAAGCAAGAGAGCATGTCAAGGAAAATAATACTTGGCACATTGTGAATGAGGTTTTAAACCAAATATTTTTAGACTGCATTTATTCTTTGATGTGCCGTTATCTAAATCCTCCTTGCAGGGCTTTCATTTCAGATGTGATTTAGAGTTAATAATATGGTAGGAATCAAGCAATTCTGTCTTCCCAGCTATGCCACACGAAAGGGGAAAATACAGGCACCAGAGAACTCATGAAGAAGAATACGCCGAGTCATGTGTTCCTTTATGTTCTGCAGAGCAGAGAGAATTCTGTTGCCATTTGGAAGATAAATAATAATAATTATAGTAAGTTCTTCTTTATCCCCAGCAGGGCTGTCAGAATCTGAACAGTACCTTTTACAATCTTGCAATGAGGGATACAGGCTCCCTGGTGTTTTGGGGAGGCTCAGAATCGTGTCAGGATTTATTCTGTTTTCCCTGACTTGGCCTCAGACTGATGTCTCAAGTAGAGGAAGTGACATCTTCCTTAAAATTTACCACTATAGAAATCCATTGTGGACATTTTTAATATAAATAAACCTTCATATTTTTGTAAACAGAAATTTTAGAATTAAAATCGACTAAAAATATGCCATGTATATAGCTCCTTTTAATAATTTCAAGTGCACGCATAAGTTTGAAAAGGGTATTTGCCGTGTTTTCCTCTAGTGTCTTTCCCTTTCCTCTCAGCATGGCTGTCTGTGGAGTGTCACGTCTGACTCCCCTGTGTGTAACGTCGGTGAGATGGCGAATTTGCTATTAGAGAGAAAAATCATTTCCCGACTTTTATATTTCTGTATGCAGCCGTCTTCCTCAGCACCACTGACATTTTGAGCCTGAACACTGTTTGTCGTAGGAGGATGTGGTTTGTAGGATGACGAGCAGCATCCCTGGCTTTTGCCCACCAGATGCCAGTAACAACCTCCAATTTTGACAACCGAAAATTTCTCCACGTACTCTCACGGGGGCAAAATTACCCTCGGGTGAGAACTAGCGGTACCGTGTCTGACTGTGCTGCAGTAGAATTCCAGGCCTCTCATAAAGGAGGAGTGGCTTGGCTCTGTGGAGACTTGGAGGGAAGGAATGGAGCATGCGTGGCCTGCATCTTCTGGATTCCCTTTGGGATCTGTTTGCCGCCAGAGAACATAACCATGGTCTGCTCTTACTTCTGGTACTCCAGCTGGAGCTTGCAATTTTGGTGGTGATTTACTTAATCAAGTGTTCATTTTGTCAAAGCTAGCTAGTAGTCAAATCTGTACTACCATGGCATGCTCTAAAGGTCACACTGGCTTCCCAGGTGGCACCCGTAATAAAGAACCCACCTGGCAATGCAGGAGACGCAAGAGACCTGAGTTCAGTCTCTGGGTTGGAGATCCCCTGGAAGAGGAAATGGAATCCACTCCAGTACTCTTGCCTGGAAAATGCTGTAGGCAGAAGAGCCTGGTGGGCTACAGTTCATGGGGTGGTGAAAAGTCAGACATGACTGAGCTGCACACATGCATGCACAGTTGACTTTATTTTAAACTGGCATGATTTAGGTGAGTGGCTTTAGGACTCGGGATTTTGTGAGTGCAGGCTCCATGGCTGTTTTGATCTTGACAGGTCATCGCAGCATAAGGTGGCTTTATCCGCAGTCAGTTGACTGTATCTCAGCAAAAATGGGCCACGATGGCCTTGTCACATGTTGACTGCTTGGGCTCTAGAACGCAAGCTGCGGTGTAGCTTGACTGTAAGCAGTATGCTGCCATGGCACTGCAAAAGAGACGGAAAATGCCTTTGTTATTGTCTGCACTTCAATAAGGAGAGAACGTTTACCACTTATATTCTGCTTTTTCAGCCAGGCCTTCAGATTGGGACTTTGAATAGCAGAGGCTCTTGAGTTCCAAATGAACTACACTAATGAATTTCAAACTTTAAATTATTAGTGCCAGGCCTGAACAGACAGTGCTAGATCAGCCGCCTGAAATTCCATCCTTCTTTTTGTGGCCTTAACTGCATTCCTGGAAGAGGAAGAGCTAACATTTTTGATTTGTGTTCCTTATCCACATGTTCCTGCATGTGCACCCTCTGTTACCATCACCACATGGTCTCAAAATGGCTGGGCCTTTATTTTGCTTCACTTTATTCATTACAGAAGTTCTAAGCTTAGTTTAAATTTCAGAGGCCCAAGCTGATTTTATTTATATTAGGTTGGTCAATTTTGGAAATTATGGAATTAAAAAGTAAAATTAAGTAGTTTTTTTTTACTTTAAAGAGAATATTCCTTCTTCTTTGTCGGAGGCAGAAAAAAACCCAAAGAAACATTGCAAAACTAAAAGTTATGTAAGTAATTAAAGAGGCCTGTGCCTGAAACAGCATATCTTGGACTCACAGTTCCCAAGAAATCAAGAAATGGTTTGGAAAAACAGGTTTCAGATATATACTCAAAAAGGAGCAAGAGAAGAATACAAGTAAAGAACAAAGGCAAATAAGTAAACTTGAGGAAGAGAAAACATTCTTTAATTTTACAATCATAGATGATATTCTAGACAGGAAGAGAAAAATGGCATTAGATCTTCAAGGCTACAATAAACAGATATTTTAAAAAATAAAAGAATATGCTTCCTGGTCTCATTTCTTGAGAAAGTATAAAATAAAAGGAATTATATCTATTACTCACAAGGAGTAACTAGGATCAGGTAACGTCTAATAGAGGAAGAGGGGCAAGATCTTAAGGAACAGGTTAAAATGCTACACCAAGAGAAAGTGAAAGTGAAGTCACTCAGTCGTGTCCGACTCTTTGCAACCCCTTAGACTGTAGCCTACCAGGTTCCTCTGTCCATGGGATTTTCCAGGCAATAGTGCTGGAGTGGATTGCCATTTCCTTCTCCAGGGGATCTTCCCAACCCAGGGCTTGAACCCAGGTCTCCCACATTGTAGACAGACGCTTTACCGTCTGAGCCACCAAGAGAAGGATCCAGTAAATTGTTGACGTTGATCAGCACAGTTACTCAAGTAAAGCTACACAAAGTGAGCCCACCTGGACACACTCCTGAATAGCTGTATCAAACAGTTTTAATATAGAGGATTTGGACCTATTGAGAAGAGCCACTTCCCTGGTGATTTCACAAGCCTAAAAATAATACAACGAAAAGCAGTGAGAGCAACCACTATGCTGGACCCAGGAGGAAGTGGAGACTCAGTCATTTAGTGTAGAATCACAACATGAGAAGCACAGATTCTAGTGGGAGATGGAAATAAGGAACTTTTGAATATGCTGAGTAAAAACAAATTAGACCTGGTCACTGGGAATCCCACATTGCAAATTTTTGAACTTTGCAATGAAATAGCAGTATCACTGTGTTTAGCCAAGCATTTGCCAGGTTAATTAGAAAGGAAGATTTTTCCAGAGAGAGGGAACAGTGTCTTCAAGACTAAGAGGCATGAGATAAATGTCACAATTGGAAGATTGCAACTAGGTCAAGTGATGGAATAAAATAATGACCAGAAATGAAGTCAGAGGCTAGATCTCATGTTGAAAAAAAAAAAAAAAAAAAGCCTGATCTACAGTATGTACACTCAAGTACAACATACTGAGTGTATGTTAGAAGGGAATATGAAGCCAAAAAATAAACATTTTTTAACATAAAGTTTTAATAATGGAAATATTTTCTTCTTCAGGAAATGTCTTGGGAAAAGTGGCAGTTAGCAATATTCACAGTAAGATTGATAAAACTGAGCTGGGAAGGGAAGAGGTGTTACTGGCAGTGGCAAGTATATATAGTCTGCTATATCTGTTGTCTGTTGCTGCAGATCACTGTGCCCCCCAAATTTAGTAGATTAAAACTACAGAAGTTTATTACTCTATGATTCTGTGAGTTGGGTGGGTGACTTCTGCTGGCCTCACTGGAGCTTCCTCACGGGACTGTATTCAATTGATGGACTGCTTGGGGATTGTGCTTAGCTGATGCATCTGGAATGACAGGCACTTTCTCTCCATGCACTCTTATCTCAAAAAGGCTTCATAGAGCTTCTTTATGGAGTATTGGATTTCCAAGTGTGAGGGGGCACAGCTACAAGGTCTCATGAGTCCTAGGTTCAAGAACCTGTACAATATCACTTACATGACATTTTATGTGCCAAAACAAGCTACAAGATCAGCCCACGGATGATATGCGGCAAAATATTGTGGCCATATTTTCAGTCCACCCAATCAGCTAATAAACTGTTGACATTTTGTGGTCAAAATCAGTTGAGAACTGACCTCCAGTATCTGAATTAAAATCCACCTACCAGCCTATGATGTCATCCTCCTAGACTTAAGTCTTGGGGTTCTGTGAATGCTGCTCACAGAGAGGTCCCATATCACATAAATTATTCTCTCCCCTCTGCAAAATATTTGTTTTCCATAGAATTCATTTCTGATTTCTTTTATTCTTGTGTGATTTTTTGGGGTACATATTTTATATTAAGTTCATCCATCCCCACTCTCCCACATTATTTTTTCTCGATATATTTAAAACTAGAAGGTATTCTCCAGTTTTCTCTTCCTGAAGATATTTACTCTGGTGAATCCTGACTTGCTCCAATCTGATTGGTCAGAAGAATGGCTGTCCCCTTGAAATTTCCCCTTAACCCATTCTTGTGTTTGTTTCTCCCCTTCATGGATATTATCTTTTTCTTAGAAAACTCCCTCCTACTAGAGAAATGCATCCTTTAGAAACTTTTTGCAAGATGGTGAAATTTTGAAGCCATGCGTGAAATGCCCTTTTTCTACCTTCACACTTAATTGAAAAAAAAATCTAGATTAAAAATAATTGTACAGAATTTTGAAAGTATTGTTCTGCTGTCTTCTAGATTTCAATATTACTCTTAAGATGTTTATTGCCTTTTAGATATTCGATCATATGAATAAATCTCTGTTCTGTTGGAAGGTCTTAGAATCTTCTCTTGCCCTCCATCTTCTCAAACTGTAATACTGATGTTATTTGATTTGGGCTCATACTCACCCATTGAGTACCAATGTCAGTTCAATTTGACAAACACTGTTCTTTATTTCTGAGGAATTTTTTCCATATTTTTCTTCTACTGCTTTCTTTATTCTCCGTTTTTAGAATTCTTATTATTTGCATGTTAAAACACTTGGTTCAAAAAAAGGTCTAATCTTTTCTATGCTCTTTTCTCTCTTTTCCACTAACTTTAATTTTCTTGTTCAGTCCTTCTCTTAAAAATTTCATTGTTATGTTTTATGTTCCCATGATCTCTTTTACTCTCCAAATATTCCTTTTTTGTAGGACTATTTATATTTCATGGTATACTAATTTCTAAGAATCACAGAGGTTGGACCTTTTTGTCTGTTCTACTTAGTACTGAATTCATAGTGCCTGACACATAGCAGGCACTGAGATAGTTGTTTAATGATTGTCCACGGACATAAGAAGAACTTGTTGATGGTAGATTTCCTTATAGGATTAGTCAAATCGAATTTAAAATATTCAGTCATAGTTTTTAGCATGCTGCTGCTGACTTCAGTCGTGTCTGACTCTGTGCGACCCCACAGATGGCAGCCCACCAGGCTCCCCCATCCCTGGGATTCTCATTTACTTAATTTAATCGCAGAACGTTCTATGTCATGTGGAATATATTTAAATTTCTCATTTTAACATGTTCAATCATTTTCCCCATCTTCCTGAATTCCTCTTAATCCTTACCATAATAGTCTACACAAAGTGGGGTCACATCAAGTGCTTCATCTCAATTTTCCTATGCAAATATATTCATATAAATATCCAAAGACCTATATACAAAACAGTATACATTACAGTATACATTGCACTTGCTTTGTAAACAAACAAGTGCCCATTAGTTTGTAAAGTGTAAAGTATATGATGGTATAGTCATATAATGGGACACTGTACTGATTTTAAAGAGCACGAGGAAGACCTACATGTGCTGATATGGAAAGATGTCTGAATTTTAAGCAAGGTGTGAAACAAACAAACAAAAAAATAGGTGGTATTCTACTTGTATAAAAAATGAATAGGCACAGAATTTATTATCCCATTCATACAAATAAAGCCCGGGTTGTTGTCAGAGGTGGAGGGAACACAGTCTCTGCCTCCTTTGGTACCTTATTATAGGAATTAATAAAACTTATTAAAATGAAATTTATTCTAGGAATCAATAAAAAATATATATCAATAAAACCGTTTTCTTATTTATGTAAGACAAATTTTAAGTTATTTCTTTATATATTACTCACTGTATTTCAGGTACCCTTTTATGTACATAGGTACTTCAAGTACTTTACAAGTATTCCCTTTAATTCTTACAATTCTCACCATTATTGTCTGCATTTCTAGAAGAGGATTCTGCGACACAGAGAAATTAACTAGTCTGCATAAATTTATTACCTAAGGTTTGAATCTAAAAGATTCATGTTCATAGCCTGTTCTTTGACCACTATACTATCCATTTCTTTAACCATTCTTTCAGCCCAAAGCATTTCTAGCTAGTATATGGTTGGAAGAGCCAACCTTGATCACTTTAAAGTTATAGTTAAAAATTATAGTTGGTTATCCCAGAGAAATTGGAGGAGAAAACGGCAACATTTTCTAGTAGTCTTACCTGTAAAATCCCATGGACAGAGAAGCCCGGCTGGCTTTAGTCCACGGGGTTGCAGACTTGGACATGACTGAAGCAACTGAGCACATTCCAAAGAAAGTGAGTTTTTAAACCTTTTCATCAAACTGCTATTTAATATGCACCATTACTCATATCTTCCTCTGTTAGATTACAGCTCTTAATGGTATTTCATTTTTATATCTGCATCTTTATAAAGTCATAAATTCCAGACTTGCATTTCTCTCACCTGGTGCTGAAAGCAGCCAAGAAATATTTGTAAACTTGAAATCTAAGAGGTAGATTTTCACCACAAGAAAAAAGAAAATGGTAACTATGTGAGGTGATGGATTGACAAATATTTTAAATTATCTTGATTGTGGTGATCACTTTATAATGTATACATATATCAAACCATTAAGCAGTACACCTTAAATATAAACAATCTTTATTGGCAATTTTATCTCAATAAACCTGAAAAATACCTTCCTTTGTACTTCTGTACTTTTCCTATTGTCTTCTTTTCTGTAGCTAGAGATACAGTCAGCAAACGGACAGATTCATCATAGCATGAGTTCAGACTAGGCTTAGGAAATAGATTCTCCTGCATACCCTCTCCTAGCCCTCTGAATTAAGCCAAACACTCCTTTTTAAAGCTTATAAAGTGTACCATTGTTTAGTTACTAAGTTCTGTCTGACTCTTTGCAACCCCATGGACCATAGTTTTAATTAACTCATATTTATATATTATTACTGGCATGCCAAATTTATTTCATTCCTACAACATTAAAGAAAATATAGATTAGAATAGTATATTCTTAAACACTCTAGCTGGGGGACTTCCCTGGTGGCTCAGCAGTAAAGAATTTGCCTACAATGCAGGAGATGCGAGTTTGATCCCTGGGTTGGGACGATCCCTTGGAGGAGGAAATGGCAACTCACTCAGAAGACTTTGCCTGGGAAATCCCATGGACAGAGGAGCCTGATGGGTTACACAGTCCATGGGGTTGCAGAGTCAGACATGACTGAGTAACTAAATAACAACAGTCTAGCTCAGTTCCCATTCTCGTATTTAAAAAAAATTATTTTATGAAAGGGACAGGTAGATGGTTGATTTTAATTTTATTCATTTTCCCTAGAAGCCCCTGGGAACCCTCCTGTCTGTGGCCTAGTTTACCCTTCTGATAAACCCTTACTAGCCCTTTCTATAGCATTGTCTCCTACTGAGAGAAAACTGTTTCAAAGGATAGTGGGCATCATCAGTGGTACTCTAGCTCTACCCAGGCCCCCTCACATTCCTGATCTGTGCGTCCATCTCCAGGTTCTATGTGCCTTTCCACACAAAGTGCGTGCCCTGTCTAGAACCACTTTCCCTGCAAATGCAGAGAGCAGGACGTTCCTGGGAAGTCACCAGCAGAGCCCTTAGGCAATGACTGACTTGTTATATGAAAGCCAGTTATGTAAAGTTTAAAAATAAAATAAAATTTAAAAAAAAAAAAAAAAAAGAAAGCCCAGATCCTCTGCCTGCAGTGAGGACAAATTCCGAGATAGAATTTACATTCCAGAGATCCCGATGAGATCAGGTATGACTGGAGCTTTGTCTGAAATCACACCCTTTCTTGGCTTCTTCCCTTTCCCTGTTCTGATTCTCTCGCTCCATCCACATTTTTCTGGGAACACTTCTTCAATAAACTACTTGTACATGAAGCCCTATTTTGAGATCTACTTCTGGAGATGCCAACTTCCTAACCTAAGACATGAAAGAACAGATCTTCATCGAGCTTATTTTTTTTTTTTTAATTTGACATTCATTTTTGTCTGCGCGGGGTCTTCCTTGCTGTATGACTTTCTCTAGTTGTGGTGACTCCTGTCTAGTTGCAGTACTTGGGCTTCTCACTGAGGTGGCTTCTCATTGTGGAGAGCAGGCTGTAGGTACACAGGCTTCATCAGTTGCAGCAATGGGCTCAGCAGTCGCCTCTCATAGCTCTAGAGCACAGGCTCAGTAATTGTGGCACAGGCTTAGTTGCCCCACTGCACGTGGGATCTTCCTGGACCAGGGATCCAACCCGTGTCTCCTGCATTGGCAGGCAGACTTCCAACTGCTGGACCACCAGGGTAGTCCTTTTGTTATAAGACTCTTACAAGAGTCTTCTCAAACTCAATGTTCACCTAAGTGTCTGTGTTTTTGAATGAGCTAGATCTGTTTGCTTTCGTAGGATTTTTCTCCCCATCAACTTAGTTCATACTATGGTGGTATATTTGTGTTTTTGTTTCTTTTTCTTGAAATTTATTTCTCAAATTTAGGGTTCTTCTTGCTACTGACTGTGTCTTGCACTCCAGGGCCTCCTAAAAACTGTATGATTCACTATCAATTCTTCCTCAAGAGTTCAGGTTGATTCCCAAATAAATGTTTTGAGATCTTAAATAATTTTATGCATGCATACACATACAAGTGCATGTATGTTAAAATATCTGTTTGGTAGGACAAAGTCCTTTAATCTTTCACTCTTTCTGCTCCTAGGTTACTATTTCTGATTATGTGGATTGGTGTATCAGAATGACCTGAATTAGGGTGATTTTTGCTGTTACTCTCACATGAAAATTATTTTACATCATGATTCGTTATACACATAGATACCCACACATTCCTACAGGATCTTCCCAACCCAGGGATCGAACCTGGGTCTCCTGCATTGCAGGTGGATTCTTTAGCGCAGAGCTACCAGGGAAGCCCATAGATGTATACACACACATATAACTGAAGTAGTGTTTTAAAGAAAACAGTACTTATTACATATAGTATGATCTGATTATATGTAATAAGAGTAAGTATTGTTTTCTTTAAAATGCTATGAAGTAGTATTGCATTCTACTTTGTATTTTGACTCCACTTTAAAATACATTAACATTAAAGCATCCCTTTTTTCTCAAACTTCTTGCTTCTATTTATTTTGTTCATATAATCTTAATGCATTGTAATTGTTATGATTCAGTGTGCTTTATTGATCTTACTTTTACAATTTTCTGCAATAAAGGTACATATAAAATTTAAATTTAAAAAATGAGACTTCCTCTGACTATAAAATCCTTTTAAAATTTTTATGTGGGATTAAGTTATGATTTTACAACTAGTAGTAATGCATAATTGATGAAAATAGCTAATGTTTACATATTTTGATAATTCTTAAACATAAAAAGTAAAACTATATTGTAAATATCCCTTAAGTGAAAGTCTGAGCCACCAGGGAAGCCCAAATATCCCTAATGAAGTACATACTTGTTTTGAGGCAGTCATTCTTGTCAATTCATATATCCAAGAATGACTATTATTTATCACTAAATAAAACGGGATTCAGATCCATTTTTTAATAAAAATAAGCACTAAGACATTTTATTCACTTAAGTATGAATGGAAGAAGGTAACTAATAGCTAATGTATTTTAGTTCATTGAATTGTTTCTAAGTTATATATCAAAATCACACAGTGATCTATAGTAAAACACTATTTTAATGACCTATCAATAAGTGTCTTAATTAGATCCTCCATTAAATAAGTGAAAGGGGATGATTAGAAACCACCTGTCATCATAAGGCTGTCTAAGTCAGTCATTACAGTCATTCAGTGAATATACAACAGTATTTAAATTTGTTCCATTGTTTGGCATCCTGATGACTTTTATACCTGGGGTCAGTGTACCCTAGTAAGATTCAGGATGGATGAGAGGATATCTTTGGCTCATAAAATGGAAGACAGATTGTTGTGAGAGGAGAGATGGAGAAGAACACATCAGAAACTTGCTGAGATGTGTTCTCATGCACACATGGTTTAAACAAGTGGGCATATGGGAATTAAGTATCTGAAAATCTATTCCTTTGAAATTATCTTGAAAAGTCTTCATATACTTTGAGATACATGAGTGACTCAGCCTGAAGACTTCTGCCCTGGGGTTTGTATACTTGGGAATGAGATTGTTTTATCATAACAATGTGCATGATTAAGATAATTATTTGAGGGACAAGTGATTGTCAAATAGTTATTCTAATTTACACTCCCACCAACAGCATTTAAGAGCTCCCAATAGCCTACATCCTTATCAACACCTGAGACTGTCAGATTTTTCAACATTTGTCAATCTGGTATGCATAAAATGAGAGCCAATTATAGTTTCATTTTGTATTTCTTTGATTACAAATTAAGTTGAGCAGCTTTCTATGTTTATTGGCCATTCAGGTTGCCAATTTCCTTTTTTAATGATTTTTCAGGGTTATATACTTTGTCCAGTGTTTGATTGTCTTTTTCATTATTTATTTGAAATATTTTAACATGAATATATAAAAATCTGTAGTATACTTTTATGTAAGTATATTAGGTGCAATCCTTTATTGGTTGATGTGTTATAAAACGTTCATATTTGTGGCTTATATTTTCACTTTCATATCAAGTTTTTTGATGAACAGTACTTAAAATTTTAATGTAGAAAAATGTATCACTTTTTCTTTTTGTGTTATGGGCCTTTTGTAAGAAATCCATTGTTATCTGAACATCATAAAGATATTCTTCTATATGTTCTTCTAAAAGCTTTACTTTTCACATTTATATTCTACCTAGAAGCATTCCTTCCTCCTTCCTTCCTCCCTTCCTTTCTCTCTCCTTTCTTTCTTTCCTCTATCTCTTTCTTTTTCTCCTGGGATAATAAAATGTCCAGGCACAATTTGTCAAAGAGCCATTTCACCACTGAATTTATGATACCACCACTTTTATACGTGAAGGGTATGACACTTCCTCTGCCTCCGTGCTCTATTTGCTTCTGAATCGATACCAAACTGTCTAATTACTATAACTTTCATAGTAAATATTAATATCAAGTAGAGCATGTAACCCCACCTTGGGCTTCTTCACTTGTATCCTGGTCATTCAGCATAAATGTTAAAGTTATGTCATATTATTTCCCAATGAAATTATATTAACTCTGCTGCTGCTGCTAAGTCACTTCAGTCGTGTCTGACTCTGTGTGACCCATAGACAGCAGCCCACCAGGCTCCCCCGTCCCTGGGATTCTCCAGGCAAGAACACTGGAGTGGGTTGCCATTTCCTTCTCCAATGCATGAAAGTGAAAAGTGAAAGTGAAGTCACTCAGTCGTGTCCGACTCTGTGTGACCCCATGGACTGCTGCCTACCAGCTCCTCCATCCATGGGATTTTCTAGGCAAGAGTACTGGAGTGGGGTGCCATTGCCTTCTTATATTAACTCTAGAGGTTAAATTTGATAAAAATTGACATTAAAAAATCATAGTCCCCTATTTTTGAATATTGTATACCTTTATTTTTAGTCAGATACGTCTGCACGTCTTACAGGACAGTTTTATAGGTTTCTGCCAAACAGTAAGGAATTGTTAGATATTGATCTTACAGTTAGCCACCTACCTGAACTTTAATAATTTGTATATTTAAGTTTTATATACAGTCATCTTCTCTCTGCAAACAAAGGACAGGTATATGACTTCCCAGGTTTTTCTATGTCAGAGTTGAAACCAGAAGTTCAGCTCTTTCTTAGAGCCCTGTGCTGCTCACTCCCCTGCCACCCGTTTTATAAGGGATCCACTCCCAAATGCTATTTACCTAGAGGCATTTTGAGGGCTTCCCTGGTGGCTCAGACAGTAAAGAATCTGCTTGCAATACAGGAGACCCAGATTCAATCCCTGAGTCAGGAAGATCCCCAAGAGAAGCAATGGCTACCCACTCCAGTATTCTTGCCTGGAGAATTCCATGAATGAGGAGCCTGACAGGTCACAGTCCACCGGGCCACAGAAGAGTTGGGAACGACTTGGTGACTGAGCATGAGAGCGAAAGGCATCATGGAGCACAGGCTTGGCAATAAGCTCACATTGACTGCACCATCAAATCAAGATCAGCTGCTACTCTAACTTGCCACAAAACCAAACGTAGTACAACAACCTCATGTATTATATCTGGACCCATGGCTTTCATACAACACTTTCCTAATTTTCTTAAACTTCTCAGACTGCTCTTTCCCAGCCTCCTTCATCAGTTTCTCTTCCTTTCCTTGAAATATTGGCAGTCTTAAGATCCTTAAAAGGATCCTTCATAATCATTTTCTCTAAGTTACACTCCTTTTGGTATCTTCATCACTTCAGTGAATATTCAGCTAATTTAAAATCTCAAAATTTTACTTCCATCCCAGTCCTTTTTTAAAACTTTAAACATATAGATCCAATTGCCTTTCATCATTTCATCATTGAATTTTTAAGAAACATCAGTAAATACTTTTGATTGATGGAGTGATCAAAGAGTGTTCTGAGCTTCTTTTTCCTACAGTGTTATTAATCAGTGAGTTCAGTAACTAGTGCTTGAAGATCATTGTTAGAGTCAGGATGAAGCTCAAAGGCAAAAAAAATGTCTTGTTTCTTTCCTCCACATGTGATTGTAAACATCTTGAAAATACAGTAGATACCACAATTTTTTCATTCTTAAAGGGCTCGTAACATGTTTTTTAACACTTGAATAAGGTTAACTTGTTAGGGAAAAAAAGTGCCCAGAATAACTAATTCTTCCTTTGCACTTATTTTACCTGTTTCTTGATGTGCACAAGTCAAGTAGCACTGACATCACATTTATGTTGGCCTTAAAATTATGAATTGATGAGATGAGGTGGAGATAATGAAGAGGAGGCGGTCAGAACTTGGAAAAGTGGAAAGAAAAAAAAAGATCAAAATGTAGATTATTTAGATAAGATATAATTAGATTTACTCTGCCTTCTTTTGAATGTAAATAATCTAACTGTAGGAAAAAAGGAAGGGATTCTGTCCAACACCTTGAGCTTGAATGCTAGTCTGACATTTGAGTAAATTTCTTAATCTAACTAGCTTTATAATGTGTAAAGTAATGCATGTATAGGAATGATGGCAGTAACTCTCCTTAGGTAAATTGTCAATAAATATTGAAAAAGCAAGAGCGTTCCAGGGAAACATGTACTTCTGCTTCATTGACTACGTGAAAGCCTTTGACTGTGTGGATCACAACAAACTGGAATATGCTTAAAGAGATGGGAATACCAGACCACCTTAACCTGCCTCCTGTGAAACCTGTATTCAGGTCAAGAAGCAACAGTTAGAGCCGAACATGAAACAACAGACTTGTTCCAAATTGGGAAAGGAGTACATTAAGGCTGTATATTGTCACCCTACTTATTTAACTTATATGCAGAGTACATCATGAGAAACGCTGGGCTGGAAGAAGCACAAGCTGGAATCAAGATTTCCAGGAGAAATATTAATAACCTCGGATATCTAGATGATACCACCCTTTTGGCAGAAAGCTAAGAGGAACTAAAGAACCTCTTGATGAAGATGAAAGAGGAGAGTGGAAAAGCTGGCTTAAAACTCAACATTCAAAAGACGAAGATCATGACATCTGGTCCCATCACTTCATGGCAAATAGATGGGTAAACAGTGGAAACAATGACAGACTTTATTTTCTTGGGTTCCAAAATCACTGCAGATGGTGACTGCAGCCATGGGTTTAAAAGACGCTTGTCCTTGGAAGAAAAACAATGACAAACCTAGATAGTGTATTTAAAATCAGAGACATTACTTTGCCTACAAAGGTCCATATAGTCAAAACTATGGTTTTTCCAGTAGTCATCTATGGATATGAAATCTGGACAATAAAAAAGGCTGAGCATGGAAGAACTGATGCTTTTGAACTGTGGTGTTGGAGAAGACTCTTGGAAGTCTGTTGGACTGAAAGGATATCCAACCAGTCAATCCTAAAGGAAATCAGCCCTGAATATTCATTGGAAGGACTGATGCTGAGCTGTAGCTCCAATACTTTGGCCACATGATGTGAAGAACTGACTCATTGGAAACGACCCTCATGCTGGGAAAGATTGAAGGCAGGAGGAGAAGGGGATGACAGAGGATGAGAGGTTGTATGTCATCACCGACTCAGTGGACATGAGTTTGAGCAAACTTCAGGAGATGGTGAAGGACAGGGAAGCCTGATGTGCTGTAGTCCATGGGGTCACAAAGAGTGGGACAAGACTGAGCGAATGAACAACAAATTAAAACAAGGCAGACCATTAAAGTCCTACAGGATGTAGGTGTATAAATAGTGTCAAAAGTTAAGGGGTCCAATTGTCCACTTATTACTGAAGTTATTGAACACCAATTTAGAATTATTCAATCAGACTTGCTTTCAGGTTTTTAACATTTCCCAACCAAATTCTTAAAGACACCCCTGGAGAAGGGAAAGGTACCCTACTCCAGTACTCTTGCCTGGAAAATCCCATGGACAGAGGAGCCTGGGAGGTTACAGTCTGTGGGGTTGCAAGAGAAGGACACGACTTAGCGACTAAACTTCTTAAAGGAACAGAACACTTCTTTAGTCCTTACCTGGGATACAGAATCAGAAGATAGTTAAAAGAAGTAACAGTTTTCTTCTTTAGCTCCTAAGGCTTTTCACCAGACTGATACATCCTGAGCTTTAGGTTTCATGCACACTTCACTGAATTAGCCTGAACAGTTTGAAAAGAAAGACTGTCTTCTAAGACAAACAAGAAAACTACCTTTAAATTCTCTCAACTCTGCCTAGCCATTGTGGAATCAGTTTAATATTCTGAAGATGTACTATTCAAGAAGATGTATGTCCAAAGTTAAACCTTCATGCTACTCTGGTTTCTCCAAGAACAGTTCCTTTTCCCCTAGTAAATGCTGCAAAAATGTACAAAGAGTAACTAATAACCTGAGATTGTTTTTATATATTATTTGTTGCCTGATTCATTGTGGTCAGATTGCTTCTCATCCTACAAAAACCTAACCTCCTCATGGGCAGCCCTGTATTGCCTGATTCTTTTATGCCTCCACGTATGTTTTCTGCACATTGATGACTCAATAAAGACCTGACAACTGGTTATATTTTAGGTTCGTATATTCCAAGCAGAGGCATAAAGAGGCATTTTATTAGAAAAACTTCTGACTGAACAAGCATAGCCTTTTAAAGAAGGAACATTTGGGAAATATATTTGTTAAAGAGACACTCAAAGGTACCTCATTCTAAAAGGGCGAAAAAAAAAAAAACAAAAAACCCTGAAGCCAGTTGCATATCAGAAATGGCATCCATTAATCTCTTTGCCAAACAGCATAAAGCAAAGGGGCCTTTGAAAGCAGTTGCCCTTAAGAATGGAGTCATGGTTTAATGTGTTTGGTTTGGAGCACCTTGCTTTTAGGGGCCAGCACCTGCACCAGACTGACAGAGCCACTGCTTCTGGGAGCAGATTGGGTAATGATGCTGATGACATTTATGGTCCAACATTTCAAGAATTAATTTACAATGGAAATAGTTCTTAGTATGGTGAATACATCATTGCAGTGAAAGATTGACTCCCAGTTTATCAGCTATAAACTATGCAGCCCAGCTTAAGTCCTTTAGAAGCAAGCATTAGAGATATTACTCAGAGCTATTTAGGGTTCATAATTCACTGAGAGAATGTTTGAAATGTGAGGGTATATGCCACTACAGTAAAATCCAGAGCAAAAACATAGGAAGGGATTTGGTAGAGGAGAAGAACAATGAAGAAATGTGTTCCAGGTGGCTCCGTGTCTCTTCCCTCCTCTGGTCAGACTTTCTATGAAGCCATGCTATTTCATCTGTGATAATCCCCTGTATTTTACTTCAGCAATTCCCATGAAAAAATTTTTCATCATTGAGTTTCTCTTCTTTATCACTAATTTATAGCCAGCCCATCATTTTTATTAAAAAACTTCTGTAAATATGTTATGGAAAGTAACATAAAGTGTGCATCTTCATATATTACTTTAGAATTTTGTTAAAGGTTTACATGCCCTTCATTTCCAGTCTTCAGCAAAGACTAATATTTTCCTAGGACTTCTGGAATATTCTCCAAATAACTCTGACCACCCATTTTTTTCAGGGGGAGATGACTGTCTACTGAAAAAAAAATACATGAGGGAGGAATAAAGTTGTAATAAATTGTACATCTAAATGTTAATTAAAGTATGGCTGTAGGAATGAAGCTTGTCTTGTAATTGTAAAAATTAATATAAATTATGCAGAGGGATTGGCATAAACTATCATACTTCAGTAAGCTAAAACTAATGATTGCTAAAGGCTAAATATTGAGAGTCAGAGATAGTGGAGTGGCAAATTACGAGCACCTATTCTTGGCCCTGAAATAAACCTGGAATAAGCTCTTGGATTGAAATCATTATTTTCATGTGTCTTTACCATGGTCTTCCTCAAAGATGTCTTGAGTATGAATAATATGTGGGAAGTGTCAGTTTTATAGGGGCGCTGTAAATGATCACTGGGGCAGTAGGGAAAGACGTATACTCCAATTAGCCTTCACGAAGCCCTTTGTCAGAGTTCTGTATGAACTTGATGGGTTTTTAGTAAGTCTGGTAAGTATCCTTCGTATACACCTTCCTGCTCTCCCAATCCATCCCAACCCTTTCTTCTTTTGGTCAGATCTAGTGAGAGTAGATATGTCTGTGTGCAAACACATGTGAAACATTAGGGCTGCTTCCAAAAGCCAACAGATTGGGTAATATTGATAGAAGAAGAGTTTATATACGTTGTTATGCACTGGTGTGGTTTCTTAATTAAAGTGTCTATTTAGAAGACTTGGAAAAACACTAAAAAGTAAAAAATTATGAAGTAATCAAATTCATAGTTCCCTCATCCAAACATACTATCATTCTTTGTACACTAATACTTAGAATATACAGTACAAGTACGGCATGGAGGAGTTTGTAACATTCTATAAACTGCCATTCCTTTTGACTGAACATTTACTGGGAGCTAATACATAAAGTAATTGAAAAAAATACCACCCATAAAAATAGAAATCTTTTATATAACTGACCAGCAAGTGATATGGCTCAGTGAGTAAAGCTAGAATGGGCATACCGGAGATACTCAACCCTTTGTCAGTGTTCCCAAATGCCACAGTAAATATAACACAGGAAACTTGATAGCCATGATTTTATGAATTAACCTCCGGAGAGGATTATACTAATAGTTAGAATCCTATGCATTTTCGTTTCAGCAAGCTCTAAGTCTTGCCACTCTACTTTTGTTATACCTTGACTTCAGACGGGGTGATTTTGCCTACCATACTTGAGCAAGAGTTAAGATTGACATTTCCACGTATGGTGAAATAGCCATATTAACATAGGTGGATTGAAGAAAACTGAGACTGCAATATACCAATCACTGGTATATTATTTCCATATATAACTCAGATATTTTTCTCTAAGGATTATTAGGAACTAGTTTTTGTAGCACTTTTGTATCATATGCTCACATATTTGTTCATATTTCAGAATTTATACTGTGAAAACATTTTAAAATTCTATCTTTAGTTATTCACTTGAAGAATGAAGGCCAAAGTTTAGAAAGAAGATGGAATGGAGGAGATATAGTCTCTGGAGTTATGAAAATAAGATTTAATTAGAATTTGTAAACTAATCAACATCAAAGGAACAGTGATTTTGGTTAGTTTATTTAAATAACTTATATAACATTATGTAACTTCCTATGTAAACAGTAGTATCTGTTTGAAAACTCTAGAGTTTGTCAAACTGAGCTTGAAACAATTTACCTTGGAATTTTGATTAAATATTTGTTGCTAGGCAGGAAAAAAAAGGAAAAAAATCAGTATGCTTATATTTTCGCTGGTTCCACATAAATATAACTTCTGGCTATGGTATTTATTTTAATCTATCTCTAGTGCTGTAATGTCTTAAGTTAAATCAAGCTACCAACAACTTGTCAGATCCCTAGGTTAAGAATAATTTAGTGTATTAGGAAATAATTTTCAAAATCCCTGGCATTTTGTATGCATTTTGCTGAGTGTTAATAGGCAAAACAATCTTTTCCATGTATGGTATGTGTTCTATATACTAAGAATTGATTTCAGAGCTAATACATGTATATCTATGCTGCTGCTGCTGCTAAGTCGTTTCAGTCATGTCCGACTCTGTGCGAACCCATAGACGGCAGCCCACCAGGCTCCCCCCGTCCCTGGGTTTCTCCAGGCAAGAATACTGGAGTGGGTTGCCATTTCCTTCTCCAATGCGTGAAAGTGAAAAGTGAAAGCGAAGTCGCTCAGTGTCAGACTCTTCGTGACCCCATGGACCACAGCCTACCAGACTCCTCCATCCATGGGACTGTCCAGGCAAGAGTACTGGAGTGGGGTGCCATTGCCTTCTCCATGTATATCTATAACTAACCTTAAAAACAGCTTGTAGAAATGGGTGTTAAGAACGCTGTTATGACTGAAGAGTATAAAACACAGGGAATGTAGCTTGATCAACTTATAAGCTAGCAACTTGTGACTCATCCAAAGTCACTCTTACTTCACAGGTCATTCCCTTAACTACCATACACATATCTTTCTACATTCTTTATGTGGGATAAGAAAACCACCAAGAGTTTACATGTGATAAAGTATTAAAGACTTCTTGAGCTGTTGAATCACATCATGAATTGAGTTGGTTATACCAAGATGCCTTTTGTGGTCATCAAGTATACTGGAGACTTTATACCAGTACAGAACACTTAACCTTTTTGCCTGGCCAGAAGTCTAATTTGAGCAGTTTTACTTTGATGCTCTATTTTTGATTGGTTAAGCCATTCATCCTGTTTGACATTGTTGTGTGGTGTTGCTATGCTTACTTGAACCAGCTGTCACATTCCAGCCTAGAGGTGGGTGAAATGATTCGTGTTTATATGTAATTCTGAAAGGGCTTTTAGATGCTTTGAGTTGCCAATATGTCAATATAAAAGACATTTATCCTTCCAGCATAGCAAGCCTGAAGACTTTCAAAACTCTTCATGTAACTTTATAAACGTTTCTTTCTGCCGTTTAAATGTTGGCAGACTGTTCTTATGCAATTATTTCTTGCTCTGTTATTAAGCCTGTGATTGTAAAGAGATGTCTTTGTAGCAGATACTCATTTCTTCATGTTGAGTTGATTCTAAATTTGTATGAGACTATTCGTGTCATATATCCTGTCTTTCTGAAAGAGATTATAACACGTAAAGCAGGATAGATGTTGTGATCTACAATGAGATACGGGAAGAAGTTTGAACTCCTCCAGTAGAGGTTCTGCACAAGAATACAGATTAATATGAGAATACAGAACTTCAGTGAACTTTTACTTTATACTCTTTATATGCCTGAAGCTAGTCCAAGTGCTGGGGATACACGAATAGTTCTGCACTGGGAGGACTCATAACCTAGTAGCAAAAAATTCAAAACCCACATACTTTTAGTATTCCTTAGCCACAAACTCACATTCCTTCCATAAAGTATTTATGGCTTAAATCAATGGAGTTGTGGGTATTGCTATCCAGGAAGTCATCTCAATTCTTTGTCACTTTCCTGTATAGAAAGTTTTATCTTCCAAGATAGTATTATCCCTGTTCACAAAATGTAAAGCCAACCAAGTGATTGAAAAAGTAACTTTAAAAATCAGTAATTTCTTCAAGAAAGAAAAAATGGCCAACTCCGTATCAATCAGTTTCTTTATCATCACACAAAACACACAGCTTGCCAGTTGTTTTACTCAAACTTTGACTTACAAGTCAGGTTAGCATTTGGACATAGAATGAATATTATTCAAAGTCACTGTCTTCAATGATAAACTAATATCTTTATTTTCAAGTTATATTTAGTTTGGAGACAGTTTTCAAAGAACAAAGGTATGTTTCTGTTATCATTACTTAATTACAGAAATGATTTTATCAAAGTTGGCATTTCAAAAATACATTATTATCTTTCAAAAATACATTATACATTACTATTATAATACATTATTATATTCAAATTAGTTATTTAGGAGGATAAAATCTACTTTTAGTGAACTGAATATGATATTGCAGTGCTTCGTTTTTATATCACATTTTAACTGTGCACAGAAGGAGAGTGTTAACATTTAATTGTCTGTGAAATATTTTCAAGGAGTTAGCTTTGATGTGAAAAAATAATAGTTACTTAGCTGAAATGCTGTAAGCCTGAGACACCCAACCCAATGAAAATTTTTCAAATAAAAAGAGTACATCCACAACAAATAGTATTTAAAATGCATCTCTGATCATATGAAGCTTTTACTTTCTTCACTGTTTACTAGTTCTCATTTAGTTCAGTGTTCACCTCTTTACCACTATTCCTATTTTAATGATTCATCAGCACTGGCAACCTGAGTAACCATTCCCTAATTAAAAAAAAAAAAAAGCAAGGAATAATGATTGGTAAATGCTCAAGCTGAGTTAACTCAATGCTGTTTGTCTGGATGAAAAATAAGAAGGGCGGTCGATCAGTTAAAAGTTCTAAATGTTTGATGGTGATGTATCATGTAACCTTACCATCTGGATGACTGGATTTTAGTCTTTATATCCAGATGTTTGGCATCATGCAGACACAACCTCAGTGGTTCAATCATTCGACAGTTTTCATTGAGAACCCCACCACCACCCTTGTGCTGGACAACTCAGCAAGGGCTAAAGGAAATGTTCCCTCATGCCTGGGCTATTACAGTATCCTGTTAATTAGTTCTCTTAACTTTACAGTCTGTTCATTCCAAACAAACCAGAATACTAAAACACCAGTTTCAAGATCTTAGTAACTTGTTCAAGAGCCTTTTGCCTTGCCTCAGGTTTTCACTGAATTCTAGTTGCTTCATAGGAATGTAATAGTTTCCAACAACTCTGCTTATAAATTATCATGTTATTTACCTCTCTGTGTGTAAGCCCTCCCTCATCTGTAGCCTTGAGTGGATAATACTCAACTCTGTGAGCTGTTTTTATTCTTAGTTATATATTTTGTGCATCAGACTTAGATATCTGTTACTAGGAACATGAATGGAGGTAATTATTTTTTATCTACTCACGATCAACATCAAAAATCCATGTAAAATTCAATTTCTAGTAGGAAAAAAGTGATGAATAAATGTTCCTTCTTAAACTTCATTTACATTTAATACTTACCCTAAAATACGTTGATTATAAACTGTCCAGTTTGTAACTTTTTGAGAAGAGGAATCCTGTTCCACTATGTGTAGGCAACTACTTTAATAAATTATAGTGTGGGAAATTATGCTTATTATTATGGAAATACATTATTGTTTCTACTGCCACTACTTCTATAATTTTAACAATTTCTTTTTGCATTATGATCTAGAGAAACTAAATTAATTGTTTTGAGGGGACGGGAGGAATCAAAAAAATTCTAAAATTTCTGGCACACTTACTTATACATGTGGTACCATAAAATGAAATAGGATATGTAGGAGTAAAATATAAGTTCAATTTTGTCCATATTGAGATTACCATCAAGAGAGAGAGTCTGTTGTTCACTGAATATATGAATAGCCTTCTGAAGAAAAATTTGTAGATTAATACATGGAGAATGTTTTATTGATTCTTTCATTGTAGCTCATATATGACACATGAAAAGTAAAGGAATCACTTGAGCCAGTTAGTTTAGTCCCTCAGTTGACTCCGACTCTTTGCGACCCCATGGACTGCAGCACGCCAGGCTTCCCAGTCCATCACCAACTCCTGGAGCTTACTCAAACTAATGTCCATAGAGTCAGTGATGCCATCCAACCACCTCATCCTCTGTTGGCCCCGTCTCCTCCTGCCTTCAATCTTTCCCAGCATCAGGGTATTTTCTAGGGAGTCAGTTCTTCGAATCAGGTGGCCAAAGGATGGGAGTTTCAGCCTCAACATCAGTCCTTCCAGTGAATATTCAGGACTGATTTCCTTTAGGATAGACTTGTTGGATCTCCTTGCAGTTCAAGTGATTCTCAAGGGTCTTCTCCAACACCACAGTTCAAAAGCATCAATTTTTCAGCACTCAGCTTTCTTCATAGTCCAATTCTCACATCCATACATGACTACTGGGAAAACCATGGCTTTGACTAGATGGACCTTTGTTGGCAAAGTAACATCTCTGCTTTTTAATATGCTGTTTAGGTTGCTCATAGCTTTCCTTCCAAGGAGCAAGCGTCTTTTAATTTCATGGTTGCAGTCACCATCTGCAGTGATTTTGGAGCCCCCCCCCAAAAAAAAAAAATAAAGTCTGTCACTGTTTCCATTGTTCCCCCATCTATTTGACATGAAGTGATGGGACCAGATGCTATGATCTTAATTTTTTGAAAGTTGAATTTTAGCCAAAATTTTCACCCTCCTGTTTCACTTTCTTCGAGAGGCTCTTTAATTTTTCTTCACTTTCTGCTATAAGTATGTCATCTGCATATCTGAGGTTATTGATATTTCTCCCAGCAGTCTTGATCCCAGCTTATACTTCATCCAGCCCAGCATTTCGCAGGCTGTATACTCTGCATATAAGTTAAATAAGCAGGGTGATAATATACAGCCTTGACGTACTCCTTTTCCTATTTGGAACCAGTCTGTTGTTCCATGTCCAGTTCTAACTGTTGCTTCTTGACCTGAATACAGATTTCCCAAGAGGCAGGTCAGGTGGTCTGGCATTCCCATCTCTTTAAGAATTTTCCACAGTTTGTTGTGATCCACACAGTCAAAGGCTTTGGCATAGTCAATAAAACAGAAGGAGTGGTTTTTCTAGAACTTTCTTGCCTTTTTGATGATCCAGTGAATGTTGGCGATTTGATCTCTGGTTCCTCTGCCTTTTCTAAATCCAGCTTGAACATCTAGAAGTTCACAGTTCACATACTATTGAAGCCTGGCTTGGAGAATTTTGAGCATTACTTTGCTAGCATGTGAGATGAGTTCAGTTGTGCGTTAGTTTGAACATTCTTTCAATGGCAACCCATTCTAGTACTCTTGCATGGAAAATTCCATGGATGGAGGAGCCTGGTGGGCTACAGTGTGTGGGGTCACAAAGAATCGGATGTGACTGAGCGACTTCACTTGAATATTCTTTGACATTGCCTTTCTTTGGGATTGGAATGAAAACTGACCTTTTCCAGTCCTGTGGCCACTGCTGAGTTTTCCAAATTTGCTGGCATATTGAGTGCAGCGCTTTCACAGCATCATCTTTTAGGCTTTGAAATAGCTCAACTGGAATTCCATCACCTCCACTTGCTTTGTAGTGATACTTCCTAAGGCCCACTTGACTTTGCATTCCAGGATGTCTGGCTCTAGGTGGGTGATCCCACCATCATGGTTATCTGGGTCATGAAGATCTTTTTTGTATAGCTCTTCTGTGTATTCTTCTATGTATGCTTCTGTTAGATCCCTACCATTTCTGTCCTTTATTCAGCCCATTTTTGCATGAAATGTTCCCTTGGTATCTCTCATTTTCTTTAAAAGATCTCTAGTCTTTCCCATTCTATTGTTTTCCTCTATTTCTTTGCACTGATCACTGAGGAAGGCTTTATTATCTCTCCTTGCTATTCTTTGGAACTCAACATTCAAATGGGTGTATCTTTCCTTTTCTCCTTTGGCTTTCACTTCTCTTCTTTTCTCAGCTATTTGTAAGGCCTCCTCAGACAACCATTTTGCCTTTTTGCATTTATTTTTCTTGGGGATGGTCTTTATCACTGCCTCCTATACGGTGTCACGAACATCTGTCCATAGTTCTTCAGGCAGTCTTATCAGATCTAACCCCTTGAATCAATTTCTCACTTCCACTGTATAATTGTAAGGGATTTGATTTAGGTCATATCTGAATGGTCTGGTGGTTTTCCCTACTTTCTTCAATTTAAGTCTGAATTTGGCAATAAGGAGTTCATGATCTGGCCACAGTCAGCTCCTGGTCTTGTTTTTGCTGACTGTATAGAGCTTCTCCATCTTTGGCTGCAAAGAATATAATCAATCTGATTTTGGTGTTGACCATCTGGTGATGTCCGTGTGTAGAGTCGTCTCTTGTGTTGTTGGAAGAGGGTGTTTGCTATGACTAGTGTGTTGTCTTGGCAAAACTCTATTAGCCTTTGCCCTGCTTCATTCCGTATTCCAAGGCCAAATTTGCCTGTTACTTCAGGTGTTTCTTGACTTCCTACTTTTGCATTCCAGTCCCCTATAATGAAAAGGACATTTTTTGGGGGTGTTACTTCTAGAAGGTCTCATAGTACTTCATAGAACTGTTCAACTTCAGCTTCTTCAGCATTACTGGTTGGGTCATAGACTTGGACTACTGTGATATTGAATGGTTTGCCTTGGAAATGAACAGAGATCATTCTGTTGTTTTTGAGATTGCATCCAAGTACTGCATTTCAGAATCTTGTTGACTATGATGGCTAGTGGCTCAGCTGGTAAAGAATGCACCTGCAATGTGGGAAACCTGGGTTTGATCCCTGGATTGGGAAGATTCCCTGGAGAAGGGACAGGCTACCCACTCCATGTTCTCACCTGGAAAATTCCATGTACTGTATAGTCTCTGGGGTTGCAAAGAGTCAGACACAACTGAGTGACTTTCACTTTCACTTGAGACAATGGTCACTAAAGCAGGAGGACTTCTCTGGAATCAAGATAATTCTAAAGATCCCTATATTAAGCATTTATGAGTCTTCATGCTAAGTCTCAATCATTATACTTTTTCTTTTATTACCAATTTTTTGAGTTTGTGTTATGTGTTAGGCACTAAACTAAGCATTTTGTATGCCTTTTGCATGGTCAGTTGCTCAGTTAATTTCAGTTGCTCAGTCATGTCTGACTCTTTGCAACCCCATGGATTGCAGCACGGCAGGCTTCCCTGTCCATCAGTAATCCCTAGAGCTTACTTAAACTCATGTCCATTGAGTCGATGACACCATCCAACCATCTCATCCTCTGTCGTCCCCTTCTTCTCCTGCCTTCAATCTTTTCCAGTTGCTCAGTTGTGTCCAACTCTTTGTAATCCCGTGGACTGTAGCCCACCTGGTTCCTCTGTCTATTGAATTTTCCTAACACGGATAGTGGAGTGGGTTGCCATTTCCTACTGCATTTGTATGCCTTATGTCATGTAATTATCACAAAAAGTCTTGTGATTTATTCTATTATAATCCATATCTGTAAGTGAGTACAGGACTTCCCTGGTGTCTCAGATGGTAAAAGCGTCTGCCTACCATATGGGAGACCCAGGTTTGATCCCTGGTTTGGGAAGATCCCCTGGAGAAGGAAATGACAACCCACTCCAGTATTCTTGCCTGGAAAATCCCATGGACAGAGAGCCTGGTAGAACAGTCAATGGGGTCGCAAAGAGTCAGACATGACTGAGCCACTTCACTTATAAGCAAGTAAACAGCTTTTGAGAATCTAAGTAACTTACTTAAGTCCCCTCAGCTAATTAGGTGGGAATCAACTTCAACTCTTGCCCAGGCCTCATGAAGGTCAGAAATAGTTCTGTTTCTGTGTTCACTGTATCCCACTACCACTTGGCTTCTCTGGTTTACTTAACTCAGATTGTCTCATAATTTCAGCCTGAGTATGGCCTATCACAAACTCTCCAGTCCCATCAACATCATGACCTTTCAGTTTAGTTCCCACTATTAAGTGGTGATTTATTTTTCTTAGTCTGAACTCACGACAATAAGTATTTATTTATCTCAATGCAGTATTGAGATCAAGCTATGCACTTCATAAATGTTGGTCAGTCTTTTGCTTGGTTGCCCTCGTGTAAGATCCACATCCCTGATTGACAGTTACTAATAAGGATAACCAGGACAAGCAGGATGCATGTGGGGCAGCTTCCCTTAGGAGATGAATGGCTGAAGCAATTGTAGAAGCATCTCTACCAAAAGAACAGGTAGGTAGGAAAGGTCCACAGTAAACCAAAAGAAAAGAGGACACGCAATAGAACCATAAGAAATAAATATCTGAAGACTGGCCAGCATAAGAGAGGTCGGTATAAGAAACTGACATAAAACAGAAAATTAAAAGAACAGCAGAAAAATAGAGAATAATGTCAAGGAATTGCAAAGAGAGTTCGAAAATTAAGGATGCATTGCACAGCAACAAAACCTTCAGCAACATCAATTCTCACATAGTTCAGGGTTGAGCAAGAACAGGTCCTTGCTCTTAAGGTAGAGGAAACAAATGGTAGTAATCACAGAAATTAATATACAATTGCAGTTCTGAAACATGTGACAGAGAAGAGGTATATAGTATTTTGAGATCCTAGAGCAAGAGGACTTGATACCATGAAAGAATTCAAGAAGATCTTGCTTAGACTTGATGCCTGAGTTGAGATCTGAAAGGAGTGGGAATGGGCTAGAAGTGGAAGTGAAAGGAGCCCTGCAGACAGAGTGTGTAGAGTGGCTTTGGCAAGAGGGAATGTAGTGACTCAGAAGTCTCCTGTGTGGCTGGAGTAGAGACAGCAAGGAGTTGACCAGAAAGAGGTAATGCTAGAGAGGTAGACAGAATATGGACACATGCAAGCTTGAGGGTCATGTTAACGAGCATGTTCTGTGCAAATCCTACATTCGGTAAGCTGGGAGGGGAAGGGGGATGCTGGACACGATCGGATGAGTATTCTGAGATGGTTGCTCTGGCCGCAGTATGTTGTTCAGTCACGCAGTCCTGTCCGACGCTTTGTAACACCACACACTGCAGCACACCAGGCTTCCCTGTACTTCACCATCTCCCGGAGTTTGTTCAAACTCATGTCCATTAAGTCAGTGATGCCATCCAACCATCCCATCCTTTGTGGCCCCCTTCTCCTCTTGCCCTCAATCTTTCCCAGCATCAGGGTCTTTTCCAGTGAGTTAGCTCTTTGCATCAGGTGGCCAAAGTATTGGAGCTTAAGCTTCAGCATCAGTCCTTCCAGTGAATACTCAGGGTTGATTTCCTTTTAGGATTGACTGGTTTGATCTCCTTGCAGTCCAAGGGACTCTCAAGAGTCTTCTCCAGCACCTGTTTGAAAGCATCAATTCTTCAGTGCTCAGCCTTCTTTATGGCCCAATTCACATCTGTACATGACTCCTGGAAAAACCACAGCTTTGACTATATGGATCTTTGTCGTCAAAATGATGTCTCTTCTTTTTAATACCCTGTCTTAGGCTTGTCATTGCTTTTCTTCCAAGACTGCAGTACGTAGTCAAAGATCAAAGAATGACGTTATGCAAGATTCTTTGTTTTAGTTAACAAAGCTCCTACTCATACTTTTTTTAAAAAAAAAGATTTTTGTTGGCACCAAACTTTTAAAGCATGATCACCAGCAGATATTTAGGCATTTTTCAATCCATATATTTAATAATGTTTTCAGCAGTATATCACTCTACATCATAGGTCTGATTTCTGTTGCCTTGACTTTATTTTTAGGCAGGATCTCCTCTACTGGAGTGACATGGAAGCTTCAGCCTAGAGAAAAAAACTCTCATATTATTTCCCTAGCAAAAATAGAACTTTCCCCCTACAGTTCCAGCAAATATTTCAGGACTGACACTTACTGAACAACTTGGTCACACATCCATTCATGGAATAATCGTATGGTCAAGGACACACTCATGGTCAGGCTCACGAGATACAATCAATCCCACCTGAACCATGTGGCCTGAGGAGAGGAAAGGGACAGTCCCCAAGGACAGACTTGCATGCTGTCTCCAGAAATGAGGGATCCAGGGAAGTTATGGGGGACAGGTTAAAGTCTTATGATATTCCTGGATCAAAATAGCCATAGTTTGGATTGAGGGGAGAGATTTGAGAGGTATTTAAGGAGAATAATTTTACAGGATTTTGTAATGAATTAGACAAGAGGTAAGGGAGATTGCTCCTTGGAAGGAAAGTTATGACCAACTTAGATAGCATATTCAAAAGCAGAGACATTACTTTGCCAACAAAAGTCCGTCTAGTCAAGGCTATGGTTCTTCCAGTGGTCATGTATGGATGTGAGAGTTGGACTGTGAAGAAAGCTGAGTGCCAAAGAATTGATGGTTTTGAACTGTGGTGTTGGAGAAGACTCTTGAGAGTCCCTTGGACTGCAAGGAGATCCAACCAGTCCATTCTAAAGGAGATCAGTCCCTGTGTTCTTTGGAAGGAATGATGCTAAAGCTGAAACTCCAGTACTTTGGCCATCTCATGCGAAGAGTTGACTCATTGGAAAAGACTCTGATGCTGGGAGGGATTGGGGGCAGGAGGAGAAAGGGATGACAGAGGATGAGATGGCTGGATGGCATCACCAACTCGATGGACATGAGTCTGGGTGAACTCCAGGAGTTGGTGATGGACAGGGAGGCCTGGCGTGCTGCGATTCATGAGGTCGCAAAGAGTCAGACACGACTGAGTGACTGAACTGAACTGAACTGAAGGGAGATTGAAATATCAGGAGTATGTCCTAAGTTCCATGTTTGTATAACTGGTGATATCTGTCATTCACTGAGAGAATGACAGGGCACCAGGTTAAGATGTAGAGACAGAGTAGAACAGCATGAGCTTAATTTGGAATATGTTTACCTGGAGGTAACATTGAGACATTCAAGAGATATTAAGAATCTAAAGATCAGTTGGGTATGTAGTTGGATATACAGGTCTAAAGATCAGGGAAGACATCAGGGCTGGAGGATAAGCTTGCCCAGGGTTGGAACAGTCTAATTATTTTGAAGGTTGTAATGACGATGGAAAATGATAGAGGCAGAGCCAGATTCCCATCAGTAGAATGGGAGAATGGTAACAAAATTGTGACTGCAAGTATATCCTAGTCATTATGGTAGATTAAATATGGACACAGATTCATTACTACTTCATCTATTGAAAGTGGAGTTTAGTTTGCTTCTCAGTGATTCTTGGTTGACTTTAGTAACTTTCTTGACCAGAAGAATGCAATAGACATAATTTTCTGGGACTTTCCATGCTAGATCATAAGGTGCCTTGTGATTTCCACCTGAGCCTCCTAGAGTATGTTGTATGAAGAGGCCCAAATAGAGTGTTCTTGGGAAAACATTAAAATCCATAAGCCTCTATTTCTTTATTTGCATAGTAATACACACTCAGTAATTTTTAGTTGCTGGTTTATCATTAGTGTTCGCTTAATCTGTAATGAAGGGAATTAAGTAGCATAAAAGGAGGTAAGATTTGGCTCTCCCTTTACAATGGATTATTTTTATAAGATTTTAATACTATAACAATTTTAGTGACAACCATTAGTGTTATCATAAGCTATCATCGTGGCAAGTAAAATTAAAAGGAGAGCAATATGTTAATAATTTTAGATCCAGTTTAGACTTTGCATTAAATTTTAGATCCTTTGCTCAGCAAATGTGCTGTGTGAAACAATTAAATCATTAGTCCACTAAAATCAAACCAGAATTCTTAAAGAAATAAATTTGATGTTCTGTGCTTTTTGTGACAGTGTGGGAATATTCAGTGGTGATATTTTCAGGGATACTTTGCCATTTGAGCAGGGCTTTTCTGAAGTTACAAATAGCTGTACTCTAATACCATTCCCAGAAATACCACCTCTGAAAGTCAGAGAATTGAATTACTTCATTAATCTAGTAACTGTTGTAACCTCAAATAGAGAATTTCAGGAAATACCACTCTCAGATTAGGAATGCCACCTTAAAGAAGAATTTAGGGCTATAATAGAGCCAATAATTTTATTTGACTTGCATTTTTCAGATGAAAAAAAAAGTAGGAGCAATCAAGACACCTTGATCTATATAACAGCTTGCTTCCAAATAGTACTTCCCAATTTCCATAACCTCACTGGACTCAGTTTTCCTATGTAGCCCAGTGAACTTGCCTTTCTTAGGCATAAGGAGAAAGGAATCTCTTTTGACTCTCATTTCCAGAGAACCCCCTCCCAATCAGACTACAAATGGGAAAGGGAATATTTTCCTTGTTTTCCTATAAATTGACTGTTAGTGGCATGTTTTCCAGCAGCGGAGGTGGGTCTGATGTAGTCTTAGTGGCAGCCCACCTGTTCACTCCAAGGAATTTGTAAGATGGCAAAATCCTGTCCTTACTTGAATATTTTGTCGCTATCACTGTTTCTCTGCTCTTCTCCCCTACTTTATTGGAGAAGGGAAGATTTTTCTGGGTCTGGATTACTGTAACAAACTCCCAAAGGCCCTTGTCAAAAAGTATATATGACTGGATGTGATGTGTGTTGTGCTGAGCTGTTTACTGAGCAGATACCAGCCTTCACTGTTAGTCCACTGGAAATGAGATTAATTAAGCAAAGCTATCATGGAAAGTATTGTCTTTAATCATACATTGATCACCATCTGTATTGAATCCAGAGCACTGAAAAACTAAATACTTTGAGGCATTATTATATTAATTGAGAATATCAAGTACATTTGCAAGCAACTGGGGTTTGGTAGTAAAATTAATTTTTATTCACTTGAATTAAAAATTACATAGCTTTTCTGCTTACTTTTTAAAAATGCAACAATATGGTCATGCGTTTTAAAATTGAACTTAAAAAAAAGTCTTTAGATAGTTCCTTTTTTTCTAGTTCTACTTGGAACAACAAACTTCCAATTTCTTCATAGAAGTAAGAGACACTGTTTAACAGAAGTGAATCACTCAAACTGAAGTTGAAATTATATGTGAATCTTTATAATGCCCTCTTGGATTCTTTCTACTTCAAATCCTCACATTATCAAATCATGGATAAAGAAAGACTTATCTGTGTGCTAAAAGTCAGCATCCCGTATCAGGGCATGCTGCTAACAGAGTGGCAGTGGCTACAGCATTTTTTGAACCCATCCTGTCTTCTCTCCTTTTCTTTATGGAATAATGTCTATTCTTTTAACTCTGGTGACTGGACGAGCAGGAGAAAAAGCATATCAAAAATAAGGGCAAACCTTCCTGAGAACAGTACAACTGCCAAACTCCAGCAGAGCTCATATGCTTTGGCTGATGAATACATGTAACTGCAAACCCTTAGATATTTTGAACCGATTAGAGGAGAAGACAATTATCTTTATCTGCTCTCTATGAACAACCAACTCAGATGCTTCAATGATATTTCCTTTTCATCTCTCTCAAAGGTAATAAATCTTGTGAGAATTCTTCCAATGATTGACTACCTAATTTTCCACTTAATTGTTGTATTTTCATCTCAATTTCTAAAGGAGATTTATAAGTGATAAACAAAAAGGTACATGTCCATCATGCACACACAACACAGAATCATAAAATATAATTAATAAAATAAAAAAGGCTGTGAAAAGGAAGAAGGTAATTTAGAGTCTGCTTCACTTTACTATACATTGTGTAAATTTTCTTATGCCAGCACTTTAGTGATAGGAAAAAACAGCTCGATACCTTTAAATATTTTATTGGCAATAGTAATATACTAATGTATCAAGGTATTTTCAGGAAAATAGATATATATCACCTTAACTCATGATTTCTAATATACTATAGATATTATAATGATGTAATGTTGCACATTCTTTTTGTTTAAAAATCTGTTATTGTCCTGAATACCTTCTACCTTTGCTCCACATACACACAACTTTATGTTATATGATACAACATTAAGATAAAAGAAAAATTTTGGTTAGCAGACACCTTTGAAAGATGCTTGAAGTAGAAATGTGGTCTTTTCATCTGTGACACCAGCAGGGCCTGAGCTGAGTCCGCGAGATGCGATTCAGATTTATCTACAAAACCCACTGTTTCAGTACTTTCAGCCCCGCCTTAAAGACACCATATTCCATTAGGAATATGAAATAGGAATAGAAAAAGACTGCCAATTCCATTAGGGGGTTCTTTTAACAAAATCATAAACCAGAATATTTCCTCACTTAAACAATTTTATTTATGGTGGAGTTTCCAAAAATCTCTTATATCTTGAAATCATCCACAAAGTACTATTTTGTGCTTAGATTAAAAATGTATTTCTTATAAGAAAATGTTAAAATATATACCATTAGGCAGTATTGTTATATTTTATTTAACACAATATAAATCAAAAGATTAAAGAGAAAAGCAAGACAGTTAAATATATTTAAAACTCCCTATAACTGATTTACATCTATTCTAATGTTTTAAAGAAAAAAAAAAGCACTAAACATCAGAGGTAATATTTTGATAAGCAATATTTATAAAAATATATAAGTTAAGCATTGCAACAAACTACCTTTGATGAACGGCCCCTATAAGAAATAATATCATTGGAACTATATATCTAAAGCAAAGATGAAGGAAAAGAAGAAAAAAAGAAAGTATAAATTGCAATAATGACTTTTTAAATACACTTTCTTATAAAGTGGCAAGATACTATTTACAAATTTACAACAGAAAAGAAATGTTTATTTACAGGTTGTCTTGCTTTGGGGTTTTTGGTACCTCCTTCCTCCTGTGTAATAGGCCTTCTGGCAGAACTGATCTAGATTTTTAGTTCATAGCACATGATAGATAAGCCTGGAACTAGAGGCCCCTGGAGTTGCAGGTTGAGAATCGGTGCTGGCAACTGGGGAGAGAGAGGCTGGATCCTGGAGAGGCAATCCAGGTTGCTCTGAGTTGGTGATCCGATCCACTATGCTGGATAAGCAATCCAAGCTGGATAAGGAGCTTTTATCCGTGGCATATACTAAGGACACAAGGAGAAAACCATTAAAAAAAAAAAAAAAAATCCTTGCTTATGCTGCCGCTTAAACTGCAGGTCAGCTCCTTCGAAACCCAAAGGTCAGGTAGTCACAGAAAGCCTGGTAGAAATTTGCAACAAATATCTAGCAATTCATGGGGATGAAGTTGGGGAGTGGAGAAGCACCTGGGTAATATTTCAAGCAAAAGCTCACGTCTGTGTGTATACGCATGGATGTATCTGTTAGGAGGATTTTGAGCAGAAGATGTGTGTTTATTTTGCCCTGCCCAAACCCCCATAAATACCATTCTGTTCTCTTCCCAGTACTGCATGGAAGAACAGACTCTACTTTGATAGGCTAAATTCTGAAGTTGAACTGGTCTTTAAACTCCTCTGAAGTCATGGGTTCTTACCATTTGGTACATCAGGACAGTAGACGCTGTCAAAACTGCTGCTCTTTCTGGACCAGATAGGGCTGTTACATTCAGGCTATAATAAAAGACACAGAAGAAGGCGTTTGTTTTCAGGTCTTGGCAAAAGGTGCTCCAATCTCGGGTGAGGCAGTGCTTGCCCACCAGCTCCATAAACTGACCACTCTCAATCACCTTTATTGCCTTGATTTAGGAAGGGCTAGCCTCACCAATCGCAAGGGCACTGAGGTCAATCTCTGTGCTTGGAGAAGAGGAGAGAGGCAGCAGAAAGAAGAGGGTGGAATTCAGCAGCAGTGTACACTGGGTTAACCATGCAAAATGGATTGGAGTAGAAGGAAGCCACACCAATTCAGAGAGAGAACACTTTCCCAAGGCAGAAACACATTAAAACCTGGCAGCGTTGGAGCAAACGCCCTCTGAAAAGAATGCATGAACATCTTTCAGCCAGGCATCAGCAGAGTAGGGGCTGGGGCCATGCAGGCATTTCTTTCTGTTTCTCCCTTCAGTTACAAACGGTGGGACAGTGGAGGCCTCAGACAGTTGCCTTTAGATGTTAGTGTATGTCAAGGTCCACTGGTAGTATACACTGGAAATAAACTGAGTAATGGAGAAAACATCTGACTGATCATTCACAGCCAGCTATCTCAAGTGACAACCTGCTCCTTCAGTGTGCACCTAGAGTAGGTAGGAAGTCAGGACAAAATCCTGTTCAACAGCTGTGTGCTGGCATCTGTCTAAATGTGGCATCTCTCTTCTCATCTAGATGTGGTGAGCCCCACCCCGCCCCCCAATAGCCAACTATCCACCAGTAATCACTGAATATCTGGTTGCTACACCTGGTCTAAATGAGATGTAAGGATTTTTATAAAAGTTGGGAAGGTCCTAGCAGGTACAGAGCCATCTCTTACCATGCCATCAGAGCAACTTGAGGTGGGGCTGGTGGGCTCAGAGCAGCTCTGCCCCGGCAGGCTATAGTAGTTTTCCACCTGTTCCCTTAGCAGCTCCTGCAGACTCTCAATGTAGCGAATGGCATTCCTGAGGATCTCCACCTTGGGCAGCCTCTGGTTAGGGTTGGTCGTGGTGCATCGCTTGAGCGTGTCGAAAGCCTGGTTGACCTTCTTCAGGCGTCTCCGCTCACGCATGGTGGCCGCCTTCCGCCGATCCATGGTGGTGGACTTCCTCTTGCATGCTTTGCAGGCCCACATGAGGCAGTGGCCGGCCTGGTGGTGGCCCGTGGGTGCTCGCACGTGCTCGTCCTCGTCTGAGCCTTGCAGGTCTGCCTTGTGAGCCCCGAAAGCAGCCACTCGCGGCTCAAACTCGTCCCCGAACTCGCCCTCGGGGGATGGGATGCAGGAACCGTCGTAGAAGTACTCAGAGGGCGAGAACTGGCAGCCGTCCATCATGTCCATCGTCTGCAGAGAGGCAGGGGGTGGGCCTGGACAGCAGAGAGATAGATAGGGGAGAAACCGGAGCCTGGCGCCGCTGAGGGCAGGGAAATCCCGGGCCGAGCTCCCTGGTCGGTATCTCTGGTAATTAACAAGGGCAGACGCCTGGCGGCCTGGGTCTGCCGCGCTGGGGCTGGGGCTCTTTATATATTCTTGGGGGAGGGAGGCCGGCCCCTGTGGCCCCGCACTATTAGCATATCCCACCGCAACCCCCGCCAGGGCTGTCTGGGCAAACCTCCGCCTTTTCTCTAGAGACAGTTTGCTGTTTACTGCCCCTTTTGACGCTAATGGTTTTACTGCGTTTCTGCTGGGGCGGAGGTGATGGCTCCCCAATCCGCTTACTTGCACTCTTTAGATTACCTAAACCAAGGGACACTTAGAGGGTGTCACAGACAAAAGCAACGAAGGAAATCCAACTTCGTACAATTGCTCTCACATTTAAAAAGAAAATCGGTAAATACAGCTACCCATTTCAGTTGACACCAAAAGCGGACCCGTGTTCCCAATATGAGACATGAGGGACCAACTTTATTTTCAGGTATTTCTCTTTTTCGTGAACTTTAGTTGTGTCAGGAATTTTTTCAGCCAGTAGGCCAAATAACAGTTGCTAAAAACTTCAAGTGGCACTTTCAATAATGAAGTGGCTCTAGATTTTTTTTTTTTTAATCTGATTTGTTTCTCTTCAGATTGCCATTATGTAGGCTCTGTGTTATTGGGGGTAACCTGGCAGGTTCCTTTTCTCCAAAAACAGCTTGCTCTGAGTTTTCTCTCTGCTCATCTGAATGGCGTGGGCACAGGAGGGCCAGGTGACCAGGAACACACCTGGCTTCCTCTCCTTCCCGCTTATGCGCCTGTTTGCTGAGTGCCTCCTCCTGTGATGGACCTGAGCAGGCGGAAGATCCACCCTGACCGCGTCTCTAAGATTTGTATTCTAAGAAACCAGGTTTTAGATGATGAACTCCTTCCCAGGGGCTCGTCTCCCTTCTCCCTCTTTCTGCCCCGCCCTGTCATTTCCACAGTCTAAACAGCCAAGCTGGGCTTCGGGGTCGCTAATTTTCTGCTTTCAGGCAAACTAACACCGTTACAGATGCGTCCCAGCTGCCGGCAGGGCAATCTTTCTTGGCTCGTGTAAAATTTCCAACTCCTTCGACCGGAGTAACTTCACACACTTTGGCGACAAAAGCCTTACAGAAAAGCAATCACAGCAGGGTCTTTGAAACTTCATGGCTAGAAGGCGGGAGGGGAGGGCTTCCATTTAAGTGACAATGACCCTATTAATCAGCTTTTGTCAATCCTCCTCCACCCTGGCTTAACTCACTATCAAAATCACTTGCGGTAGGGGGTGGGGAGAGGATAGTTTTTATATATGGGAAAAAACTATTACTTCAAGGTCTACACAAATAGACTTGAATATTCTGAGGTTTTGGACCAGGCTTGTGGACTCATTAAAAGAAGCGAGTTCGCACCTTGATCTTGGGTCACAGTCCAGTAAACTGTTGTGACTCTGAATTAACAGGGGCTGAGGGGCCTTCCTTTCTATTACATTTTTCTAAAATTATTTCCTGAAAGCAACCCTGGCAGGCAGATTCCCCCATCTTCAGGGGCCAAAGAAGTATTAACTTTCAAAAGGGTGAAATATGCTCTCCAAAGTGAAGGCCCCAAAAAATCAGGGGTAGGAGAATGTCAGTCACTGAAGTTTGCTACAAACGTGCCTGCCGCTGTCCCCTTTCCCAAGTTCTGTCATCTCCAAGACAAAGACTCTACCTCCACCACCACCATCACCACCCCACCCCTTGAAAATCTGGCTCCTTTTCATACCAATGGACAGCTTAATTGGGCAGTGGGAATTCATCTGCACCTTATTTTTAGAACTGTTAACAAGTAGATGCCTTTGAAATGAATAGGTACCCAGGGCTACACCAGATAAAAGAATTGAGTTCCTAAAGGACCCATCCAGGGGAGTGGAAACATTCCAAAGTGTGCACGTTGCCACCTCAGAAGCACAGTAGTGGGTAGATATTCTCATCCAGAAATTCTCAGCCAGGGACCACAGGTTCTGGTCAGCAGCGATAGTAGCACTTTCTTTAGCTCTGTAGTCCAGACTGTCACACACTGGCCAAAGCAAATCAGACCTGTGTGCAAATTGAAGATTCGGGCACAAATAAATTTGCTCCTTCAAGTTTAAGTGGAAGATAGAAGTTATGCTTCTGGCTTGTCTTTCAGGCGATTTCTTTCCACAAGGCACCTAATGTGCTTTTCCCCAAAGTTGTTAAGCGTGGGATATTTGTAAGCAAACAATTAGGAAGAGTTTTCTCTTGAGAAGTACTGTTCCCAGCGCTTGCTATGTATGCACTCAGTTATGGCTTCTAACAATTCTGTGGCAACTGTAACTGGACCCATTATTAAAAGAAGGTAGCCAAGCTCGGGGAGTAAGTCATTTGCCCCAGGTCACTCAGAATTGGAAACTAGGCATCGCTTCTGGAGGGCTTGAGCTCCTAGAGGTGAATTTCATTTGTTTCCTTCTCCAATCAGTTCGGGCTCCGTGCGCGCCGTTAGCGCTCCAGAGCAGACACTCGCAAACGCAGGTCCGGGGAGCTTTCCCTCCGCTCCCGGCCTGAGAAGACGCTGTCACTCAGGAGGCCCTGTCAGGAACCAGAGGTTAAGGCTGTCTTTGGTAAGGTGATCTCAAAACAAATTTACCAGAGTGCCGCGGGCCAGTGGAACTAAAGAAGCCGAGAAAACACAAGCGCCCGGCGGCTTAATGGAACTTGGTGCGGGGGGGAACAGGGTCCAGGGTTGAGGACCCTTGGGACCTAAGCGCTGAAAAGAGGATCTCAGAGCACCAAAGTTAAAAACCGAGACAAAACTTTGAGACCTCTGTCAGGGGCTAGAGGAGAAAGAGATTTAAAAAAAAAAAATGGGAAGCAGGCTACAAAGAAGGTAGGAAGCCAATGCGTTCAGAGATGCCTGGGCCCCCCAAATAAGGAGATAACCCCCCTGTTCTTTTCCCAGGAGAGACCATGGGAGGGGAAAATGGGAAACTGAGTAAGAGAAAAACAGTTTTTTGGGTTTTTTTTGAGGGGGGAAAATTGAACAGAGAAGTATAAAAAAAAAAGTTAAAATTGACTTTTTAAAAAAGGTCTTTTCCATTGCTCTTCTACTCAAGAGAAGAGGGTGGCCTCTTCTCAAAATCAGACCATATTGGCTTTTGCTTCTCATAGAAAAGACTGAAAATACAATCTGTTTTACCCTATTTCTCCAGGGATGTGGATGTCTTCCATGATCCACCACTGACTCTGCTAGGAAAATATCACAGTAGGCAGAAGATGAGAGGAAAAGTCAGTCCAGCTGGGTCATATAAATAAATGCTCGCTAAGATTCTGATGAAGCAGATATAATGGTTTTTAAATTTTTGAGTTATTTTACATTCTGAAGCAAAATAAACACATACTTTTCTTACAATTTAGACTTACGAGCAGGTTTTAATTGCAAAGACCTTTAAGTAATCATCAACTTTTTTTTTTTTTGAGAGCCTATTTTAGTTTGAGCATTATGGCAACAATCCTAGTGTTGATGGACAGACCACACCAGCAAAATGATGCTCAGAGCTTCCTTTTCTAGTAAAAGTTGCCCACCCTAGGAATTCTGCATGATTGAAAATTCTCCGTGTTTCTCTCAGCAGGAGAAATTAAATATACATAGGAAGATAAGTTCATTTCAATTCACTTCTGCCCCTACCTGAGACCTTATCAACTCCTGGATAATGGAAGTTGTTCTTGAAATTTTGCTCATTATATTTGACATAACAATGTGCTGAACAATTTCAAACCACTATTAGTTCCGGGAACCAGGCACACCTAAGTAAACACATTAGTACCTGCCAAAGCTGCTGGAAGAATTTGTGGAGAAGACAGCTGAGGAAGACATCGGCCTCTGCCTAGTTCGAAGACTCCCAGGAGAGATCAAAGGCCTAAGTAAGGACTTTAAGCAGCCTTGAGAGTAGAGAAAGTAGGCAGTCTTTGCAGCATTGTCTTTGTTCCAGCACATGGCATAGGCATTCCATCTCACAGGCTGACTCTGAACTAGGCTTGCAAAAAATTGCTTTTTCAGAATGAAACCTCTAGGAAGGAGGGTCATCTTTTGTAGCACTGCTGACTCTAAGGGAGTGGCTGGAGGAGTCTGTTGGAGAAATGCCTTGATAGCTTGGCTCTTTAAGGAAATGTCATGTTATCGCTAATTTACAAATGCATTAGATTTGGAGATGGGATATTCATAGTTTGAACTAAAATTTTTTAAAATATTTTTTCCAGATAAGGTGTTGTAGGAGCAAAGTTTTGAGATGAATAAAGGGGACAAAATATTACTAAGAGAAGAGCACAGATGGGTAAATTCTAACTTTGAATTTAAATGTCTTAATAAGGGTGAAGGTCACTATAGCAACCCAAGACTTCTGTACCAATCTCAAGAGGAGTTGGGATCACTGATTTTTAGCATCATACCTCCACCCCCAAATCATATGAAAGAGTCTGAAAAAAAAAAAAAAGAGTCCTTTAGACAAAGGGTATTTCCACTATTTTCAGGCTTGAAATTCAATGATCCAGGTGTGATGATTAAAGTTAGTTTAAGAAAGCTAACATTTGATGTTCTACAGATTATTTCTTTGGTAACATACAAGAGAAAATCACTTGTTATTTTATACTTAATAACCTCTGAAATGAGGCTCCAGTTTAAATCTCAAATTGCTTATCTTTACTGAGTTATTAACATCTTGATTTTCTGTTTCCACAGCCCTGTTTGTTTTGGCTTTGGCCTTAGTCAAGATTACCATCATTAATATCAAATAAAAACATTTTAATTGCAAACACACCAAGGATTCACTGGGAAGCCTACCATGTCAGTTGTAGCAGTGGAGGTCACATGAAGTCTTTGGGAAATATTTGCTCTATTTAATGAAGAGACTTTCTATGGGCAAACTTATTCCAAACAATTTCTCAGGTTACTCAACTAAGAAAGATAAAGAGGATTTGGTTTGCAAAGACCAAATAAAATCTATCAGCAAGTAAAGTCCATGAATTGATAAAAAACATTCTGCTGCTGAGCAGCTTATAACACAAATCTTATTATAAATATATGTGCAATTATAAAGTTAAATGAGTTTACCTGCTCGGTTATGATATCTTATTTCAGTTGAGGCATGAATCTGATTTTCTAAAATATAGAGGTGTGTGTATGTGTGCATGTATATATATATATGTATATATCCCATATATATATATTAGGAAATCACTATTGATTCTCAGAAAAAATCACAGATACATAAAAAGCATGATTAAGAGGTATACATACAATCAAGACATTTTCATTCACATGTATTCAGATTAGATAATTTGCAATGCTTGACCACATACATTTTAATTAAATGACTTCTCTAATTTGGAGTTTACTAGCTAATTACTCTCGAGAAAGAGCTTTTGAAAAACAGTTGTCAAATTCAGTCCAATTATCCTACAGACCATAAATGTATCTTCTCCTTTCTCAAGGCTTCTCTTTCATGATACATAAACGATTAAGGGAGGAAGTTGGAAGCCATTGTTGTGGACTGGCTCAAAATCCTGTCTCTCTGCCAGAGAGAGGAAGACTCTCTCTCTGCTCCAAAGTATCCTTTTCTCATAATAAGAAATAACAGCAGGACTTCTCTCACAGATCTTTGTAGGATTATATGAGTTAATAGGTAAAGTGTTAGGAATGGCTCATTCATCTGGCTGTTGGTCTCATTGTTATTAATACTCTCCCAGCCAGAGCCTGAAAAGTTAGACAACTAAATCTGAAGGAACTGGGACTTTTAGTGGAAGAAAAGCTGCTCACTTTTCATTAGTGACTAGATGGTAAATCTAGTCACTAATGAAACATAAAAACAGCTAACATTTAATGTTTATTTTGTGTCCCATTTTGGTTAAAGACTTCACAGTGAACCTTCACAACCCCAGGAATTATATAATGAGGAAACAGGACAAAGAGGAGCAGCAACGATTCAATCCAGTTATCAGCCCACAGACGTTCAGCAGTTTGCCTCCACTCACCCTCCCACCTGCTGCGTTCACACTTTTGCGAGGGATCATATGTCCAGATCAGTTTCCTCTATGTAGCTTTCTACATTTTAAGAGTATTTTAGGAGAAACGAATTATTCATGCGCCCAGAAATTTGCGTAACTGTTATAGGCAGGCAGAGGCCTTTTGAAATGCTGAAAGGGCAAGATACTGCTTCTCGCCTGCAGGGGGCGCGGTCTGTGGCGGCATCTGGGACTTGAGTGGTGGGCGTCAGGTCCAGGCTGGGGCATTGGGTAGCAAGGTTGGGCTAGGGGATGCTGGGTTCGATTTGATTTTTCACATTTTTGAACTGGACAGTAGCTGTGGAGAAAAAGAGGAAAGGAAGCAGTTAAGGGAGGAGGGGGAGGGAGTGAAAGTGCCATCTACAGAAGGAGAGAGAGAAGTAGCGATTCCAAAGCAATGATTTGCCCTCCTCCTAGGCTTTGCTTCCCACCGCGATTCTTGGTGGTCGCTTCTTCCTGAGGTTACAGGGTAAACAAACCTGGCACACGTTGTAAAACCCTCACCGTGAGGGGCTCCTGGGGCTTCAGGCCTCTCTGGGGCTTCGCTGTTTAGTCCAGCTAAGAGGTTTCATGTGTGCTGTGGTCTTTTGCCCTCAGCCAGTTAACCCTTACCTCTCTGGAGGCAACCTTCCATCAAAGACGCCTACCCTACCTCAGGAGACAGATCGTCCCCCTTCTTTTATCTTTCTATTTGGAAAACAAACCCAAACCACAAGAGGCCTAGAGGATATTCCAGTCTTCAAGCCACCAGTCTAGTTCAAGAAAACCAGGCAGGGACCAGAGACCTTGCTTGGAGGCCAGGGCAGTCCTTGGTACACCATGTGAATGCTTCCTCAGGAAGGGCGCTGCCTGTAGCGTCAAAGAGGGAAAGTAACTGGGGCAAAATTAGCTGAATTTTTTTTTTTTTTTGGTGTGTGTGGTTATTTCTTGTAAGGATGAGACTTTCTTGGATTGAAGGATTCAGTTATTAATTTTGATAAAGTAAATCTCACCCAGATCTCCAGGTAAAGGGCTCTGTGTTTTAACTAAAAGAAGAAACGGGATGTTGATAAAAGGGAAAAGGACGGATTCCTTCCAAATGGTCTTCACTTCTAACCACAAATGTGAGATCTACATGAGACAAAAAAATGAAAAGTTTAATTCAGGCACAGGAAAACAACTCATTTTCCTCCTTTTAAATCGACCCATAGGTCAAATAAATGGGTTTGGGTGGTGTCTAAATTAAAATGTGGTTCACCTTTATTTATGCCCTCTAAACATATTTTTTTTCAGTTGAATCAAATTAGACCAACTTTTGTTCATATAGAAACTTATATTTTAATATTACAATACCAGGATCCTCGCACATTTTATATACAATATGTCACTCCACATTTAAAATATATTTCTTAGGTTTACATAAAAAATGAAAGTACTAATGTTATTTACAAAAATACATTCAATACCACTAACATTTAGATGCAACGTTCCCACTTTGCTTTAAACAGGAATGAACTTCTTCTGAACATGGCACAAAAGGATCACCATAATAAAAGTAAATATGTTACAAAACCAACCAAACACAAAGTAAAACCGCTGATCTAAGCCACTCGCGGTTCCCAAGATACAAGCCCAAAGCCGAAAGGCTTTTTCATCCGAGCGTGCACAGCAGTTTCCAAAAAGTTTCTTTGTGAATATGTCTCCTTCCCTATCATAAACTCCTGGGTCTGGCTTCCTAAATATTAACGTAACGTGATCTAAAGGATTAGGCGAAGCAGGGAGGGTGGGATCTTCCTGCTCCGTGGAGAACGTCCGGACCACTGAGTTACTTCTCCACCACCTCCTCCACGCAGGGGAGTTTGTGTTCCTCCGAGGAAATGCTGTCCACGATGGAAGAGAGGCATCGAAGGCTACTCGAGGCCGATGAATCAATGCTTGTCCCTCCTGGGAGCAGAAAATACACAGACACATAAACATACTTCCCATGGAAGGAAGGCAGCTCTGCTCCCCGCGCGAGGCGCGGTCCCCGCGTTGGGAGCGCCAGCTCGCAGGGCACATCCCGGTTCCCGCTCGGCTCCGAGCATTGTTTTCTGCCCCCACAGAACTTCCCAGCCCCCTCCCGGGAGTTTCTCTAGTAGCCCTGTGCCCTTTTACTTTACCTTCCTTGGCAGTTATCACGAGCCCCCTGGAATGATCCGAAACACTTGGCCACTGGGAGCTGCAGGTGCGCAGGAAATCCGCACCCTCAAGCTGGAGGAAAACCGAGGCAGCAGATTAGTCAAGAAACATGGGTTCCGGGGGTGGGTTAGGGGGCCGTTGGTGGGGGTGTCTCCCCTGTTTCCTCAGGCCGGGTACGAATTTCCTGCCTCTTGCAGGCACCCCGTGTTCACGGGTCACCGGGGGTTCATTAGAGAGGGAGCGGGAGGGGAGGGCGAGGAAGGGGGCCGGGAACGGAGACCGAGCAGCTGGAGGTTAAGGCCCCGAGGAAGGCACCTAATCAGCCTATCCATTCCCCGGCCCCGGCGGCAGCATCTGGGCTCACATTTTCTTGCTTGGGTCTGTAGCTGAAGGGGTCCACCCCTAACTCCTGCATTTTGTCCTGCTGATCCAGCCGGTGCAGCAGGTCCTGCAACCGCTCGATGTAGTTAATGGCGCTCCGCAGAATCTCCACCTTGGGCAGCCTCTGGTTGGGGTTGGCCACAGTCCGTCGCTTCAGTGCCTCGAAGGCCTCGTTGATTTTCTTGAGCCGCCGCCTCTCGCGCAGGGTGGCGGCCTTCCGCCGGTCGGTTGGGGCAGATTTTCTCTTGCAGGTCTTGCAAGCCCAGATCAGACATTGGCCGGGACAGTGGGGAGGCTGCAGGCCTGGGGGCGCCAGGACATGTTCCTCTCCACTGCTGTCGCTCCCGGCTTCTGGGGGCATTTGGTCCTGGCAGGGCGACAGGGTACCATCACTCCCTGGATACAGAGGAGAGCCCTCTGCTACTTCTAAGGGCTGCAGGGTAACATTTTCCCCGTCCAAGTAAAAGAAATAGGAGCCAGTTTCAAAAAGGTCCATCATCATGTTCTCTTCCTTGGCCTCTGACTTGGTCTGAACAGGGTGATGGGCTCAAAAACTCAGAAGGTTCTGGGTGGTTACCCAGATGGCATTTAATTAGTGCGGTGACATAAGTCGCCCCAGCTTTATATATAGTAGCTCCTGAAACTCAATCCAACTTTTAGCTGTCATGGAGCATCAGTCTCTCAATGTGATTACAGCCAGTGCTCTCTAGAACATCTAGTTTGAAAGAAAACTGAGAACTGTCACCTTCAGAATGATGTGACAACCTATATGCAGGACAGGTTAAAACAAAATACATAGACTCCTAAATTTAAACAAAGTATCGAACACTTCAATTGGGGACACTTTAGAGACCAACCTGCTTACAGGACAAATTCAAAACAACTGGGGATTAACACTGCACTGTTCCCCTCCCCCAGGCTCATCTGAATTCTAAGTATAGACCCATGATGAAAGATTTCAAAGGCAATAGCCATTGCTCCAAAATAGCTTGGTTAATATTTGCAGAGTGGTTCAGCTCTTTTCTCTCTCCTGCCTCTCAAAAAGATGCTATTCCTGTGATAAAACCATTACAGTCCTTCCAAGGTTATACATGACTTTCAGGCTTCTGCCTCCATAGCAGCAGGTAAATCTCTTTCCTCTCTTTTACTAAGGTTGTATGACAGTTTGGGAGCTGGAAGGGGTGGCTAGAGGGTGCTCAGATTCCTTCCTTGGCTATCTTTTTCTGGAGGGTGGCAACGTAAGATCTGAATTCCATACCCCTCCATGGTGGACCAGTAGTACCTATAAGGTAAGGGGTGGGACTGAGGATGGGGATGCAATGAATGTAATAATGTCTCTTGAGTAATAGTTTTAGTGGAAATAAGACTCATAGCTATTTGATATTCCAGGATTCAGTGTGGCACTTTAAGTTTCCTCTGTTAAGGCTCCTATTCTACACTGTGTGCTCACGGCTTTTTCATTCGCTTTCTTGGCACCGTTTGATGCCAGATAAGTCGTTTCATGGGATTCAGCTGAGAAAGGTAGCAGCGAAGACACAAACCAAGGACGAGTGTGTTTACCTGCAGCTTGCCTGTGGTTCAGCGCACACAAGTATGGTGGTTGGGGAGGTAGTACAAGAGAAGGGTGAAGTGCAAGGCCCCTAAGTTGCGAAGAAGTCCCTTCAAGTCCTCGCTAAGTTAATTTCTGTTTCTGTGTGCCTAGGTAATACTAGGTTTCGATTTCTCTTAAGACAACAATGGTTGCCTTATGGAATTTTGGGGACAATTCAATTAATTGATCCCATGAGTGTGAAGCATATAACCTTACATTAGCTGGTTGATGAACATTAGTTATCATGGAAAGCATAAGGCTATGTCAAGGCTAAGACCGTTTCTTATGAAGGAAATGAAAGCACAGCTGTAGCAGATAATTTTTCCTCCTATTGAAATTGTTTTATTTTGTTATACCCTTTCCTTTTCTCTTCCCTTTCCTTTCTTTTCCAGAGCTCTGGAAGACTCTTTCCAACTATAAATTGCCTTTGGGATGACAGTCACCTCTGGTTTTGGCCATTAGAGTCAGTGCCTAAAAAACCAGATGGAAACATAATATCTTCTTCTTCTACCCCAAGCAGTGATAATTATAGGCTACGCTCAATATGATTTCTTTTTTTAAAATGAATAGGCTGAAAACAATGTCCTTGGACTCAATGGTCAGACAATGTAGAAACTAGTTACATTTTTGAGTTAAGTCGCTTACTCCATAAGATAAATCTTCATTATTTTCTGATCAAGTCATAGACCTGAGATGTTAAGTTTTGCCATTTTGTGCTGTTTTTACATTTTTGTTATTGTGCAGCTGTATATTCCTTATGAAGTATGCGAACCATTTTTCAGTTTTTAAAAAAGTAGGAAGTACAGGGAATAATAAGAATCTAATACTTTTGTGCAGTTTCTCCTATTTCTGCCAGTCCCCTGGTTGCTAATATCAGCAGTAGCGACTACAGATTGGAGGCTCCAAGAATTCATGGAATAGCCTTGAATATATTATGGAAAATAACCCTGTGCTCTTAACTTCACTCTGTGCTGCATCTTCTAATGAGAAGGCAATTTGAAAAGTCATTTTAAGCAGTAAAATTATATAGCATTATTGCTAAGATTATTAAGAAAATGATATCTGAAATTCATTTCTTCAACATTTTTGAGTAACTGAGTGCCAGATAGTGTCTTGGGTGCCAAGAATAAAGCAGTGAAAAATGATCCCTTTTCTTATGGAGATGGAATCTAGAAGGGTGAGTGAGACTGACTAAGCAATTTAAAAAATGGGAGAAATAGCACTTGAATTGGGGTGTAGAAGGCCTAGATCACAATTACTTTGGGCCTCTGAGAACTTAGTCAACCCTAATATCTCAAATTCTCAGTTTTTCACCCATAAAGTACATAATGACAAAGATATCATATTCTCAAAGGTCATGATAAAGTTTTTAAAAATGCAGTCACTTCAAAAATGTTGCATACCCAAAAAGAAAAGTATTTTAATTACTGCAATTAGGTTTACAGAAAAAATGAGGTTAGAAAAATATTGCTTCTCAGAATTTTGTTGCTTGGATGATAGAAGTAACGTGTAAGGTGATAACGATTCTCAGACTCACCTCTGATTTTAAGACGTTTCGGGCAGATCTGAGACAGTCTATGCATTATGAACCTGCTAAAGAATATGGAAGTGCACTTTCTCCTTTATTTTTCCCTTATTTAAATATCACCACTGGAGAAACAGTGAGTTCAAAACATAGACAGAGAAGATTCTAGGAAGAAGAGGAAAAAGCTTTGGGGTGCTAATCAAGAGCAACTTCCCAGATAGGCGTGGCATTTCTTTGTGTGAATTCAGCTATCACTACTGAATTGTCATTTCTTATTAAATTACAAAACCCCTTTAACAACATTCTCTAGAATTCAGGCCAATAATATTAGTCTTGTTATTCACCTTGTTCAAACAGATTTTTCCCTTTTTTGTTGTTTTGAGGGCTGATGTAGGGATGGGAAGAGAGAAAAAAGGAAATGCCAACTTGGGAAATAACCATTTTTTATTAGATTAGGTAATGGGAAAATACACAGTGATTCCAAACAACTAACTAGTGAACTCTTGGAACTCAAACTGTTTACAGAATGTGAGATGCCTGTAATTGCAATTATATTATTTCTCAGTACAACATGGGAGACACAGATCTTGACAAGTGGTCAAAACGGGTTTATCCTCCAAGCTTTAGATAGTTCAAGTGCATTTTTTAATTATGAAAAGAGTAACTAATAAGAGAATAATAAAATTAAATATCAATAAGTCACTTCAGGGGCCTAGAGTTCATAACGAAATGTGAAAGTAAGTTAGTGATAGAATTGAGAGTTTTCAAATAGTTTTCAAATTATTCTTACTTCATGCTTAGTTATTTGTAAACGCATTTTCTTCCCATCATCTCCACAAAATCTTGAATATGTCCAGCTTTTCCTCTCTGTGAAAAAGTGTAGGAGGAAAAGGATTATAGTTAGTCCAGCCAACAGTGGGTTTCCGCTGTGAGCCTTTGGGAAGGTGTTGTATCTGGTGGCAAAGCAGAGTCTTGGATAAGTCAGAAACTAAGTTCTAGCCATTCATAATTATACATTCCAGGCTTATTTTAAAAGAGATCAAATGGCATATACAATACATACATCATAGATTTGTTGTTAGCATAAAATGGAAAAATATATGTTGAGTCCATATTATTGAGTGGGCACTCAAAAATGTTAATTTCCTTCCTTCCCAATTCATACGGCTTCTGATTGAAATAGCCAAAGGGAATTAATTGAAGTATGCAGATCTGTTAAGACAGATGTTTAGGATAAATTTAGGGATTTATTTGTGTTAATTGTGTAACAGAAGTGAAAATATTAGCACTAGTATTAGTTGCTCAGTTGTGTCCAACTCTTGGTGACCCCATGGACTGGAGCCAGCCAGGCTCCTCCGTCCATGGGTTCTCCAGGCAAGAATCCTGGAGTGGGTTGCTGTTTCCTTCACCAGGGGATCTTCCTGACCCAGGGATCCAACCCAGGTCTCCTGTATTGCTGGCAGATATTTTACCGTCTGAGCCACCATGGAATATTAGCACTAGGGACTCCAGTAATTGTGTTTTGTGTATTTATGCCCTCAACAAATTTCTGTTTACTAGGGGGACAGACTCTAATTTAAAAAAAAATTACACAAGTGACTAGGAAATTGGAGGAAGAGAATGTGGTTTCTTGTGAGTGTGTAACAATGAACAATCTGTCACGAATGGATGGAATGGTCTGGGAAGTTCCTAAGATGTTGGGTTGGTATTTCTAGGGAGCAGATTTGAAGATTTTTAACAGACCTGACGATTAGGGTAGTGGTGACCGTAGGAGGAAGTTCAGGGAAGAAGTAGACACAGCATGTCAGGAACTGATGAAGAGGTTTTCGTGGGCTATACCTAGGGACTTTGGCTAGATTGTTGCATTTGTTGCTCAGTGACTAAACCCTGTCAGACTCCTGGCGACCCCCTGGCCTATCACACACCAGGCTCCCCTGTCTGTCACCGTCTCCCCTAGTTTGCTCAAACTCATGTCCACTGAGTCAGTGAAACCGGGTTCATAAAAGCAGATTCTGTTATAGCTGAAAAAGCAGAACTGAGGGCCAGATAGGAAATAGTTATACTTTTTCAGCAGCGGAAAGAAAGAGGAGGAAAGGGAATAAAAGAAAGAGGGGCTGGAGGAGGAGGAGCAGGGAGAGGAAGAAAATGAACGGCACGAAGTCCAGCTTGTGGGGAGAAGAAGGGTCAGCTAGCAAGGCCAGGGAGTGGCCCTAAAGAATAGAAGGTGAAGGAAGGGCCACTGACTGAAAGGGAAAATTCAGAAGAGGCAGATTAATGCTCTCAACTTGTGGCTGCTAAATGAGTAACATGAGCCCGGGCACCTGTAATTTACCTAATCTTCAGACAGTTTGTGCCCAGAGATTCCCAAACACCATGGTAAATATAGCTTGCGTTTAGACTGACAGAACGTTCGAGTTACTGCTGAGGACAAGGGGGAGGGGCCCAACCACGCAGAGGAGAAGGGAAGCTTTTTTTTTTTAATTCAATAAAGATTTTATTTGTAGTTATAAACATTTTTTTTTTTTTGAATTGGAGGAAAATTGCTTTACAGTGTGTTGGTTTCTGCTGTACAACAATGTGAATTAGCTATATGTACATTCCCTCTCTGGTCAGCTTCTCTCCCCTTCCCTATCTCACTCATCTAAGTCATCACAGAGCACCAGGCTGGGCTCCCTGTGTTACAGAGCAACTTCTCAGAGCTGTCTGCTTTACACATGATAGTGTGTCTATGTTGACGCCACTTTCTCCATTTGTCCCAAAGGCAAATCCCCTGCAACCTCCAGATAGCAGCAGTGAGAAGTTGGGCAGAGAAAAGCTGGGCTGGGCAGCGGCCTTTTTCAAGCAGCTCTGAAGAAGTGTGTCTAAGACAAGCAGAAACGAACCAGAGAGGCTGCTCTTCAGATGTTTCAAGAAATTTATTTTTTTACTCTTTGCTCTCAATCCCCATATAACCTGTGTTCAGTTCATGCGCTAGACACAAAGGGCTACTGAAGGAAGCTGCAGCTCATTTATTTTCTAGGCACAACATCTAGGGAAAGAGACAATAAATAGGAGTGTTTCTCCTCTACCCCAGAAACACTCATTCCTTGGTGTTTAAAAAATGAAGTTCCCTTTAAAATTCTGCGCACTCCCTGTCTTCACTCAGATTGAGGGATTTTAGAGCAACATTTGTGAAACATTACAGTGTTTCTAGGTTAAGTGTTCCTACCCTGTGGGTTGCCAACTGGGGAAGGTTTGCTTAGGACAAGTACACTGAAGGTCCTGCTTTCGGGACTAAGCTTGGGAAATCCCCAGGCAAATCAGAACAAGCTGTAAGCATCTATCCAGGATAGATGGGTAGAATCTATTCATAGATATGAGCAATGGACAGAGTACAGGATGTATAGGCTTTTTTCTTTAAAGAGAATTATAGTGATTACAAGTATGGGATTTGATGTTAGACATAAGTTCTAGATTCAGCTCTGCCACTTGCTAATATTTGACCTTGGGCAAGTAATTTTAACTTCTCTTAAGTCTCAGCTAGTCCATAAGATGGAAATGATATTACCTTATAAGGTGGTTTTAATGATTAAAACAATGTTAATAAGCACCTAATATACAGTATCCAGCACACAGTAAACAATACAAACTGGTATTATTTCAATTGTTTGAAGAAAAGAAAAATCACCCATCTACCTCTTGCCTCAATAAATCATACTTTGGTTTTTTTGTCCTACATATGACCAAAAATTTTATATTATGTAATATTATATAATGTAAATTTTATATTAAATAATTTTAAGAATATAAATATAATATCATGTATATATGGTCTTTTTCACTTAAACGTAATAGTTTATGTAATCATAAACTTTTTTCATGATGCTCCTAATAACTGTTTAAAATGTCTAAGATATATGGAATGGCCTTTCAATGTTGTTTACATCTTTTAAAAACTAAATGATTGTGATCTTCAGATGAGCCAAATTATAGTAGGGTCTGGTGTTACCAGCTTGCTAAGCTAAACAGATGTCTCTAGTATAGAATGGTTAGCCAAGTATTTTGTTACTGCCCTCCAACTGGCTGGTTATGACATATTGTCCAAAATAGTTGGTGCTTTAAAGCCTATGTCAGAGCCTACTGTGACAAATAGTCACCACTGTACAAACACATTTATCCCATAAAGTTTCTCTACCGGTTTGGAAAAAAACAGTTGTTTAATCAGACGTACACACACATTTCACACTTTTTCAGAACTTCAGACATTTCACCTTGAGATAAATACATGTTAGCTTTTAGGATGGTAAGTGGCAGAAGCATGCCAAAAGTGATAAAATGTTTAAATTGCATATATCCTGGTGCTTTTTAAGTACAGGAATTATTTCAGTGTGTTGCTAGTCACATAAAAATTAATCATGTTAAGTTTTGTCTTCTCTAATTTCAAGATCTGGGCTAGGTGTTGTGATTGGAAAAGCCATGCTATATAATTTCACAATGTAAGCACAATCTTTTTATTAAGTTTTTTTTTTTTTCTGTTTAAGTATAAACTATATGAGATTAAAAGCTGTTTGACACTGTAATATTCCAGGATTTGTACTTTTAGAGTATAGCATAAAGAGTAGCTATATATAATTTATTTTGTAAAGTTGTAGCCATTAGTCAATTTTGAAAAAAAAAAGTGGCAATTCCTGTGTTGAAGCACTTTAGATAAATGATTTCATTATATATCACAATATTTTGGGCTTCCCCGATAGCTCAGTTGGTAAAGAATCCGCCTGCAATTCAGGAGACCCCAGTTCGATTCCTGGGTTGGAAATATGCCCTGGAGAAGGGATAGGCTACCCACTTCGGTATTCTTGGGCTTCACTTGTGTGGCTCAGCTGGTAAAGAATCCGCCGGCAATGCGGGCAATGCGGGAGACCTGGGTTCAATCCCTGGATTGGGAAAATTCCCTGGAGGAGGGAAAAGCTACCCACTCCAATATTTTGGCTTGGAGAATTCCATGGACTATATAGTCCATGAGGTTGCAAAGAGTCAGAGACAACCAAGTGACTTTCACTTCATTTCACAATGTTTTGCCAATATGATTTATCTCCATTTTAAAAGGGAATAAAACAATGAGAAATTAATCTACTCGCCCCAAATCACATGCTTATTAACTAAATTCTGACTCTTAGAGCACCTCTTACAGCTCATAAATTGATTTATATAATCAAAAAGAAGTCCTTATTCTGAGTCTCCTTACAGTGCCCAATAGAAGAGTAGCCTGCAATGGAAAAGAAAAGTCTAAGGGCAAGTTAACTTAGAGGACCTTTCAGTGTTTATCTGGCCACGCGTAGGATAACTTCCGTTTTTCTAGTGACCAAAAGAGGTACTGTTGATAGCTGTTGGCTGAGATTTGGACCTGTGTTGACCCATTGGGAAATAATGATGCAATGGTATTTTCCATGTACAGTGCCATCCTGTCCCAGAGGTCATGAAATTGCTTCTCAAATTCAAATGCTTGAAACCCATGGTCTATTGTTACTTTAAAATACACAGTAAGAAGGAAAGAGAAAGACAGTGTAGTTTAGCACACTTAGGACAGGGTAAAGGTGGAGTGGAGAGACCTTACTATCCAAGTCTTGAGTTACACAATGCGAATGTGCGTGTATGCGAAGTCGCTTCAGTCATGTCTGATTCCTTGCAACCCCACCAGACTCCTCTGTCCATGGGATTTCCCAGGCAAGAATACTGGAGTGGGTTGCCATGCCCTTCTCCAGGGGATCTGCTCCACCCGGAGATTGAACCCACATCTCTTACATCTGCATTGGCAGGTGGGTTCTTTACCACTAGCGCCACCTGGGAAGCCTACACAATGCATTTATGTCCTGTATTTCTTCCTTCCCCCTCAGTCTGCCCAGTAGACCAGTACAAGGACCAGAATTGAGGATGAGCAAGGAATTTCACCAGATAGAAGGTGTCTGAACAAATACACGGATGCTCTGTATACCTAGTCAAAACTACAGCTCACCTATAGGGAGCTGTATCTACTATATCTACGGGGCGGCTAGCAGATTATGTGGACCAAACTGGACGTCACCAATAAGTAGTCATTTTAAGACTTCTTGAAATGGGGTTTCTCAGGTACATTTGGTTGTTTGATGCTTAATTGGCCCTCCAGCCCTTTCTGTGTTGACAAGCATAGGGTGAACTCACTTTGTCTGTAACCTGTTTTCCTAATCATTTGTTTTTATATATAGTTTCATCTACTCTCTTATACTCTATAGTAGGATTGAATATTCTTAAGTAACAGCAAGTATATATTATAGCTCCTTTCAGAATAGTTCTTTACATGTTTTCAAATATTAATAGAATTGCTGTTGCTTGATATTTTCTAGTATCTTGCCTAACTTCTTTGAATTCTTTAACATAAATCTCTCTTTATAAAAGTTTCATAATCTCTAATTTCTATTTGCCATTTACCATCTCTTGTTTTTTGCTTCTTTTTGAACATTGTTAAAAAAATAGTTTGGGCTTGAAATGTTCTTTTAAAAAAAAAAATGGTGAATATGTTTTGTTCCAAGAATTACCACATCAGCTGAGTGTAGAATTTCTTTCTAAATTTGTTTTCAAGAAAACAGACGATCATATGCTTTTGGAGCTCAACAAGGTAAGGTGCCTACATAGCCCTTAAGAAAGCATTCTTTTTCTCAAAACACAGACTAATGTGAATTGTGACAAGCATGACTCTTATGATGGATATTTGGTGAAGTATGATTTTCTTTTCCTACAAACCAGGCCTCTATTAACATGGTTTCCTCAAGTCCACTTCTCACTTTCAAATCCTCTAGGAATTGACACCAACTGCCCATTTTGACACTCGCTCATTAATTTCCTTTCAATAGGACGATTCTCTCAGCTGTTGTGGCAATTGACGGTTTTACCAACTCTTCTGGTACGGCTCTTTGTTGACTATTCTTTCTGTGTTCAGGAGACGGTACAACACCAGAGGCCTGCAAGTGTGTCACAGAGTCATTAGGTGTAGTTTACCACTTGTTTCATTTCCACTCTCACCGAGGGAGACTTTGGCTGAGCCCTTAAAAAGTCAAAAGAACAGAATCAATTAGTTCTCTCCAGCAAGACTGAATGGGCTTGATATCAGGTAGATCCATGCCAGTGCTTTCTTCCCTAGCTTGCACTGTTCCACACACCCAACCTGACTGGGTCCAATAGATCTCTAGTTCACAGATTTTTTTTTTTTTTTTTCACCAATTGGGAGGTGTGTGTGCACACATTGTGTGAGGGAGGTCATTTCCCTGCCATGATTGGAAGCACTCACAGAACCCAGGGAACAGAGAATGCCTTTTGTAGCCCCTTGTGAAATATGAACGACCTTGCTAATTTCTATTCGTGATTGGGAAACCCCCAGTCACTTTGAGGATTAAAGAGCATAAAAATGAATAATAGAAGGAACGGCTGTAGAAGAGTACAGTATTTGTTTTGTAATAAAATGAAGTGGGACTGACTGTATGACTTTTCCGTGGTGCAAGTTCTTTTCCTGTGTGTCCAGTTTTGTTTTGGGTTAGTGAGAAACAGCACGTCACCAAGAAAGAATGCAGGAATCGCGGGCTACTTTATACTTTACCAATCTGTTGTGCTGTTCCTGGAAATGTTTGTATTTGATGTTTTCCAGAAGGTAGCAAATTTGTGTGTGTGTGGCTGCTATGCTTAAAGATAAGTGTAATGTGATATTTGAGTGTTTTATTTTACCTTTGTATTCAAATCAGTGAACATGGTTTAGTCCTTCAGATTTTGTTTCATCTTACAATATAATAACACTAAGAACATATGCCGCTTTAACTAAGTAATTTCAAGCTATTCATTCGTTAATATTCCCTACATGATTCTACAACAGCTAGACTTCTTATGTTTCAAACTTTATTTTTACTTCTTGGAGTGTTTGGTATTTTATATAGCTTTCTAAAGCTCCCATAGCAGAATTTTTTCTTTAATCTTATTCATTTCAATTCACTAAAAAGCTTATTTTTTTTTCTGACTTTGAAGAAAATCCCAGTCTTCTCTATGGAATAAGTTATCTTTTGAAGATTAAAGTGATGGTTAAAATCAGCTTTAGGACATATGATAATACTATAATACTATTTTTGGCAGTGGTGTGTTACTTAAAATGTTTTATAAATGCATTATCTTAGCAATAACTTCAACCACAGGAAAAAATGAAGCACGATCTTATAAGATTAGTGTGAGATTTCCTGAGGGTGCAGTAATTTAGCTCTACTTTCAGAAGTGGGCAGCAAGACTTTTCTGGGGCTCTGGGGTTTTTAATAGTCTATCTAGAATAAAGACAAATAATGGAGCCAGAGGAGGAAGGAGAGGGGGAGAGGAAGGAGAGAGGAGAGAGGGAAAGGAAAAGCTAGAAGGGGAAATGTAGGGTTATAAAATCATTCTGAGTTCAGAATTGACCACTTGGCTTCTATCAGAATCTATTCTTTTTATAAAACAACTCACAACGTTTTGAAAATCAAAGGCCTTAGCCGAAATCACGTCTTTTTAATAGTATGCTTCCTTGGTAATAGAATCTGGTGAAAAAGCACAGAATCACAGGAAGCTTGGGAGCACTTGATTTTGTCTAGTATGTTCCTATTTCAAAGTTTATGACTGTAAGAAAATACTCACAAGGGACTATTTATGGAGTGTGGATCATCAGGCGATTTCTATTTTTCTCAACTGCCTCTTTTCCTATGTCTCATATTGATTACAGCATTTTCTCCTGTGGTTATTCACAACCAAGCTCTTATCACATTGCCCTCGAGTGCTTATTTGCTCATGTAGTCCACCCTGGAGAGCAGGAACTATGTAATCATCAGTGCTTAGAAGACTCCTTGGTGGAAAGCAGGGACTGTGTAAGATCTGCTGAGTGAGAACTGTCAAAACCCTCGTCTTCCCTGAGATGAAGTAGCATCTTTCCTTATCAGATACTTATTCTTTTATTTCTATTTCTGTTTGTGATTTGGTGCTTTGCCCAAAACATTGTGCATCCAGATCAGTCAAAGATACAATGCTCATCTTATTTTAGTAGAAGTTCCTGGAAACTTTATTGGATAATAGGCACTCTGCTTAAAAAAAAAAAAAAAGAAAAAATTATATAGCAAGCTTTATTTTTGGAGCTGAAATTGCTAAGCCTTGGATACTAAATCTAAGTAATTAATTGCTTAGTCTGGCTGTCACAACAAAATTAGAGTACATCAATTTGTGTTTAGGCACTCGTGCTATGTAAGAAGACAGTATGGTAATTTATTGGCCACTTGTTTTAAAAGTATTGGTGGGTTGCTTGTTCCTAGTCACCCAGCTCCTGAGTACCTGGTCATCCTCTTTGTTCCTGGCTTCCATGTCATGAGGGTCTGCCAGCTGACCCTAAGAGTGAAGGCCTTGGGACATATGGTATCTTAGTGTTGGCCATTCTTCTGGACACTCTCCAGTTGCCACCATTTCATTTCCTGAACTTTACTTGTTCAGAGTTGCCTGGGTTCCTGAGGTAGAATAGTATGGAACCCAGCACTGGAACCAATAATCCTT